>NC_090932.1:1683839944-1684503694 GCF_040938575.1 Ambystoma mexicanum
TGCATACTTAAAAAACTCACACAACCATCTCTCACACAACAAGCTGCACGCACTTCACCACACTGCAACAACACATAAGTCGCACCAACAGCACATGCGGACTGACACCGATCCACTACTCGCACCAAAGCTCTGCACCCGGTGTCTACCGAGTTGAAGCTGCCAACAGTACACCACTCCTCTCACTATCCTACTCCCTCTCCACCTTACTAACCCATCCCACCTTGTCATTTACAGATCCTTCAGAACGCATGGGGACCAATTCCGTTGGTGACGGTGCACTATATGAGTACCGTTAACATAACATAACCACATAATATTTGGCACAATGAATAGTTGCACCTATATGTATTTTGCTTCTTATTAATCAGTTTGGATTTTCTCTGATGAAGACATTCCAAAATTGCATTTCATGTCAAAATAGGACGGTACTTTAATGGCTTAAAGTTGGAAACTTGAAAAAACAGCCATTTCATATGTTTATGCCGTGCGCATGTGAAATCCTCAAGTCATTTCATAGTTGATTGTTGCATTTATTTTGATTGCTGTGTTTTTTATACATTTTTTTAATTTCCCTTCGATGTCTATTCGTTTGTTCAATTTTCATTAAGTTATTGAACCCTTGTGTTGTGCTTGATTTTTACACTTTCTCTTTGTATAAAAATATTGTGGTTAAGATTTTGAAATGTATTATCTTGTTACATGAATGAAATGATATGTTTGTTTCATCAGACCTTCTTTTCTGTACATACTTTAATTGGGGCTTGAGGGACTGCTGCTCTTCAGTGTATTCGGGAATCCCGACAAGGCCAGCTTCAACTTTCATCCTTTTGAGGTTGATAAATGAGTACTGACTTCGGTTGGGTGATATTGTATACAATAAGGTCTCTGAAAACCACTGTGGTGAAAGCGCTATGTAAATAGCACATCATTATCATTTTAAGGTTGATTTTCCCATAATCAAATCCTTCCTCGACAATAGAGCCATGCGCGTCTTCTCACCTCTAGCAGCTGCAGACCCCATACCCATCACCTGCGGTGTGCCACAAGGCTCTTGTGTATCACTCACCCTGTACAACATTTTCACGAAGCCCCTTTTTGATGACCTAGATGGCCTGGGTATCACCTACACTAATTATGCCGATGATACTCAGATCCTCATCAGGTTGACGGGAGATTATGATAAGGATTTGGCCTTTGTGAATAGAGTGTACCTCATCATCCAGGCATGGATGGCCTCCCATGGTCTATGCCTGAATGATGACAAAACAGAACTCCTCATCCTCGGCACTCCCGCCTACCTCACTAAATTAGGACAAAATTACTCCAACTTCATAATAGACAAAAACAATATCAAAGTAGCCAAAGAGGTCAAAACCTTAGGCTTCTACCTGGATTCCACACTTTCCTTTGCTAAACAGGTCAACGTCATGGCTTCCTCCACCTCCTATACCTGCAAGCTAATCAGAGCGACCAAGCCATTCCTACCCTCCAATAACTGCATCACCCTAGCAAGATCCCTTGTCTTATCCAAACTGCACTATTGTAACGCCTTATACGTGGTTAGTAACAAATACATAATCAATTAAATTCAGATCTTACAAAACAATGCTCTGAGAGCCGCCTTAAGCTTCCCTAAGAAAGTACATATCTCCGACCTTAGAAGATCTAACAACTGGCTTTCCACTAAAGACAAAGTTCTCCTCAAAACTGTCTCCTTGACATACAAATGCCTCCATTCCACCACCCCACAATATCGTACAACTAGATTCACTAGACAACACTCCAACCGCCCTACTAGATCAGCCAACGCAAATCTCCTACTGGTGCCCAGATTCAAAAGCATCAAGACCGGAGGAAGCAGCTTCCGTGTTGAACGGGAAATCATATTATACCCTCTAGATCATATGTATATATATTGGCCTAGGCCAAGTCGCTCTGCAAAGAAGTCTGTGTTGCATGGTCCTGACCTTAGATCAGTATTAGCCGCCATTTTAGGTTCATCCGTCATTTTAGATTCTCTCTCTAAAGTCACCCTGTGTTCTAAAATGGTGGACAGTGTTGTTTTGAATGTAACATGGCCGTCTTGACCTCTGTGTACAAGTTAATCTGTAAACTGCCCACAGGTCAAATGTTAGGGTCATGTACTGAGACCTTGTCCTTTGTTGACCTGTGTATAGAGGATTACCGGTGCCAACAATACTAATCTATGAACATATGTTGTGCACAATACTGTTCGAGCATCTAATGTGAACACTTGTTTAACTATATTGTATAAATGTGTACGAAGGCTCAATATGAAATCCAAAGATACACTGTTGCTATTGTAACTTGTTGAAGAATGTATTAAGGATAATCCGTAAATGCATAGATGCATCAATTAGAAGTGAACTCGGCACGAACCCTAGATCCGAGATTCATTAACTTACACGTGGGTTGGACATCATGTTTTGGATTGTATAAAAGGTACGACTATTCTGATGTACAGTCCCACTCACTGAGCACACCGAACACGGCTGGTATTGGCTATGTTGTACTGAGGGCCTGATAGCTATCTGTTGATTTGTCCTTTGAAACTGTTCAGTTGTAGAATAAAGATCTGTGTATCTTTTGAACCCGCGTTTGGTGTATTTCCTTTTGGGGTACTCAGCCTCGATATCTTCTTTTTGCTTTCACACCCAGTCAAAGCCGCCCAATATTGGAACTCCCTTCCTCCTCCATTGAGGGAAGACGTACCCTACTTATGCTTCAGGACAAATCTCATCCACTGGCTCAAGGAAAATGACCGCTGATAGGTATCCAATCCTACCGCCCTGACTAGCATCACTGCATGCTCTGTACATATGTATATTACTCCTACTCCTATTATCTTTAGTGTCCCACCATTATGTAATTTGTGTCCCACATCTGTAAACATTTGTAAATTTTGCCATGTGTTATTTCATGTCTGACTTCGCACAGCAATGTAACCAAAGCTGAAAAATCCTCTTGTTGTCTTTGTGCCCTGATACCCTTGGGTTTGGCGTGCACTACAAATAAACAAACAAACAAACAAAACAAAGCTCCTTTCATATATTAGTGCACCCACCAAGAAATCAGAAACTGAATCCCATTGGGCTCTTGATTGTCTTTGCCAGCAACTGTGGTCGCCAAATTATAAGGGCCACAAGTTACTGTGACTCTTTCAACCTAAAAACAGTGTGTTAGGTTTCTGAGTCCAGATTGTCACCTGAATTTGCCACAAGCAAGTGCCACAGGACCCTACGTACAGACATGTCACATGCTGTATGTGGGACGTCCATATTCGCGGCATACAGAGCAATGAGGAAGAAACCAGAAACCACAGCAGGTAAGTTCAAGGGGTGTTGCTGGGGGCCCAGGCAGCAGAGGTTGGGTGTTTCTGGGAATCTCCCTTCCCCGAAAAAGGCCTGAGAGAAGGGCCTGGGACCAGAAAGACCCACCTTGCAGGGTTTGCCGTAATGTTCTAGATTCTGCAAAGTCAGTCTTTTGTTCTGTGTTATAGATCCGGATCCCTGAGAAGTATCTATACTGTCTTGAATGTCAAGTGGACTGTGAGGGCTACAGAGCCTAAGCCCTGGTTTACCATCAGGGGTCTTGTCCTGCAGCTCCTTGAAACCAAAGACCTGAAAGGTTGGATAGAAAGTGTAAGGGGGTCCTTCTTGCACCAGGTGAATTCTTAACCCTTTTGACAGCTCAATCCCACTTCTGGTGACAGTTAAGGGCTATTCTGGCACCCCAACCCTGGTGCGTCGTGGAGCAGGAAGAGGTAGCGATCCAGCTTTGGGGCATGGTCAATGTTACAGCACAAGAGTCCAGACTAAGAAAGGTTCCTTCTGATTCTGTGCCCACATGGAGGGATCTTCCAATAAACCCAGTAAACCAAGCCGATGCGTCCAGGATCATGGACCTCAACGCCAGCTGCGGCTCGGAAGAACGTCATGGTATGCTTTGATAACTTGACTTGCAACTCTTACTGAGTCAATGGCGAATGGCTGCCTTTCTTTGGACATCCTTTCCAGTAACTCTGGCTTGGAGGAATTTGTACCCCCTTTAAGATCCCAGCCAGGGGCAACCTCAAAGCTAGTGAAGAACAGAGGTGGCTACCTCCGGATGAGCCCAGCTGACAGGACCAATTCACAAGACCTAAAAAAAAAAGTTTAGGAATATCATTATTTTCAAATCCTTTGTAGGAAATGTACATCTCTAGAGGATATGTTTGGGATGCAGCAATGAAACATTGAAAGCAAACAGAATACAGAGCACCAGGGACCTTAGAGTGATTTCTTTAAATAGAATTAGCTGTTGTAGAGACCAGGGCTGGATTAGTCTGATATTCCTTCTTTAAATATTTTATAAATCTTAAAAAACACTATATTTAAAAAAAAAGGGGATCTAATCATGGCAATATTGAGTCAGGGTGGTAGGTTTTGGAAGATTGCATTTAGATGAAGGTAACTTGTTGCTAATCTACCGACCGTATGGCCAAAAACAAATTAGCATCAAAAAATGTGTGATTTCCGAAATGATAAAAAGCAAGAAGGATATTCAAAGAGTAGCAAGAAAAGAGTAGAGACCTGGTTAGTGTCAGCACGATCACCACCTGAGAGCAGCCACCCATGTGCAGAAACGGAAAGTGTGGAACAGAGAACAATGGAGGACGACAGACAGGCCTAATGAGAACATCCCAGACTCAGTATGGAGTGGGTAGAGCCCTACAAGAACCTTATGGACTCAACAGCATATTTCTATTTTATTTATATTCATAGAGCGCTTTACGTCAAAGCAGTGGATGTAATTAAAACAGTCCAAAAAGTGTCAACATTGAGAAAAACCAGCAAAGACTAGGAAGATTAGAAGTATTCTTTGAGTTGAGTTTGGAACAGAGTGTAGGATGGAAGAGAGTTTAGAGTGAGTGGAAGCACATTAAAATGAAGGGGGCAAGTAAAATAAAAGAACAGAAACAGGACTGGGTACAGGGGGACTAGGAACCGTGAACAGAAACAGAGATTGAGATCGAAGAGATCGAGTAGGAGAATAAAAAAAATAAATCAGGAGCGATAGAGAAGAACAAGACGCAAGAAATTAAATTTAAGACGAGAATGAAAAGAGAGCCAGAGAGAAATTCCTGGTTAATAGAATCATGAGCAGATAAAGAAAATAGAAGAATTGTAAATAGATTTGAGTGGCTATAAGTGAGAAACAGGAAGCACGAAGAGTAACAAGAAAGACTAGAAGAGTCAAGAGAAAATAAGAGAAGAAACAAGAAGTTTAGTGGAATGGAAAGAAAGATGAGGTCTGGCCTTACATATATTGAAAAGATTGACTCTACAAGAACGAGTGGAAAAGGGAATGTGATTAGATAATGAAAGAGAAGAACCCAGGTAAACTCTGAGTTTACGAGCAACAGAAGAAAGTATGAGAACAGAGCTGGGAGAGGAAATAGGAAGGGGCAAGAACAGGTGTAAAGAGAGAAAAGAAGAAGCCCAATAACAGAGTCTTGGGGAACTCCATGAGAAAGAGGGACGGAAGGAGAAAGATTGCCAGGCCAAGAAACAGAATAAGTGTGGTTGGTTAAGTTAGATTTAAACCGTGTAAGAACAGAGCCGGTAAGACCCAACAATGAAATAGAAAAGAGTGATCAACAGCGTCCAACACAGACGACAAGTCAAGAAGGATGAAGAGGGCGGAAAGTTTAGAATAGCATGCAGAAAGAAGAGTTACAGACAACAACTAGAGCAGTCTGGGTGGAGTGGTGAGGACGAAAACCTGATGGCAAATAGGGAAGATGATAGAAGAAATAAGAATACACTGCATGCTAGAGAAGCTTAGAGAGGTCTGGAATAGGAAGAATAGTATCGTGTTTAAATAACATAAAAAAATACAGAGGTAGAAAGAGAAATTTGAACATGGCCGTGAGATAGTGAATCAGAGAGGCATACATCTTAAAGCATTTAGATTACCCGCAATGGATTGAATTTATCAGGGGCTTCCATATGATACTATTTCCAGAAACCTGGGCTATCTATCGAGCCATACTCCATTCAAGGATATCGAAACTTCGAAATCTTCGCAAAAGAAATGGCCTAAGGCAAGGGTGAGCGGAGGGCTAACTATTTGGGTGGACACATCTCTAAACTGGGCAATAAGTGAAAAAGTCACTGGTACCCCAGATTTACAACATCTGGCCGGGCAGATCCCTGGAGGAAATTGTATGCTCCTGTTTAATATATTGTTGAAGAGGTCACTTTTCAGTCATAACTCAATGAAAGCCATTCAGAGACGTAACTGTGCAGAAAAGAAAAGCCTTGATTATTTTAGCCGGCTGGGAGAATTCCTCTTGCCTCAGATGATTAGTTAGCCTGGAAAGACTCAGAGGGCCTGATTCATGGAACATTTTCCTATGGGCTTGCGCCATTATAAGACACTTCCATGAATCAGGCCTAGGGTGTGTCCAATTTGAACACACTTTTATAGAAAGCAAAGCATTACACAATATTTCTGTTCTGATTTGCCTGAAACACATGATTTCTTAATTCCTACAATGACGTCAAATTATGCTAATTAGCATGTCTGGTTGCTTTCCACATTTACTGAATCACAAGGCATACGTTGCAACTTTAAAAGTAGGAAAAAAGCAGTTCTGGGGCGGTGCACTTTTGAGCCAAACTCTTGCACACTCTGCCAAGGACATAGCTTAGCTATCTGGTTTTTCATCTGCCAATTTACCTACCTTACCTTTTTCTGACTTTATGCCAGTTTAATTTGTGAGCAACACCATTGAAAACTGTATATTCCTACCATTTAAACTGCTATATCACTGTACACTGGATTCTGTCCAAGCCCTCCCTCTTCTCAATAACCTTGGCTTGAACTGTTATTTGTCTATAGGGCTCCACACAGCCCTGTATTATCTGTTTGTTCAACACTTTGATATTTCCCTAAAGAATGTAGCCATTTGTAATGCATGATGTGGCAGCCATTTTGGCAAAATGGCTGCCCTTTGCCGATCCATATTCTATTTCAAAAATCCGTATTCTGTTATTTATGTTGTGTGCAATGTAAGCACTTATTGATGTGTTGTGCTTTCCTAAATACATGTGTGCAGTGTCACCTATTCTTGTCATCTTCAATTTGTTGTGTACCTATTCTCTAATGTACCTGCCTAGAATAAGGGCAACCTGGCTCCCTCAATGGACAATATTTCTAATGTTTACAATGTTTTGACAGGAGGGCAGGGCATGGGCCCTAAATGCTATATTCACCTGTCTGTCACCTGTTGTATAACGACTCCTCTTCATTATACAACAGGCCACCACTCAAATCTGGGCCAGCTACTGTAGGGAAACCACATGATCTGGTAACTAATTGTTAGGTTATAAACATCCTAGAGAGACCATCAGAATTTTAGTGGTGACATCGTGACCTGTGCTCAATGGTGAAATCAAACCCTTGCAGGCAGATTGAACATCTTAGTAGTTTTGGGTTGTCACCTTTCATTTGCATTAACCATCTGAAGGGTTGGTGGTCTGTCTGAATCACACAAGTAGATCCATACAAGTATGGTCTAAACTTCTTCAGAGACCACGCAATGGCAAAACACTCACATTCTATGGTTGCCCACCTTGTTTCTGGTTCTTTCAGTTTCCTACTGATGAAGCAAATGGGGTGATCCCTACCTTTCTCATCCAGCTGACTAAGGACTGCACCTATACCTATATTGGATGCATCTGTCTGCACAATGAAGGGTTGGTGATAATCAGGAGCTCTTAGGACTGGAGCTTTACAAAGGCTTTCTTCAGGTTTTCAAAGGCTTGAGTGCACTCCTCATTCCATCTAACCTTTTTAGGGACTTTTGGAGAGGAGACTACATTCAAAGTAGAAGCTATGGTCCCATAGTTCTCAATGAAATCCCTGTAGTACCCAGTGAGACCTAGGAAGGCTCTCACTTGGGTTTGAGTAGTAGGGGTGGCCCAGTTTTGTACAGCTTGTACTTTGCTAGGCAATGGCCTTATTACACCTCCTTCTACCTCACGACCAAGGTAGACCACTTTGCTCTGACCAATTTGACATTTGCTTGCCTTTATGGTCAGATGGGCTTGCTCAAGAGCCTGCAAAACATATCCTAAGTGATCAACGTGTTTTTTTCCAAGTAGGGCTGAACACTGCAATGTCATCCAAGTATGCCATGCAGAGGTCCTTCATCCCATTCAGAACTTGATTGACCATCCTATGGAATGTAGCAGGTGCATTGTTTAATCCAAAAGGCAAAACCTTAAACTGGTAGAGGCCTGCTGGGTTTGAGAATGCAGTTTTCTCCTTGGCATGGTGTCACGACTATCAGCGTTAATCCTAACGCGATGCCTGACCCCAACATGGCGGCTCCTGCAGTCCACTGCAGTATGTGCAGCAGTCTAGTCGCCGCGCCCCAGAATGCCTTGCAACGTTTCCAGGGTGACGCGCCGACAGCTTATCTGCCTGCTTCTCCCAGACAAGGACGCGTTGCTACTCTCCAAGGAGCTTGCGAACGCTACGTGAGTCCGTGTCAGGGAATCCTGTTCTCTTTCTACTCAGACTTACCTTTGGGGCATATATTCTTATTGACACTTTTCAATTGAAACTAATTGATCTCTGTTGTTGTTTATGTGTGTTTACTTTAGGACGCTTTGTTGCCTTCCCGTTCTGGGGTTCTTTCAGAGCCGCCCAAGCCACTCGCCTTGGGAGAATTTGTTTCCAACATCCGCCTTCGACCGGTGTGGGTTACTAGGGTTTCCTTTGGTAGGCATCCCTTTCTCCTGAAACATTTATAAGAGTTTTTGGTTTCTTGTCCTGCGGACTTATAGTTTGTCTTCATCTTCCAGACACAACACCCTGTACTCTCATCTCTTCTGAACCTCAGTCACTCATCAAGCTAGAAGGGGTCTCTGTTTATTCAGGGTAACTATTGTTCTCTACTCCCCTCTTGGAGGTTAGGTTGTTTCCAAGTACTCTTGAGTGAATGTTCATTATTTTCCCTTGTTCTACACCTTCCAGTGTATCCAGTCTTTCAGATCATACCGGATCGTTGGTTACTCTCATTTCTAAGTCTTACTACAATCAGATCCCTTGGTAAGGGTTCCGCTTCTAGAAGTGTCTTTTCCAGTACTAGGCAGAATCATTTCTAATCACTTTGTTTCACTATTTCCCTTTAGCCAATCTGATTCTTCTGCTCTGGATCCTATCTTTTAAAGACACGCCTATTCATCACCATACTCCCGGGATAGCGTAATCTACCTCCACGGGATGTTTTCAGGAGTCTACACTCACTAGCAGCTCCACAGGGTTTTATTCCCCAAGAGGGTTTCCCTGGGAACCTCCCTTTGCCCTGGCCTTTGTGCTGGGTCTTTGGGTGTTTCTCGGGGGGAATTCTAATAGTCATCTGAAGCTAGAACATCTCCATCTGGGAACCTTTGTTTTCTACATCCGTAGCTGCCATTCTGCTCCAAATCCCCAGGTGAGAGAACTTTGTTTCTATGTTTCCCTTACACGGGACACTTAAGATTGTTAAACAGTAAAGTATTGTGTTCATTCATAACACATGGTCTGTCAGGGGTATTTGCCAATAGCCTGGCGTTAGATCAAATGTGCTGAGGTACTTGGCTGCACCAAGTTTATACACCAGCTCATCTGTCCTTGGAAAAGGGTGGGCATCAGTCTTGGTGACTGCATTTAGAGCTCTATAGTCCACACAGAATCCCAACTCCTTGGATCCTGCCTTTGGTACAAGCACAACTGTACTACACCATGGACTTGTAAATGGCTCTATAACCAAGATATCAAGAGCATCTTGTAGACCTCTTCCTTTATGTGGGATCTCACATGTTCTGACATTATGTAACCTCTGCTTTTCACAGGTAAACAGTCACCAGTTGGAAGGGGTCAAGCCTGGTAAAAGTGAAAACAGGGAGGCAAACTGATTTAAAAGAAACTTGCACACATCCTGTTGTTCAGATGTCAGGGTAGAAGAGAGATTAACTTCTTCTATCTTCTCATCTAAAAGTTGGCCTCTGAGTAAGTCAGGCAGAGGTTCACTCTCTTCCTCCTCTTGAGCTGAAGCTAGAAGCAAAGCTTCTATATCAGGTCTAGAGACATAAGCCTTTAAACGGTTGGTGTGAAAGACTCTGGGAGCCTCCTCAGGATTGACTAAGTCCACCAGATAGTTCACCTCTCCAAGTTTGCCCACAACCTTGAAGGGTCCTATCCATTTGTCCTGCAAAGCACTCTGCCTTGTTGACACCATAACTAGTACAAGCTGGTATTGCGTAAACTCAACCATGTTGGCCCTCTGGTCATGCCAGTCTTTGACCAGAGCCTGACCTGCTTTCAAGTTATAACTTGCTTCTGCCAACATGTGTGATATTCTCCTCCGGAGACCTATCACATAGCCAGTCACTCTGACTAGCTTGGGGGAAGGAGCCTCTCCAACCTTCCTTAATCAGGGCCAATGGACCTCTGACTGGATGGCCATAGAGAAAAGTTCAAAGGGACTGTATCCAACTTCCTACTGAGGGACTTCTCTATAAGCAAAGAGAAGGCATGGCAGTAGAAGGTCCCACTTTCTTTTAAGGGAATACTCTAAAGCACCTATCATGCTCTTCATAGTACGATTAAACCTCTCTACCAGTCCCATTTGTCTGTGGATGGTAGGCTGTAGAGAACTTTTAAGTGGCACCACAGTTTTTCCACACGGGTTGCATGTAGTGGGACATAAAATTGGATCTTCTGTTCGATATTACTTCCTTAGGAAACCCTACTCTGGTATAACTACCAAGTAGAGCCTTAGCCACAGGCTGAGCCGTAACAGTCCTCATAGGTATTGCTTCAGGATACCTAGTAGCATGGTCTACTACAACCAGGATAAACCTGTTTCCTGAAGACGTGGGAGGGTCAAGGGGACCAACAATGTCGATGCCCACCCTCTCAAAAGGAACTCCCACCACTGGGAGAGGCACCAATGGTGCCACATTCTTGGCTCAACTCTTGCCAGAGGTTTGGCATGTGTGACAGCCCCTACAGAATTTGTCAACTTCTGAATCCATCTTAGGCCAGTAACAGTATAAAGAGAGCCTTTCCTTGGTCTTTTTGAAACTCAAGTGACCAGCCAAAAGTATCTCATGGGCCAACTGTAGGAACTGGAGTCTGTTTTCTAGGGGCACTACACATTTTTTATTGCAGTCCCCAGGGATAGACTCAGTTGGTTCACTGTAGAAGAGGCCATCTTCCCAGTGCAACCTATGCTTCCCAGGCTCTTGCCCATCGAGCTGATAAGCTACCTGTAGGCGAAGACCTTCAAGAGTGGGACACTCTCTTTGTCCTCTGCTGAAGTCTGCTCTGTTGGGTCCACCTTCTGCCAGTAAAGACTGCAGCTCAGATGGTCAACAGGATCCAGATCTCCAACTAGAGTTATGTCTTCTTCCAGATCTAACTCTTCAGAAGCTGGCTCAACCACACAGGGCTGTACCTTACACTCAGCCTCAGCAGGTGGAGGAGTCGCAGGTGTGACATTGGACAATCTTGGGGATGTCCTTGTTGGTAGCACAGGGGTGCTATCTGATTTTTCTTGGAGGTCTTGGGTTTCCCCTTTGCCTCTTTCTTTCCTGCAGTAGCAGTGAGCAACTCCTGTGGAGTGGGGGTGATAGCTTCCTCTATCTCCTCCCCTGGAGAGCCTCTCAAGGTCCTCTCCCCCGCAGTCCTAGTGATCTCCTTTTTCCTTTTACTGGGAGGCCTGGGGGTACTAGACACAGCTCCAAGAGTTTCAGGTCATTACCCAACAGGACTCTCCCAGGCACTTCACTCTGCACACTAACAGGCATCTTAACAGTCATGTCATTACACTGGATGAGAGCTGGGAACTAGGGAAGCATTTGCACCGGGCCTCCAGCTAACTTGGTGAGGCGTTTGGGTGCCTTAGCAACATCCTCTACCTTGAAAAATGATTCATCAACCACAGTTATGCTGGCTCCAGTGTCTCTGCTGGCAGTAGTCTCCTGGCCATTCTCAGCAACACTATCTTTATAATACTCTTTTGTATTATCTGGGATGGAATTATAGACATCTACATTTTCTTGTTGCAACAGAACCAGGGACACTAAAGAAACACTAGCTGAGACTCTCATGGGTTCATCAGCCAGTAGGTGAAGGTTTCCACTTGCCATAGGTACTTCTTCCTCTGGGGAGAAGGCTAAGGAGACAGTGTTGACCCTTGAAGGTTTACCCTTACATCTGGGATCCCCTTTCACATGGTCAGTTGACCAACAAACATAACATTGTTTTGTTTGGGGCCCTCTTTTGGATTGGAGTTATTCAAATTCTCCTTTTTATCTTTCTTTGGCTGCTTTCCCTCATCCTTCTTCTGAGTTGCCCCAGAATCCTTGTGAGTAGCCCTGTTGGCAACCCACAAGTCAGCAGCGTTAGCTAACTTCTTGGGATCTAATTCCTTAAAATCAGCCAAGTGCTGTCTGAGCTCAGGAGAGCAGGCATCATAAATTGACTCCGACATAATATGATTTCTCATACCTTCATAAGTGTTTACTCTGTAACCCTTAAACCAACCATCTAATTTCTTCAAACATTCACATACCCACGTAGCCCAAGGGGTACTATCATGTTTTTTGATGGTCCTAAACCTCTTAAGGTACTGGGAAGGGGTCTTCCCAAATCTAGCAATTAAAGCTAGCTTCACACACTCATAATCCATCCTATCCACATCCCCCAACTCCATCACAACATCAGATACAACAGTGGGTAGCCTAGAGAAAAGCAAAGGAAGCAACTGATTCCCTGTAATGACATGAGTCCCATGGTTATTCTCAAACATTGCCAAACAATCCAAAATATCAATCTTAACCTCATACATACCAACAATTTCTTTAGGTATACAGGGTCTCTTAGGACTGGAAGACCTAGAAGACTCTGGGAGAGAAGCATTTTCAATAGACAACTTTTTCATTTCTAAGACAGGGTTCATCTCTATTTCTCTGAGCTTAAGTTCTTGATGCTTTTGTTCAGTTTGAGCATTAATACGTTTTAATTCCAATTCAAGCCTCATCTTTTCTAGAGCAATGAATTCAGGACTGAGTGTAGGACCTGATGGAGTCCCAGTGGACAAAGGTTGAGGTTGCTGAGCAGGTAGAGGAGCAGTGAGGCCTACATTGTGAGACACATCTGCCTCATCTAACTCATCAATAATAGACACATTATCATCCTCATCATTTTCCACATTTGCTGGGGGGTAGGTAATTCAGACCCACTCCCCAGACTTTGTTTCTCTAAGAACCTTTCAATTAATTCTGACTTTTTGCCTTTCACAGAGAGATTCCTATCGCTACACAGATTTTTCAGATACTCCACAGTGTAACTAAGGAGGGTCTCCTGACTGTAGCTTTCCATATCAGACATGATTAAAATTGCTTTTTAGTGATGTTTAGCCTTGTGGTTAGTTGATCCAAGGTAATAGCAGCACTCTAAGTGTAATCACTATACTATATCCTCACCACTGTACACCAGTGTTAGGCAGAATTATATGCAGTACCCTTAGGGAACACCACACACAATTAAGACTACAAGTGTAAGTACAAATTCACCTTTGGTACAAGCCTGTACTACACAGTAATGTGGTAGTGATGGCTGAGCAGCCAGACCTATCTCAAGAGTAAAGTGAGGAGTACAAGAGGTTACACAAAGGACAACAATTACTATGGTTCAAACAAACACTGACGCAAGATTACTGAGTAACAGAATATACATTTATTTATACATTAATTTGTAAAACAGTTCACTAAGTAAAGCAGCAGACACATCACAATCCTAATATACTACACAACACCCAATTAATTCTGGACAAGTTACGCTCAAAATGAAGTGTGAGCAAAATGGCACTCCAGAAAATTAAAAAGGGAGGGAAAGACAAGGTTATGCAAAATTAAGCAGCACCAACAAGTAGCTAGGCAGGGAAATCTAGAAAAGGCTTACTACAATGAGGATTCAAATCAATAGGCCTGGGCCAATGTTAATGGTTAAGAGTCTTTGCATAGGATCACACAGTTCAGAGTAGTTCACGGTTAAGTCTTTGCCAAGAGTTGAAACGAAGTTGGTCAGAAGAAAAGTTACTTAAAAGAGTAGGGAAGGACAAGCCCTCGGATTGCCAAAAGATTTAAAACACTTTCACCGCGGTCGGACGGAACGAATAACCGGGTTTGAACAGTACCTTTATAGCAGAAGAATGCTGTAGAAGAGGCAGAAGTTCCTGGCAGGTCCTGCAGGATCATGGTTCCTGAAGCGACTGTCGGACTGACATGAAGTAGGAAGACTGGAGGGTCCTGCACTGCCCAGGGAAGAAACCAGCAGCAGAGCAAAGCAATGAATAAAAGGTGCTCTAATTAAAACCCAAACAGGATCCCGTCCTCCTGGCTATCCGGTTCACTGCAGTGGTGCACAGCAAATTCGACCAGGGGAGGGAGGCCTTGCTTGGTGTTTGGCGAACTGGTTGGTCCCACCAGCTCAAGGGAACAGGATTCCTTGGAGATCTTCTCTGTCATCGAAGTTTAGGAGATTCGGACCCACAGCAGGGCTTCACCGGGAGGTTCAGTAGTTGCAGCAGTCCTCTTCCTTCAGCTTCTCTTCGGTTCTCTCGATCCAGTGGCTACTCTGCCTTCCAAGTCCCAAAGACCTGCTTTTTATGCAGTTTTCCCCCATTCACACAGCCTGGCTGTCAATCACACAGCAGGGTGGCTGTCCTGGTAGGACAGTCACCTAGCCAATCAAACAATAGTGCGACATGGGTCTCCAAGGAGACCCTGTGCAGGAGTCTTAAAACCCCTCCCTCACATCCTGTCTACCTAGACTCTCAGGCGCCTAAGGAAAGCTTCTGTGCAGAAGCCTGCCAAAGGACAGCGAACAAAGGAACCAAACCTGGTTTGGCGTGCAGAGTAAAACACGAGAAAGACCTTTACAAAAAGAAATGTGGAATAAACCCAGCTGGAACCAAATAAAAGTACATGGGGTCCAGCAGATTAAAGTTTGAGACTACTAACATAGCCTAAAACAGCTCCAAGGCTATTTCCATAGACCGCAGTAGGAAAAATATGGTAGATAACACTGCCACCAGACAAATCTTAAAGTAAGGGGATCTAAATAATGTTCCCTGAGAGACAGACAAAAAGGGATAACTATTAACCCTTTCCAGTACTCTATGTAAGATAGTTGGTACTGGGTCTTTGAATTTAAAAAGACTAATAAAGTCAATGGCAACTTTCCATGTTCTGGGAGACAGTAGTCAGTCCCAGAAAAGGGAGTTAAAAGTGGGAAGTCCGAAAAAGACACCCCTGTGTCACTGCACTAAAGGTGCTGTGTGACACACAGTAAACAGATTATGCCCATGGAGTAGGTGAGGCTCCACAGTCTATGAACACAAAAATGTAAAACACACAGCAAAACACATGTAAGAGTGGGAAAAAAGGTTCACACTCTTACCAGGTGAAAAGAATAAATCCTAGACATCCATCAAAGCTGCTGAGGGACTCAGTAGGTAAGGGAAATTAGACATTCTGGAGAATTCTCCAGAACACCAATGATGAATGGTTTGACCAAGAAGGGACTTTTGTAATAGTGGGAGGGACATTAACCCGCAGCTGGAGCCTTTAGCAGGGCTAGTTGGACAGTGGGGGAAGAAGATAGTGCCTGCAATGTCCCTACACTAGATGCTTTGAAACCAAGGATCAATCTACTGACACCATTTGCGCTTTGAATAACCTGGGTCTAAAGGCCTGTAATGGTCACTTTAAGAATGGTCAGCAGCTAACCTGACTTTCTCTGGCCCCACTGGTAGTACTTTAATAGATTACATTTTAGTTTATGCAAAGGATTGGAAGAGGGAATGCAATTGTCAGGTTTTAAATAAAGCCGATATTGACCATAAGCCGTTATGTGCTCATTTCAGAATAAATAATACTCCCTTGCAGTGTGCCACAGTAATAGCAAGGGTGGTGCCCCTAGTGGTAACTGGGCATGCCATAAAAAAAACAATAAAGTGTGCCAGGATAATGGCCCAAGACACAACACCCTTAATATATAATGCCACCATGAGTAACATCTCTGAAAAATGCAGCCAGGAAGCCACTGAAAAGAAGGTTCTCATTGAATACGGCTGCCTTATAGATGATCTCTTTCCACATATAACTAGTAAGGCGCAAGAGGTTAAGAAAAAAGTAGCAAATACAGCTAGATGGTATGACAAAGGGTGCTGCCAAGTTAAACGCCAGATGATGGCTACTTTTTCCACTTTTATAGGTGTCGACAGGGCCTTTCTTCCATCTCAGAGACAACACTAGAAGTAAATAGTTGCATGAAAAAGGGAGGCTTACGCCACTTTGAGGCGGAAGCTTCTCAGTAAAGCACATGAAGAGGGTGACTCAGGAGCCTTCTGGAAATTGATTTCAGTGGAGGACGATACTGGGGATAGACCACTACAATGCTGCATTCCTGCAGGAGCATGAAAGCACTATTTTGCTAAACTTTACTGCAACCCAGGGTGGGCTGTACTAACAGAAACACTCCAGCCATCACATATTTATTTATTTATTTATTTATTTGGATATTTATAAAGTGCACTGAATCCAGAGGCATCTAGGCGGTGGTTTACATGACAGTAGTGGTTACAAATGATTTCGATCATAGGTGGTATGCTAGTTTACATGAAGTGGTGGTTACAGGTGGTTACAGACATAAGTAGTACACACAAACGCAGTGGTGTATTCACCGGCATTTCTGATCTGTGCAGAGATGCCAGATGCCAAATGCTTGTAGAAATGTGCAGGTGCAATTACTTTTGTAGGTCTTGCGAGAACAGTCAGGTTTTGAGGCCCTTGTGGAAGGACCAGCGGGAGGTATCGGCTGTTGGAGCTGGCGGCAGGGCGTTCCAGTGTTTGGCAGCAATCACAAGGAAGCTGCTGCCCCCGGCTTTCTGGTGCCTGTATCTGTGAATGGCGACTATGTGTGAGTAGGCAGCCTGCATAGGTCTGGTGGATTGGAGCTTTGGCATTTTTCTGGACAAGTAGAGCGGGGCAGTGTTTGAGAGACATTTGTGGGTCCGGGACACCGTTTTGACCATGATCTGCTCATGGAGCCGGAGCCAGTGGATATTTCGTCTAGCTGGGAAATGGGGTCTTCTTTATGGATGTTTAGTGCAGCTCCTACAGCGTTATTCTGGATGACCCGCAACTTTTTTATACTGCGGGAGTTGGAGCCTGCAACGAGCACATTGCAGTAGTCAATCCTGGACACTACAAGAGCTCTGGCAAAAGTGGTGAAGCTGCCAGTGGTCAGGAAATGTATGCAGGCATTGATCAATGTCGAGGTGTAAGCTGCTGCCAATGCCATGGCGTTTACCTGTCTATTTAGTGATAACTCAGAGTCTCGGTATACTCCAAAGGGTTTTACCGCTTTAACGATGTTGATGATATTCCCGTCCATAATAAAGGATTTGTAGGAGTCTTTGAGTTTCTTATGCAAGATTGTGTGCTAATAAGGAGTAGATCAGTTTTCTTATCGTTTAAGCAAAGTCCATGTTGTGCCATCCATGCTTGAATGGTTTGTATATTTCACTTAGTGCGTGGAAGTCAGCGTCATAGTTGCCGGAGATAGGTAGGAGGATTTGGTGGTCAGCTGCATAGTTAGTGTAGATGACACCGAGATCGTCTAGGAGGTCAAAGAGGGGTTTAGTAAATATATTGTAAAGTGTCGGTGAGACACATGAGCCTTGTGGAACTCCACAGGTGACTGGTGCTGTGGGGGCTGCTTTCGAGGTGGAGAACACTCTCATAGTGCGGTTAGATAAGAAGGACTCTATCCAGGCTATGCCTTTATGTGAGAAGTAGGCAGCTGAGGAGAGGTGTTGGCAGAGTATTTTGTGATTGACCTAGTCAAAAGCTGCTGAGAGGTCGAGTAGGAGGAGGATGGTACAATTACCCATGTCTTTGATTTCATCCATTTGTATTTTTAGGTCCAGGAGGGCAGATTCCGTTCCGGAAGCCGGATTGGCGTAGGCCAACGAGGTTGTGAGTTTCCTGGTGGTTTTGTATTTGCAGATATGCTGCTCTGTCAAGTATCTCAAGGAGGAATGGTACGGGCGTGATAGGGCAGTAGTTAGTGGGAACATTGGCATCTAATGTAGGCTTTTATAGGAGGGGCGGTATTCAGGCTTCTTTTAGATTCTCTGGAACGTTGCCAGTTGAGAAGGTGTAATTGATCAGTGCCTTGATGAAAGGGGCAAGCTCTTCGGCACAATAGAGGCAGGACATATGTCTCCTTGGCATCTAGATGGTTTAAGCCTTTGATCATTTTGGTGATTCCGGTGGTCATGACGAGGGGGGGAATTCAAACCAGGAAGTGGAGATAGTGGGTGATGGGCGCTGGTCTAAAAGCTGCTCAGCTGACGAGTGTTGGTTTTTTCAGCTGTGATTTTGTTTTGCAGAAGGAGTGCGTTTTGGATGTTCCTACACCAAGAGAGGTCTTTAGTGCAGTTATCTGGGGAGGGAGCTAATGTTTCAAGTTCACATAAGATAGCAAAGAGCTCTCTTGTGCCTGAGTTTGCTTTTTCAATTCTTTTGTTGTTAGTGATGCTTTTGGTATGAATAATTGCCTGTTTGTATTTTTTGGATAGCTCTGAAGTGCTGTTTGTCAGAGTTTTTTTTTCTGCTTTCCTTTTCGTGGATCACAGGGCTTTGATCTCAGGAGTGTTTGTGGATTGCAGGGCTTTGAGCTCAGGAGTGTATCAAGAATTCAGGTTGACTCTTGCTTTAGGTTTACGGTTGCTCAAAGGTGCTACCTTGTTAATGGCTTCTAGGAGAGTTTGGTGGCAAAATGTTGAATGTGGCAGACGTTGTAAAAGCAATAACCTCCCGGAAGAGTGGCAAAGCTTCTGGTCCAGACTATGTCCCACCAGATTTGTATAAGGAGGAGGGTGCCATTTGGGGCCCTGTATTATGCAAACGTATTAATACACGTGTCCAATTGAACACAGTACCGTCCACTTGGCAGGAAGCAGTTATAGCACTGATCTACAAGAAGGGGGGCAGGGACTGGACAGAAAATTGTAGAGCCATTTCGCTCCTGGACCTGGCAGGGAAGATATTCAGAAAGGTCATTCTGTCCCACCCCAAACGTGGGCTGATGAGAACAATACAATTAATGACCTACAGGCTGGATTTTGGAAGCATAAAAGCTTGGTGGACCACCATTTTAGGCTATTTTTATTAATTGAGAAGTACACGGGCAACAATTATGAATTTATATGTAATCTTTTTGGACCTGAGCACCGTGTTTGATGTGGTCTCTAGAGATAAATTGTAACTGGTCCTTCAAAAAAGAAATGCCCACCTCCCATCTGATTGCTGTGATCCAGGAACTATATAGCAATAATCGGGCTGTGGTCAGATACAGCATGGCTGGCGAGACCACAGACCCCTTTCCTTATATCGGGGTACGTCCTTGCACCTTTACTTTTCTGCATATATATGGGGGAAATCATAGCAGCCCTGTTGGAGGACAGGATTCCCCCAGCATTGGACTGGACAGATTCCCTGCTTTATTTTATGTCGATGATGCAGTTCCTGTTATCCCGACACCCCAGGGGCTGTAAAACGTGCCAGACAACTTTCCAGAATAAATGTGGTGAACTCAATTTAAACCTAAATGTTGGCAAAATGAAAGTCATGGAGATTAAGCTAAAATGTGCCAAACAGTGCAGATTAGAAATCGAAGTGGAAGGCTGTCTTCTAGGGCATGACACATTTTATAAATATTTAGGGATCAGGTTTAATGAAAATGGCCACTGGACAAGCCAGGTGGAGAAAGCACATATTACACTATGGAAATACGGTGGAGCAACACTATTTATTTTTTAATAAACATGGGAGAGGGGCAGTCCACCCAGCCATAGAGCTCTATGGAAAACAGGCTATTTCTGCCACTCTCTATGGCTCAGGGGCAACTCAAATGTCACTAGCTGTACTAGGGAGGAAAACAAATTCATGAAACAACTGCTTCAGCTCCCTCGTTCCACCCCCAACACTCTCATACATCTGGAACCCGATGAAGGCCCTATATGCGATTTGGCCTCTCTTTCCCTGACCTTGTATTGGATGAGGCTTTGGAGTTCAAAGCCCCTGGGGAAGTATCAAGAGGCCTCGAAACGCACTCCGAGCCCATGGAAAGGGAGAAGGGACTACATGTAAAACGTCTTCCCGGGGGGCCATGTGATAAACACATTGCTTGAATTGAATGAGGCCAGACTGTGGGAGGGGTCACATAACATAGACAAGGGGCCCCATAGAAGGACTAAGGGAGCAGCTATTTTCATCACAAGGAAACAGATGATCGAAAATGCATACAAGACTGTATTGTGGACCGATGTATCTGAGTCTTAAAACTGAATTCGGTCTAGAAAGTTTCCTTAACTAACTGTTGCCACCATTTGTAAGATTGCGATTTGGGACATTACGGTGGCTACTATGACTCACTGCTGGGCAGGAGGAGGCCCACAGGACTGCCATGTTTGCCGTCTGAGATATGAGACAGTGGTTCAGTTTCTGTTTTTATGCACTGTTACAGATCCGTTAAGACTTAAGATTTCTACGCGACTTGCTTAAAGATGCTGGCGTCCGCTCCACAGCGGAGGCACTGGAACTATATAAAGGAACATCAAACCCACACATTGTAGCTTGTGTTGCCCAATATGTTGACAAAGCCTGGCTCCAAAGAAGAAAATGGATGAGTGAAACGAGAGATGAAATTCGGACAGCTATGTGATAAAGTGACACGAACACTACTCACTGTTCCAAATAAGAGGCAGAAGGGCTGCGAGTATAACCTCCCTTCTGTTTTATTGTGCCCCTACTTTTATTATTATGCACTTTTCACTTTATCATATGCACTCTCCCCCATTCTGTAATGGAATCTGATTGATTGTGTTTTAATGTTTTTTACTCATGTATGTTTTCATTAATATGACTTTTATGGCATTTTAGCCGAATAACGTATTTTGATTATGATGATTTTAAGCAAATGCGAGGATTGGAATGGATCAAATGTGGCGGAATTGGGAGGTGCTTCAACCAGTAAATGTAAAGTGGGTGTTCTGGCTGATGGGCCCCCAGTGGAATTGATTAGGAAGATGATAATTATAGGAACGACAAGCTGCTTTGGCAGCCAGAGGAGACCCTCCATTCTGGGTCACTTGGTATTTTCTGAGGCTGCTATTATCTAAGATTAATTTTTATTTTATTTTATTGATTGAAGCATAGGCCTAGCTCGAGCGCAGCAGCGCTCTGTACTGGATGCGGTTACGCAGCATTTGGACTTGCACTTTTTAACTGTAGCGCAGTACTGTGAGTTGCAGTCTGTGCATCCATTGAGATTAGTCCATGGTTAGCTTCTGTTAACAAAGCAAGGTTTTGAGAGATTTGCAACATTTAAGAATTGTGGGGGGCCTTCTGAGACAATACCAGGGTCGAGTTCCAGAGGGTGGGTGCCTGACAAGAGAAGGATGGTTTGCCGGGCCTCTCGCTGCAGGATAGTTGTGATTCAAGCCGGTTGGTGGATTTACTGTGCAAGGAGCGTGTGCCACCAGATATGTGGAGCTTAGCTGCTAGCTGCGCTGATGTGCTACTCATGACCGGTTTCCGGACATATTGGGCTTGGTGGCCACAAAGCCTTGCAGAGATTTTGCAAAGAAGGGAAGGCTTGTCTTGCTGATGGGGGGGATCTTCAACACCACCTGCTTATTAAGGAGAGGACTGTCAGAACTTTACATGAGTCTTAGACATGTCTGACATTTTCTACTATCGGCCAAGACCCTGGATGGCTGGCTTTGCTGTACCACGGGGGCAGCTGGTGAATTTATTATTCGGAGGGATGTAAATACTTCTTGCAAATGGATGTGAACGACTGCGCTTAAACTCGTTCAAAGGAGTAGAAATGCTACATTTTGCATAACACCTTTTATGGAAAAATTGGTAAAAAGCCATGCAATCTATAATCAGTGTTGTGGGCTAACACATGTCAAATGTCCAAAAGAGGCCAGGACACCAACAGTACACACACATGTCCATGATGCTTCACCCACAGTATAATGTTGGTTATCATTTAATACGTGTAATAACATATTTTAATGGAGGTCGTGCCCACACAATAAATAAGTATTCTACCATTGTAAGAAGACATTTTAATGCTGGCTGTGCCCAATAGAGCCGGTATTGTTAATGAAAAAACGACGTGTTCATTCTGCCTGTGCAAATAAATGCAAGTATTCAGAACTCCTGTTGATTTTTCCTTGAGCTGCTTTTCTGCCAGTATGGGCAAACATGCAGATGCTGACTGTGCACATGCTTGCCAGTAGTCATATACGAGAACACACTTCTGTTGGCTTTGCCCATAATGCCAGTAATACTACTGTAAGAAGACTAGTTAATACCTGCTGTCACTTTATGCCAGTAGTCATATACGAGAACACACTTCTGTTGGCTTTGCCCATAATGCCAGTAATACTACTGTAAGAATGCTAGTTAATACCGGCTGTCACTATATGCCAGTAGTCATATACGAGAACACACTTCTGTTGGCTTTGCCCATAATGCCAGTAGTACTACTGTAAGAATGCTAGTTAATACCTGCTGTCACTTTATGCCAGTAGTCATATATGAGAACACATTTCTGTTGGCTTTTCCCATAATGTCAGTAATACTACTGTAAGAAGACTAGTTAATATATGCTGATAGTAATACTACTGTAAGAAGACTAGTTAATACCAGCTGTCACTATATGCCAGTATTCATATACGAGAACACACTCTGTTGGCTTTGCCCATAATGCCAGTAATACTACTGTAAGAATGCTAGTTAATACCTGCTGTCACTCTATGCCAGTAGTCATATACGAGAACACACTTCTGTTGGCTTTGCCCATAATGCCAGTAATACTACTGTAAGAAGACTAGTTAATACCTACTGCCAGTAATACTACTGTAAAAAGACTAGTTAATACCAGCTTTCACTATATGCCAGTATTCATATACGAGAACACATTTCTGTTGGCTTTGCCCATAATGCCAGTAATACTACTGTAAGAGGACTAGTTAATACATGCTGATAGTAATACTACTGTAAGAAGACTAGTTAATACCAGCTGTCACTATATGCCAGTATTCATATACGAGAACACACTTCTGTTGGTTTTGCCCATAATGTCAGTAGTACTACTGTAAGAATGCTAGTTAATACCTGATGTCACTTTATGCCAGTAGTCATATACAAGAACCTCACTTCTGTTGGCATTGCCCATAATGCCAGTAATACTACTGTAAGAAGACTAGTTAATACCTACTGCCAGTAATACTACTGTAAGAAGACTAGTTAATACCGGCTGTCACTATATGCCAGTATTCATATACGAGAACACATTTCTGTTGGCTTTTCCCATAATGTCAGTAATACTACTGTAAGAAGACTAGTTAATACATGCTGATAGCAATACTTCTGTAAGAAGACTAGTTAATACCAGCTTTCACTATATGCCAGTATTCATATACAAGAACACATTTCTGTTGGCTTTGCCCATAATGTCAGTAATACTACTGTAAGAAGACTAGTTAATACATGTTGCCAGTAATACTACGGTAAGAAGACTAGTTAATACCTACTGCCAGTAATACTACTATAAGAAGACTAGTTAATACCGGCTGTCACTATATGCCAGTATTCATATACGAGAACACATTTCTGTTGGCTTTGCCAATAATGTCAGTATTACTACTGTAAGAAGACTAGTTAATACATGCTGATAGTAATACTACTGTAAGAAGACTAGTTAATACCAGCTGTCACTATATGCCAGTATTCATATACGAGAACACACTTCTGTTGGCTTTGCCCATAATGCCAGTAGTACTACTGTAAGAATGCTAGTTAATACCTGCTGTCACTTTATGCCAGTAGTCACATACGAGAACACACTTCTGTTGGCTTCGCCCATAATGTCAGTAATACTACTGTAAGAAGACTAGTTAATACCTACTGCCAGTAATACTACTGTAAGAAGACTAGTTAATACCGGCTGTCACTATATGCCAGTATTCATATACGAGAACACATTTCTGTTGGCTTTGCCCATAATGTCAGTAATACTACTGTAAGAAGACTAGTTAATACCTACTGCCAGTAATACTACTGTAAGAAGACTAGTTAATACCTACTGCCAGTAATACTACTGTAAGAAGACTAGTTAATACCGGCTGTCACTATATGCCAGTATTCATATACGAGAACACATTTCTGTTGGCTTTGCCTATATGCCACTAATACTACTGTAAGAAGACTAGTTAATACCAGCTGTCACTATATGCCAGTATTCATATACGAGAACACACTTCTGTTGGCTTTGCACTTAATGCCAGTAATACTACTGTCAGAAGACTAGTTCATACCTGCTGCCAGTAATACTTCTGTAAGAAGACTAGTTGATACCAGCTGTCACTATATGCCAGCATTCATATACGAGAACACATTTCTGTTGGCTTTGCCCATATGCCAGTAATACTACTGTAAGAAGACTAGTTAATACCTGCTGTCACTATATGTCAGTATTCATATACGAGAACACATTTCTGTTGGCTTTGCCCATAATGTCAGTAATACTACTGTAAGAAGACTAGTTAATACATGTTGCCAGTAATACTACTGTAAGAAGACTAGTTAATACCGGCTGTCACTATATGCCAGTATTCATATACGAGAACACATTTCTGTTGGCTTTGCCCATAATGTCAGTAATACTACTGTAAGAAGACTAGTTAATACATGTTGCCAGTAATACTACTGTAAGAAGACTAGTTAATACCGGCTGTCACTATATGCCAGTATTCATATACAAGAACACATTTCTGTTGGCTTTGCCCATAATGCCAGTGATACTACTGTAAGAAGACTAGTTAATACCTGCTGTCACTATATGTCAGTATTCATATACGAGAACACATTTCTGTTGGCTTTGCCCATAATGTCAGTAATACTACTGTAAGAAGACTAGTTAATACATGTTGCCAGTAATACTACTGTAAGAAGACTAGTTGATACCAGCTGTCACTATATGCCAGCATTCATATACGAGAACACACTTCTGTTGGCTTTGCCCATATGCCAGTAATACTACTGTCAGAAGACTAGTTAATACCTGCTGCCAGTAATACTTCTGTAAGAAGACTAGTTAATACCTGCTGTCACTATATGTCAGTATTCCCACAAAAGAACACACTGAGGTTGGCTTTGCCATAATGTCAGTAAGTCACGGTAAAAACAGGTGTGTGCTTGCTGTGCCAATATATTGCAGTATTCCCATATATGGCAGTATTCCCACGTAAGAAAACTGTCATGCTGTCTTTGCACACACACAATGCCGGCAATGCAACATACCAAAGCTGTGTGTTCCCATATATGCCACTATTCCCACATAAGAGCTGGGGTGTGACAGCTTTTCTAATACTGTTCCTGTAAGAAGACAAACACATGCTAATGGTGCAAATATGTGCCCGTACAACCCGTAACAATACTCTGTTGGCTTTGCCCATAATGCCAGTGATAAGGCCCTGTATGAAAGCAGGCCCATAGATGGTATGTCATCTACAGAAGCTTTTATACTGTGTGCACTACTCCTGCAGTAGAGCACATTGCAGAGGTGTGTCCGGATAGTGGCATAGTGATCTCCTGCCCAGGGGACACCAGACCATGGCCTTTCGGGGAAAGGAAACGGGGAAAGGGTGAAAGGATCAGAGAAGAGGGAGTAGAATAGAAAGAACATGAGCTGGAACAGTAGAGCGGTGGGGCTGATGGATGGGCAGTGCTGATTAGGAAAATAAGGAACACAACCTGAACATAAGGGTTGGCCGTGCTCTGTGGGCTATGGTTCCAGTACTTTGATTGCATGGAACTAGCTGTAGCCAGTGCAGGGTTGAGTAATGGACATGAGATGTCCTAATACGTGCTTAGGAAATATGCCAGCCTCCATGCCAGATAGTTCTTCAATGCTCCCCATCCCCCCAGGTACACCAGACGGATAAACTGGGGGTGCCAAGCCAACTGGCAGGGATGCTAGAAGGCGAATGCAGAGACCACGGAACGGGAGGGGGGAGAAGGCAGGAGCCATCGCTGCTCGGCCGGTTGATATGGGATGTGTCTGGCTGAGCAAGATCAAGTGATGTGATTGAGAACAGGCACTTAACCACCAGTTATATCCTCCTACTTCCTGTAATAATACCTTGGCAAAGACTGTAAAGTGCTTCAAAGAAGCTGGACTTTAAATACGTTGGTATAGCACGTGGAATGCAGTCCATGGTACTAGCAAAAACATTGAAAATACCGGTCAATCATGTGCATTTCATTTATAAACGATATCCCCCTACGAATTGAGCATATTGAAAGTGTATTGCATTAAACTAGCTGCAATATAACATTTCGATTTTTGAAAAACGAAATTGCTTTCGGTGTGCACGCGTGGGATAACCTGGGCATGTGTTATAGGGAGCAAGTTCCTTGTGGCGATCCAGAAGCAGTCAGGCGAGTTAGTGAAATGTTCATTTAAAATAAAAGTAAACACTGCTAACTTGCCCTATTCTGTTATGTTATGGCTTAGACTTCTACCTGGCCCAATACCTGCATAGTTCAAAGGTTCTTCACTTTGCTGCAACAGTTCACATCTTTTGGCAAACGTTACTCTTCCAAAAGAAAATACCTCAGTATGCTTTCTCTTCATGTTTTCTTACTACCAGTCTCTTCACAACATTCCCTGCTCTTGGATTCCGCAAAGTCTTACGACTCTCTGGTGACTTGCTCACTTTCAACCACATACTTTACATAGGGCGCTTTCCCACTCAGGCTTCTCGGGTTCCCCTAACCTCGCCGGCTTTCCCCAACCGGGGTGCAAAGTGTTCCTCTTCATCAGATTTAAGCATTAATGTCTTGTGCCATTGCACAGTGCTCTTTGTTGGAAATTTGTCGTATTGTTGCTCCTTCGCCACCGGAGTCTTCCTACCCCCCCTGAAGAACTCCCTTGTGCACCCTCTTCTTAAGAAACCCTATGCCGACCGCTCCTGCCTGGCTAACTACCACCCAATCTCCATCACTCCCTTCCTGGGCAAACTCCTGGAGAAACTGGCCATCTCCCATTTTAATCTCCACACCAAATCTGTTGGTTGTCTTCATGACCATCAGTCAGGCTTCAGGGCTTGCTAGAAGCACAGAAACCGCTCTCCTGAACATCCATGAAGATCTGCTCTCCAACCTTGTTTCCAACATCCTGTGTGTCCTCATCTTGCTTGATCTCTCTTCTGCCTTTGACACTGTCAACCACGCCATCCTGCTCAACCGTCTCCATGATAACCTGGGTATCACAGGACAGGCTCTGGCGTGGCTGACTTCTTTCCTCTCCGACCAACCCTCCCAGGTCCAACTTGGGTCCTTCCTCTCCGATATCTTTATCTCTACCTGTGCTGTCCCCCAGGGATCTAACCTCTCTCCCTGGCTGTTCAACCAATACTTGGCTCTCGTTGCCCACCGCACCGCTGCTCTCTGCCCAAATTTTCAGTGCTATGCGGATGATACCGGCTTATCTTCCGGCTACCCTCGGCCTCCTCCTCTCCCTCCCTCATCTCTGACTGTCTGTCTGCTATCCAGGAGTGGTGTGCCGCCAATGACCTCTGCCTTAATGCCAGGAAGACCGAGATTCTACTCATAGGCACACCCTCTCCCTCCTTCCCTGCAGCTCTCTGGCCAGCCTCTCTTGGCCCTCTTCCTGCTCCCAACTTCAAGGCTAAAAACCTTGGGGTCATCTTCGACTCCACACTCTCCTTCTATCCTCACATGTCCGACGTCTCTAAGAAGTAACACTACCAGCTGCACCTCCTCAGAGTTATTCTTCCTTTCCTCTCCTTCCCCCAGAAGCTCACTGTCTCTAGAGCTCTGGTTCTCTTCAGGCTAGACTATTGCAACAGCCTCTTTCTAAATCTGCCTGCTTCTACTCTCCGCCCGCTGCAACTTATCCAAAACAGGACTGCAAGACTTGTCCTTGGCCTTAAGCCCAGGGATCGTATCTCTCCAGCACTGAAGTCTCTGCACTGGCTCCCAGTGGCGGTGAGGATTAAGTTCAAAACCCTCTGCATTATCCACAAGGCCTTCTGGGGCCTGGGGCTGCATTACCTTCAACTCTCTCTTCCTAAATACCTTCCTTCTCGGGCTCTCCGCTCCCTGTTGCAGTCTCTACCTCTCCTGTCCCCTCCCAGGCCCTCTGCACTGCACTGGCCTCTCACTTCATCTCTAAAACTCAGGACATCCTGTCCTCGCTCTCCTCCTTTCACCTCCCTCCCTCCCTACCCGGCCCTTCCTCTGGCCCTTCTGCGGTCACCCCTCCTCCCTCTTTCTCTGCCTTTCCACCTTTCTCTGCTGACGAGGTTTCCAGACAAGTCCGATCTATGAAAGTCTCGTCTAAACAGGTTCACCCCTGTTCCTCCAAAACTATCAAGGACCACATCGACTCCCTGGCTCCTGCCCTGGCTGACTTTTGCAACCACTCCTTCGCCTCTGGAGTCTTCCCTTCCCCCCTCAAGCACTCCCTTGTGCACCCTCTTCTCAAGAAACCCTCTTCCGACCCCTCCTGCCCGGCTAACTATCGCCCTATCTCCATCACTCCCTTCCTGGGCAAGCTCCTGGAGAAACTGGCCATCTCCCAGCTTAACCTCCATGCTGAATCTGTTGGTAGTCTTCATGACCATCAATCTGGCTTCAGAGCTGCCAGAAGCACGGAAACTGCTCTCCTGAACATCCGTGAAGACCTGCTCTTGAACCTTGATTCCAACACCCCGTGTGTTCTCATTCTGCTCGATCTCTCCTCTGCCTTTGACACTGTCAACCATGCCATCCTGCTCAACCGTCTCCGGGAAAACCTGGGTATCACTGGTCAGGCTCTGGCATGGTTGACCTCTTTCCTTTCAAATCGACCCTCCCAGGTCCAACTGGGGTCCTTCCTCTCCGACATCTTTTTCTCCACCTGTGGTGTCCCCCAGGGATCTAATCTCTCTCCCTGGCTGTTCAACCAGTATCTGGCACTCCTTGCCCACCGCATCGCCGCTCTCTGCCCTAATTTCCAGTGCTATGCGGACGATACCCAGCTCATTTTCAGGCTACCCTCAGCCTCCCCCTCTCCTTCCCTCATCTCTGACTGTCTGTCTGCTATCCAAGAATGGTGTGCCGCCAATGACCTCTGCCTTAATGCCAGTAAGACTGAGATTCTACTCATCGGTACTCCCACTCCCTCCTTCCCTGTAGCTCTCTGGCCTGCCTCCCTTGGCCCCCTCCCTGCTCCTACCTGCAAGGCAAAAAACCTTGGGGTCATCTTCGACTCCACACTCTCCTTCTCTCCTCATATTTCTGACGTCGCCAAGAGGTCACACTACCAGCTGCACCTCCTCAGAGGTATTCTTCCCTTCCTCTCCTTCCCCCAGAAGCTCACTGTCTCCCGAGCCCTGGTTCTCTCGAAGCTGGACTACTGTAACAGCCTCTATCTTAATCTGCCTGCCTCCACTCTCCGCCCTCTGCAACTCATCCAGAACAGAACTGCGAGACTTGTCCTTGGCCTCAAGCCCGGGGACCGTATCTCTCCAGGACTGAAATCTCTACACTGGCTCCCAGTGGCTGCGAGGATAAAGTTCAAAACCCTCTGCATTGTCCACAAGGCCTTCTGGGGCCTGGGTCCTAAATACCTTCAACTCTCTCTTCCCAAATATCTTCCTTCCCGAGCCCTTCGCTCATCCGCCTCCAACTCCCTCAGGGTTAGCCGCTTCTCGAAGCAACGAGCTGGGGGTAGATCTCTCTCCGCGGCAGGGGCCTCCCTCTGGAACAGCCTTCCTGCCTCCCTGAAACTTGAGGAGAACCATCTCCGGTTCCGGAAGCACCTCAAAACCTTCCTCTTTGCTTCTGCTTTCCCTCTCCCTCTCCCCTGCTGAACTGCTAATTAATTTTCACTGAAACTGCACTGATCCTGAGACTGGACCACTCTAAACGGCCTCGGTCCTGGGCCCTGCCACTCTCCACTTGCACTGATGCCCTGGAACCCCTTTGCACTGCGGGACTGTCTCTGTATCCCTACAGCCACCCCCTCCCCCAGCACTTGTTCTGCACTTACCTCACACTTGCCACCAGCTGGTCCTATTTATTTATTTATTACGTACGCCACTTACCTTGTACTGCACTTTTCCCCCTCCCCTTCCCCCTGCACTTTTTCCCACTCCCCTACCCCTGCACTTGCGCGATCTGAATGACACCTGGCCTAGTAGGATAGTTGTCTGTCTCCCCTTGTCCCCCCCTCCCTGCCTCGTCGCGCCTTGAAACACTTGTGTATAGGCGCGTTACAAATACCATATCATATCATATCATATCTGCCTCCAACTCCCTCAGGGTCAGCCGCTTCTCCAAGTAACGAGTTGGTGGTCGATCTCTCTCTTCGGCAGGGGCCTCCCTCTGGAACAGCCTTCCTGCCTCCCTGAAACTTGAGGAGAACCATCTCGGGTTCCGGAAACCCCTCAAAACCTTCCTCTTTGCTTCTGCTTTCTCTGCCTCTCTCTCCTGTAGAATCCCCCGGCCAAACCTGCACTGGTTACCTGGCCACCCTTCTGACCTTGGGGCCAGGTCCCACCCTTTGCACTCCTGCCCTGCCTCCCTGGAAACCCCCGCACTTAGGGACTGTTTTTCTGTATCCCTTCAGTCCCCCCCACCAGCACTTCTGCTCTACCTTGCACTTACCACCATCCAGCCGTTTACCCACCGTATTTATTCCTCTATCCCATGTACTGCACTTTCCCTCTCCCTTTCCCCAGGCACTTTTCCCTTCTCCCTATCCATGCACTTGTGCGATCTGAATGACACTTGGCCTAGTAGGATCGTTTGTCTGTATTTCCACTGTTTTTTTTTCCCTCCCCTGCCTCGTCGCGCCTTGAAACACTTGTGTATAGGCACGTTATAAATACCATATCATATCATATCCCATGCTGTTATTTCATGCATTAATGTCTTGTGCCATTGCACAGTGTTCTTTATTGGGAATCTGTTGTGTTGTTTCTCTTATCCCACTCTGCTATTTGATGCCTGAATGTCTTGTGCAGTCTCAGAGTGTTCTTTGTTGGGAATCTGTTGTGTTGTTTCTTATATTCCATGCTGCTATTTCATGCATTAGTGTCTTGAAGCATCGCACGGTGCTCTTTGCTGTGAATCTGTTGTGTTGTTTCTTATATCTCATGCTGTTATTTTATGCATTAATGTCTTGTGCCATCTCACGGTGTTCTTTGCTGGGTTCTGTTGTGTTGTTGCTTTTATCCCACGCTGGTATTTGATGCATTAATGTCTTGTGGCATCTCTTGCTGGTATTTGCTGGGCTCTGCTGTGCTGTTTTGCCTCATCGCCTGCTGCTCTTCGGTGTGGTGTGTCTCCTGCGGGGGGGGGGGAGTGTTGTGCTCAATGGTTTAGGATTCCATCCCAGCGCCTTTTCATTGGCCAGAGAGAGAACTAGTCCTCTGATTTAAGAACACAGCGATGGAAGTGGCCCCCACTGGCTCCTGGGAAATGGGGGGCAGCAGGCGGCTCACTAGAAGAAATTGCTACACGGCAGTAGGCGCCGCGGACAATATGACACCATTTGCTGCTCCGACAGCACAGCAGAACCGCACTCAAGTTCACTCTTGCGCCGCTATTGCGATGATAGATCGCTTTTCTGCACACAATCATTTTGATTCCAGCCCAGGAGGGGGTATGCATTGTTCAGTTTGTGTAAAACGCCTCCCATCGTGTGACCTTTCTAGCGATCAGCAGCAGCGAGTGCACGGAGGGTGTGTGAGGGGGAGGGCCTCGGTAACCATTACAGAATGGTTCTTTGGCGGTGGAGGTGGAGGAAGGGATGGGGGGAGATCAATTCTCATCTGTTCAGGTTCTTTGGGGGCAGAGGAGGTGGGGTGGGGAGTTGGGAATCATTTCCCAATTTGTGTAGGTTCCGTGGGGGTGGAATGGAGGAAGGGATGGGGTGGGGAGCGATCACTTCTCATCTGTGCAGGTTCTTTTCTTCCATCTCTGATTTTAATGTGTTTTGGAAGGAGTGATTTTGCCATGTGGAGCCCCCCAAACCCCCTGGCAGATTCACTCAGACACATTCTGTAGATTTGTTTTTAGCAAGATGCGATCAGGGCTGGCCCTGTGATTTGTGGGGCTCTGGGTGGCAAAGGATGTGTGGGCCCTGCTAATTTGCATAAATAGTGACATCAGTATTATCAGAGAATTAGTCTTTATTACAAAGGCATCTTCGTAATGTGTAATGCGTAAAGTAGGAGACAAATACACTGTGGCGTCCAGTATATAAACTGTCAATATGAATGTTTCCCTGGTTGGCACTATCAGGAGCGAGGCATTTACTGGGGAAGTAGCAGAGGGCTGAATACCTGGTACAGATTCTAAATTTAGCAGATAATGCATAGTGTGATAAAAGTTGACGGAGCACACACTTTGGATAAGTGGAGAAGCAGGGATTTGAGAGCAGTCTGCAATTCAGGAACTTGAACACATCTCTTCCCAGATGTAATAGATAGAAACAGTGTTTGTAAAACGTCTTCTGGAACTTTGGTTTAAAAACACTTTCTGTGGAAGGCATTGCAAAAATATGGTGATTGTGTTTTGCCATCTGAAACGAACTGCAGTTTTTGCAGGAGTTTCACAATGTTTTTATTTTTAGTGTGTGTATATTGGGGAATATTGTTCAAAGTAACAATGTGCTTTTGTTTCAGATAAGGATTATATTGACTGTTCAAAAAAACAATAGCAAATAATAACTACATTTATCAAGTGCTGCTCACTACAAAATGAGAAGCTAGCTTCATTAATGTACCCCCTGAGCTTTGATTGGACGGGCTGAGCAGGCCAAAACTGTTTGCTCGGTATAGAATAGCAGGGGGTCCTATAGCAGAAAGTTGCAAAGGCAACTGAGCAGGTTGGGAGAATGTTGCTGAGATATTATACGTTTAGACCTTTCTGTAAATCTTATGTCTTCTTTCCAATTCCTGCAACAAAATGTGCTTTAAAATGGGGTGTTTTGACATGGGTGTGAGTATGGTTCCCGCGCTTCACTCGTTGTGGGAACTGTTACCCGTATGGCGAAAATCAAAAGCTTGCACCTAAGAACATATGCACAGTAAGTGAACATATCTTAAAGTGAAAGATACATATTTTGTTCACTTGACCTTTCCCCTTAGAAGAAAGTGCACCAGACAAAAGAGCACTGGCCATTAAAAAAAATAATCAACAATAGAAAAATAATCGGAGAGTAAATTTGTCATTAAATACGCTGGCCAAGTGTGCTCTAGCACCTTGAAGCATCTCTTGTGCTAAACGGAATTAGCAATAAAGATCTCAGACCAAATAATCGAACAGAATCAGAAAATATGGCAAAATATGACATTATTCTCAGTTCAATAAAGCAGTGCGAACTGGCTAACAACAGACTGATGCTCGCACACTCAGACACAAACTTGATTATACAGAGGTTATACCCAACATACAGTAACTATGACATCATCTTATGTGGCAAACTACAAAATCTATTGAAGGGAAGGATTGGTTAAGAAAACATATGCACCTATGGTATACATAAGGGTTAGTACTTTATTGGCTGCCCCTTTTCTCCAGGCACGCCTCGAACTACCTCTAAATACGTATAATGCTAATTATAGCAGAGAAAATGGCAGCAGATTGGTCTATGCAACCTTGTATAGCACATTGCCACATGCACCCTCTGATTTGTTGGCTTGCTCACACAACCTTGGACTTTTGGCCCGTTACCAGCATGTGAGCAAAACGATACCGAGGAGCTCAAGTCATGTCGGATTACTCCCCATTTTCCCAATTAGTCCATCATGTCTTATCAGTTCAACCATAAACCAGGATGTCTCATCTGCAGTTCACCTTGTGGCTGCTCCCTGTTCTGAGACATTCACGGGAGTGTAAGCACATCACTATCTTCGTATGAGGCTTAATGAGTAGCTCTTGTCTTCGACTTCTGAATCACGTGTGAGGAGACTACAAATGTGTCCATTTCCTCCTCTTATTTACTGCTATTTGACTTACTTTGACCGGGTGTTCTCGCTCTTCTTGGCTTCTAAAGACTTGCTCACTCCATCTTGTATAGACTTTATATTCTTTTAATTGTCCATTTCTTGCTCTTGCAAACGTGTTTCTTCTTCTTTAATCCAAGGGAAATATGTCTCACGCCCATGGCTTATCCATCTGCCTCCCTTAGTGCATTGCAATTATTCCTTAAAATAACATCCTTGATCTCAGGCCAACATAGACTCCTCTTTATTCTGTGCATGGAACTGTTTCTCTAACATCTCCTGACTCTGCTTCCCTAGTCTGTCTCTGAGGTAGCTGCAGTGAATCTTTATATGAGCTGTCCTAGCTATGCTATTTTTTCCTCTATAGCAAGCTTCTATATGCTTCATCTGCCTTGCGTTACTGCCTATTTACACTTATTGGTCAGCAAGTTACTTTATCATTTCATACATGTTTCTCTTGTCACTGCAGTAACATTGGGGTCTCAGGAGGATAGCTCAGGGGAAACACGCACTCGCCTTGGAAGCAAGATGACACAGAGCAACACAGGTTTGATCCCCGGGTCCGTGCTTAGAAATTTCTGGATATTAAGCATGTTATAAATAACAAAATTATAATTACAATAATTGTCAATCTCAGTAGTTTCATTTCATGTCTGTATGTCCTCATATATCTGCTTCATGACATCACTCTGCCCTCGTCAGATTTCACCCAGCACTCCATGATGTCCAACGTTGCATGCTGACATCCTTCCTCTCTCTCAGTACGAGGGTACATTCGGTATGGTTGCCTGAGTGCATATCATCTCTCATACACTCGATGTGGTATAGGACAACACACAGGGTTCCACATAGAGCTCTTCTCCTTGTAGTTCCAATATGACGGCCGTGAGGGGGCGGGAGCTGGGGAAAACACACCCAACCGCTCTTCTACACAAGTATTAAAGGTGCTCACCTTTTTAACCCCTCAACACATATTGAAATTTTCCCAAGAAAACCAAATCCCAATACAAGAATGTGCTTTGATGATCATTTTATGCATCTTGTGGGCAAGTGTCTGCACTGGAAACATGACAACCTGGGTGAATTCTGGTAGCCAAATGCTTGAGCAAGCTTGCCAACTTCAAAAACAGCTGTGGGGTTGCATCCACCCATATAAATCCTTTCCTTGTGCCCTGAAAAGCAGCACATGCCCACAATCGGGGGAAAATAACTGCACCAGTCTCCAGGATTGCAACCTGTCTTGACACATTCTGGGCAAATATTCAGGACTCTCTTGCCCTCTCATAATTTCCGTTTGTCAACCCCATGTCTGGCTTTCAACAGTACTCTGCTTTATAAAGATGACTTAAAAGGTACACACATCCTAGTAAGGTACCCATTCAGACATATAAATCATTACAGCAATATGTTAAGCAAAGAGTGGACAATTGTGCCATTATTCCCCCCTCTTGAATGGGAGACTACAAATACTTGAATGCCATTCAGCAAAATGCAAAATAAATGGCCTTTGGGTTTTGAACATGTATTTTCAAGAAGTATCACAACATGTAATGTGTGAAAATGTTACCTCATTGTGTTCCAGTGTTTGACAAAGGAATGGTTCATATATGATGTGATGAAAATATCACATTCTACCAGAAATAAATGTTTCTTTTTGCGTGTTAAATTTGAACATCTTCAAATAATGTTGCTAATTTAAAACTGTTGGTATTGACCTGGAGGAGAGAGTAGATTTAGGCATCTAACTGGTGCTTTGTGTGTGCTTTCAAAATGAAAATGCCTATTTGCATTTCTTACACAAAAACGTTACACACATCTCCTCCAAAACAATGGTCTCTTACATGGGCCATCATTTGTAAATCGCCCCCACCCACCTTAATGTGCTGCTTGAGCCACCAGTGGTTGGGACACGGTGGCTTAATGCGAGCATCGACATGGAAGCTGCACAGCAATTGAGGCAGACACTGGTGCCTTGCCCTGGGCCACCGCACAGACTGCCCACGCCTCAGGCCGGCTCTGTATGTGGGGGTTGGGTGTTGGCAGCCTCAGCCAGCACTCCTTTCTAAGGCATTCAATTTCCATTATTGGTCCATATTTACAGCCCAAACTACTTCCCTGGTTGAGCCTGGAGCATTCCACACCCATTTTCAAACTTTGTTAAATAATCTAGTGTCCCTCTCATGGGACATGTATCAGGCTCCTGCAGGGGTTGGGGTTCCTTCGACAGTTTAAACCATCATCTGTTTGGAAACTGTGATGGGTCAAACATGTCACACCTAGAAACACTTGTGTACAAGCGTGTTATGAATGCCATATCATATTGTATCATATCAAAGCTCCAATTAGCTCGCTGGTGACATTAAATCATATCAAATTCACGCTTGTTTGAATTATAAAACGAAGACGTCTTGACATGGCTAGCAAGATGTGTTACCAATCAGTCACTCGCTTCTGTTTGATTCGCTCTCAGAACTGCCCAAAGTATAGACAGGCTGATGCAAAGTGTAGGCACTTTCCGTTTAAAGCATAGCACACCTGGTCACAGATGCTAGTGCTGTTGCTTTTATCGTATCCTGGTTTGGACTTGCTGAACATGCCGCGGGTATAGCTCAGCGACACGGCCGTGGGTGTGACAGAAAGCTGTATAAAACGTGTCCCTCCAGGTGATGCGGGTGAACTCTTGAGACTGCAGGTCAAATAACACCAGTGTTACTGGGGGTGGAGGAGATTTTACCAGCCGTTGCAGTTATGTTTGCATGGTATTTATAAAGCATGAGAGCAGCAGGGATGCAAAATTGATCTGTACATATTGGACGCACCCCAGTGGTTGCAAATCAGGGTGCAGGGGCAGCAAGGCATCTGGGGAGGATTGGGGAGAAAGGGGTGGGTGTTAGGAATTCTACCATCTGCACAGTGGGTGTGTGCTTGCCTGGACTTTTTTGACATTTTTTATTAAATGGAATGATGGTAGACCAACCTCAGGAACATGTGTGGGGCTAATTCACACACATTTTCCTATGCTCAACCATGACAAATGCATAGACCTGTGGGTGGACACAGCCTAGAAACATAATGTGCCCTGTCATATTTAGTTGGGATATGACAGCCAGGAGTACACCATGTTATCTCCAGAAAGGGGGAGGACCAAGCTTCCCCCTGCCATGACCTGCCTGATTAACTAACACATGCTCCATGTATCTGCCCTGCTTTTTTGATGTGCCCTGCAGCTAGTGGCAGGCCTTATCAGACTAATAGAGTGTAATTAAAACAAGCCCATGTGGGGCCTGGCTGCAGAGGTTAACACAGGAGACAGGAAACCCCAACAACCTTTCATACATATCTGTGTCAATGTGAACCCAGCTCCTGCCCTCAATATCAATGACAGTGAACTGTCATGTCTGAGACTGCATGTTTACAGTAGTCCACCACACAGGGGGATCCCATTCATAAGGTTAGAGAATGTGGTTTGCAGTAGTCAGAGAGTCTGGTCTTGCCGAAGCTTCAAGGGAGACCTGCCTCTTTATTCAGGATCCACAGAGAGATCCATTAACCAGAGAGACTCTTTGATCAACAACAGAGAGGAAGATGGGTGGGGCTTAGTATAACAAGCTTTCACCCCTTTACATTTCCTTTTGCAAATCACTCTAGTTATGACCTCATGCATACAGGAGATTGTTGGTAGGGTCCCTATGATTGGTTCATTAAGGTAGGCTTAGCCTACACCAATCACTGTGGCCCATTTGGCTTTTAAAGATGGCTGAGCCTCTCTTTTGGCAGATCATCTGAAGACTTTGCAAGGAGTAGCAAGAAGAGCTCATCATTGGACCCCTGGCTGAAGGTACAGTCTGCCTTACAGCTTTCGCGAGTGAAGGAAGGAAGCAAGATCCCTCCCCTAAACATCTCCCAGGGAACAGAGGGAGATACCAAATCCAGAGGACCCTGTATCAGCTCCAGAACCATTACCAAGCCCGCACAAAGCATGCCCTGCTAGGCTCTGCAGCAAACCTCTTAGGTAGGAAGTACTGAAAGGGCTCTGAACCCGAAACCAAGGACAATGCAACTGACTACAACACGCTCCTCAGCCTTGGGTCATCCGACTTAAAGGACAACCCGAACCCATTGAAGAAGCTAGGAGATTTGCATCTACCCCTACGTACAGCTTAAAGGACATTTTCGAGTCAGTCGAGTTCCTCGAGCTGCAACCAACTAAAATGTTGACAGTTGTCAAGCTGCAGTCGCTTGAAGACAGCTTTGCTCGCCAAACACTCTTCCTGCTTTATACCCAAGGCTGACTGCCATCTTTAACTCTGTCATAGAAGTCTGCAAAGCACTCTGAAGCTGACTTGACCCTGTCGAGCACCAAGCAGACCTACAACACAATGTACATTGCAGTTCTGTCCCCTGGGTCCTTCCCAGAAGGACCCTAAATACATTTTAAGACCAGTTGCTCCTGTTGTGCTTAAAGCCAAGAAACCTTAAACTGTTGTGGTTATTAACCATACTGACTACCATCCTGTCAGTATCCAGAGTGCATCCCTTCTCCTTCTTTGAAACCCTCTGTCCTCCGCATTTCAAAACAGGGTGGGTTACGTTTCATAGTGTTGCAAGATCTGTCTATTGGGATATAAATAGTAGATATTTTGATACAACCTTGACTGGACAGTCCCTTTTATCACTGAGTAATAATCGTATTTTCTCTGTGTTACAACTAACCAACGATCCACGACCTTACCTGCCATTCCATCCACGTCACAAAAATTGGACAAGGAGTTTTATAATTTATTTGTGTTCCAATCTGTTCGGATCCCTTCTGGTGCACTAGAGGTGGGGGGATGATTGATGGTTTAGAAACCGATAGTCACCCCTGGACCACTGGTACCCCAAAAGTTGATTTGTCACACTGGGCCGCGCTCCAGATGGGTGAAAGGTTTCAGTGGCACAGACAGTGATTTGCTATATGTTATTTGATGCAGGGGGGGGGGGGTCTTCATGTCCTTCTGGAAGTGCAGGGGGAGGCAGGCAGTCTTATCTGTGTTGCCAACTTGTTCCAGAGACAAGGTGGTAGCAGGACAAGGCCCATTTCCTGTTCCCCTCTTGCCTATGTTTCTTTCAGGCCTGAGAATAGTGTGCCATCTGGTGGTGCCCCGCTCTCTGCAGATGTGGAGGTTCATGGCAGGAGATGTGTTTTGGTTGCGATGCTTTGTAGGTAATGCAGGCAGTCTTTAACGTGATGGTGTCTAAAGAGGTAGCCAGTGCGTCTCACTAAGGATGTGAGTGGTTTGCGTGAATTTCATTAGTCCTGTGATGCCCTGTGCTATGTCTCTTTCAGAGTGGCCAAGGTGGCACCTGGGACTGCGGCGAGAAGAGTATGGCCAGTGCCCAAGTGGGAGATGGCCAGGTTGTGGACAATTGTTCAGAAGCTCTGGGCAGTGAGCAATGCTTTGACTTTGCCAAGGAAGCCCAACTGGTACCAGGGCGCCGAGTACGTGGGTGCTCTGGGGCCCGGGCACTGCCGTCAGAATGAAGTTACGCTGAGCCCCTGCCAGTCTGGAGAGAAGAGACGCAGTATGGCTGGCCCTACCGTCCATCCATAAGGCTTCACTCTCTGGTCCGGGTAAAAGCCACCCTCCTTCTAAAGGGCACCTGTGTGCCTACTGCAGCCGTGTGATAATGAAAGTCTGCACTTTGGCCCGATCCTAAATATGCCTGCACGAGTTCTGCTTTTCTGTGGGATCATAATTGCTGTGAGGCCTCTTCAGTAGGAACTTGTTCGCGTTTGGGGAGGTTGAGTTTATGACATCTCGAACAAGTGACAAACGCTGGCAGTTATAGCACGCCGTGGGTGAGTGATAGTGCTGGCAGGTTCCCTACCCTCGCACGCCGGCGTCCTGAGATCAGACTCCTTCCTTTGCAATACATTCTAAAGTAGCAGGAGTCCAGGCTGAGGTTTTCGGTGCAGTGTAAAAAGCACTTATGGAATTTGAAAGTCATTGCGGGTCACTTTCACTTGAGGAATAAATTGCACAAAGGGCCTCCCCTCACTTAAGAGCAAAAGGGCCTCTCCATGCAACGTTCTCCCGATAACACCACATTGCGGAAAAGTGAATAGTAAAACCAAGGTGAAATCGCTGCTACTGTTATTTTTCTCACTACGTTGACATGAGAGTGTAAACAGTGGTAGAAGTGTACCAAAATAAGTAGTGGAATTGTGACCACCGGCAGGGTACAAAGTTGGCAGGAAGGGAGCAAAGTGCAACACATTTTACAAGTGTTCCAGTCATGCTGGTTGGCAGCCAATTGAGTTGAAACAGCTGTCTATTGAGTGATAAATGGGAGAAGTGTGTGTTAATTTCACAAAGAACAATTCCGGAATGGGGAAAAGGGTTGCAAAAAGTAGTGGAACTGTGAACAATAAAAAATGCAAGTAGTGGAACGCCGCTGCCGACCGTTCCCACTCACTTCCACCACTTGCTGTAAATGCCTCCCACAATGAACGATTTGGGTTGAGTGAACTTCTACATCTGTGCACCCCTCTTTATAAGAGGGGTGCACAGATGTAGAGGTGCACACTGCCGAAAACGATTAAAAAAATGGAGGCTCAGATGCAAAGCAAGAGGGGTGCACAGATGTAGAGGTACACACCACAAAAAACGATTTAAAACATGGAAGCACAGATGCAAAGCAAGAGGGGTGCACAGGTGTAGAGGTAAACTTGTTTTGGGTTGGGTGTATTTGTACATCTGTGCACCCTCCTGCTTTGCCTCCATTTTTATAAATCGTTTTGGGTTGGGTGTACTTCTACATGTGTGCACCCTACTTTCAGCATCACAGATTTGTAAGGTGGTGCTTTGCACGCGCTCTCAATTGCAAGCGGTTTACTGAAACTGTATCAAAGATACTGATGACATCTAATCAAAAACAATACAAATGGGTAAAAATCATAATATATATATATTCACTCAGACGGTGACCCCAAAACAATATTGCTGTCCAATATTAAGTCTGCCCGTTTCTCACGGGTAGTAGTGTCTCTTGCACTACAGTGACCACCTTTGGGGTGATGGTCATGCCGCGGTATGAAGGGTATGACATAGATCATGACCAATCACCGTTGTCCTTTTTAATCAGGAAATGTCTTTACTTGTTTTCCCTTGAATTGTGAACTTTTTTTGGTGTTGGTGGTGGTACTCCACCTTGCCGCTGTACCTTCTGTTTAGCAAACATGTTGTTCTCCCATCCTAGTTGTGTTGCTCTGCCTTTTGACGGCTACGGCAACCTGGGTGATTATAGAGGGGCAGAGTAGGGGCAGTGGTGGCCTACTGAATGCAACCGGAAGGCTTAAACCTCCTTCTTACTTGACTTCAGTATATGCAGTACGTGCTAGCCAATGTTTCCACTGTTCTGCACCACCCGCCCCCTCCCACCAAGTTGGCGACTACGTGCAAATGCAGTCATATAACTGCCGGTGATGTCACTTCCTATATTTGGGCACCCCCGTAAAATTCATAAGTCGGCTCCCCTGACTGGTACCATGCTGCTTGGGTCCTCTTGCCGCTCAGTGTTTTCAGTGAGAGGTCACAATACCACCAATGACAATCCAGACATTGTACCCAGGCATAAACAACAATGACCACACTTGAGCATTATAACTGTGGCCTATTACTTTTGAGAAAGCACTGTCATGTCTAAATAATAAGTAAACCCCTGCACTTAAATCCTCCAGAGTTGTGTAATGTGGGGGTGGGAGTGCTTTGGGGGCTTCTTTGAGCTGTATGTGAGCTCTTTGATGGCCACCCATGTAGTACATGTAATTAGAGGGCTACACCTTGCTCCCACTGACCCTCACTCTGGGATTATAGACTAGAAGGCCGGTTGGGCTGGGGACCCTTCAGTGGCTTGTCGGGACAGCACATGACTGCTCTGCCCCTTTGCACTGCACCTGTGGGGGTGACAGAATGCATCTGCTTCCATATAGCCCAGAAGGCTCTGCCAGCGGGAGAAGTGGTACTGGCCTAGGTTGCAGGTCTCCAGTCCTGGCTCTCTCAATTTACTACATTTTAAAAGCCTGGAACATTCTGAGTGCACACCAGCTCTTGTTTTGGCCAATTTGGAAATGCTATCAAATGGGTGTTATTTGCAAGTATAGATATGTTCCGGTCTATGGAAAAAGAAAACAGCGACACCGCTGGAGCTTGGCAGAGAGGCCGCTCCACGCACTTCCATTGGGTGATCCAATGGATGAATGAGTCGACCCCAAGTGTTGCAGTGCCTTCAAGGCACGCGGACTAGTGCTCCCTGCTGAGTCTACAACTCAAATAACCCGTATAAGTAGGTATGCTTTTGAGCATTTATATGTCTTCCTATATGTTCATAGAGGTGTTTTATCTGGTGTCCCTGGCAGTGGTCAAAGTGTGTGGGGGGTTGGGCAGTTGGGAGCGGTGCTACTCTACTTTACAAAAAAAACAATTGTACTGTTCCTAGACTATTATTTTTAAAAGAAACCGTTCCATTCTCTTGAACAGCAGGTGCGTTTGTTCGGGGGCTTTGGATTGCGCGTTGCAGGGTGGTGTGGCCATGGGGATTGTGGGGAGCGGGCGCAGGCCAGCAGGGAACAGATTTCACTACTTCTTTTCGTACACTTCGACCACTGGTACCCCAAAGCCACAGTAGGCTCTGGTGCCCCGTGACCCACAGTAGGGCCTGGTGCCCCGCAACCCACAGTAGGGGCTGGTGCCTCATGACCCACAGTATAGTCTGGTGCCCCGTGACCCACAGTAGAGTCTGGTGCTGCGTGACCCACAGTAGAGTCCGGTGCCGCCTGACCCACAGTAAGCTCTGGTGCCCCGTGAGCCACAGTAGGGGCTGGTGCCTCATGACCCACAGTAGAGTCTGGTGCCGCCTGACCCACAGTAGAGTCTGGTGCCCTGTGACCCACAGTAGGGGCTGGTGCCTCATGACCCACAGTAGAGTCTGGTGCCGCCTGACCCACAGTAGAGTCTGGTGCCGCCTGACCCACAGTAAGCTCTGGTGCCCTGTGAGCCACAGTAGGGGCTGGTGCCTCATGACCCACAGTAGAGTCTGGTGCTGCCTGACCCACAGTAGAGTCTGGTGCCCCGTGAGCCACAGTAGGGGCTGGTGCCTCATGACCCACAGTAGAGTCTGGTGCCGCCTGACCCACAGTAGAGTCTGGTTCCGCCTGGCCCACAGTAATCTCTGGTGCGTCGTGAGCCACAGTAGGAGCTGGTGCCCCGTGACTCAAAGTAGAGTCTTCTTATGCAAAGTTTGTATGCAGTACCCTCTGGGAACACTACAAAGAACTCTGACTACAGGTATAGGAAACCCAACCTTTGGTATAAGCTTGTACTACACAGTTTTGGTAGCGTGTTGAGCAGCCAGCCTTATCGCAAGAGGGGTCAATGTGAGCTGAGCTTGAGTTACACAGAGATTTGCAGTTAGAGGTATTCAAATAAACTCTTATACTCAAGGTTTCTTGCATAAACAATTATTAATGTATTTATCCGTCAGTTAGAATAAGCCTTCTTCAGAAGGGAGCAATAGAACAGTAACACAAATACACTTCAATACTGTACACTCTTAGTTTCTAAATCAGTAAGTACCCTTTTGGCATGGCCCACAGACACAACCTACACCCTCAGTGACTTCAATAGCTGGGGTGCTGGGGACATTAATATCGTACTGTTGGCATTTAGAATACTTTTAGAAGTTGGTAAAAGGCAAAGATTATTAGAACAACAAGAGACCACAACTATTCTTAAGCAGGCAAATACTTTTAGATTCTCCAAGAAGAGTCATACAATTCAATAGGCTAAGCCAAAGTCAATGGGCAGAAGTCTTGTATAGGATGCAGCACTTCAGGTAAGTAAATGCAAAAGTCTTTGCACACGTTCTTAGGAGTCTTTGATGAAAACAAGAATCAAATGTAGAGCCAAAAGCTGATTAGGCTTGTGTGTTGTAGAAGTTGCAAGCACTCTACAGTAAGAGGTAAATTCTCTCAGACTTTTTACAGTACCTTAGAAATGATGAAAAAGATGCAGCTGATGAGCTCTGTTCCTGTGCAGCTGTGCAGATCTCACTGTTCCTGGGCCTCAGTCGTGGGGACAAGAGGGATGACGTCGGGGGACTCTTGCAATGCACTGGGACAGTAAAAACTCTCAGCCGGCAAACTTCACTTTCAGTAGCTGTTCAGTGTTTCAGCTCCTCGCGTCTACCGCAAATAGCAACACTGCGGTTCCTGGCTGTCGAGATGGACTTTCCTTGCTTCTGGGGTCCCGCACTCTGTTGAGGGGGCTCAGGCTAAGTCAGTCCTGCTTCTTGGGAGTCCGCAGGATCTTCCAAAAGCTCTAGGCCAGTTTAAAAGCAATGCACACAATTTGGTGTTCCTCTCCCTGGCTCTTCGGTTTCCAGCAGCAACTCTGTGGAAATTCAACCAGCTCTGAGATGGATGTTCAGGTGGCTTACTTTGGAGTTGATTGGTCCCACCAACTCAAGGGGAGAAGTCGTCCTTGCAAGGGCTTCTCTGTCGATGCAAACTTGGCATTTCGGCACTGCAGCAGGGCTTCACCAGGCAAACCAATGGTCCAGGAGCACCTCCCTCACTTCCTGCCTACCCAGACACTCTGGAGCCATAGGCGGGATTCACTCGTGAATCCCGCCAAAGGCGAAATGAACAAAGAGACCAAACCTGGATTGGCGCGCAGAGCAAATCTCAAGAAGGACCTTTCCACAAAGAAATGGCAAAAAAAGAAGCCCGGGGCCATTTTATTTATTTTTTTCGCAATGGTCAATCTTTTTTTATTTTTTATATATTTTTATATATTTTTATAACATATTTTTTATTGTTTTGTATTTTACGATCAACATTGCATTATTCCAAATAACACATGGCCCACCATGGCCATACAGAGAACTCTCACTCACACAAAAGAAAATATGGTCTTAAGATGTCCATTACACATTTTGCAATACGTCTCTGGGTTTTGTCTGCGCCCCACACATACCTCATACTTTGTGAACATTAAGATGATTACTGTGCCTCTTCCCACTTGTTCAGATGTTATCAGCTTTCCTAGGACATCCCCTAGCCGTGTATACTCTTCGTTCCATTGTACAAATGTCTACATCGTGACCCATTGTACATATTGTGGAGTCGTTTCGGAGCCCCACAGTTTTGCAATGTTCCTTTTAATTAAGGCAGTGGTTGTTGACAAGAACAGTTTTTCGTATCTGGATGGATCTCCCTCATCCTCCACCCCAAGTAGCATCAGTTTGGGATCCCTGTGTATTGTTTTCCCTAGAACTTGTGACAGCTCATAGCAGCATTGCTGGCAGTATTATTGAATGCAATCACATTCCCACAGTATATGAAGTAAGTTTCCTTCTTCCCTTTTGCAGCGTAGACAGTACAGGTCTGTCACCATCCTCCATTGGTATAATACCACTCTTGGATAGTATATCCTATGCAGAATTTTGAACTGTATGAGTCGGAGCCTGGCCGAAATGGCTACCTCAAGGTGAAACATGAGGGCCGTCGTCCAGTCTGCCGCTTGTATAGCTCCGATATCCCTCTCCCATTTGGACTTCAGGCTGGTTAGCTCAGCTGTGGCAAAGGAGGTTATTACATCGTACATGGTAGGTGTGATTTTAGTGTCAATTTTTGCCTGCACTATATTCCTTTCAATAGGGGTGCTTTCGGCCATGTTTTCTAGTTCTGAGAGGTGTGCTTGTATTGCATGTTGTATCTGTGTGTAGTGGTATTGCAACGGGTCAGTTCAAATACCTTGGCATACAAATCACTAATGATCTGAATGACTACCTGGTTAACAACCTACACCCAATCACTGCTAGATTCACGGAGGACGTCCGCCACTGGGTCTCTCTCCCACTGACCCTACTGGGCAGGGCGGCACTATTCAGAATGCTGGCTCTCCCACTCTTCCTGTACATTCTACAAAATGCCCCGGTACACATCCCACCAAGCTAATTTAATAAGATAGATAGCACACTTAACTTCTGTGGAGTGGGGGCCGTTCACGCATCGCGCTGAGCACACTCCACCGCTCCATATGGGAAGGGGGTATTGGACTTCCACGCATACAGTCCTATTACTGGGCTAGCCAAATGGCCCTGTTCAACGATATACTACGTGGAGATGGAACGCTGCCACACATCAGAATAGAGAATATTGGGAGACACAACAGGCCACAGATCGAACACCCATATAGGTCAACGCACCACTTAACTCCCCAGACCATGCTGTCACACACTTCCCTGATCTGGAAAGAAACACATAAATATATAGGATGGGATAAATTAATCACCCCACTGCAGCCATTATGGGACAATGTGAATTTACCCGAAGTGAACAAACTCCTGAGATGGCACAACTGGCTACAACATGAGATAAAGACAGTTGGTGACATCATCGAAGATAGCAAACTAGTGTACTTCGAAGCTTTAGAATCCCGCTTTCACCTTCCATCAAATGACCGGGGGCCATTTTGACAAAGATGGTTCGTGTGTGCTTTATTGTAGCTGCGAACGCAGCACGCGGTACAGGCACACCATGGTAGTTCAACAAAACCACTGCCGCCAGCCATTTAGTGCAAAAAGGGTAACATAAAAATGTTTACATGAGAAACTAGACAAAGGGGATAATATGTATTGTAAGATAGGGTGTGCTGGGTCCAGAAAGTTACAATGGTAAGTAAAGTCAATTTCACTTTACTGCTCTCAGAAACAGTAGTTTCACCAAGAGAATGTATTTAAACCTTTGGGAAATCCAAAAGACTTCCCTGTGCCACTGCACTGAAGGTGCTGTGTGACACAATGTAAAAGATGATGCCTATGGAGTTTGTCAGACTCCACACCCAAAAGAAACACAGGGTATAATATCACATTAAAATACATGAGGGAGTGGGAAAAGGGTCACACTCTCTCCAGGTTAACAAATCAAGTCCTCAAATTCCATCAATGTTGCTGGGGGTCTCTAAGGTGGAGGGAATTAGCACATTTATGAGAATTCTTCCTAACAAGTCTGTTGCCACATGACCCACAGTAGAGTCTGGTGCCCTGTGACCCACAGTAGGAGCTGGTTTCCTGTGACCCACAGTGGGGGCTAGCGGCCCATGACCCACAGTAAGGACTGGTGCCACGTGACACATAGCAGGAGATGCTGCACGTGACCCACAGTAGAGTCTGGTGCGCCATGACCCAGAGTGGAGTCTGGTGCCCTGTGACCCTCAGTGGGGGCTAGCGGCCCATGACCCACAGTAGAGTCCGGTGCCGCATGACCCACAGTAGAGTCTGGTGCCCTATGACCCACAGTAGAGTCTGGTGCCCTATGACGCACAGTAGAGTCTGGTGCCCCGTGACCCACAGTAGAGTCTGGTGCCCCGTGACTCACAGTAGAGTCTGGTGCCCCACGACCCACAGACCAGCCTGGTGCAGTAGGAGCTGGTGCCCCGTGACTCACAGTAGAGTCTGGTGCCGCATGACCCACAGTAGAGTCTGGTGCCCTATGACCCACAGTAGAGTCTGGTGCTGCATGATCCACAGTAGAGTCTGGTGCCGCCTGACCCACAGTAGAGTCTGGTGCCCTATGACCCACAGTAGAGTCTGGTGTCGCATGATCCACAGTAGAGTCTGGTGCCCTATGACCCACAGTAGAGTCTGGTGCCGCATGATCTATAGTAGAGTCTGGTGACCTATGACCCACAGTGGAGTCTGGTGCCCCGTGACCCGCAGTAGAGTCTGGTGACCTATGACCCACAGTAGAGTCTGGTGCCCTATGACCCACAGTAGGAGCTGGTTCCCTGTGACCCACAGTGGGGGCTAGCGGCCCATGACCCACAGTGAGGCCTGGTGCCACGTGACACATAGTAGGAGATGCTGCACGTGATCCATAGTAGAGTCTGGTGACCTATGACCCACAGTAGAGTCTGGTGACCTATGACCCGCAGTAGAGTCTGGTGCCCTGTGACCCACAGTAGAGTCTGGTGACCTATGACCCACAGTAGAGTCTGGTGCCACCTGACCCACAGTAGAGTCTGGTGCCACCTGACCCGCAGTAGACTCTGGTGCCCTGTGATCCACCGTAGAGTCTGGTGACCTATGACCCACAGCAGAGTCTGGTGCCCTATGACCCACAGTGGAGTCTGCTGCCCCGTGACCCACAGTAGGAGCTGGTGCATGTGACCCACAGTAGAGACTGGAGCCATGTGACCCATAGTAGGAGCTGGTTCCCTGTGACCCACCATGGTGGCTAGCGGCCCATGACCCACAGTAGAGTCTGGTGCCCCATGACCCACAGTAAGGCCTGGTGCCACATGACCCACAGTAAGGCCTGGTGCCACGTGACCCACAGTAGGGCCTGGGCCCCGTGACCCACAGTTGGGCCTGGTGCCACGTGACCCACGGTCGGAGATGCTGCACATGACCCGCAGTAGAGTCTGGTGCCCTATGACCCACAGTAGAGTCTGGTGCCCTATGACCCACAGTAAGGTCTGGTGTCCCGTGACCCACAGTAGGGCCTGGTGCCCCGCAACCCACAGTTAGTGCCCCGTGACCCACAGTAGAGTTTGGTGCCCTATGACCCACAGTGGAGTCTGGTGCCCCGTGACCCACAGTGGAGTCTGGTGCCCTATGACCCACAGCAGAGTCTGTTGCCCCGTGACCCACAGTAGAGTCTGGTGCCCCGTGACCCACAGTAGAGTCTGGTGCCCCGTGACCCACAGTAGAGTCTGTTGCCCTATGACCCACAGTAGAGTCTGGTGCCCCATGACCCACAGTAGAGTCTGGTGCCCCGTGACCCACAGCAGAGTCTGGTGCCCTATGACCTACAGCAGAGTCTGGTGCCCTATGACCCACAGTAGAGTCTGGTGCCCCGTGACCCAGAGTAGAGTCTGGTGCCCCATGACCCACAGTAGAGTCTGGTGCCCTGTGACCCACAGTAGGAGCTGGTTCCCTGTGACCGACAGTGGGGGCTAGTGGTCCATGACCCAGAGTAGAGTCTGGTGCCCCATGACCCACAGTAAGGCCTGGTGCCACATGACACATAGTAGGAGATGCTGCACGTGACCCACAGTAGAGTCTGGTGCCCTGTGACCCATAGTAGGAGCTGGTTCCCTGTGACCCACCATGGTGGCTAGTGGTCCATGACCCAGAGTAGAGTCTGGTGCCCCATGACCCACATTAAGGCCTGGTGCCACGTGACCCACAGTAGGGCCTGGTGCCCCGTGACCCACAGTTGGGCCCGGTGCCACGTGACCCACGGTAGAGTCTGGTGCCCTGTGACCCACAGTAGAGTCTGGTGCCCTATGACCCACAGAAGAGTCTGGTGCCCCGTGACCCACAGTAGAGTTTGGTGCCCTATGACACACAGTAGAGTCTGGTGCCCCGTGACCCACAGTAGAGTCTGGTGCCCCGTGACCCACTGTAGAGTCTGTTGCCCTATGACCCACAGTAGAGTCTGGTGCCCTATGACCCACAGTAGAGTCTGGTGACCTGTGACCCACAGTAGGAGCTGGTTTCCTGTGACCCACAGTGGGGGCTAGCGGCCCATGACCCACAGTAAGGACTGGTGCCACGTGACACATAGCAGGAGATGCTGCACGTGACCCACAGTAGAGTCTGGTGCGCCATGACCCAGAGTGGAGTCTGGTGCCCTGTGACCCTCAGTGGGGGCTAGCGGCCCATGACCCACAGTAGAGTCCGGTGCCGCATGACCCACAGTAGAGTCTGGTGCCCTATGACCCACAGTAGAGTCTGGTGCCCTATGACGCACAGTAGAGTCTGGTGCCCCGTGACCCACAGTAGAGTCTGGTGCCCCGTGACTCACAGTAGAGTCTGGTGCCCCACGACCCACAGACCAGCCTGGTGCAGTAGGAGCTGGTGCCCCGTGACTCACAGTAGAGTCTGGTGCCGCATGACCCACAGTAGAGTCTGGTGCCTGCGACCCACAGCAGGGTCTGGTGCCCTATGACCCACAGTAGAGTCTGGTGCCCCATGACCCACAGTAGAGTCTGGTACCCCGTGACCCACAGTAGAGTCTGGTGCCCTATGACCCACAGCAGAGTCTGGTGCCCCGTGACCCACAGCAGAGTCTGGTGCCCCGTGACCCACAGCAGACTCTGGTGCCCCGTGACCCACAGCAGAGTCTGGTGCCCCGTGACCCACAGCAGAGTCTGGTGCCCTATGACCCACAGCAGAGTCTGGTGCCCTATGACCCACGGTAGAGTCTGGTGCCACCTGACCCACAGTAAGCTCTGGTGCCCCATGACCCACAGTAGGGCCTGGTGCCCCGCAACCCAAAGTAGAGTCTGGCGCCGCGTGACCCACAGTAGAGTCTGGCGCCGCGTGACCCACAGTAGAGTCTGGCGCCGCGTGACCCACAGTAGAGTCTGGTGCCGCCTGACCCGCAGTAGGCTCTGGTGCCCCGTGACCCACAGTAGAGTCTGGTGCCCCGTGACCCACAGTAGAGTCTGGCACTGCGTGACCCACAGTAGAGTTTGGTGCCGCCTGACCCGCAGTAGAGTCTGGTGCCGCCTCACCCGCAGTAGAGTCTGGTGCCCCATGACCCACAGTATAGTCTGGTGACCTATGACCCACAGTAGAGTCTGGTGCCGCATGATCCACAGTAGAGTCTGGCGCTGCATGACCCACAGTAGAGTCTGGTGCCCCATGACCCACAGTAGAGTCTGGTGACCTATGACCCACAGTAGAGTCAGGCGCTGCATGACCCACAGTAGAGTCTGGTGCCACCTGACCCACAGTAGAGTCTGGTGCCGCCTGACCCACAGTAGAGTCTGGTGCTGCGTGACCCACAGTAGAGTCTGGTGCCCCATGACCCACAGAAGAGTCTGGTGACCTATGACCCACAGTAGAGTCTGGTGACCTATGACCCACAGTAGAGTCTGGTGCTGCGTGACCCACAGTAGAGTCTGGTGCCACCTGACCATCAGTAGAGTCTGGCGCTGCGTGACCCACAGTAGAGTCTGGTGCCGCCTGACCCACAGTAGAGTCTGGCGCTGCGTGACCCACAGTAGAGTCTGGTGCCCCGTGACCCACAGTAGAATCTGGTGCCCCGTGACCCACAGTAGAGTCTGGTGCTGCGTGACCCACAGTAAAGTCTGGTTCTGCCTGACCCACAGTAGAGTCTGGCGCTGCATGACCCACAGTAGAGTCTGGTGCCCCATGACCCACAGTAGAGTCTGGTGCCACCTGACCCACAGTAGTGTCTGGCGCTGCGTGACCCACAGTAGAGTCTGGTGCCCCATGACCCACAGTAGAGTCTGGTGACCTATGACCCACAGTAGAGTCTGGTGACCTATGACCCACAGTAGAGTCTGGTGCTGCGTGACCCACAGTAGAGTCTGGTGCCGCCTGACCATCAGTAGAGTCTGGCACTGCGTGACCCACAGTAGAGTCTGGTGCCGCCTGACCCACAGTAGTGTCTGGCGCTTCGTGACCCACAGTAGAGTCTGGTTCCCCGTGACCCACAGTAGAGTCTGGCACCCCGTGACCCACAGTAGAGTCTGGTGCTGCGTGACCCACAGTAGAGTCTGGTGCCCCGTGACCCACAGTAGTGTCGGGGGGAAATTCTCCCGGGGCCGGCTGGGCCGTCCGCGGACCTCCGGGCAGGGAGGCCCCAACTCCTCCCGCGTATCCCAAAAATGAGTATGAGGCACACGCAAGAAGCAAGGTGATTCTGCTGTTTATTAAACAAACGGCAGGGACGAGTCAAGGATCGTACGCGTCCGTCCTGACACACTCTCCCTCTCCGTGGGGCTCGCAGGCCCTTTTTACCTTAGTATGACGCGCTACTTGCGTCACCTGGGAAAGTTAGCAAAAAACCTATCGCCACTCTGGATTGGTTCCTCGAGTGGTAGGGTTAGTATAGCATACGTATAGAGAACGTTGTTAGTGGTTGAGGGTCAGTCAGGTGGTATACTTGGGTTGTCCCTTCAATTTGATAAATGAAAATTGCTACATGAAGACCCCTGAGGATTGGCTAATGTTAATGGCGTCAGTGATAAGAGCCCCATGTTCTGATTGGTCCACTCGCGAGCCCCCCAGTCTGGGACCATCGCTGTTCCCAGCTCGCGGTGCACCTGTCATTTGCAACAATGTATAACTATGGGTATGTGCAGACAATGCGAGGATTGTTCATATGCTGGAGGGCAGACTACTCCCACTGCCGCAGATGTCTATTGAGTCGCTTAATTGTTGCTGCCTGTGTCTCAAAACGTGGGATCCAGGCGCCTCCCTCCTCCTGGGCCTGGCACCCTGTCAGGTTCGGCTTGGTCACGTGAGGAGAGACCGTGGTTGAGGCAGAATTCTGCACATTTAATATTGCATCTTCCACTGTGTGCCTGGCTTAGTTTGCAGGTGTGGCCTTGGCTTCGGCTTGTGGCATGCGAGTTTGCAACATTGTGCCCTTGACTGTCTGCTCTTGCCGGGCGCATTCTGCAGGGTCAGCAATTGTACTCTTGCTCGTTCAATGTTCATGGAGGCTCTTGCTTGCGGCCTACTTGGGCCTGGTGCATAGGGGGGGACGTTTGATGCACGGCGCTTTAGGTTATGGTATCATATTGCTTTATCCACAGTATCATGTCTTCGTTATATTTCTCATTGCAATGCATGGGGTAGGAGATGCGTCAGCAAGCATTTTAGATGAGTTCGTTGTGCGTCTTGCATTTCTGCATTTTGAAAAGCCTATGTGAAAAATAATAAAGATGCGCGTCAGTGGGTGTGTCCGTCACCTACGTCATAGCACTGAATGTGTTCTTCGTGTGGATTGGTGTGGGAGTGTCCAGTGTACATGTTTGCATGGGTGTGCTGACCATTGGCTAGGTCGTCATGGCATCTCTAACGATGTGTTTATTTACTGTTGAATGGTTCAGTCGAGTTCATCCATGCCGCAGGTACTGTTGAATGGTTCAGTCGAGTTCATCCATGCCGCAGGTGTCGGCATGGGCAGGGCAGGCTGGTGGGCAGGCTGGTGGGCACATCCGTATGTTCCTGTACCAGGGTATTTGGTCATCTGGTAGATAGGCAAACTCCTCTCGTGGCGGGTGTCTGGGCCACGATCCTCTAGGCCAGGGGCGTGAGGGGATTGGTGGGAGCCTTTTGTTCCATTCTCCCACTTCAGTCCCCCCTCTGGTCGACTTGTCGACCACAAACATATCTTTTTCCTTATCTCCTCTTACTCTTCATATTTTAGTTACTCCTCCCAAATGCCCATAGTGGTTGACATGGTCTTCAAATGACCAGTACATATATAGGCAGGTTCCTCGAGGTGTGCAGTATACCCATTTCCCTATGTAGCTCCTTGAGTTTCTTGGGTTTTCAAGCTTCACAGATGGTGGATCCAGGTGGTTGGTGATGATCTGTTTGCACAGTTTTTCTCTCTCTTTTATTATTGTGCCTGTGTGCTGGCCATCATCTGCCTGCATCAAGGGGTGCATACCAACCATTTCGATCATTTTGTCTGTGGTGCGTGCCTTCCGGGCCTTCCAGAATCTTATTATGATGAGTACAGCTCCAGCCAGTATTATGCATCCAACTATAATCTTCAGTCCGTCCGACAGCCAAGATGGCATCCATGACCATAACAGTGAAAACCAGCTGTCATCCTTCTTCACTCCTTTACTTTCATTCATCATTTGGGAGTGCATCTGGGCCAGTTGTGATACTGCTTCTGTCAGTGTACCATTGTCAGCATCGTTAGCAGGAATGAATGTGCAGCATGATTGTCCTATCTTTGCGCAAACTCCTCCTTCCATTGCTGTAAGTAGATCCAATACATATCTGTTCTGTAGTGCTACCATCCTCACTGCTCGCAGTTCCTCTTTTATTGCGTTGAATCCATTTACTGTAGAATTAATTGTCATCATTAGCTCCCATCTAGTTATCTGGAGCCATTTTGCGTTTGCGTAAGCTTGTAGTCCCGGATGTATTATTGACGAGAAGAACATTGCTGCTCTGCTGAATAGTCTGTGTTCTGGTGGGATTGAAGTGAGTGCTGTTTCCGACCTTCCCCATAGGTAATTTCCTGTCAGAGGTTCTCCTTGTCTTTTCTTTCTATTCAGGACATTGTTGTTGTTGTTGTCTTCGTTCTCTGGCCCCTTCTGAGGTTTTACAGATCTCTTCTTCCTCTTGTTTCCTTCATCCATTTTAGGGAAGTTCGACATGTTCACATGTTTCTGGGGCACCACTAGTGATGGTACATTAACGTGTACCATTGTGCATATACCATTCCACAGAGGGGGCAGTGTGTGGTATGCCTTGTCTCCGCAGGCCCAGTAATGGTCCATTAGTACTGCTGTTCCTGCTCCCCCCTCAGGTAACTCCATCACGCTTCCACAGTTGGTGTTGTATCCCACGCCCACTTCTCCTCTATGTTGGTAGCATACCTTAGGTGCAGACAGCGGCAGTATGGTTATTGGGTCTTTATCCTTCTCTATCCACGTTAGCATGGGTACGTACTTGACCCAAATCGTCCAACATCTGTTATTTTGTTCATTAATAGTTGTAATATTTTCTCTTGTTACCATGTTGCTGCCAATCACTCATATGTCCCATTTGTTGTCCATGTACACCTTCCCGGTTATTGTTACCAGTGGTCTCTCCCAACATCCTTGTTTACCAGGAACTTCAGTGGCGTACCAGTCACATGGTAGGTATTGTAGTGTTACTTTCTTTGTTTCTCCCTTTTCAGGGCCACTTGTCATGTATCTGAATGCTTCAGCATGCAAACTGGTCTTGTGTAACTCAAACAAGTCTTGAGGAAGTTGTTTTCGTATGGATATGTGTCTCGCGTTTTCCATACCAGGTTCACCACCGTCGCTTGAAATCTCACTTTCGTTTGGAACAGTGCCAAGTATATTATACATCGTGCTGTCTTTTCATCTATTTCCGTGGCAACGAATGTTCGAGAAGCGCTCATGGAGTATGGGATCAATGAGCAGACGTAGCAGCTGTCTTCTGTTGTCTGCTTACCTATTTTGGTCATGTGTTGGTACCACATGTTGTTCGAGACGTGTGCTGAATCTGTTATGTAGTTATCAATACCTTTATTATCTGAGTATGTGCTGCGTTTAACTCTATTTCCCTTATGTGGGATCTTGCTAGTACCACCTGACGTGACACCTGTTGCAGCCGTGGGTGGGGGCATATTAGGTTTGGGTACAGCCAAAATATTGATAGCATAACCTTTCTGCCATACAGAGGCAGCCAAAAATCTGGTGATCAGCAAAATCCCTATCATCTTTATTACAAAAGCTAGTCTCACCGACATTTTGCTCTTACCTTGCTGCGGTCCGGCAGCTTATTCTTGCGACGTTAAAGTTGCCCACCTGAACATTCTCAATAGGCTTGTTATTAGTGTTAGTTGTTGTTTTCAAGCTCTCCCTATCAAGTAGTCATTCAGTGCCCAGGCGAAGAGCTGTTCCCACGCCAATCTAAGCGATCTGTTTCTTAGGGCAGGCAAGTGTTGGTGAAGATGGGGCATTGATTGTTCTATGGCCAAGATAAATGCTGTGTAGTAGACACGTACCCTCCTTCTTTTCAGGTACTTTGGTCTTTTTATGTGATAGACAAATTGGTGTGATAGCTCTTCAGGGTAGTTATCGTCTGAGGGTAGCATCTACTCGTGGGCAATGAACTTTGTTAGTTATCTGTTTTCATAGCAACACAATAATACGCGGTACCTGCATGTGCGAGAAAGAAAAAAGAGAACATTCAAGTGTTTACATGTGTATATGTGCAAGACAATGTCCTTCAATTGGGTGGTTACTGTAGTGGGTAGGGGGTCGATGGGCAGAGGGTTTGGGCTCAGCTGGCGGAAGTCTCTTTACTCTTTGATCGTGTGACCATGGGGTGGGCGGTATAGGAATTACCAGTTTCAGTAGTTGTCTCTGGGGAATCTGGGGGGTGGCAGGGTATGGAGACACTTAGGTCGTCAGCTGTGGTAGAAGTCTCTTCCTCCGTGGGTGACGGTGCCGTTGTTCTTCCAATGGCCCTGTCGGTGACGCTAGGGCGGGTCTGGAGTTTGTAGATCTTTACGTCATGTAGGTGATTCCAAGCACGTTTGTCCTGCAACCTTACTGCTCTCGTAGATACCTCCTCTACAAGGTGGGGACCAGTGAAGCGTGGGCTGTTACACCTCCTATTGAAATTGCGGAGTAGCACGTGGTCACCTTTAGCAATTCTGCACAGTTTTTCCTTTTCCGGTCCTTGGTCCTCGTCTTCTTGCTGGTAACTCTTAGACCCGCCCCGCGTGCGCTCGAGCTGTTGAGACACAAACACTACACTAGTAACCAAAGAAGACACATATTGGTACAATTCCTCACCAAGAACAGTTGCAGTGTTTTCATAGTCTGTGAATGCCCTTGATGTTGGCGTTAGAGGAAGGCGCATTTGTCATCCGGTCACCACCTCATGAGGAGTGAGGTGGTGGTCGGAGCCTGGTCTATTCCTCAGCTCAAATAGAGCTAGTGGAAGGCAATACAACCAACTCTTCTTTGTTGTTTGCTGTATCTTTGCAATTGCCTCCTTCATTAGACCATTCAGGCGTTCGCATATACCGTTGGCCTGTGGGTGATATGCACATGCAAATTTATGCTTGATGTTCAGTAAGGATGTGATGTGCTGGAACATTTCATTAGCGAAATGCGGGCCATTATCCGACCGCAGTACCTCGCACACTCCCCACCTGGGGAAAACCTCCCTCACTAGAAATTTAGCTGCTCTAAATGCATCTGGATGTCAGCAGGGTGCTGCCTCAATCCACCTGGAGAATGGGCATACTACTACAATCATATACCTATTTCCTTGACATACGTTGATCATATCAATGTAGTCAATATGGATGTGCAGGAATGGTGTCTCTGGCCGGGGTATAGTACCTTTTATCACTTTCAGCGTGTGACTGGCCGTAAACTGTTGACATGTGAGACAATTGCTGATAAAATTTGTCACATTGGAATTTAATTCGGGACAGAACCAATCTTCCAAAATTCGTGCTGCAATAACTTCCTTGCCTGTGTGGGCTGGGTGGTGGAGTTGGCTCAGGGTGGTGTTCAATAGTGCCAATGGCATTACCATCTTTCCAGTGTTACCCTGGCGCCATAGTGCGTCAGTTGGTGACATTGTACATCCTCTTTTTACCCATATTTCTGTCTCTGCCATTGGTGCAGCCGCTTGTAACTCCATTATCTGTGTGGCTGGGAGATGGGTGTACCCTTCTCTTATCAACATCTCTTTAGCTATCCCCCTCCCTCTCCCTCTCTCTGACTCTGGGGGGTTCCATATCTCACCAAAATATGCAGCATACTTCGCAAGTGCGTCTGCCGCTGCATTTCCTTTTGAGATATGATCTTCTCCATTTGTGTGTGCGGTACATTTAACCAAAGATAATTCTTGTGGGTCATTTATTACTTCAATTAGTTCAGCTAATAAGAGAGCATGTTGCACTGGGGTGCCGTCAGCTCTCCTAAACCCTCTTCTCCTCCATTTGGACAATACTGAGTGGACAGTAGACGTGGCATAGGCGCTGTCAGAATATATAGTCACTCTTTTGTCAAAGCTTTCCTTTAACGCCAAGATCAGTGGAACCAATTCTGCTGCTTGAGCAGAGTAATGTTGTGGTAATTGTATGCATTTCTCCGCCACACACACCGGTTCCTCTGTCATTTTTACCACTGCTGCCCCAGTTCTCCTTATCCCATCACTTTGGTCTATTGTTGATGATCCATCAATGAACAAGAGCTCTCCTCCATCTAGTGCGTTCTCTTCAACTTTCCTAGTACATGAGTACATTTCGGTAGTCTGTGTACAATCATGTGCATAGTCTCCTTCCTCAATTACTTCCGCTATAAACCCTGCAGGGTTAACTGTGCTGCATCTAACAATTGATAATTCTGGTCCAGATAAGATGATCTCATAACCTGACGCCCTCTGTGTGGTTAGTGTGGACTTAGGTTTGTTCAATATTGCAAATAGCGCATGTTCCACAAATAGTGTGGTTGGGCACCCCATTGTGATTGATGATGCTTTTTCTACCGCAAAGGCAGCTGCAGCGAGACCTTGTTCGCAAGGGAAATGTCCTAACATCACAGGATCCAAGTGACCACTGTAAAATGCTACTGGTTTGTAACCCATGCTTGTTTTTTGAGCCAACACTGCTTTCATTACTGCTGAGTCGCAATGTGAAAATATAAAGAATTGTCGTTCATAATCTGGGGTGGCCAGTACCAGAGCAGTTGATATTGCATCTTTCAGTTCATCAAAGGCCTCTTTCATTTCCATTGTCCACCCCAATTTTTTCTCCCCTTTGTTAGCTTCTTTTAATGCCTCAAGTAGGGGTCCTATGTATGAGCTGTAATCAAATACCCAGGCTCTACAGTAGTTGCATAGTCCCAGGAACTGCTGCAGTTCCCTCACTGTTTGAGGCAACGGCGTTTTTGAAATGGCCTGTGCTCTTTGTGGTGCAATCTTTCTTCCGTATTGGGATACGAGCTGACCAATGTAAAGTACCTGTTCCTGACAGTACTGTAACTTTTCCTTGTCTACCTTGTACCCCTTTTCAGCCAATATTGTCAGCATATTCAATGAGTCCTCTCTGCATTGTTTCTCTCTGGTGCTGCAAACTATTATGTCATCAACATACTGCAACACTGTGCTTTCCACTTCAATGTTTCCCAAGTCCATCTGTATTACTCTGTTGAAAATTGAGGGTGACTCACAGTACCCTTGTGGCAATCTGGTGTGTTTCCATTTTGTGTTCCTGTACGTGAAGCTTGTTAGATCTTGTGAGTCTGGATGCAGGCGTATTGAGAAAAAGGCATTTTTGAGGTCGATCACTGTAAATCGTGATGCCTCTGCTGGAATGCCACACAATATTGTGGCCGGGTTTGCTGCTATGGGGTATTCTGCTTCCACTATGTTGTTCAAGGGCCTGAGGTCCTGGATGAAACGCCAAGACCCTCCTTTAGCTTTGCGCACTGGGTATACAGCTGTGTTACATGGTGATTCAGATGGTACCAATATGCCATTATTTATAAAGGCCGTTATTGTTTCATATATACCCTCATCTGCATCTTTTGATAGTGGGTATTGCTTCACTCTAGGGAGTATTGCACCTTTTTTCAATTTTTATTCTTACTCCCCCTATGCTCTTTATGCACCCCACGTCATAGGGACTAGTAGTCCATAATGATGTTGGGACTTTTGCCATATCCTCCTCAAAGAAGGGAACTGGGGTGGATGTGGGTGCTTCAAGTGCCATTGCAATTTTCTGTGCCACGTGTTTGTATGTTACTCTTAGCCATATGTCTACACTCATCATAAATACCATTTCAACCTCTTCCTTTTCTTCTGAAAAGAGCTCCTCATCTGACACCTGGGTGAGCCTGCATCCCTCTGCTAGGGCTATCACTGCCCTCCATGCTCTTCCTTCTCTGTCTTGGGCATGTACTGCGATGTAATCAGCAGTTGCTATAATGCTCTCCATGCTCACTGAAATCACCTTTCCTTCTGGTTCATTGGCTGGTGTTTCTGGTCTGAACAAATAGGCTGTTGGCCTCCTCCAGATCTTTCCTTCTATTCCTGGCATCCATGCAAATGCCATGTCTGTTCCATACTGGAATAGTTCGCCATCTACTGGCTCAGCCCTAATCACTGTCTGTCCACAATATGCTTGCATAATTTGTCGTGCAGTGAGCATGTTTATTCCTGGAGTGGAGCATATTATGCCATCCTCCGTAAAGGAGATCGTCATATTCAACCTTCTCATTATGTCTCTCCCCAGTATGTTTACTGGTGAGGCCTTAGAATATAAAAGCGGGACGGACATGTCATAATCCCCTATTGATAAGGGAATGTTATCAGTAAAGGGAACCAACCCCCTAGCCCCAGAGAATCCTTGGGTGTTCATGGCTTCACCTGACATCTTAAATTTACCTTCCCTTATGCAAGACCTGGTCGCCCCAGTGTCAACAAGGAATGACAATTTTTTGTCATCTATCGTTACCTCTATGCGTGGTTCCTCTGCACTATTAGGTGTTACCGACAGGATGGGACACACCAAGGCCATCTGTGGGCTGTCCTATTGTGGGTATAATGATTGACCACTTCCTGTGTAAGGGTTGTGTCCCAGGACCGTCACCCTTCCCAGTTGTGTTTGCTGTAGTTGTGTATTGGTAGAGGTTATTTTATGGTCCTGAATTTGGGCAGGTTGCTGTACTTGCTGCACCTGAGGTTGTTGTGTTATCGCTACCTGTTGTTGTGGTAGTGAATATGTCTGCGGCTGTTGTTGTGTTACTAGTTGTTGCTGCACATTTCCCGGTTGCAGTGCCTGCTGTTGCTGGATGCCCTGCTGTTCCCTTGTAGACCCTTGTTGTCCCTGTTCTCCCCATGATGGTTTGACGGGTCTCATTCTACATGTGCGTGACATGTGCCCTAGTAATCCACAAATCCAACACACCGGTGGTTCCCTGTTCTGCCATGGAAAGCTCCCTGAATTGTCCTGGTATACTGGTTGCCCGGTGGGGTAGAAATTTCTGAATCCTCCCCCTTGCTGTTGTGTGTTATAGCCGTACCCCCTCCCCCTCATCATTCCTCCCCTTCCCCTGTTATAATTATAATATCCAGCTCCTGGCATTGAGTATCCTCCTCCCATGTTAGTCGTGCATGGTTGGGGTGGTGGCAGCTGTTGTGCTACAATCTGTGACGATTGTATTTGGGAGGGATTTTGTGCAGCCACTACTTGTGTGGGGTTTTGGGTCATTGTTGCAGGTGTAGTTATTAGTGCACCTTCCATCGTGTATTTAGTACGTTTTTCTGTACCAATTTAGCCTCTTCCGATTTTCTATCCTCTTCCTTTTGTTTCATTTTTTCTTGCCATGTCCTACAATGATGTACTATCGTCAGTTGTATTTCTGGCCATGCTTTTGCTTCCATCCCCACTCCCTTCTTCAGTTGTTTCTAAACTGCTTCAGGGAGCCCTTGTATTAGTATATGGTAAAATATTGCTGGTTTTTTGTCCCATTGTTCTCTAGTTTCCATACGCCACTTCTTTTGAATTTCCTGGATGTAATCAACAGGATCTTCGTTCTCACGCATCTTGCGTGAGGTAATTGCTCCTATGTCTGATGTGTCTGGGTACTGTACCCTCAGCGCTTGCCATAATGCATGTCTGCAGTTTGCGAATGGTGCCCCATCGTGTGATGTGTTTGTTATTGTGACCCCGGGGAAGCCAGCTCTCTTCCAGATGTCATCTGCTGCATCCCCCAATATTGATATTAGAAGGCCCTTTACATCCCCCACTGCCAGTTTCTGTCCTGCGGTGTGTTTTTCCATTTCATATATCCATTTTCCCGCACCTCCACTTAATGATGGGAGCCTGCACTTTATATTTTCCTTGTCTGCATGCTTCCAAGGGACGTATTGTGGTCTAACTCCTCCCCTCTCCAGAAGTGGCATTAAATTGTGTCCTGTTTGGCCCCCTGGGTTCCACAAAATCGAGTCCGCGCACCCCTCCTCTTCTTTCGTTTCTTCTACATTGTCAATTGCATCCATATTTCCCCTGCTCCTAACTGTTTCTCCTCCATCTCTTCCCCTTCTTTCATAATTTCCTTTATTTAATGTGGGCGTGTGTATTCGTTCTCCCTGCCTGCGTCCAGGGAGGTCTCTAAGCCTGCTTGCATAGGGTGTCAGTTCGTGGGAGAAGGGTGCGAGTTTAGATGGGCATGTTGCACGTAATGAGTGTGGGGTGGTGGGGCATGTTGGACGGGATGATGAGGGTGTAGCTGCACGTATCTGCCTTTCCGCCATTCCTTGCTCTTCCCCCTCACTTCCTTCCAGTTCTTCCTTTCTCCTACAGGCCCATGGTGAGTCTCTATTTGTCCGGGTGATGTATAATTTATCTAGGCTTTATCTTTCACTATTTCTTCCTTCCTTCTCCATTCCTTCTTTTTCCTCACTGCAAAAGTCATTCGTGAATGGCAACCCCCAATCTGTCTTTTCCCCCCTAATCGTTACTGTTTTTAAGTCTATTAGATACGTTCCTCCCGTTTCTTTTTTACCAATTGCTCCCCTTTGTGCTGATGTTGTTGCTACTTCTGTGTCTCTGTGTACACACCTCCTTACTTCACTCTCCCCTCTCCTATCTTCTCTTTCCCCTTCATTTTTCTCAGTATTACTCTACCAATTTCCTCTCTTTTCTTTTTTAATTCCTCCATTACTTCACTACTCATCTTTTCCAATATCCTTTCATCTTCTTTCTTCCTTTCCCATCTCGCCCTTTCCCGTTCTAATATATTCTCTATCATCCTCCCTTCTTCGTATTTCCTTGTCGTTTCTGATAGTAATCTCCTCTTCCATATTTCCATTTCTTTTTCTTTCTCTTCTTCCTCTCTTTTCTTGTCACACAGTGCTGCTCTGGATACCCTTTCTGCTACTGCCTTTACCCTTTCGGCTTCTCTCTTTTGCTCCTCAGTTCGTTCCCTCATTTTGTCCAACTCATTCTTACTTTCTTTCCTTTCCCGGGCTCTCTCTCTTTCCTCTCTCTCGAGCTGCTTGATCAGTGCATTCTGCTCATCCCTTAATTCTGCTAATCGTTCCTCCAAAATCTCTTCCTTTTGTCGTAACAGCTCTCCCTCCTTCCTTTTCCCCTCTTCCCCTTTCATTTCACCCTCCCTGGTATTATCCTCGTCCATTTTCCTTACTACCTCCTTCTCTTCTCCTGTTAATGGACCTCATAATTTTAATAGTACCTGCGCAGCTACCCACTCATCATGTCCTATTTCCGCTATCCGCTCTTCTCCAGTCCTCCCCTCCCCTGCGGGCATCTTCCTATGAGCTGATCCCGTCGTACTAGTCCGCTCCCCTCCCGTGTGGCCACCTGTAGCTGTATATGGTAGCGGGCTGTATGCCGGGTTCGAGTACCCCTCAGCCGCCCTTAATTGTTCTCTTGCTATTTCTCCTAGTTCTCTTAAAGGATACAACCCCCCTCCCTCCGTTTTCACTACCTTTGCTAGGGTTATATCGTCGCTCTGCTCCTTTTTTATTTCATTTTCGTTTGAGTTGTTACTCTTTTCTCCTCCCTCTTGTCCGTTCCCCGTGTTCTGAGTGCCCTCACTCTCCTTTTCCCCATTCTCCCCTTCCTCCTTAATCTCCTTTTCTTCCGTTGTTTCCCCCACAATGAACATTCCGTTTGGTCCCGGTCGGGACCCTTGGAACATCCTCCATAAGTTAAACACCTCCACGTGGTGTGTCAACTTCTTCCCCTTGTATGTGTTATGCAGATGGGTTAATAGTGAATGTTGGGTATATGGATCGAAACTGCCATTAGGCGGCCATGGTGTCGTCATTTTGTTGTCCGTCCCCTGTGTCCATTCTATGCTGTATTTAATCAGTTTCTCCCTATGGGGTGACAGTGTTTTACATATATGCTGCAGCGGGGTGGTGAGGGTGTTTCCCCACCCTCCCGATCCTGTCCCGTGTGACATAGTAGCACTTCAATTGTTATTCTCCCTCTATATAGTAGTGGTTATCTTGCTAATAGTGTACGCTATACAATTTCAGTTCCTTACCTGGCCCCGTAATTTTGGGGGCTTGCGATTGTCCGCTAAAACAAAATAGTAAAATATAGCATTTGCATTTGTATATTCTTTTCTTTCCTTTTTTACTTTACCGAACACCTTTATGGCCCCCTGCGGCCGAGGCGCATGTAGCCCCCTGCGGCTGCTTGCCCCGTGTGACGTTCTTGTACAGCCGTCCCACTTTCTTTTACCCCTCCTCCTCTTTCTTCACTTTTCATGACCGGCGTTCTCCGTGCGCGGCCACGTCCCCCTTTTCACCTTACCCCTATCTACTCGTTACCGTTTATCTCCTTCTCCATTCCCTTACCATTATTCTGTTCCCCACCACTCTCCGAAAAATTCCTCGCGTTCGAGATATCCTATGAAAGCCCTACTGGTGACGTCACCGATCTCTTCCAAAACTACTGGTAAGTTCTTTTCATGTTTTTAAAAGTTCAAAATACGCTTGTAATCTACCCCCGTAAACCCCACAGCTGTCTTCCTGTCACGCCTGGAACAAGGTAATCAACAATATAATCGGACTGCGCACACTGCGTCGCCTCGCGTGTGATACGCCCCTCGACAGGAGGGCTTAACCAGCCAATTATCTTCTGTATTAGGCAACCAGCTAGCTACTGCCTACAGGGAAACGTCATCTATCTATCGAGTTTCCTGCTCGATCAATAGGGATCCTCATCTACTCATTGATCAATAATCACCAAATCGTAGAAAACCGCCCACACACACACCCTTACACGTGGTCGCGACCTAGGCCAATCAGTGTCTACGGGCGGCCGCACGTGATGTTTTCGTGCTCCGCCCCCTCCTCTTCTGTAATGTAGCGGACTGCTCTCGCACTTGTCCAGCTACCATTCACTTCACCGTCAACACTAATTTATCAAACCTTTGCCGCGCACCTGTGTAACACCTCCCACCTCCCGTATTCTATTCCTCCCCCCTCCCTCACAATTTCACATTGCTTGTTGGGCGTGGCATACTCACCAAGTTCTCTTGATGCGGGGCCGCTCGACTGCGTGCACCCCTCCAAGCGGCTCGCCACCTCCCCTCTGGACCACATCTGGACACTCGCCAACCGCGGGCGGGAAACTTCGCAACCGGCTCCCGAAGGCCAATATCCGGATTGCGCTGTCCGGTCGTCTTGCAGTTCCGCGATGGTCCTGTAGTCCTCAAAAGGAGGCAGCGGCAGAGGGGGCTGCGCCGCCGGGCCTCCTCGCAACGGGAGCACTCGGAAAAATAAAATAAAAGCAGATCTTAAACAGATCTCAGCAGTGCCTCCAACTTGTCGGGGGGAAATTCTCCCGAGGCCAGCTGGGCCATCCGCGGACCTCCGGGCAGGGAGGCCCAAACTCCTCCCGCGTATCCCAAAAATGAGTATGAGGCACACGCAAGAAGTAAGGTGATTCTGCTGTTTAAAACAAACGGCAGGGATGAGTCAAGGATCGTACGCGTCCGTCCTGACACACTCTCCCTCTCCGTGGGGCTCGCAGGCCCTTTTTACCTTAGTATGACGCGCTACTTGCGTCACCTGGGAAAGTTAGCAAAAAACCTATCGCCACTCTGGATTGGTTCCTCGAGTGGTAGGGTTAGTATAGCATACGTATAGAGAACGTTGTTAGTGGTTGAGGGTCAGTCAGGTGGTATAGTTGGGTTGTCCCTTCAATTTGATACATGAAAATTGTTACATGAAGACCCCTGAGGATTGGCTAATGTTAATGGCGTCAGTGATAAGAGCCCCATGTTCTGATTGGTCCACTCGCGAGCCCCCCCGTCTGGGACCCTCGCTGTTCCCAGCTCGCGGTGCACCTGTCATTTGCAACAATGTATAACTATGGGTATGTGCAGACAATGCGAGGATTTGTTCATATGCTGGAGGGCAGACTACTCCCACTGCCGCAGATGTCTATTGAGTCGCTTAATTGTTGCTGCCTGTGTCTCAAAACGTGGCATCCAGGTGCCTCCCTCCTCCTGGGCCTGGCACCCTGTCAGGTTCGGCTTGGTCACGTGAGGAGAGACCGTGGTTGAGGCAGAATTCTGCACATTTAATATTGCATCTTCCACTGTGTGCCTGGCTTAGTTTGCAGGTGTGGCCTTGGCTTCGGCTTGTGGCATGCGAGTTTGCAACATTGTGCTCTTGACTGTCTGCTCTTGCCGGGCGCATTCTGCAGGGTCAGCAATTGTACTCTTGCTCGTTCAATGTTCATGGAGGCTCTTGCTTGCGGCCTACTTGGGCCTGGTGCATAGGGGGGGACGTTTGACGCACGGCGCTTTAGGTTATGGTATCATATTGCTTTATCCCCAGTATCATGTCTTCGTTATATTTCTCATTGCAATGCATGGGGTAGGAGAAGCGTCAGCAAGCATTTTAGATGAGTTCGTTGTGCGTCATGCGTTTCTGCATTTTGAAAAACCTATGTGAAAAATAATAAAGATGCGCGTCAGAGGGTGTGTCCGTCACCTACGTCATAGCACTGAATTTGTTCTTCGTGTGGATTGGTGTGGGAGTGCCCAGTGTGCATGTTTGCACGGGTGTGCTGACCGTTGGCTAGGTCGTCATGGCATCCCTAACGATGTGTTTATTTACTGTTGAATGGTTCAGTCGAGTTCATCCATGCCGCAGGTACTGTTGAATGGTTCAGTCGAGTTCATCCATGCCGCAGGTGTCGGCATGGGCAGGGCAGGCTGGTGGGCAGGCTGGTGGGCACATCCGTATGTTCCTGTACCAGGGTATTTGGTCGTCGGGTAGATAGGCAAACTCCTCTTGTGGCGGGTGTCTGGGCCGCGATCCTCTAGGCCGGGGGCGTGAGGGGATTGGTGGGAGCCTTTTGTTCCATTCTCCCACTTCAGTAGAGTCTGGTGCCCCGTGACCCACAGTAGAGTCTGGTGCTGCGTGACCCACAGTAGAGTCTGGTTCTGCCTGACCCACAGTAGAGTCTGGCGCTGCATGAGCCACAGTAGAGTCTGGTGCCCCATGACCCACAGTAGAGTCTGGTGCCGCCTGACCCTCAGTAGAGTCTGGTGCTGCGTGCCCCACAGTAGAGTCTGGTGCCGCCTGACCATCAGTAGAGTCTGGCGCTGCGTGACCGACAGTAGAGTCTGGTGCCGCCTGACCCACAGTAGAGTCTGGCGCTGCGTGACCCACAGTAGAGTCTGGTGCCCCTTGACCCACAGTAGAGTCTGGTGCCCCGTGACCCACAGTAGAGTCTGGTGCTGCGTGACCCACAGTAGAGTCTGGTTCTGCCTGACCCACAGTAGAGTCTGGTTCTGCCTGACCCACAGTAGAGTCTGGCGCTGCGTGACCCACAGTAGAGTCTGGTGCCCCATGACCCACAGTAGAGTCTGGTGACCTATGACCCACAGTAGAGTCTGGTGCCGCATGATCCACAGTAGAGTCTGGTGACCTATGACCCACACTAGAGACTGGTGCCGCCTGACCCACAGTAGAGTCTGGCGCTGCGTGACCCACAGTAGAGTCTGGTGCCCCATGACCCACAGTAGAGTCTGGTGACCTATGACCCACAGTAGAGTCTGGTGCCGCATGATCCACAGTAGAGTCTGGTGACCTATGACCCACACTAGAGTCTGGTGCCGCCTGACCCACAGTAGAGTCTGGTGCTGCATGATCCACAGTAGAGTCTGGTGCCACCTGACCCGCAGTAGTCTCTATTATCGCATCACCCACAGTAGGAGCTGGTGCTGTGTGACCTGGCGCCACATGACCCACAGTTGGGGCTGGTGCCTCGTGACCCACAGTACTGTCTGGTACCCCCTGACACACTGATGGGTTTTGTACCTCGTTAACCACAACAGGTTTTAATGCCCTCTAACACACAGTAGGGTCTGGTGCGTTGTGAGACACAACAGGACCTTTTACCTTATTAAACACAACAGTTTTGAGTGGCCTGGTAGTCTTTCACCGTGTGACACACAGTCGGGTCTTGGGCCCCGTGACATACTGCACGTTCTGGGGCCCCATAACACACAGCAAGACCTTGCACCTCTCTTACATCAGGGACTCGTGCACCATGACACACAGTGGGGTCTGGTCAGGGCCAGCCCTAGGATTTGCCGGGGCCTGGGCGGCAAAAGATTTGTGGGTCCCATTTATTTGCCTCACAGAAAATGATGTCACAAAATGAGTCATTAATAATCATGGGGCTCAAATAAACAGACGTTCAATATCTGATTTTTAACTGTTAGTATTATGGTTGAAGCAATATCAGGAGAGAGGCTCATTTTGGACTAGCCGGCCGAATGAGCTGAGTGATTTGTACAGATGGGCACCTCAATAGAAAGTACTGTGATGAGGAAGAGCAGGTAAAGAGTAATGAAGATCACTGGTAAGTAATCCAGATATACTTAATGTGACTGCACGTTCAGGGCAGGGATTGGCCCTGGGCCAGAAGGGGCAAAGTTGCTGCAGGATAGTGCAATCGTAACGAAGCCTATTTACCTGAAAGGTACTGAGGCAGTGGGAGTAAGCAATTCCCCAGGTCTTCAAGTGTCATCAATAGGGATCAAGTCCAGAGAAAAGTGTGGGGGATCAGCACAGGGACTGAACGTACCCTAAAGTGAAACACGCAAATTTAAATGAGCATTGTCTTTCACTAAATGAATCATCAATACCCGAAGGAAAAAACAACAGCTAGAGGCGATGAGGAGATTTTCCTGGAACACTGCTGGCAAAGTATAAAAGGTGTGCACCCTTTAACCCAAACAATCTATATTGAAATATTCTATGGCAAGCACAATACCAATACAAGACGTCTGCTTTGGTGACTATTTCATGTGGTTTTGTGTGTTAGTGAGTTCAATTCGTGATTGGCAAAAACTTGGGCAAACAAGCTTTTTTGCATGCAGGTCTAATAAAAAAAACAAGGGGGACGGAGTCGGCACTGTGAAAAAAGTGGGCGGATGCTGTCAACCCCGATGTAATCTCAACTTGCACCCGGAAAATCAGCACAGGGCCAGGCAGGACATCTTCAGACCAGAAACCTCTCTTCCCACATCCACGGACCGGGCAAATCATCACAACACATCCTTTGCCCTCCTCATCTGGATGCTTGGCTTTCAATAATGCTTCGTTTCATAAATCGGACTTGAAAATTACACATATCATAATTAAAATACTACAGTAATACCAGAATCCTTTCAGAAATATGCTAAACAAAAAGAGTGCAAATGTTGTGTTATGTTTACCCCAGTGTGAAGACTACAAACACCACAATGCAATTAAACAAAATTATTTTTAAAATGGCTTGTAGGCAATCTTTCAAGATTTATTAATTACAAAAGAGAATGTGAAATGGATCGTCTGAGAAAGGCATGCTTTATAAGATGCGAGTGAAATGTGACATCCTCCTAAAAAACTAAAAAAAGTAACACACCAAATGTGGACATATGAATACTCTCGAGATAGTGCACAACTGTTCTTTTGGCAACTTATTTTTCTTGTCTTCAAAGAAAACACATTTGTGCAGCAACTCGTTTTTCTGTATGTACTTTCAGAATAAAATGGCCATTTTTAACTCCTTGTCCAAAACAAAGATTCTTAAATGGACCATTACTTCAAACAAAGTGTGTGATAAGTCCTAAATGTGAGGCCCCACGGGTCCGGGTCCGGTGGGCTGCTGGGGAGGTGGGCAGCAGGAGGTATTTGTCTCTAGAAGAAGCCATCACAGGGGGGTTGGGAGCTGACAGCAGGGTCTCGCTGTGGCTGGAAGCAGCCTGGCCCTTGTTACTTCTAATACTCATGGCTGCGGGTATCTGCGGGGCTTGCGGGAGTACTGTGTGTGGCCCGGGATGCCGACTGATTTTCTGTGGGGGGGGGGCTTCTAGTACCGTCATTTTATGCTAATGCAATTAGTTAGCACATTAATTTTTTATATCACGCTTCATGCTGGAGCCCAGCCTCTAAGCACGCGACCAGGATTCAAACCCTGGACCCTCCGAGCTTCCTTGCTTCCAAGACAACCACATTGCCCCTGAGCCATCATACCAGTGTTCACCAGAAGGTTTTTAACCCTTCACTGCCAGGCCATTATGCAAGTCTATGCAAAAAGGACGAGCATACTCGTCCTTGGCGCTTAACTCGAAGCTGCCTGGGGCAAGTGATTTAATTGCCAGATCGAGGAGAATGCGGGGAACACAAAAAGGGGGAGAGGGAGGGGAAGAAGGGGGAGTCTCGATGCTGCAGCAGAGGTACCTGCTCGGCAACTTGATAAGGGGTGAGACTAACTGACCAATCATCGGGGCTGCAATAATTGCACAAGCTCCGAATGGCATTAGACTACGTTTACGACGGAAAATAAGCATTTCATGTTCCGTGCAGATGGGAACCCCAAACGGGGCTGAATGAAATGCGCCTCTGCGCGTAACGAGGCGCTTTCCCGTCTCGCGCTCACCGGCTGCATGTGTGCTGAGGCGACTCCACAATAGCGAAGGGGCTCGCCGCCATCTGTGTTTGTTTGTTTGCCGTGCAGCGAACTAATGAATGTGTCTCGTTTGTGTTGAGCTTATTGTTATATTGTAAACATGCGGACAGTATTGTTTACTCGCGAGTGGGAATCCTGCAATACAACAACAGCCTGTGCTGCTCTTTTGACAAATGCATGAGGCCTGGTGGCGCCAGTGCTTCTAGGAAGAGAAAGGAAAGCGTGTGCTTTCTGGCAGCCAGTGTGGGCTTCCAAGCACTGAGCGCATTAAGTGCAGCTTCTAAGCATTGGCAATTAGTATTATTAGGCTACTGACCATGGAACTGAAAGCAACGGAGCGCTTTGCAATCATAGGGGGAGGAACATGGTGAGGGAAGCCGGACCTAACGCTGGGAGGGGACACACAAAGTCTTATAGTGTAACTTCCCAAGAAGCGTGTGCTAAACAGACACTATGCAAGTAGTGAACACTTCAACCCCCTTCCGTTCACACTTTCTCAAAGATACCTAAACCAGGACCCAATGCCCTCCCAGGTCCACGATCGATTCATGGTCCGAGGCCATGTGACTAGAAGACACCCACTTGGGTGAGCCGACCAGGACAGCCTGCCCGACCGGATGGCTAGGACCTGATGCAAAGAGCAGCTAACGCGTCAGTGCCCTAGTCCCGGTTTGGTCCCTGAGACGAGTCACGTGACAAGAGAACGCTCACTCTTAATGGCTCAGCCAGGAAGCCCTTCCCCGGGTGACCGGCCGGGCTGTGGGGGTGGCTCGCAGGGTTAACTCCCATCGGCAGCTTTCCCTTTCTCCAGTGGGAGCCCACATCCAGCCCTCGAAACCAATGGACAGCAACAGCCAGCTAAGAGACAAACCTAGCCTGGGCACTGAATCTGGGCGAATAGAAGAACCTAGCCTGGGCACTGAATCTGAGTGAATAGAAGAACCTAGCCTGGGCACTGAATCTGGGCGAATAGAAGAACCTAACCTGGACACTGAATCTGGGCGAATAGAAGAACCTGGCTTGGGGACTGAATCTGGGCGAATAGAATAACCTAGCCTGGGCACTGTATCTGGGCGAATAGAAGAACCTGGCCTGGGCACTGAATCTGGGTGAATAGAAGAACCTGGCCTGGGCACTGAATCTGGGTGAATAGAAGAACCTGGCCTGGGCACTGAATCTGGGCGAATAGAAGAGCCTGGCCTGGGCACTGAATCTGGGCGAATAGAAGAACGTAGCCTGGGCACTGAATCTGGGCGAATAGAAGAACCTGGCCTGGGGACTGAATCTGGGCGAATAGAATAACCTAGCCTGGGCACTGAATCTGGGCGAATAGAAGAACCTAGCCTGGGCACTGAATCTGGGCGAATAGAATAACCTAGCCTGGGCACTGAATCTGGGCGAATAGAAGAACCTAGCCTGGGTGCTGAATCTGGGCGAATAGAAGTATGTAGCCTGGGCACTGAATCTGGGTGAATAGAAGAACCTGGCCTGGGCACTGAATCTGGGTGAATAGAAGAACCTGGCCTGGGCACTGAATCTGGGTGAATAGAAGAACCTGGCCTGGACAATGAATCTGAATGAAGAGCAGCACCTAGCCTGGGCACTGAATCTGAGTGAATAGAAGAACCTAGCCTGGGCACTGAATCTGAGTGAATAGAAGAACCTGGCCTGGGGACTGAATCTGGGCGTATAGAAGAACCTGGCCTGGGCACTGAATCTGAATGAATAGCAGAACCTAGCCTGGGCACTGAATCTGAGTGAATAGAAGAACCTGACCTGGGTACTGAATCTGAGCGAATAGAAGAACCTAGCCTGGGGACTGAAGCTGGGCGAATAGAAGAACCTAGCCTGGGCACTGAATCTGGGCAAATAGAAGAACCTGGCCTGGGCACTGAATCTGAATGAATAGCAGAACCTGGCCTGGGCACTGAATCTGAGTGAATAGAAGAACCTAGCCTGGGCACTGAATCTGAGTGAATAGAAGAACCTAGCCTGAGCACTGAATCTGGGCGAATAGAAGAACCTAGCCTGGACATTGAATCTGAATGAATAGCAGAACCTAGCCTGGGCACTGAATCTGAGTGCATAGAAGAACCTAGCCTGGGCACTGAATCTGGGCGAATAGAAGAACCTGGCCTGGGCACTGAATCTGAATGAAGAGCAGAACCTAGCCTGGGGACTGAATCTGAGTGAACAGAAGAACCCAGCCTGGTCAGTGAATCTTGGCGAATAGAAGAACCTAGCCTGGGCACTGAATCTGAGTGAATAGAAGAACCTAGCCTGGGCACTGAATCTGGGCAAATAGAAGAACCTAGCCTGGGCACTGAATCTGGGTGAATAGAAGAACCTAGCCTGGGCACTGAATCTGAGTGAATAGAATAACCTAGCCTGGGCACTGAATCTGGGCGAATAGAACAACCTAGTCTGGGCACTGAATGTGGGTGAATAGAAGAACCTAGCATGGGCACTGAATCTGGGTGAACAGAAGAACCTAGCCTGGGTACTGAATCTGGGTGAATAGAAGAACCTAGCCTGGGGACTGAATCTGGGCGAATAGAAGAACCTAACCTTGGGACTGAATCTGAGTGAATAGAAGAACCTAGCCTGGGTGCTGAATATGAGTGAATAGAAGAACCTAGCCTGGGCGCTGAATCTGGGCGAATAGAAGAACCTAGCCTGGGCATTGAATCTGGGCGAATAGAAGAACCTAACCTTGGGACTGAATCTGAGTGAATAGAAGAACCTAGCCTGGGCACTGAAACTGGGCAAATAGAAGAACCTAGGCTGGGCACTGAATCTGGGCGAATAGAAGAACCTAGCCTGGGCACTGAATCTGGGCAAATAGAAGAACCTAACCTGGGCACTGAATCTGGTCGAATAGAAGAACCTAGCCTGGGCACTGAATCTGAGCGAATAGAATAACCTAGCCTGGGCACTGAATCTGGGCGAATAGAAGAACCTAGGCCGGGCACTGAATCTGGGCGAATAGAAGAACCTAGCCTGGGCACTGAATCTGGGCGAATAGAAGAACCTAACCTGGGCACTGAATCTGGGTGAATAGAAGAACCTAGCCTGGGCACTGAATCTGGGCGAATAGAAGAACCCAGCCTGAGCACTGAATCTGAGCGAATAGATGCACCTAGCCTGGGGACTAAATCTGGGCGAATAGAAGAACCTAGCCTGGGCAGTGAATCTGAGCGAATAGAAGCACCTAGCCTGGGGACTGAATCTGGGCGAATAGAAGAACCTAGCCTGGGCACTGAATCTAAGTGAATAGAAGAACCTAGCCTGGGGACTGAATATGAGTGAACAGAAGAACCTAGCCTGGGCACTGAATCTGGGCAAATAGAAGAACCTAGCCTGGGCACTGAATCTCGGTGAATAGAAGAACCTAGCCTGGGCACTTAATCTGGTTAAATAGAAGAACCTGGCCTGGGGACTGAATATGGGCAAATAGAAGAACCTAGCCTGGGTACTGAATCTGGGCGAATAGAATAACCTAGCCTGGACGTTGAATCTGGGTGAATAGAAGAACCTAGCCTGGGCACTGAATCTGGGTAAATAGAAGAACCTAGGCCGGGCACAGAATCTGGGCGAATAGAAGAATCTAGCCTGGGGACTGAATCTGGGCGAATAGAAGAACCTAGCCTGGGCACTGCATCTGGGCAAATAGAAGAACCTAGCCTGGGCACTGAATCTGAGTGAATAGAAGAACCTAGCCTGGGCACTGAATCTGGGCAAATAGAAGAACCTAGCTTGGGAACTGAATCTGAGTGAATAGAAGAACCTAGCCTGGGCACTGAATCTGGGCGAATAGAAGAACCTATCCTGGGGACTGAATCTTGGCAAATAGAAGAACCTAGCCTGGGCACTGAATGTTAGTGAATAGAAGAACCTAGTATGCGGACTGAATCTGGGCGAATAGTAGAAACTAGCCTGGGCACTGAATCTGGGCGAATAGAAGAACCTATCCTGGGGACTGAATCTTGGAAAATAGAAGAACCTTGCCTGGGCACTGAATCTGAGTGAATAGAAGAACCTATCCTGGGGACTGAATCTTGGCAAATAGAACAACCTAGCCTGGGCACTGAATCTGAGTGAATAAAAGAACCTAGCATGGGGACTGAATCTGAGCGAATAGAAGCACCTAGCCTGGGGACAGAATCTGGGCGAATAGAAGAATCTAGCCTGGGGACTGAATCTGGGCGAATAGAAGAACCTAGCCTGGGCACTGCATCTGGGCAAATAGAAGAACCTAGCCTGGGCACTGAATCTGAGTGAATAGAAGAACCTAGCCTGGGCACTGAATCTGGGCAAATAGAAGAACCTAGCTTGGGAACTGAATCTGAGTGAATAGAAGAACCTAGCCTGGGCACTGAATCTGGGCGAATAGAAGAACCTATCCTGGGGACTGAATCTTGGCAAATAGAAGAACCTAGCCTGGGCACTGAATGTTAGTGAATAGAAGAACCTAGTATGCGGACTGAATCTGGGCGAATAGTAGAAACTAGCCTGGGCACTGAATCTGGGCGAATAGAAGAACCTATCCTGGGGACTGAATCTTGGAAAATAGAAGAACCTTGCCTGGGCACTGAATCTGAGTGAATAGAAGAACCTATCCTGGGGACTGAATCTTGGCAAATAGAACAACCTAGCCTGGGCACTGAATCTGAGTGAATAAAAGAACCTAGCATGGGGACTGAATCTGAGCGAATAGAAGCACCTAGCCTGGGGACTGAATCTGGGTGAATAGAAGAACCTAGCCTGGGCGGTGAATCTGAGGTAATAGAAGCACCTAGCCTGGGGACTGAATCTGGGCGAATAGAAGAACCTAGCCTGGGCACTGAATCTGAGTGAATAGAAGAACCTAGCCTGGGCACTGAATCTGGGCAAATAGAAGAACCTAGCTTGGGCACTGAATCTGAGTGAATAGAAGAACCTTGCCTTGGCACTCAATCTATGCGAATAGAAGAACCTAGCCTGGGCGTTGAATCTGGGCGAATAGAAGAACCTAGCCTGGGCACTGAAACCGTGCAAATAGAAGAACCTAGGCTGGGCACTGAATCTGGGCGAATAGAAGAACCTAGCCTGGGCACTGAATCTGAGCGAATAGAAGAACCTAACCTGGGCACTGAATCTGGTCGAATAGAAGAACCTAGCCTGGGCACTGAATCTGAGCGAATAGAAGCACCTAGCCTGGGCAATGAATCTGGGCGAATAGGAGAACCTAACATGGGCACTGAATCTGGTCGAATAGAAGAACCTAGCCTGGGCACTGAATCTGAGCGAATAGAAGAACCTAGCCTGGGCACTGAATCTGGGCGAATAGAAGAACCTAGGCCAGGCACTGAATCTGGGCGAATAGAAGAATCTAGCCTGGGCACTGAATCTGGGCGAATAGAAGAACCTAACCTGGGCACTGAATCTGGGTGAATAGAAGAACCTAGCCTGGGCACTGAGTCTGGGCGAATAGAAGAACCTAGCCTGAGCACTGAATCTGAGCGAATAGATGCACCTAGCCTCGGGACTAAATCTGGGCGAATAGAAGAACCTATCCTGGGCAGTGAATCTGAACGAATAGAAGCACCTAGCCTGGGGAATGAATCTGGGCGAATAGAAGAACCTAGCCTGGGCACTGAATCTGAGTGAATAGAAGAACCTAGCCTGGGGACTGAATATGAGTGAACAGAAGAACCTAGCCTGGGCACTGAATCTGGGCAAATAGAAGAACCTAGCCTGTGTACTGAATCTGGGCAAATAGAAGAACCTGGCCTGGGGACTGAATCTGGGCAAATAGAAGAACCTAACCTGGGCGCTGAATCTGGGCGAATAGAAGAACCTAGCCTGGGTGCTGAATCTGGGCGTATATAAGAACCTGGCCTGGGGACTGAATCTGGGCAAATAGAAGAACCTGGCCTGGGGACTGAATCTGGGCAAATAGAAGAACCTAGCCTGGGCGCTGAATCTGGGCGTATAGAAGAACCTGGCATGGTGACTGAATCTGGGCAAATAGAAGAACCTAGCCTGGGCGCTGAATCTGGGCAAATAGAAGAACCTAGCCTGGGCACTGAATCTGAGCGAATAGAAGAACCTAACCTGGGCACTGAATCTGGGCAAATAGAAGAACCTAGCCTGGGCACTGAATCTGAGCGAATAGAAGAACCTAACCTGGGCACTGAATCTGGGCGAATAGAAGAACCTAGCCTGGGCGCTGAATCTTGGCGAATAGAAGAACCTGGCCTGGGCTCTGAATCTAAGTGAAAAGAAGAACCTAGCCTGGGCACTGAATCTGGGCGAACAGAAGAACCTAGCCTGGGCACTGAATCTGGGTGAATAGAAGAACCTAGCCTTGGCACTGAATCTAGGCGAATAGAAGAACCTAGCCTGGGCACTGAATCTGGGTGAATAGAAGAACCTAGCCTGGGCACTGAATCTGGGCGAATAGAAGAACCTAGTCTGGGCACTGCATCTGGGCGAATAGACAAACCTAGCCTGGGGACTGAATCTGAGTGAATAGAAGAACCTAGCCTAGCCACTGAATCTGGGCGAATAGAGGAACCTGGCCTGGGGACTGAATCTGGGTGAATAGAAGAACCTAGCCTTGGCATTGAATCAGGGTGAATATAAGAACCTAGCCTTGGCACTGAATCTGGGCGAATAGAAGAACCTAGCCTTGGCACTGAATCTGGGCGAATAGAAGAATCTAGCCTGGGCACTGAATCTGGGCAAATAGAAGAACCTAGCCTGGGCACTGAATCTGGGCGAATAGAAGAACCTAGCCTTGGCACTGAATCGGATCAAATAGAAGAATCTAGCCTGGGCACTGAATCTGGGCGAATAGAAGAACCTAGCCTGGGGACTGAATCTGGGCGAATAGAAGAACCTAGCCTTGGCACTAAATCTGGGCGAATAGAAGAACCTAGCCTGGGCACTGAATCTGGGCGAATAGAAGAACCTAGCATTGGCACTAAATATGGGCGAATGGAAGAACCTAGCCTGGGCGCTGAATCTGGGTGAATAGAAGAACCTAGCCTGGCGACTGAATATGGGCGAATGGAAGAACCTAGCCTGGGTGCTGAATCTGGGTGTATAGAAGAACCTGGCCTGGGGACTGAATCTTGGCGAATAGAAGAACCTAGCCTGGGTGCTGAATCTGGGTGTATGTGGTCTGAAGAATCTAGAAGAACCTGGCCTTTGGACTGAATCTTGGCAAATAGAAGAACCTGGCCTGGGGACTGAATCTTGGTGAATAGAAGAACCTAGCCTGGGCGCTGAATCTGGGCGTATAGAAGAACCTAGCCTGGGTGCTGAATCTGGGTGAATAGAAGAACCTAGCCTGGGCGCTGAATCTGGCCGAATAGAAGAACCTAGCCTAGGCGCTGAATCTGGGTGAATAGAAGAACCTGGCCTGGGCACTGAATCTGAGTGAAAAGAAGAACCTAGCCTGGGCACTGAATCTGGGTGAACAGAAGAACCTAGCCTGGGCACTGAATCTGGGTGAGTAGAAGAACCTAGCCTGGGCACTGAATCTGGGCGAATAGAAGAACCTAGCCTGGGCACTGAATCTGGGTGAAAAGAAGAACCTAGCCTGGGCACTGAATCTGGGCGAATAGAAGAACCTAGCCTGGCACTGAATCTGGGTGAATAGAAGAACCTAGCCTGGGCACTGCATCTGGGCGAATAGAAGAACCTATCTTGGGGACTGAATCTGAGTGAATAGAAGAACCTAGCCTGGGGACTGAAGCTGGGCGAATAGAAGAACCTAGCCTGGGCACTGAATCTGGGCAAATAGAAGAACCTGGCCTGGGCACTGAATCTGAATGAATAGCAGAACCTGGCCTGGGCACTGAATCTGAGTGAATAGAAGAACCTAGCCTGGGCACTGAATCTGAGTGAATAGAAGAACCTAGCCTGAGCACTGAATCTGGGCGAATAGAAGAACCTAGCCTGGACATTGAATCTGAATGAATAGCAGAACCTAGCCTGGGCACTGAATCTGAGTGCATAGAAGAACCTAGCCTGGGCACTGAATCTGGGCGAATAGAAGAACCTGGCCTGGGCACTGAATCTGAATGAAGAGCAGAACCTAGCCTGGGGACTGAATCTGAGTGAACAGAAGAACCCAGCCTGGGCACTGAATCTGAGTGAATAGAAGAACCTAGCCTGGGCACTGAATCTGGGCGAATAGAAGAACCTAACCTGGACACTGAATCTGGGCGAATAGAAGAACCTGGCTTGGGGACTGAATCTGGGCGAATAGAATAACCTAGCCTGGGCACTGTATCTGGGCGAATAGAAGAACCTGGCCTGGGCACTGAATCTGGGTGAATAGAAGAACCTGGCCTGGGCACTGAATCTGGGTGAATAGAAGAACCTGGCCTGGGCACTGAATCTGGGCGAATAGAAGAGCCTGGCCTGGGCACTGAATCTGGGCGAATAGAAGAACGTAGCCTGGGCACTGAATCTGGGCGAATAGAAGAACCTGGCCTGGGGACTGAATCTGGGCGAATAGAATAACCTAGCCTGGGCACTGAATCTGGGCGAATAGAAGAACCTAGCCTGGGCACTGAATCTGGGCGAATAGAATAACCTAGCCTGGGCACTGAATCTGGGTGAATAGAAGAACCTAGCCTGGGTGCTGAATCTGGGCGAATAGAAGTATGTAGCCTGGGCACTGAATCTGGGTGAATAGAAGAACCTGGCCTGGGCACTGAATCTGGGTGAATAGAAGAACCTGGCCTGGGCACTGAATCTGGGTGAATAGAAGAACCTGGCCTGGACAATGAATCTGAATGAAGAGCAGCACCTAGCCTGGGCACTGAATCTGAGTGAATAGAAGAACCTAGCCTGGGCACTGAATCTGAGTGAATAGAAGAACCTGGCCTGGGGACTGAATCTGGGCGTATAGAAGAACCTGGCCTGGGCACTGAATCTGAATGAATAGCAGAACCTAGCCTGGGCACTGAATCTGAGTGAATAGAAGAACCTGACCTGGGCACTGAATCTGAGCGAATAGAAGAACCTAGCCTGGGGACTGAAGCTGGGCGAATAGAAGAACCTAGCCTGGGCACTGAATCTGGGCAAATAGAAGAACCTGGCCTGGGCACTGAATCTGAATGAATAGCAGAACCTGGCCTGGGCACTGAATCTGAGTGCATAGAAGAACCTAGCCTGGGCACTGAATCTGAGTGAATAGAAGAACCTGACCTGGGCACTGAATCTGAGCGAATAGAAGAACCTAGCCTGGGCACTGAATCTGAGTGAATAGAAGAACCTAGCCTGAGCACTGAATCTGGGCGAATAGAAGAACCTAGCCTGGACATTGAATCTGAATGAATAGCAGAACCTAGCCTGGGCACTGAATCTGAGTGCATAGAAGAACCTAGCCTGGGCACTGAATCTGGGCGAATAGAAGAACCTGGCCTGGGCACTGAATCTGAATGAAGAGCAGAACCTAGCCTAGGGACTGAATCTGAGTGAACAGAAGAACCCAGCCTGGTCAGTGAATCTTGGCGAATAGAAGAACCTAGCCTGGGCACTGAATCTGAGTGAATAGAAGAACCTAGCCTGGGCACTGAATCTGGGCAAATAGAAGAACCTAGCCTGGGCACTGAATCTGAGTGAATAGAAGAACCTATCCTGGGCACTGAATCTGGGCGAATAGAAGAACCTAGCCTGGGCACTGAATCTGAGTGAATAGAAGAACCTAGCCAGGGGACTGAATCAGGGCGAATAGAAGAACCTAGCCTTGGGCACTGAATCTGGGCGAATAGAAGAACATAGTCTGGGCACTGAATCGGGGCGAATAGAAGCACCTAGCCTGGGTACTGAATCTGGGCGAATAGAAGAACCTAGCCTTGGCACTGAATCTGAGTGAATAAAAGAACCTAGCCTGGGCACTGAATTTGGGCGAATAGAAGAACCTAGTCTGGGCACTGAATGTGGGTGAATAGAAGAACCTAGCCTGGGCACTGAATCTGGGCAAATAGAAGAACCTAGCCTTGGCACTGAATCTGGGCGAATAGAAGAACCTAGTCTGGGCACTGAATCTGGGCGAATAGAAGCACCTAGCCTGGGGACTGAATCTGGGTGAATAGAAGAACCTAGCCTGGGCACTGAATCTGAGTGAATAGAATAACCTAGCCTGGGCACTGAATCTGGGCGAATAGAACAACCTAGTCTGGGCACTGAATGTGGGTGAATAGAAGAACCTAGCATGGGCACTGAATCTGGGTGAACAGAAGAACCTAGCCTGGGTACTGAATCTGGGTGAATAGAAGAACCTAGCCTGGGGACTGAATCTGGGCGAATAGAAGAACCTAACCTTGGGACTGAATCTGAGTGAATAGAAGAACCTAGCCTGGGTGCTGAATATGAGTGAATAGAAGAACCTAGCCTGGGCGCTGAATCTGGGCGAATAGAAGAACCTAGCCTGGGCATTGAATCTGGGCGAATAGAAGAACCTAACCTTGGGACTGAATCTGAGTGAATAGAAGAACCTAGCCTGGGCACTGAAACTGGGCAAATAGAAGAACCTAGGCTGGGCACTGAATCTGGGCGAATAGAAGAACCTAGCCTGGGCACTGAATCTGGGCAAATAGAAGAACCTAACCTGGGCACTGAATCTGGTCGAATAGAAGAACCTAGCCTGGGCACTGAATCTGAGCGAATAGAATAACCTAGCCTGGGCACTGAATCTGGGCGAATAGAAGAACCTAGGCCGGGCACTGAATCTGGGCGAATAGAAGAACCTAGCCTGGGCACTGAATCTGGGCGAATAGAAGAACCTAACCTGGGCACTGAATCTGGGTGAATAGAAGAACCTAGCCTGGGCACTGAATCTGGGCGAATAGAAGAACCCAGCCTGAGCACTGAATCTGAGCGAATAGATGCACCTAGCCTGGGGACTAAATCTGGGCGAATAGAAGAACCTAGCCTGGGCAGTGAATCTGAGCGAATAGAAGCACCTAGCCTGGGGACTGAATCTGGGCGAATAGAAGAACCTAGCCTGGGCACTGAATCTGAGTGAATAGAAGAACCTAGCCTGGGGACTGAATATGAGTGAACAGAAGAACCTAGCCTGGGCACTGAATCTGGGCAAATAGAAGAACCTAGCCTGGGCACTGAATCTCGGTGAATAGAAGAACCTAGCCTGGGCACTTAATCTGGTTAAATAGAAGAACCTGGCCTGGGGACTGAATATGGGCAAATAGAAGAACCTAGCCTGGGTACTGAATCTGGGCGAATAGAATAACCTAGCCTGGACGTTGAATCTGGGTGAATAGAAGAACCTAGCCTGGGCACTGAATCTGGGTAAATAGAAGAACCTAGGCCGGGCACAGAATCTGGGCGAATAGAAGAATCTAGCCTGGGGACTGAATCTGGGCGAATAGAAGAACCTAGCCTGGGCACTGCATCTGGGCAAATAGAAGAACCTAGCCTGGGCACTGAATCTGAGTGAATAGAAGAACCTAGCCTGGGCACTGAATCTGGGCAAATAGAAGAACCTAGCTTGGGAACTGAATCTGAGTGAATAGAAGAACCTAGCCTGGGCACTGAATCTGGGCGAATAGAAGAACCTATCCTGGGGACTGAATCTTGTCAAATAGAAGAACCTAGCCTGGGCACTGAATGTTAGTGAATAGAAGAACCTAGTATGCGGACTGAATCTGGGCGAATAGTAGAAACTAGCCTGGGCACTGAATCTGGGCGAATAGAAGAACCTATCCTGGGGACTGAATCTTGGAAAATAGAAGAACCTTGCCTGGGCACTGAATCTGAGTGAATAGAAGAACCTATCCTGGGGACTGAATCTTGGCAAATAGAACAACCTAGCCTGGGCACTGAATCTGAGTGAATAAAAGAACCTAGCATGGGGACTGAATCTGAGCGAATAGAAGCACCTAGCCTGGGGACAGAATCTGGGCGAATAGAAGAATCTAGCCTGGGGACTGAATCTGGGCGAATAGAAGAACCTAGCCTGGGCACTGCATCTGGGCAAATAGAAGAACCTAGCCTGGGCACTGAATCTGAGTGAATAGAAGAACCTAGCCTGGGCACTGAATCTGGGCAAATAGAAGAACCTAGCTTGGGAACTGAATCTGAGTGAATAGAAGAACCTAGCCTGGGCACTGAATCTGGGCGAATAGAAGAACCTATCCTGGGGACTGAATCTTGGCAAATAGAAGAACCTAGCCTGGGCACTGAATGTTAGTGAATAGAAGAACCTAGTATGCGGACTGAATCTGGGCGAATAGTAGAAACTAGCCTGGGCACTGAATCTGGGCGAATAGAAGAACCTATCCTGGGGACTGAATCTTGGAAAATAGAAGAACCTTGCCTGGGCACTGAATCTGAGTGAATAGAAGAACCTATCCTGGGGACTGAATCTTGGCAAATAGAACAACCTAGCCTGGGCACTGAATCTGAGTGAATAAAAGAACCTAGCATGGGGACTGAATCTGAGCGAATAGAAGCACCTAGCCTGGGGACTGAATCTGGGTGAATAGAAGAACCTAGCCTGGGCGGTGAATCTGAGGTAATAGAAGCACCTAGCCTGGGGACTGAATCTGGGCGAATAGAAGAACCTAGCCTGGGCACTGAATCTGAGTGAATAGAAGAACCTAGCCTGGGCACTGAATCTGGGCAAATAGAAGAACCTAGCTTGGGCACTGAATCTGAGTGAATAGAAGAACCTTGCCTTGGCACTCAATCTATGCGAATAGAAGAACCTAGCCTGGGCGTTGAATCTGGGCGAATAGAAGAACCTAGCCTGGGCACTGAAACCGTGCAAATAGAAGAACCTAGGCTGGGCACTGAATCTGGGCGAATAGAAGAACCTAGCCTGGGCACTGAATCTGAGCGAATAGAAGAACCTAACCTGGGCACTGAATCTGGTCGAATAGAAGAACCTAGCCTGGGCACTGAATCTGAGCGAATAGAAGCACCTAGCCTGGGCAATGAATCTGGGCGAATAGGAGAACCTAACCTGGGCACTGAATCTGGTCGAATAGAAGAACCTAGCCTGGGCACTGAATCTGAGCGAATAGAAGAACCTAGCCTGGGCACTGAATCTGGGCGAATAGAAGAACCTAGGCCAGGCACTGAATCTGGGCGAATAGAAGAATCTAGCCTGGGCACTGAATCTGGGCGAATAGAAGAACCTAACCTGGGCACTGAATCTGGGTGAATAGAAGAACCTAGCCTGGGCACTGAGTCTGGGCGAATAGAAGAACCTAGCCTGAGCACTGAATCTGAGCGAATAGATGCACCTAGCCTCGGGACTAAATCTGGGCGAATAGAAGAACCTATCCTGGGCAGTGAATCTGAACGAATAGAAGCACCTAGCCTGGGGAATGAATCTGGGCGAATAGAAGAACCTAGCCTGGGCACTGAATCTGAGTGAATAGAAGAACCTAGCCTGGGGACTGAATATGAGTGAACAGAAGAACCTAGCCTGGGCACTGCATCTGGGCAAATAGAAGAACCTAGCCTGTGTACTGAATCTGGGCAAATAGAAGAACCTGGCCTGGGGACTGAATCTGGGCAAATAGAAGAACCTAACCTGGGCGCTGAATCTGGGCGAATAGAAGAACCTAGCCTGGGTGCTGAATCTGGGCGTATATAAGAACCTGGCCTGGGGACTGAATCTGGGCAAATAGAAGAACCTGGCCTGGGGACTGAATCTGGGCAAATAGAAGAACCTAGCCTGGGCGCTGAATCTGGGCGTATAGAAGAACCTGGCATGGTGACTGAATCTGGGCAAATAGAAGAACCTAGCCTGGGCGCTGAATCTGGGCAAATAGAAGAACCTAGCCTGGGCACTGAATCTGAGCGAATAGAAGAACCTAACCTGGGCACTGAATCTGGGCAAATAGAAGAACCTAGCCTGGGCACTGAATCTGAGCGAATAGAAGAACCTAACCTGGGCACTGAATCTGGGCGAATAGAAGAACCTAGCCTGGGCGCTGAATCTGGGCGAATAGAAGAACCTGGCCTGGGCTCTGAATCTAAGTGAAAAGAAGAACCTAGCCTGGGCACTGAATCTGGGCGAACAGAAGAACCTAGCCTGGGCACTGAATCTGGGTGAATAGAAGAACCTAGCCTTGGCACTGAATCTAGGCGAATAGAAGAACCTAGCCTGGGCACTGAATCTGGGTGAATAGAAGAACCTAGCCTGGGCACTGAATCTGGGCGAATAGAAGAACCTAGTCTGGGCACTGCATCTGGGCGAATAGACAAACCTAGCCTGGGGACTGAATCTGAGTGAATAGAAGAACCTAGCCTAGCCACTGAATCTGGGCGAATAGAGGAACCTGGCCTGGGGACTGAATCTGGGTGAATAGAAGAACCTAGCCTTGGCATTGAATCAGGGTGAATATAAGAACCTAGCCTTGGCACTGAATCTGGGCGAATAGAAGAACCTAGCCTTGGCACTGAATCTGGGCGAATAGAAGAATCTAGCCTGGGCACTGAATCTGGGCAAATAGAAGAACCTAGCCTGGGCACTGAATCTGGGCGAATAGAAGAACCTAGCCTTGGCACTGAATCGGATCAAATAGAAGAATCTAGCCTGGGCACTGAATCTGGGCGAATAGAAGAACCTAGCCTGGGGACTGAATCTGGGCGAATAGAAGAACCTAGCCTTGGCACTAAATCTGGGCGAATAGAAGAACCTAGCCTGGGCACTGAATCTGGGCGAATAGAAGAACCTAGCATTGGCACTAAATATGGGCGAATGGAAGAACCTAGCCTGGGCGCTGAATCTGGGTGAATAGAAGAACCTAGCCTGGCGACTGAATATGGGCGAATGGAAGAACCTAGCCTGGGTGCTGAATCTGGGTGTATAGAAGAACCTGGCCTGGGGACTGAATCTTGGCGAATAGAAGAACCTAGCCTGGGTGCTGAATCTGGGTGTATGTGGTCTGAAGAATCTAGAAGAACCTGGCCTGGGGACTGAATCTTGGCAAATAGAAGAACCTGGCCTGGGGACTGAATCTTGGTGAATAGAAGAACCTAGCCTGGGCGCTGAATCTGGGCGTATAGAAGAACCTAGCCTGGGTGCTGAATCTGGGTGAATAGAAGAACCTAGCCTGGGCGCTGAATCTGGCCGAATAGAAGAACCTAGCCTAGGCGCTGAATCTGGGTGAATAGAAGAACCTGGCCTGGGCACTGAATCTGAGTGAAAAGAAGAACCTAGCCTGGGCACTGAATCTGGGTGAACAGAAGAACCTAGCCTGGGCACTGAATCTGGGTGAGTAGAAGAACCTAGCCTGGGCACTGAATCTGGGCGAATAGAAGAACCTAGCCTGGGCACTGAATCTGGGTGAAAAGAAGAACCTAGCCTGGGCACTGAATCTGGGCGAATAGAAGAACCTAGCCTGGCACTGAATCTGGGTGAATAGAAGAACCTAGCCTGGGCACTGCATCTGGGCGAATAGAAGAACCTATCTTGGGGACTGAATCTGAGTGAATAGAAGAACCTAGCCTGGGCACTGAATCTGTGTGAATAGAAGAACCTAGCCTGGGCACTGAATCTGGGTAAATAGAACAACCTAGCCTTGGCACTGAATCTGGGCGAATAGAAGAACCTAGCCTGCGGACTGAATCTGAGTGAATAGAAAAACCTAGCCTGGGCACTGAATCTGGGTGAATAGAAGAACCTAGCCAGCGGACTGAATCTGAGTGAATAGAAGAACCTAGCCTTGGCACTGAATCTGGGCGAATAGAAGAACCTAGCCTGGGGGATTAATCTGAGTGAATAGAAGAACCTGGCCTGGGCACTGAATCTGAATGAATAGCACAACATAGCCTTGGCACTGAATCTGGGCAAATGGAAGAACCTAGCCTTGGCACTGAATCTGGGTGAATAGAAGAACCTAGCCTGGGCACTGAATCTGGGCGAATAGCAGAACCTAGCCTGGGGACTGAATCTGAGCGAATAGAAGAACCTAGCCTGGGCACTGGATCTGGGCGAATAGAAGAACCTAGCCTGGGCACTGAATCTTGGTGAATAGAAGAACCTAGCCTGGGGACTGAATCTGGCCGAATAGAAGAACCTAGCCTGGGCGCTGAATCTGGGCGGATAGAAGAACCTAACCTGGGAGCTGAATCTGGGCGAATAGAAGATCCTAGGCTGGGCACTGAATCTAGGCGAATAGAAGAATCTAGCCTGGGCACTGAATCTGGGCGAATAGAAGAACCTAGCCTGGGGTCTGAATCTGAGTGAATAGAAGAACCTAGCTTGGGCACTGAATCTGAGCGAATAGAAGAACCTAGCCTTGGCACTAAATCTGGGCGAATAGAAGAACCTAGCCTTCGCACTGAATCTGGGCGAATAGAAGAACCTAGCCTGGGGACTGAATATGGGCGAATGGAAGAACCTAGCCTGGGCGCTGAATCTGGGTGTATAGAAGAACCTGGCATGGTGACTGAATCTGGGCAAATAGAAGAACCTAGCCTGGGCGCTGAATCTGGGCGTATAGAAGAACCTGGACTGGGGACTGAATCTTAGCGAATAGAAGAACCTAGCCTGGGCGCTGAATCTGGGCGTATAGAAGAACCTGGCCTGGGGACTGAATCTTGGCGAATAGAAGAACCTAGCCTGGGTGCTGAATCTGGGTGTATGTGGTCTGAAGAATCTAGAAGAACCTGGCCTGGGGACTGAATCTTGGCAAATAGAAGAACCTGGCCTGGGGACTGAATCTTGGTGAATAGAAGAACCTAGCCTGGGCGCTGAATCTGGGTGAATAGAAGAACCTAGCCTGGGCGCTGAATCTGGCCGAATAGAAGAACCTAGCCTGGGCGCTGAATCTCGGTGAATAGAAGAACCTGGCCTGGGCACTGAATCTGAGTGAAAAGAAGAACCTAGCCTGGGCACTGAATCTGGGTGAACAGAAGAACCTAGCCTGGGCACTGAATCTGGGTGAGTAGAAGAACCTAGCCTGGGCACTGAATCTGGGCGAATAGAAGAACCTAGCCTGGGCACTGAATCTGGGTGAAAAGAAGAACCTAGCCTGGGCACTGAATCTGGGCGAATAGAAGAACCTAGCCTGGCACTGAATCTGGGTGAATAGAAGAACCTAGCCTGGGCACTGCATCTGGGCGAATAGAAGAACCTATCTTGGGGACTGAATCTGAGTGAATAGAAGAACCTAGCCTGGGCACTGAATCTGTGTGAATAGAAGAACCTAGCCTGGGCACTGAATCTGGGTAAATAGAACAACCTAGCCTTGGCACTGAATCTGGGCGAATAGAAGAACCTAGCCTGCGGACTGAATCTGAGTGAATAGAACAACCTAGCCTGGGCACTGAATCTGGGTGAATAGAAGAACCTAGCCAGCGGACTGAATCTGAGTGAATAGAAGAACCTAGCCTTGGCACTGAATCTGGGCGAATAGAAGAACCTAGCCTGGGGAATTAATCTGAGTGAATAGAAGAACCTGGCCTGGGCACTGAATCTGAATGAATAGCACAACCTAGCCTTGGCACTGAATCTGGGAAAATGGAAGAACCTAGCCTTGGCACTGAATCTGGGTGAATAGAAGAACCTAGCCTGGGCACTGAATCTGGGCGAATAGCAGAACCTAGCCTGGGGACTGAATCTGAGCGAATAGAAGAACCTAGCCTGGGCACTGAATCTGAGCGAATAGAAGAACCTAGCCTTGGCACTGGGTCTGGGCGAATAGAAGAACCTAGCCTGGGCACTGAATCTTGGTGAATAGAAGAACCTAGCCTGGGGACTGAATCTGGCCGAATAGAAGAACCTAGCCTGGGCGCTGAATCTGGGCGAATAGAAGAACCTAACCTGGGCGCTGAATCTGGGCGAATAGAAGATCCTAGGCTGGGCACTGAATCTAGGCGAATAGAAGAATCTAGCCTGGGCACTGAATCTGGGCGAAAAGAAGAACCTAGCCTGGGGTCTGAATCTGAGTGAATAGAAGAACCTGGCCTGGGCACTGAATCTGAGCGAATAGAAGAACCTAGCCTTGGCACTAAATCTGGGTGAATAGAAGAACCTAGCCTTCGCACTGAATCTGGGCGAATAGAAGAACCTAGCCTGGGGACTGAATATGGGCGAATGGAAGAACCTAGCCTGGGCGCTGAATCTGGGTGTATAGAAGAACCTGGCATGGGGACTGAATCTGGGCAAATAGAAGAACCTAGCCTGGGCGCTGAATCTGGGCGTATAGAAGAACCTGGACTGGGGACTGAATCTTAGCAAATAGAAGAACCTAAGCTGGGCGCTGAATCTGGGTGTATAGAAGAACCTGGCCTGGGGACTGAATCTGGGCAAATAGAAGAACCTAGCCTGGGTGCTGAATCTGGGCGTATAGAAGAACCTGTCCTGGGGACTGAATCTTGGCGAATAGAAGAACCTGGCCTGGGCACTGAATCTGGGCGTATAAAAGAACCTGGCCTGGGGACTGAATCTTGGCGAATAGAACAACCTAGCCTGGGCGCTGAATCTGGGCGTATAGAAGAACCTGGCCTGGGGACTGAATCTGGGCAAAGAGAAGAACCTAGCCTGGGTACTGAATCTGGGTGAATAGAAGAACCTAGCCTGGGGACTGAATCTGGGCGAATAGAAGAACCTAACCTTGGGACTGAATCTGAGTGAATAGAAGAACCTAGCCTGGGTGCTGAATATGAGTGAATAGAAGAACCTAGCCTGGGCGCTGAATCTGGGCGAATAGAAGAACCTAGCCTGGGCATTGAATCTGGGCGAATAGAAGAACCTAACCTTGGGACTGAATCTGAGTGAATAGAAGAACCTAGCCTGGGCACTGAAACTGGGCAAATAGAAGAACCTAGGCTGGGCACTGAATCTGGGCGAATAGAAGAACCTAGCCTGGGCACTGAATCTGGGCAAATAGAAGAACCTAACCTGGGCACTGAATCTGGTCGAATAGAAGAACCTAGCCTGGGCACTGAATCTGAGCGAATAGAATAACCTAGCCTGGGCACTGAATCTGGGCGAATAGAAGAACCTAGGCCGGGCACTGAATCTGGGCGAATAGAAGAACCTAGCCTGGGCACTGAATCTGGGCGAATAGAAGAACCTAACCTGGGCACTGAATCTGGGTGAATAGAAGAACCTAGCCTGGGCACTGAATCTGGGCGAATAGAAGAACCCAGCCTGAGCACTGAATCTGAGCGAATAGATGCACCTAGCCTGGGGACTAAATCTGGGCGAATAGAAGAACCTAGCCTGGGCAGTGAATCTGAGCGAATAGAAGCACCTAGCCTGGGGACTGAATCTGGGCGAATAGAAGAACCTAGCCTGGGCACTGAATCTGAGTGAATAGAAGAACCTAGCCTGGGGACTGAATATGAGTGAACAGAAGAACCTAGCCTGGGCACTGAATCTGGGCAAATAGAAGAACCTAGCCTGGGCACTGAATCTCGGTGAATAGAAGAACCTAGCCTGGGCACTTAATCTGGTTAAATAGAAGAACCTGGCCTGGGGACTGAATATGGGCAAATAGAAGAACCTAGCCTGGGTACTGAATCTGGGCGAATAGAATAACCTAGCCTGGACGTTGAATCTGGGTGAATAGAAGAACCTAGCCTGGGCACTGAATCTGGGTAAATAGAAGAACCTAGGCCGGGCACAGAATCTGGGCGAATAGAAGAATCTAGCCTGGGGACTGAATCTGGGCGAATAGAAGAACCTAGCCTGGGCACTGCATCTGGGCAAATAGAAGAACCTAGCCTGGGCACTGAATCTGAGTGAATAGAAGAACCTAGCCTGGGCACTGAATCTGGGCAAATAGAAGAACCTAGCTTGGGAACTGAATCTGAGTGAATAGAAGAACCTAGCCTGGGCACTGAATCTGGGCGAATAGAAGAACCTATCCTGGGGACTGAATCTTGGCAAATAGAAGAACCTAGCCTGGGCACTGAATGTTAGTGAATAGAAGAACCTAGTATGCGGACTGAATCTGGGCGAATAGTAGAAACTAGCCTGGGCACTGAATCTGGGCGAATAGAAGAACCTATCCTGGGGACTGAATCTTGGAAAATAGAAGAACCTTGCCTGGGCACTGAATCTGAGTGAATAGAAGAACCTATCCTGGGGACTGAATCTTGGCAAATAGAACAACCTAGCCTGGGCACTGAATCTGAGTGAATAAAAGAACCTAGCATGGGGACTGAATCTGAGCGAATAGAAGCACCTAGCCTGGGGACAGAATCTGGGGGAATAGAAGAATCTAGCCTGGGGACTGAATCTGGGCGAATAGAAGAACCTAGCCTGGGCACTGCATCTGGGCAAATAGAAGAACCTAGCCTGGGCACTGAATCTGAGTGAATAGAAGAACCTAGCCTGGGCACTGAATCTGGGCAAATAGAAGAACCTAGCTTGGGAACTGAATCTGAGTGAATAGAAGAACCTAGCCTGGGCACTGAATCTGGGCGAATAGAAGAACCTATCCTGGGGACTGAATCTTGGCAAATAGAAGAACCTAGCCTGGGCACTGAATGTTAGTGAATAGAAGAACCTAGTATGCGGACTGAATCTGGGCGAATAGTAGAAACTAGCCTGGGCACTGAATCTGGGCGAATAGAAGAACCTATCCTGGGGAATGAATCTTGGAAAATAGAAGAACCTTGCCTGGGCACTGAATCTGAGTGAATAGAAGAACCTATCCTGGGGACTGAATCTTGGCAAATAGAACAACCTAGCCTGGGCACTGAATCTGAGTGAATAAAAGAACCTAGCATGGGGACTGAATCTGAGCGAATAGAAGCACCTAGCCTGGGGACTGAATCTGGGTGAATAGAAGAACCTAGCCTGGGCGGTGAATCTGAGGTAATAGAAGCACCTAGCCTGGGGACTGAATCTGGGCGAATAGAAGAACCTAGCCTGGGCACTGAATCTGAGTGAATAGAAGAACCTAGCCTGGGCACTGAATCTGGGCAAATAGAAGAACCTAGCTTGGGCACTGAATCTGAGTGAATAGAAGAACCTTGCCTTGGCACTCAATCTATGCGAATAGAAGAACCTAGCCTGGGCGTTGAATCTGGGCGAATAGAAGAACCTAGCCTGGGCACTGAAACCGTGCAAATAGAAGAACCTAGGCTGGGCACTGAATCTGGGCGAATAGAAGAACCTAGCCTGGGCACTGAATCTGAGCGAATAGAAGAACCTAACCTGGGCACTGAATCTGGTCGAATAGAAGAACCTAGCCTGGGCACTGAATCTGAGCGAATAGAAGCACCTAGCCTGGGCAATGAATCTGGGCGAATAGGAGAACCTAACCTGGGCACTGAATCTGGTCGAATAGAAGAACCTAGCCTGGGCACTGAATCTGAGCGAATAGAAGAACCTAGCCTGGGCACTGAATCTGGGCGAATAGAAGAACCTAGGCCAGGCACTGAATCTGGGCGAATAGAAGAATCTAGCCTGGGCACTGAATCTGGGCGAATAGAAGAACCTAACCTGGGCACTGAATCTGGGTGAATAGAAGAACCTAGCCTGGGCACTGAGTCTGGGCGAATAGAAGAACCTAGCCTGAGCACTGAATCTGAGCGAATAGATGCACCTAGCCTCGGGACTAAATCTGGGCGAATAGAAGAACCTATCCTGGGCAGTGAATCTGAACGAATAGAAGCACCTAGCCTGGGGAATGAATCTGGGCGAATAGAAGAACCTAGCCTGGGCACTGAATCTGAGTGAATAGAAGAACCTAGCCTGGGGACTGAATATGAGTGAACAGAAGAACCTAGCCTGGGCACTGCATCTGGGCAAATAGAAGAACCTAGCCTGTGTACTGAATCTGGGCAAATAGAAGAACCTGGCCTGGGGACTGAATCTGGGCAAATAGAAGAACCTAACCTGGGCGCTGAATCTGGGCGAATAGAAGAACCTAGCCTGGGTGCTGAATCTGGGCGTATATAAGAACCTGGCCTGGGGACTGAATCTGGGCAAATAGAAGAACCTGGCCTGGGGACTGAATCTGGGCAAATAGAAGAACCTAGCCTGGGCGCTGAATCTGGGCGTATAGAAGAACCTGGCATGGTGACTGAATCTGGGCAAATAGAAGAACCTAGCCTGGGCGCTGAATCTGGGCAAATAGAAGAACCTAGCCTGGGCACTGAATCTGAGCGAATAGAAGAACCTAACCTGGGCACTGAATCTGGGCAAATAGAAGAACCTAGCCTGGGCACTGAATCTGAGCGAATAGAAGAACCTAACCTGGGCACTGAATCTGGGCGAATAGAAGAACCTAGCCTGGGCGCTGAATCTGGGCGAATAGAAGAACCTGGCCTGGGCTCTGAATCTAAGTGAAAAGAAGAACCTAGCCTGGGCACTGAATCTGGGCGAACAGAAGAACCTAGCCTGGGCACTGAATCTGGGTGAATAGAAGAACCTAGCCTTGGCACTGAATCTAGGCGAATAGAAGAACCTAGCCTGGGCACTGAATCTGGGTGAATAGAAGAACCTAGCCTGGGCACTGAATCTGGGCGAATAGAAGAACCTAGTCTGGGCACTGCATCTGGGCGAATAGACAAACCTAGCCTGGGGACTGAATCTGAGTGAATAGAAGAACCTAGCCTAGCCACTGAATCTGGGCGAATAGAGGAACCTGGCCTGGGGACTGAATCTGGGTGAATAGAAGAACCTAGCCTTGGCATTGAATCAGGGTGAATATAAGAACCTAGCCTTGGCACTGAATCTGGGCGAATAGAAGAACCTAGCCTTGGCACTGAATCTGGGCGAATAGAAGAATCTAGCCTGGGCACTGAATCTGGGCAAATAGAAGAACCTAGCCTGGGCACTGAATCTGGGCGAATAGAAGAACCTAGCCTTGGCACTGAATCGGATCAAATAGAAGAATCTAGCCTGGGCACTGAATCTGGGCGAATAGAAGAACCTAGCCTGGGGACTGAATCTGGGCGAATAGAAGAACCTAGCCTTGGCACTAAATCTGGGCGAATAGAAGAACCTAGCCTGGGCACTGAATCTGGGCGAATAGAAGAACCTAGCATTGGCACTAAATATGGGCGAATGGAAGAACCTAGCCTGGGCGCTGAATCTGGGTGAATAGAAGAACCTAGCCTGGCGACTGAATATGGGCGAATGGAAGAACCTAGCCTGGGTGCTGAATCTGGGTGTATAGAAGAACCTGGCCTGGGGACTGAATCTGGGCAAATAGAAGAACCTAGCCTGGGCGCTGAATCTGGGCATATAGAAGAACCTGGCCTGGGGACTGAATCTTGGCGAATAGAAGAACCTAGCCTGGGTGCTGAATCTGGGTGTATGTGGTCTGAAGAATCTAGAAGAACCTGGCCTGGGGACTGAATCTTGGCAAATAGAAGAACCTGGCCTGGGGACTGAATCTTGGTGAATAGAAGAACCTAGCCTGGGCGCTGAATCTGGGCGTATAGAAGAACCTAGCCTGGGTGCTGAATCTGGGTGAATAGAAGAACCTAGCCTGGGCGCTGAATCTGGCCGAATAGAAGAACCTAGCCTAGGCGCTGAATCTGGGTGAATAGAAGAACCTGGCCTGGGCACTGAATCTGAGTGAAAAGAAGAACCTAGCCTGGGCACTGAATCTGGGTGAACAGAAGAACCTAGCCTGGGCACTGAATCTGGGTGAGTAGAAGAACCTAGCCTGGGCACTGAATCTGGGCGAATAGAAGAACCTAGCCTGGGCACTGAATCTGGGTGAAAAGAAGAACCTAGCCTGGGCACTGAATCTGGGCGAATAGAAGAACCTAGCCTGGCACTGAATCTGGGTGAATAGAAGAACCTAGCCTGGGCACTGCATCTGGGCGAATAGAAGAACCTATCTTGGGGACTGAATCTGAGTGAATAGAAGAACCTAGCCTGGGCACTGAATCTGTGTGAATAGAAGAACCTAGCCTGGGCACTGAATCTGGGTAAATAGAACAACCTAGCCTTGGCACTGAATCTGGGCGAATAGAAGAACCTAGCCTGCGGACTGAATCTGAGTGAATAGAAAAACCTAGCCTGGGCACTGAATCTGGGTGAATAGAAGAACCTAGCCAGCGGACTGAATCTGAGTGAATAGAAGAACCTAGCCTTGGCACTGAATCTGGGCGAATAGAAGAACCTAGCCTGGGGAATTAATCTGAGTGAATAGAAGAACCTGGCCTGGGCACTGAATCTGAATGAATAGCACAACATAGCCTTGGCACTGAATCTGGGCAAATGGAAGAACCTAGCCTTGGCACTGAATCTGGGTGAATAGAAGAACCTAGCCTGGGCACTGAATCTGGGCGAATAGCAGAACCTAGCCTGGGGACTGAATCTGAGCGAATAGAAGAACCTAGCCTGGGCACTGGATCTGGGCGAATAGAAGAACCTAGCCTGGGCACTGAATCTTGGTGAATAGAAGAACCTTGCCTGGGGACTGAATCTGGCCGAATAGAAGAACCTAGCCTGGGCGCTGAATCTGGGCGGATAGAAGAACCTAACCTGGGAGCTGAATCTGGGCGAATAGAAGATCCTAGGCTGGGCACTGAATCTAGGCGAATAGAAGAATCTAGCCTGGGCACTGAATCTGGGCGAATAGAAGAACCTAGCCTGGGGTCTGAATCTGAGTGAATAGAAGAACCTAGCTTGGGCACTGAATCTGAGCGAATAGAAGAACCTAGCCTTGGCACTAAATCTGGGCGAATAGAAGAACCTAGCCTTCGCACTGAATCTGGGCGAATAGAAGAACCTAGCCTGGGGACTGAATATGGGCGAATGGAAGAACCTAGCCTGGGCGCTGAATCTGGGTGAATAGAAGAACCTGGCATGGTGACTGAATCTGGGCAAATAGAAGAACCTAGCCTGGGCGCTGAATCTGGGCGTATAGAAGAACCTGGACTGGGGACTGAATCTTAGCGAATAGAAGAACCTAGCCTGGGCGCTGAATCTGGGCGTATAGAAGAACCTGGCCTGGGGACTGAATCTTGGCGAATAGAAGAACCTAGCCTGGGTGCTGAATCTGGGTGTATGTGGTCTGAAGAATCTAGAAGAACCTGGCCTGGGGACTGAATCTTGGCAAATAGAAGAACCTGGCCTGGGGACTGAATCTTGGTGAATAGAAGAACCTAGCCTGGGCGCTGAATCTGGGTGAATAGAAGAACCTAGCCTGGGCGCTGAATCTGGCCGAATAGAAGAACCTAGCCTGGGCGCTGAATCTCGGTGAATAGAAGAACCTGGCCTGGGCACTGAATCTGAGTGAAAAGAAGAACCTAGCCTGGGCACTGAATCTGGGTGAACAGAAGAACCTAGCCTGGGCACTGAATCTGGGTGAGTAGAAGAACCTAGCCTGGGCACTGAATCTGGGCGAATAGAAGAACCTAGCCTGGGCACTGAATCTGGGTGAAAAGAAGAACCTAGCCTGGGCACTGAATCTGGGCGAATAGAAGAACCTAGCCTGGCACTGAATCTGGGTGAATAGAAGAACCTAGCCTGGGCACTGCATCTGGGCGAATAGAAGAACCTATCTTGGGGACTGAATCTGAGTGAATAGAAGAACCTAGCCTGGGCACTGAATCTGTGTGAATAGAAGAACCTAGCCTGGGCACTGAATCTGGGTAAATAGAACAACCTAGCCTTGGCACTGAATCTGGGCGAATAGAAGAACCTAGCCTGAGGACTGAATCTGAGTGAATAGAACAACCTAGCCTGGGCACTGAATCTGGGTGAATAGAAGAACCTAGCCAGCGGACTGAATCTGAGTGAATAGAAGAACCTAGCCTTGGCACTGAATCTGGGCGAATAGAAGAACCTAGCCTGGGGAATTAATCTGAGTGAATAGAAGAACCTGGCCTGGGCACTGAATCTGAATGAATAGCACAACCTAGCCTTGGCACTGAATCTGGGCAAATGGAAGAACCTAGCCTTGGCACTGAATCTGGGTGAATAGAAGAACCTAGCCTGGGCACTGAATCTGGGCGAATAGCAGAACCTAGCCTGGGGACTGAATCTGAGCGAATAGAAGAACCTAGCCTGGGCACTGAATCTGAGCGAATAGAAGAACCTAGCCTTGGCACTGGGTCTGGGCGAATAGAAGAACCTAGCCTGGGCACTGAATCTTGGTGAATAGAAGAACCTAGCCTGGGGACTGAATCTGGCCGAATAGAAGAACCTAGCCTGGGCGCTGAATCTGGGCGAATAGAAGAACCTAACCTGGGCGCTGAATCTGGGCGAATAGAAGATCCTAGGCTGGGCACTGAATCTAGGCGAATAGAAGAATCTAGCCTGGGCACTGAATCTGGGCGAAAAGAAGAACCTAGCCTGGGGTCTGAATCTGAGTGAATAGAAGAACCTGGCCTGGGCACTGAATCTGAGCGAATAGAAGAACCTAGCCTTGGCACTAAATCTGGGTGAATAGAAGAACCTAGCCTTCGCACTGAATCTGGGCGAATAGAAGAACCTAGCCTGGGGACTGAATATGGGCGAATGGAAGAACCTAGCCTGGGCGCTGAATCTGGGTGTATAGAAGAACCTGGCATGGGGACTGAATCTGGGCAAATAGAAGAACCTAGCCTGGGCGCTGAATCTGGGCGTATAGAAGAACCTGGACTGGGGACTGAATCTTAGCAAATAGAAGAACCTAAGCTGGGCGCTGAATCTGGGTGTATAGAAGAACCTGGCCTGGGGACTGAATCTGGGCAAATAGAAGAACCTAGCCTGGGTGCTGAATCTGGGCGTATAGAAGAACCTGTCCTGGGGACTGAATCTTGGCGAATAGAAGAACCTGGCCTGGGCACTGAATCTGGGCGTATAAAAGAACCTGGCCTGGGGACTGAATCTTGGCGAATAGAAGAACCTAGCCTGGGCGCTGAATCTGGGCGTATAGAAGAACCTGGCCTGGGGACTGAATCTGGGCAAAGAGAAGAACCTAGCCTGGGTGCTGAATCTGGGTGAATAGAAGAACCTAGCCTTGGCACTGAATCTGAGTGAAAAGAAGAACCTAGCCTGGGCACTGAATCTGGGTGAACAGAAGAACCTAGCCTGGGCACTGAATCTGGGTGAGTAGAAGAACCTAGCCTGGGCACTGAATCTGGGCGAATAGAAGAACCTAGCCTGGGCACTGAATCTGGGTGAAAAGAAGAACCTAGCCTGGGCGCTGAATCTGGCCGAATAGAAGAACCTAGCCTAGGCGCTGAATCTGGGTGAATAGAAGAACCTGGCCTGGGCACTGAATCTGAGTGAAAAGAAGAACCTAGCCTGGGCACTGAATCTGGGTGAACAGAAGAACCTAGCCTGGGCACTGAATCTGGGTGAGTAGAAGAACCTAGCCTGGGCACTGAATCTGGGCGAATAGAAGAACCTAGCCTGGGCACTGAATCTGGGTGAAAAGAAGAACCTAGCCTGGGCACTGAATCTGGGCGAATAGAAGAACCTAGCCTGGCACTGAATCTGGGTGAATAGAAGAACCTAGCCTGGGCACTGCATCTGGGCGAATAGAAGAACCTAGCCTGGGCGCTGAATCTCGGTGAATAGAAGAACCTGGCCTGGGCACTGAATCTGAGTGAAAAGAAGAACCTAGCCTGGGCACTGAATCTGGGTGAACAGAAGAACCTAGCCTGGGCACTGAATCTGGGTGAGTAGAAGAACCTAGCCTGGGCACTGAATCTGGGCGAATAGAAGAACCTAGCCTGGGCACTGAATCTGGGTGAAAAGAAGAACCTAGCCTGGGCACTGAATCTGGGCGAATAGAAGAACCTAGCCTGGCACTGAATCTGGGTGAATAGAAGAACCTAGCCTGGGCACTGCATCTGGGCGAATAGAAGAACCTATCTTGGGGACTGAATCTGAGTGAATAGAAGAACCTAGCCTGGGCACTGAATCTGTGTGAATAGAAGAACCTAGCCTGGGCACTGAATCTGGGTAAATAGAACAACCTAGCCTTGGCACTGAATCTGGGCGAATAGAAGAACCTAGCCTGCGGACTGAATCTGAGTGAATAGAACAACCTAGCCTGGGCACTGAATCTGGGTGAATAGAAGAACCTAGCCAGCGGACTGAATCTGAGTGAATAGAAGAACCTAGCCTTGGCACTGAATCTGGGCGAATAGAAGAACCTAGCCTGGGGAATTAATCTGAGTGAATAGAAGAACCTGGCCTGGGCACTGAATCTGAATGAATAGCACAACCTAGCCTTGGCACTGAATCTGGGCAAATGGAAGAACCTAGCCTTGGCACTGAATCTGGGTGAATAGAAGAACCTAGCCTGGGCACTGAATCTGGGCGAATAGCAGAACCTAGCCTGGGGACTGAATCTGAGCGAATAGAAGAACCTAGCCTGGGCACTGAATCTGAGCGAATAGAAGAACCTAGCCTTGGCACTGGGTCTGGGCGAATAGAAGAACCTAGCCTGGGCACTGAATCTTGGTGAATAGAAGAACCTAGCCTGGGGACTGAATCTGGCCGAATAGAAGAACCTAGCCTGGGCGCTGAATCTGGGCGAATAGAAGAACCTAACCTGGGCGCTGAATCTGGGCGAATAGAAGATCCTAGGCTGGGCACTGAATCTAGGCGAATAGAAGAATCTAGCCTGGGCACTGAATCTGGGCGAAAAGAAGAACCTAGCCTGGGGTCTGAATCTGAGTGAATAGAAGAACCTGGCCTGGGCACTGAATCTGAGCGAATAGAAGAACCTAGCCTTGGCACTAAATCTGGGTGAATAGAAGAACCTAGCCTTCGCACTGAATCTGGGCGAATAGAAGAACCTAGCCTGGGGACTGAATATGGGCGAATGGAAGAACCTAGCCTGGGCGCTGAATCTGGGTGTATAGAAGAACCTGGCATGGGGACTGAATCTGGGCAAATAGAAGAACCTAGCCTGGGCGCTGAATCTGGGCGTATAGAAGAACCTGGACTGGGGACTGAATCTTAGCAAATAGAAGAACCTAAGCTGGGCGCTGAATCTGGGTGTATAGAAGAACCTGGCCTGGGGACTGAATCTGGGCAAATAGAAGAACCTAGCCTGGGTGCTGAATCTGGGCGTATAGAAGAACCTGTCCTGGGGACTGAATCTTGGCGAATAGAAGAACCTGGCCTGGGCACTGAATCTGGGCGTATAAAAGAACCTGGCCTGGGGACTGAATCTTGGCGAATAGAAGAACCTAGCCTGGGCGCTGAATCTGGGCGTATAGAAGAACCTGGCCTGGGGACTGAATCTGGGCAAAGAGAAGAACCTAGCCTGGGTGCTGAATCTGGGTGAATAGAAGAACCTAGCCTTGGCACTGAATCTGAGTGAAAAGAAGAACCTAGCCTGGGCACTGAATCTGGGTGAACAGAAGAACCTAGCCTGGGCACTGAATCTGGGTGAGTAGAAGAACCTAGCCTGGGCACTGAATCTGGGCGAATAGAAGAACCTAGCCTGGGCACTGAATCTGGGTGAAAAGAAGAACCTAGCCTGGGCGCTGAATCTGGCCGAATAGAAGAACCTAGCCTAGGCGCTGAATCTGGGTGAATAGAAGAACCTGGCCTGGGCACTGAATCTGAGTGAAAAGAAGAACCTAGCCTGGGCACTGAATCTGGGTGAACAGAAGAACCTAGCCTGGGCACTGAATCTGGGTGAGTAGAAGAACCTAGCCTGGGCACTGAATCTGGGCGAATAGAAGAACCTAGCCTGGGCACTGAATCTGGGTGAAAAGAAGAACCTAGCCTGGGCACTGAATCTGGGCGAATAGAAGAACCTAGCCTGGCACTGAATCTGGGTGAATAGAAGAACCTAGCCTGGGCACTGCATCTGGGCGAATAGAAGAACCTATCTTGGGGACTGAATCTGAGTGAATAGAAGAACCTAGCCTGGGCACTGAATCTGTGTGAATAGAAGAACCTAGCCTGGGCACTGAATCTGGGTAAATAGAACAACCTAGCCTTGGCACTGAATCTGGGCGAATAGAAGAACCTAGCCTGCGGACTGAATCTGAGTGAATAGAAAAACCTAGCCTGGGCACTGAATCTGGGTGAATAGAAGAACCTAGCCAGCGGACTGAATCTGAGTGAATAGAAGAACCTAGCCTTGGCACTGAATCTGGGCGAATAGAAGAACCTAGCCTGGGGAATTAATCTGAGTGAATAGAAGAACCTGGCCTGGGCACTGAATCTGAATGAATAGCACAACCTAGCCTTGGCACTGAATCTGGGCAAATGGAAGAACCTAGCCTTGGCACTGAATCTGGGTGAATAGAAGAACCTAGCCTGGGCACTGAATCTGGGCGAATAGCAGAACCTAGCCTGGGGACTGAATCTGAGCGAATAGAAGAACCTAGCCTGGGCACTGGATCTGGGCGAATAGAAGAACCTAGCCTGGGCACTGAATCTTGGTGAATAGAAGAACCTAGCCTGGGGACTGAATCTGGCAGAATAGAAGAACCTAGCCTGGGCGTTGAATCTGGGCGGATAGAAGAACCTAACCTGGGCGCTGAATCTGGGCGAATAGAAGATCCTAGGCTGGGCACTGAATCTAGGCGAATAGAAGAATCTAGCCTGGGCACTGAATCTGGGCGAATAGAAGAACCTAGCCTGGGGTCTGAATCTGAGTGAATAGAAGAACCTAGCCTGGGCACTGAATCTGAGCGAATAGAAGAACCTAGCCTTGGCACTAAATCTGGGCGAATAGAAGAACCTAGCCTTCGCACTGAATCTGGGCGAATAGAAGAACCTAGCCTGGGGACTGAATATGGGCGAATGGAAGAACCTAGCCTGGGCGCTGAATCTGGGTGTATAGAAGAACCTGGCATGGTGACTGAATCTGGGCAAATAGAAGAACCTAGCCTGGGCGCTGAATCTGGGCGTATAGAAGAACCTGGACTGGGGACTGAATCTTAGCGAATAGAAGAACCTAGCCTGGGCGCTGAATCTGAGTGAAAAGAAGAACCTAGCCTGGGCACTGAATCTGGGTGAACAGAAGAACCTAGCCTGGGCACTGAATCTGGGTGAGTAGAAGAACCTAGCCTGGGCACTGAATCTGGGCGAATAGAAGAACCTAGCCTGGGCACTGAATCTGGGTGAAAAGAAGAACCTAGCCTGGGCGCTGAATCTGGCCGAATAGAAGAACCTAGCCTAGGCGCTGAATCTGGGTGAATAGAAGAACCTGGCCTGGGCACTGAATCTGAGTGAAAAGAAGAACCTAGCCTGGGCACTGAATCTGGGTGAACAGAAGAACCTAGCCTGGGCACTGAATCTGGGTGAGTAGAAGAACCTAGCCTGGGCACTGAATCTGGGCGAATAGAAGAACCTAGCCTGGGCACTGAATCTGGGTGAAAAGAAGAACCTAGCCTGGGCACTGAATCTGGGCGAATAGAAGAACCTAGCCTGGCACTGAATCTGGGTGAATAGAAGAACCTAGCCTGGGCACTGCATCTGGGCGAATAGAAGAACCTATCTTGGGGACTGAATCTGAGTGAATAGAAGAACCTAGCCTGGGCACTGAATCTGTGTGAATAGAAGAACCTAGCCTGGGCACTGAATCTGGGTAAATAGAACAACCTAGCCTTGGCACTGAATCTGGGCGAATAGAAGAACCTAGCCTGCGGACTGAATCTGAGTGAATAGAAAAACCTAGCCTGGGCACTGAATCTGGGTGAATAGAAGAACCTAGCCAGCGGACTGAATCTGAGTGAATAGAAGAACCTAGCCTTGGCACTGAATCTGGGCGAATAGAAGAACCTAGCCTGGGGAATTAATCTGAGTGAATAGAAGAACCTGGCCTGGGCACTGAATCTGAATGAATAGCACAACCTAGCCTTGGCACTGAATCTGGGCAAATGGAAGAACCTAGCCTTGGCACTGAATCTGGGTGAATAGAAGAACCTAGCCTGGGCACTGAATCTGGGCGAATAGCAGAACCTAGCCTGGGGACTGAATCTGAGCGAATAGAAGAACCTAGCCTGGGCACTGGATCTGGGCGAATAGAAGAACCTAGCCTGGGCACTGAATCTTGGTGAATAGAAGAACCTAGCCTGGGGACTGAATCTGGCAGAATAGAAGAACCTAGCCTGGGCGCTGAATCTGGGCGGATAGAAGAACCTAACCTGGGCGCTGAATCTGGGCGAATAGAAGATCCTAGGCTGGGCACTGAATCTAGGCGAATAGAAGAATCTAGCCTGGGCACTGAATCTGGGCGAATAGAAGAACCTAGCCTGGGGTCTGAATCTGAGTGAATAGAAGAACCTAGCCTGGGCACTGAATCTGAGCGAATAGAAGAACCTAGCCTTGGCACTAAATCTGGGCGAATAGAAGAACCTAGCCTTCGCACTGAATCTGGGCGAATAGAAGAACCTAGCCTGGGGACTGAATATGGGCGAATGGAAGAACCTAGCCTGGGCGCTGAATCTGGGTGTATAGAAGAACCTGGCATGGTGACTGAATCTGGGCAAATAGAAGAACCTAGCCTGGGCGCTGAATCTGGGCGTATAGAAGAACCTGGACTGGGGACTGAATCTTAGCGAATAGAAGAACCTAGCCTGGGCGCTGAATCTGGGCGTATAGAAGAACCTGGCCTGGGGACTGAATCTTGGCGAATAGAAGAACCTAGCCTGGGTGCTGAATCTGGGTGTATGTGGTCTGAAGAATCTAGAAGAACCTGGCCTGGGGACTGAATCTTGGCAAATAGAAGAACCTGGCCTGGGGACTGAATCTTGGTGAATAGAAGAACCTAGCCTGGGCGCTGAATCTGGGTGAATAGAAGAACCTAGCCTGGGTGCTGAATCTGGCCGAATAGAAGAACCTAGCCTGGGCGCTGAATCTGGGTGAATAGAAGAATCTGGCCTGGGCACTGAATCTGAGTGAAAAGAAGAACCTAGCCTGGGCACTGAATCTGGGTGAACAGAAGAACCTAGCCTGGGCACTGAATCTGGGTGAGTAGAAGAACCTAGCCTGGGCACTGAATCTGGGCGAATAGAAGAACCTAGCCTGGGCACTGAATCTGGGTGAAAAGAAGAACCTAGCCTGGGCACTGAATCTGGGCGAATAGAAGAACCTAGCCTGGCACTGAATCTGGGTGAATAGAAGAACCTAGCCTGGGCACTGCATCTGGGCGAATAGAAGAACCTATCTTGGGGACTGAATCTGAGTGAATAGAAGAACCTAGCCTGGGCACTGAATCTGTGTGAATAGAAGAACCTAGCCTGGGCACTGAATCTGGGTAAATAGAACAACCTAGCCTTGGCACTGAATCTGGGCGAATAGAAGAACATAGCCTGCGGACTGAATCTGAGTGAATAGAAAAACCTAGCCTGGGCACTGAATCTGGGTGAATAGAAGAACCTAGCCAGCGGACTGAATCTGAGTGAATAGAAGAACCTAGCCTTGGCACTGAATCTGGGCGAATAGAAGAACCTAGCCTGGGGAATTAATCTGAGTGAATAGAAGAACCTGGCCTGGGCACTGAATCTGAATGAATAGCACAACCTAGCCTTGGCACTGAATCTGGGCAAATGGAAGAACCTAGCCTTGGCACTGAATCTGGGTGAATAGAAGAACCTAGCCTGGGCACTGAATCTGGGCGAATAGCAGAACCTAGCCTGGGGACTGAATCTGAGCGAATAGAAGAACCTAGCCTGGGCACTGAATCTGAGCGAATAGAAGAACCTAGCCTTGGCACTGGATCTGGGCGAATAGAAGAACCTAGCCTGGGCACTGAATCTTGGTGAATAGAAGAACCTAACCTGGGGACTGAATCTGGCCGAATAGAAGAACCTAGCCTGGGCGCTGAATCTGGGCGAATAGAAGAACCTAACCTGGGCGCTGAATCTGGGCGAATAGAAGATCCTAGGCTGGGCACTGAATCTAGGCGAATAGAAGAATCTAGCCTGGGCACTGAATCTGGGCGAATAGAAGAACCTAGCCTGGGGTCTGAATCTGAGTGAATAGAAGAACCTGGCCTGGGCACTGAATCTGAGCGAATAGAAGAACCTAGCCTTGGCACTAAATCTGGGTGAATAGAAGAACCTAGCCTTCGCACTGAATCTGGGCGAATAGAAGAACCTAGCCTGGGGACTGAATATGGGCGAATGGAAGAACCTAGCCTGGGCGCTGAATCTGGGTGTATAGAAGAACCTGGCATGGGGACTGAATCTGGGCAAATAGAAGAACCTAGCCTGGGCGCTGAATCTGGGCGTATAGAAGAACCTGGACTGGGGACTGAATCTTAGCAAATAGAAGAACCTAAGCTGGGCGCTGAATCTGGGTGTATAGAAGAACCTGGCCTGGGGACTGAATCTGGGCAAATAGAAGAACCTAGCCTGGGTGCTGAATCTGGGCGTATAGAAGAACCTGTCCTGGGGACTGAATCTTGGCGAATAGAAGAACCTGGCCTGGGCACTGAATCTGGGCGTATAAAAGAACCTGGCCTGGGGACTGAATCTTGGCGAATAGAAGAACCTAGCCTGGGCGCTGAATCTGGGCGTATAGAAGAACCTGGCCTGGGGACTGAATCTGGGCAAAGAGAAGAACCTAGCCTGGGTGCTGAATCTGGGTGAATAGAAGAACCTAGCCTTGGCACTGAATCTGGGTGAATAGAAGAACCTAGCCTGGGCACTGAATCTGGGCGTATAGAAGAACCTAGCCTGGGTGCTGAATCTGGGTGAATAGAAGAACCTAGCCTGGGCGCTGAATCTGGCCGAATAGAAGAACCTAGCCTAGGCGCTGAATCTGGGTGAATAGAAGAACCTGGCCTGGGCACTGAATCTGAGTGAAAAGAAGAACCTAGCCTGGGCACTGAATCTGGGTGAACAGAAGAACCTAGCCTGGGCACTGAATCTGGGTGAGTAGAAGAACCTAGCCTGGGCACTGAATCTGGGCGAATAGAAGAACCTAGCCTGGGCACTGAATCTGGGTGAAAAGAAGAACCTAGCCTGGGCACTGAATCTGGGCGAATAGAAGAACCTAGCCTGGCACTGAATCTGGGTGAATAGAAGAACCTAGCCTGGGCACTGCATCTGGGCGAATAGAAGAACTTATCTTGGGGACTGAATCTGAGTGAATAGAAGAACCTAGCCTGGGCACTGAATCTGTGTGAATAGAAGAACCTAGCCTGGGCACTGAATCTGGGTAAATAGAACAACCTAGCCTTGGCACTGAATCTGGGCGAATAGAAGAACCTAGCCTGCGGACTGAATCTGAGTGAATAGAAAAACCTAGCCTGGGCACTGAATCTGGGTGAATAGAAGAACCTAGCCAGCGGACTGAATCTGAGTGAATAGAAGAACCTAGCCTTGGCACTGAATCTGGGCGAATAGAAGAACCTAGCCTGGGGAATTAATCTGAGTGAATAGAAGAACCTGGCCTGGGCACTGAATCTGAATGAATAGCACAACATAGCCTTGGCACTGAATCTGGGCAAATGGAAGAACCTAGCCTTGGCACTGAATCTGGGTGAATAGAAGAACCTAGCCTGGGCACTGAATCTGGGCGAATAGCAGAACCTAGCCTGGGGACTGAATCTGAGCGAATAGAAGAACCTAGCCTGGGCACTGGATCTGGGCGAATAGAAGAACCTAGCCTGGGCACTGAATCTTGGTGAATAGAAGAACCTAGCCTGGGGACTGAATCTGGCCGAATAGAAGAACCTAGCCTGGGCGCTGAATCTGGGCGGATAGAAGAACCTAACCTGGGAGCTGAATCTGGGCGAATAGAAGATCCTAGGCTGGGCACTGAATCTAGGCGAATAGAAGAATCTAGCCTGGGCACTGAATCTGGGCGAATAGAAGAACCTAGCCTGGGGTCTGAATCTGAGTGAATAGAAGAACCTAGCTTGGGCACTGAATCTGAGCGAATAGAAGAACCTAGCCTTGGCACTAAATCTGGGCGAATAGAAGAACCTAGCCTTCGCACTGAATCTGGGCGAATAGAAGAACCTAGCCTGGGGACTGAATATGGGCGAATGGAAGAACCTAGCCTGGGCGCTGAATCTGGGTGTATAGAAGAACCTGGCATGGTGACTGAATCTGGGCAAATAGAAGAACCTAGCCTGGGCGCTGAATCTGGGCGTATAGAAGAACCTGGACTGGGGACTGAATCTTAGCGAATAGAAGAACCTAGCCTGGGCGCTGAATCTGGGCGTATAGAAGAACCTGGCCTGGGGACTGAATCTTGGCGAATAGAAGAACCTAGCCTGGGTGCTGAATCTGGGTGTATGTGGTCTGAAGAATCTAGAAGAACCTGGCCTGGGGACTGAATCTTGGCAAATAGAAGAACCTGGCCTGGGGACTGAATCTTGGTGAATAGAAGAACCTAGCCTGGGCGCTGAATCTGGGTGAATAGAAGAACCTAGCCTGGGCGCTGAATCTGGCCGAATAGAAGAACCTAGCCTGGGCGCTGAATCTCGGTGAATAGAAGAACCTGGCCTGGGCACTGAATCTGAGTGAAAAGAAGAACCTAGCCTGGGCACTGAATCTGGGTGAACAGAAGAACCTAGCCTGGGCACTGAATCTGGGTGAGTAGAAGAACCTAGCCTGGGCACTGAATCTGGGCGAATAGAAGAACCTAGCCTGGGCACTGAATCTGGGTGAAAAGAAGAACCTAGCCTGGGCACTGAATCTGGGCGAATAGAAGAACCTAGCCTGGCACTGAATCTGGGTGAATAGAAGAACCTAGCCTGGGCACTGCATCTGGGCGAATAGAAGAACCTATCTTGGGGACTGAATCTGAGTGAATAGAAGAACCTAGCCTGGGCACTGAATCTGTGTGAATAGAAGAACCTAGCCTGGGCACTGAATCTGGGTAAATAGAACAACCTAGCCTTGGCACTGAATCTGGGCGAATAGAAGAACCTAGCCTGCGGACTGAATCTGAGTGAATAGAACAACCTAGCCTGGGCACTGAATCTGGGTGAATAGAAGAACCTAGCCAGCGGACTGAATCTGAGTGAATAGAAGAACCTAGCCTTGGCACTGAATCTGGGCGAATAGAAGAACCTAGCCTGGGGAATTAATCTGAGTGAATAGAAGAACCTGGCCTGGGCACTGAATCTGAATGAATAGCACAACCTAGCCTTGGCACTGAATCTGGGCAAATGGAAGAACCTAGCCTTGGCACTGAATCTGGGTGAATAGAAGAACCTAGCCTGGGCACTGAATCTGGGCGAATAGCAGAACCTAGCCTGGGGACTGAATCTGAGCGAATAGAAGAACCTAGCCTGGGCACTGAATCTGAGCGAATAGAAGAACCTAGCCTTGGCACTGGGTCTGGGCGAATAGAAGAACCTAGCCTGGGCACTGAATCTTGGTGAATAGAAGAACCTAGCCTGGGGACTGAATCTGGCCGAATAGAAGAACCTAGCCTGGGCGCTGAATCTGGGCGAATAGAAGAACCTAACCTGGGCGCTGAATCTGGGCGAATAGAAGATCCTAGGCTGGGCACTGAATCTAGGCGAATAGAAGAATCTAGCCTGGGCACTGAATCTGGGCGAAAAGAAGAACCTAGCCTGGGGTCTGAATCTGAGTGAATAGAAGAACCTGGCCTGGGCACTGAATCTGAGCGAATAGAAGAACCTAGCCTTGGCACTAAATCTGGGTGAATAGAAGAACCTAGCCTTCGCACTGAATCTGGGCGAATAGAAGAACCTAGCCTGGGGACTGAATATGGGCGAATGGAAGAACCTAGCCTGGGCGCTGAATCTGGGTGTATAGAAGAACCTGGCATGGGGACTGAATCTGGGCAAATAGAAGAACCTAGCCTGGGCGCTGAATCTGGGCGTATAGAAGAACCTGGACTGGGGACTGAATCTTAGCAAATAGAAGAACCTAAGCTGGGCGCTGAATCTGGGTGTATAGAAGAACCTGGCCTGGGGACTGAATCTGGGCAAATAGAAGAACCTAGCCTGGGTGCTGAATCTGGGCGTATAGAAGAACCTGTCCTGGGGACTGAATCTTGGCGAATAGAAGAACCTGGCCTGGGCACTGAATCTGGGCGTATAAAAGAACCTGGCCTGGGGACTGAATCTTGGCGAATAGAAGAACCTAGCCTGGGCGCTGAATCTGGGCGTATAGAAGAACCTGGCCTGGGGACTGAATCTGGGCAAAGAGAAGAACCTAGCCTGGGTGCTGAATCTGGGTGAATAGAAGAACCTAGCCTTGGCACTGAATCTGAGTGAAAAGAAGAACCTAGCCTGGGCACTGAATCTGGGTGAACAGAAGAACCTAGCCTGGGCACTGAATCTGGGTGAGTAGAAGAACCTAGCCTGGGCACTGAATCTGGGCGAATAGAAGAACCTAGCCTGGGCACTGAATCTGGGTGAAAAGAAGAACCTAGCCTGGGCGCTGAATCTGGCCGAATAGAAGAACCTAGCCTAGGCTCTGAATCTGGGTGAATAGAAGAACCTGGCCTGGGCACTGAATCTGAGTGAAAAGAAGAACCTAGCCTGGGCACTGAATCTGGGTGAACAGAAGAACCTAGCCTGGGCACTGAATCTGGGTGAGTAGAAGAACCTAGCCTGGGCACTGAATCTGGGCGAATAGAAGAACCTAGCCTGGGCACTGAATCTGGGTGAAAAGAAGAACCTAGCCTGGGCACTGAATCTGGGCGAATAGAAGAACCTAGCCTGGCACTGAATCTGGGTGAATAGAAGAACCTAGCCTGGGCACTGCATCTGGGCGAATAGAAGAACCTATCTTGGGGACTGAATCTGAGTGAATAGAAGAACCTAGCCTGGGCACTGAATCTGTGTGAATAGAAGAACCTAGCCTGGGCACTGAATCTGGGTAAATAGAACAACCTAGCCTTGGCACTGAATCTGGGCGAATAGAAGAACCTAGCCTGCGGACTGAATCTGAGTGAATAGAAAAACCTAGCCTGGGCACTGAATCTGGGTGAATAGAAGAACCTAGCCAGCGGACTGAATCTGAGTGAATAGAAGAACCTAGCCTTGGCACTGAATCTGGGCGAATAGAAGAACCTAGCCTGGGGAATTAATCTGGGCGGATAGAAGAACCTAACCTGGGCGCTGAATCTGGGCGAATAGAAGATCCTAGGCTGGGCACTGAATCTAGGCGAATAGAAGAATCTAGCCTGGGCACTGAATCTGGGCGAATAGAAGAACCTAGCCTGGGGTCTGAATCTGAGTGAATAGAAGAACCTAGCCTGGGCACTGAATCTGAGCGAATAGAAGAACCTAGCCTTGGCACTAAATCTGGGCGAATAGAAGAACCTAGCCTTCGCACTGAATCTGGGCGAATAGAAGAACCTAGCCTGGGGACTGAATATGGGCGAATGGAAGAACCTAGCCTGGGCGCTGAATCTGGGTGTATAGAAGAACCTGGCATGGTGACTGAATCTGGGCAAATAGAAGAACCTAGCCTGGGCGCTGAATCTGGGCGTATAGAAGAACCTGGACTGGGGACTGAATCTTAGCGAATAGAAGAACCTAGCCTGGGCGCTGAATCTGGGCGTATAGAAGAACCTGGCCTGGGGACTGAATCTTGGCGAATAGAAGAACCTAGCCTGGGTGCTGAATCTGGGTGTATGTGGTCTGAAGAATCTAGAAGAACCTGGCCTGGGGACTGAATCTTGGCAAATAGAAGAACCTGGCCTGGGGACTGAATCTTGGTGAATAGAAGAACCTAGCCTGGGCGCTGAATCTGGGTGAATAGAAGAACCTAGCCTGGGCGCTGAATCTGGCCGAATAGAAGAACCTAGCCTGGGCGCTGAATCTGGGTGAATAGAAGAATCTGGCCTGGGCACTGAATCTGAGTGAAAAGAAGAACCTAGCCTGGGCACTGAATCTGGGTGAACAGAAGAACCTAGCCTGGGCACTGAATCTGGGTGAGTAGAAGAACCTAGCCTGGGCACTGAATCTGGGCGAATAGAAGAACCTAGCCTGGGCACTGAATCTGGGTGAAAAGAAGAACCTAGCCTGGGCACTGAATCTGGGCGAATAGAAGAACCTAGCCTGGCACTGAATCTGGGTGAATAGAAGAACCTAGCCTGGGCACTGCATCTGGGCGAATAGAAGAACCTATCTTGGGGACTGAATCTGAGTGAATAGAAGAACCTAGCCTGGGCACTGAATCTGTGTGAATAGAAGAACCTAGCCTGGGCACTGAATCTGGGTAAATAGAACAACCTAGCCTTGGCACTGAATCTGGGCGAATAGAAGAACATAGCCTGCGGACTGAATCTGAGTGAATAGAAAAACCTAGCCTGGGCACTGAATCTGGGTGAATAGAAGAACCTAGCCAGCGGACTGAATCTGAGTGAATAGAAGAACCTAGCCTTGGCACTGAATCTGGGCGAATAGAAGAACCTAGCCTGGGGAATTAATCTGAGTGAATAGAAGAACCTGGCATGGGCACTGAATCTGAATGAATAGCACAACCTAGCCTTGGCACTGAATCTGGGCAAATGGAAGAACCTAGCCTTGGCACTGAATCTGGGTGAATAGAAGAACCTAGCCTGGGCACTGAATCTGGGCGAATAGCAGAACCTAGCCTGGGGACTGAATCTGAGCGAATAGAAGAACCTAGCCTGGGCACTGAATCTGAGCGAATAGAAGAACCTAGCCTTGGCACTGGATCTGGGCGAATAGAAGAACCTAGCCTGGGCACTGAATCTTGGTGAATAGAAGAACCTAACCTGGGGACTGAATCTGGCCGAATAGAAGAACCTAGCCTGGGCGCTGAATCTGGGCGAATAGAAGAACCTAACCTGGGCGCTGAATCTGGGCGAATAGAAGATCCTAGGCTGGGCACTGAATCTAGGCGAATAGAAGAATCTAGCCTGGGCACTGAATCTGGGCGAATAGAAGAACCTAGCCTGGGGTCTGAATCTGAGTGAATAGAAGAACCTGGCCTGGGCACTGAATCTGAGCGAATAGAAGAACCTAGCCTTGGCACTAAATCTGGGTGAATAGAAGAACCTAGCCTTCGCACTGAATCTGGGCGAATAGAAGAACCTAGCCTGGGGACTGAATATGGGCGAATGGAAGAACCTAGCCTGGGCGCTGAATCTGGGTGTATAGAAGAACCTGGCATGGGGACTGAATCTGGGCAAATAGAAGAACCTAGCCTGGGCGCTGAATCTGGGCGTATAGAAGAACCTGGACTGGGGACTGAATCTTAGCAAATAGAAGAACCTAAGCTGGGCGCTGAATCTGGGTGTATAGAAGAACCTGGCCTGGGGACTGAATCTGGGCAAATAGAAGAACCTAGCCTGGGTGCTGAATCTGGGCGTATAGAAGAACCTGTCCTGGGGACTGAATCTTGGCGAATAGAAGAACCTGGCCTGGGCACTGAATCTGGGCGTATAAAAGAACCTGGCCTGGGGACTGAATCTTGGCGAATAGAAGAACCTAGCCTGGGCGCTGAATCTGGGCGTATAGAAGAACCTGGCCTGGGGACTGAATCTGGGCAAAGAGAAGAACCTAGCCTGGGTGCTGAATCTGGGTGAATAGAAGAACCTAGCCTTGGCACTGAATCTGGGTGAATAGAAGAACCTAGCCTGGGCACTGAATCTGGGCGAATAGAAGAACCTAGCCTGGCACTGAATCTGGGTGAATAGAAGAACCTAGCCTGGGCACTGCATCTGGGCGAATAGAAGAACCTATCTTGGGGACTGAATCTGAGTGAATAGAAGAACCTAGCCTGGGCACTGAATCTGTGTGAATAGAAGAACCTAGCCTGGGCACTGAATCTGGGTAAATAGAACAACCTAGCCTTGGCACTGAATCTGGGCGAATAGAAGAACCTAGCCTGCGGACTGAATCTGAGTGAATAGAACAACCTAGCCTGGGCACTGAATCTGGGTGAATAGAAGAACCTAGCCAGCGGACTGAATCTGAGTGAATAGAAGAACCTAGCCTTGGCACTGAATCTGGGCGAATAGAAGAACCTAGCCTGGGGAATTAATCTGAGTGAATAGAAGAACCTGGCCTGGGCACTGAATCTGAATGAATAGCACAACCTAGCCTTGGCACTGAATCTGGGCAAATGGAAGAACCTAGCCTTGGCACTGAATCTGGGTGAATAGAAGAACCTAGCCTGGGCACTGAATCTGGGCGAATAGCAGAACCTAGCCTGGGGACTGAATCTGAGCGAATAGAAGAACCTAGCCTGGGCACTGAATCTGAGCGAATAGAAGAACCTAGCCTTGGCACTGGGTCTGGGCGAATAGAAGAACCTAGCCTGGGCACTGAATCTTGGTGAATAGAAGAACCTAGCCTGGGGACTGAATCTGGCCGAATAGAAGAACCTAGCCTGGGCGCTGAATCTGGGCGAATAGAAGAACCTAACCTGGGCGCTGAATCTGGGCGAATAGAAGATCCTAGGCTGGGCACTGAATCTAGGCGAATAGAAGAATCTAGCCTGGGCACTGAATCTGGGCGAAAAGAAGAACCTAGCCTGGGGTCTGAATCTGAGTGAATAGAAGAACCTGGCCTGGGCACTGAATCTGAGCGAATAGAAGAACCTAGCCTTGGCACTAAATCTGGGTGAATAGAAGAACCTAGCCTTCGCACTGAATCTGGGCGAATAGAAGAACCTAGCCTGGGGACTGAATATGGGCGAATGGAAGAACCTAGCCTGGGCGCTGAATCTGGGTGTATAGAAGAACCTGGCATGGGGACTGAATCTGGGCAAATAGAAGAACCTAGCCTGGGCGCTGAATCTGGGCGTATAGAAGAACCTGGACTGGGGACTGAATCTTAGCAAATAGAAGAACCTAAGCTGGGCGCTGAATCTGGGTGTATAGAAGAACCTGGCCTGGGGACTGAATCTGGGCAAATAGAAGAACCTAGCCTGGGTGCTGAATCTGGGCGTATAGAAGAACCTGTCCTGGGGACTGAATCTTGGCGAATAGAAGAACCTGGCCTGGGCACTGAATCTGGGCGTATAAAAGAACCTGGCCTGGGGACTGAATCTTGGCGAATAGAAGAACCTAGCCTGGGCGCTGAATCTGGGCGTATAGAAGAACCTGGCCTGGGGACTGAATCTGGGCAAAGAGAAGAACCTAGCCTGGGTGCTGAATCTGGGTGAATAGAAGAACCTAGCCTTGGCACTGAATCTGAGTGAAAAGAAGAACCTAGCCTGGGCACTGAATCTGGGTGAACAGAAGAACCTAGCCTGGGCACTGAATCTGGGTGAGTAGAAGAACCTAGCCTGGGCACTGAATCTGGGCGAATAGAAGAACCTAGCCTGGGCACTGAATCTGGGTGAAAAGAAGAACCTAGCCTGGGCGCTGAATCTGGCCGAATAGAAGAACCTAGCCTAGGCGCTGAATCTGGGTGAATAGAAGAACCTGGCCTGGGCACTGAATCTGAGTGAAAAGAAGAACCTAGCCTGGGCACTGAATCTGGGTGAACAGAAGAACCTAGCCTGGGCACTGAATCTGGGTGAGTAGAAGAACCTAGCCTGGGCACTGAATCTGGGCGAATAGAAGAACCTAGCCTGGGCACTGAATCTGGGTGAAAAGAAGAACCTAGCCTGGGCACTGAATCTGGGCGAATAGAAGAACCTAGCCTGGCACTGAATCTGGGTGAATAGAAGAACCTAGCCTGGGCACTGCATCTGGGCGAATAGAAGAACCTATCTTGGGGACTGAATCTGAGTGAATAGAAGAACCTAGCCTGGGCACTGAATCTGTGTGAATAGAAGAACCTAGCCTGGGCACTGAATCTGGGTAAATAGAACAACCTAGCCTTGGCACTGAATCTGGGCAAATAGAAGAACCTAGCCTGCGGACTGAATCTGAGTGAATAGAAAAACCTAGCCTGGGCACTGAATCTGGGTGAATAGAAGAACCTAGCCAGCGGACTGAATCTGAGTGAATAGAAGAACCTAGCCTTGGCACTGAATCTGGGCGAATAGAAGAACCTAGCCTGGGGAATTAATCTGAGTGAATAGAAGAACCTGGCCTGGGCACTGAATCTGAATGAATAGCACAACCTAGCCTTGGCACTGAATCTGGGCAAATGGAAGAACCTAGCCTTGGCACTGAATCTGGGTGAATAGAAGAACCTAGCCTGGGCACTGAATCTGGGCGAATAGCAGAACCTAGCCTGGGGACTGAATCTGAGCGAATAGAAGAACCTAGCCTGGGCACTGGATCTGGGCGAATAGAAGAACCTAGCCTGGGCACTGAATCTTGGTGAATAGAAGAACCTAGCCTGGGGACTGAATCTGGCAGAATAGAAGAACCTAGCCTGGGCGCTGAATCTGGGCGGATAGAAGAACCTAACCTGGGCGCTGAATCTGGGCGAATAGAAGATCCTAGGCTGGGCACTGAATCTAGGCGAATAGAAGAATCTAGCCTGGGCACTGAATCTGGGCGAATAGAAGAACCTAGCCTGGGGTCTGAATCTGAGTGAATAGAAGAACCTAGCCTGGGCACTGAATCTGAGCGAATAGAAGAACCTAGCCTTGGCACTAAATCTGGGCGAATAGAAGAACCTAGCCTTCGCACTGAATCTGGGCGAATAGAAGAACCTAGCCTGGGGACTGAATATGGGCGAATGGAAGAACCTAGCCTGGGCGCTGAATCTGGGTGTATAGAAGAACCTGGCATGGTGACTGAATCTGGGCAAATAGAAGAACCTAGCCTGGGCGCTGAATCTGGGCGTATAGAAGAACCTGGACTGGGGACTGAATCTTAGCGAATAGAAGAACCTAGCCTGGGCGCTGAATCTGGGCGTATAGAAGAACCTGGCCTGGGGACTGAATCTTGGCGAATAGAAGAACCTAGCCTGGGTGCTGAATCTGGGTGTATGTGGTCTGAAGAATCTAGAAGAACCTGGCCTGGGGACTGAATCTTGGCAAATAGAAGAACCTGGCCTGGGGACTGAATCTTGGTGAATAGAAGAACCTAGCCTGGGCGCTGAATCTGGGTGAATAGAAGAACCTAGCCTGGGCGCTGAATCTGGCCGAATAGAAGAACCTAGCCTGGGCGCTGAATCTGGGTGAATAGAAGAATCTGGCCTGGGCACTGAATCTGAGTGAAAAGAAGAACCTAGCCTGGGCACTGAATCTGGGTGAACAGAAGAACCTAGCCTGGGCACTGAATCTGGGTGAGTAGAAGAACCTAGCCTGGGCACTGAATCTGGGCGAATAGAAGAACCTAGCCTGGGCACTGAATCTGGGTGAAAAGAAGAACCTAGCCTGGGCACTGAATCTGGGCGAATAGAAGAACCTAGCCTGGCACTGAATCTGGGTGAATAGAAGAACCTAGCCTGGGCACTGCATCTGGGCGAATAGAAGAACCTATCTTGGGGACTGAATCTGAGTGAATAGAAGAACCTAGCCTGGGCACTGAATCTGTGTGAATAGAAGAACCTAGCCTGGGCACTGAATCTGGGTAAATAGAACAACCTAGCCTTGGCACTGAATCTGGGCGAATAGAAGAACATAGCCTGCGGACTGAATCTGAGTGAATAGAAAAACCTAGCCTGGGCACTGAATCTGGGTGAATAGAAGAACCTAGCCAGCGGACTGAATCTGAGTGAATAGAAGAACCTAGCCTTGGCACTGAATCTGGGCGAATAGAAGAACCTAGCCTGGGGAATTAATCTGAGTGAATAGAAGAACCTGGCCTGGGCACTGAATCTGAATGAATAGCACAACCTAGCCTTGGCACTGAATCTGGGCAAATGGAAGAACCTAGCCTTGGCACTGAATCTGGGTGAATAGAAGAACCTAGCCTGGGCACTGAATCTGGGCGAATAGCAGAACCTAGCCTGGGGACTGAATCTGAGCGAATAGAAGAACCTAGCCTGGGCACTGAATCTGAGCGAATAGAAGAACCTAGCCTTGGCACTGGATCTGGGCGAATAGAAGAACCTAGCCTGGGCACTGAATCTTGGTGAATAGAAGAACCTAACCTGGGGACTTAATCTGGCCGAATAGAAGAACCTAGCCTGGGCGCTGAATCTGGGCGAATAGAAGAACCTAACCTGGGCGCTGAATCTGGGCGAATAGAAGATCCTAGGCTGGGCACTGAATCTAGGCGAATAGAAGAATCTAGCCTGGGCACTGAATCTGGGCGAATAGAAGAACCTAGCCTGGGGTCTGAATCTGAGTGAATAGAAGAACCTGGCCTGGGCACTGAATCTGAGCGAATAGAAGAACCTAGCCTTGGCACTAAATCTGGGTGAATAGAAGAACCTAGCCTTCGCACTGAATCTGGGCGAATAGAAGAACCCAGCCTGGGGACTGAATATGGGCGAATGGAAGAACCTAGCCTGGGCGCTGAATCTGGGTGTATAGAAGAACCTGGCATGGGGACTGAATCTGGGCAAATAGAAGAACCTAGCCTGGGCGCTGAATCTGGGCGTATAGAAGAACCTGGACTGGGGACTGAATCTTAGCAAATAGAAGAACCTAAGCTGGGCGCTGAATCTGGGTGTATAGAAGAACCTGGCCTGGGGACTGAATCTGGGCAAATAGAAGAACCTAGCCTGGGTGCTGAATCTGGGCGTATAGAAGAACCTGTCCTGGGGACTGAATCTTGGCGAATAGAAGAACCTGGCCTGGGCACTGAATCTGGGCGTATAAAAGAACCTGGCCTGGGGACTGAATCTTGGCGAATAGAAGAACCTAGCCTGGGCGCTGAATCTGGGCGTATAGAAGAACCTGGCCTGGGGACTGAATCTGGGCAAAGAGAAGAACCTAGCCTGGGTGCTGAATCTGGGTGAATAGAAGAACCTAGCCTTGGCACTGAATCTGGGTGAATAGAAGAACCTAGCCTTGGCAATGAATCTGGGTGAATAGAAGAACCAAGCCTGGGCACTGAATCTGGGCCAATAGAAGAACCTAGCCTGGGGACTGAATCTGGGCGAATAGAAGAACCTAGCCTGAGCGCTGAATCTGGGCGAATAGAAGAACCTAACCTGGGCGCTGAATCTGGGGGCGAATTGGAGAACCTAACCTGGGCGCTGAATCTGGGCGAGTAGAAGAACCTAGACTGGGCGCTGAATCTAGGCGAATAGAAGAACCTACCCTGGGGAATGAATCTGAGTGAATAGAAGAACCTAGCCTGGGCACTGAGACTGGGCGAATAGCAGAACCTAGCCTGGGCACTGAATCTGGGTGCATAGAAGAACCTACCCTGGGTACTGAATCTGGGCCAATAGAAGAACCTAGCCTGGGCACTGAATCTGGGCGAATAGAAGAACCTAGCCTTGGCACTGAATCTGGGCGAATAGAAGAACCTAGCCTGCGGACTGAATCTGAGTGAATAGAAGAACCTAGCCTGGGGACTGAATCTGAGTGAATAGAAGAACCTAGCCTTGGCACTGAATCTGGGCGAATAGAAGAACCTAGCCTGGGAACTGAATCTGGGCGTATAGAACAACCTAGCCTTGGCACTGAATCTGAGCGATTAGAAAAATGTAGCCTGGGCACTGAATCTGGGCGAATAGAAGAACCTAGCCTTTGCACTGAATCTGGGCGAATAGAAGAACCTAGCCTGGGCACTGAGACTGGGCGAATAGAAGAACCTAGCATGGGCACTGAATTTGAGTGATTAGAAGAACCTAGCCTTGGTACTGAATCTGGGCGAATAGAAGAACCTAGCCTGGGCACTGAATCTGAGTGAATAGAAGAACTCGGCCTTGGCACTGAATCTGGGCGAATAGAAGAACATAGCCTGGGCACTGAATCTGAGCGAATAGAAGAACTTAGCCTTGGCACTGAATCTGGGCGAGTAGAAGAATCTAGCCTGGGCACTGAATCTGGGCAAATAGAAGAACCTAGCCTGGTCACTGAGACTGGGCGAATAGAAGAACCTAGCCTGGGGACTGAATCTGAGTGAATAGAAGAACCTAGCCTCGGCACTGAATCTGGGTGAATAGAAGAACCTAGCCTGGGCACTGAATCTGAGTGAATAGAAGAACCTAGGCTGGGCACTGAATCTAGGCAAATGGAAGAATCTAGCCTGGTCACTGAATCTGAGTGAATAGAACAACCTAGCCTGGGCACTGAGACTTGGCGAATAGCAGAACCTAGCCTGGGCACTGAATCTGGGCGAATAGAAGATCCTAACCTGGGCACTGAATCTGAGTGAATAGAAGAACCTAGCCTGGGCACTGAATCTAGGCGAATAGAAGAACCTAGCCTGGGCACTGAATCTGGGCGAATAGAAGAACCTAGGCTGGGCACTGAATCTGGGTGAATAGAAGAACCTAGTCTGGGCTCTGAATCTGGGTGAATAGAAGTACCTAGCCTGGGGACTGAATCTGAGTGAATATAAGAACCTGGCTGGGGACTGAATCTTGGTGAATAGAAGAACCTAGCCTGGGCACTGAATCTGGGCGAATAGAAGAACCTAGCCTGGGCACTGATACTGGGCGAATAGAAGAACTTAGCCTGGGGACAGAATCTGGGTGAATAGAAGCACCTAGCCTGGGCGTTGAATCTGGGCGAATAGAAGAACCTAGCCTGGGTACTGAATCTGGGCGAATAGAAGAACCTAGCCTGAGGACTTAATCTTGGCGAATAGAAGAGCCTAGCCTGGGGACTGAATCTGTGTGAATAGAAGAACCGAACCTGGGCACTGAATCTTGGCGAATAGAAGAACCTAGCCTGGGCACTGAATCTGAGTGAATAGAAGAACTGAACCTGGGCACTGAATCTGGGTGAATAGAAGGACCTAGCCTGGGCACTGAATCTGAGTGAATAGATGAACCTAGCCTGGGCACTGTATCTGGGCGAATAGAAAAACCTAGCCTGGGCACTGAATCTGGTTGATTAGAAGAACCTAGTCTGGGGACTGAATCTGAGCGAATAAAAGAACCTAGCCTGGGCAATGAATCTGGGCGAATGGAAGAACCTAGCCTGGGCACTGAATCTGGGCGAATAGAAGAACCTGGCCTGGGCACTGAATCTGGGCGAATAGAAGAACCTAGCCTGGGGACTGAATCTGAGTGAATAGAAGAACTGAACCTGGGCACTGAATCTGGGTGAATAGAAGGACCTAGCCTGGGCACTGAATCTGAGTGAATAGATGAACCTAGCCTGGGCACTGTATCTGGGCGAATAGAAAAACCTAGCCTGGGCACTGAATCTGGTTGATTAGAAGAACCTAGTCTGGGGACTGAATCTGAGCGAATAAAAGAACCTAGCCTGGGCAATGAATCTGGGCGAATGGAAGAACCTAGCCTGGGCACTGAATCTGGGCGAATAGAAGAACCTGGCCTGGGCACTGAATCTGGGCGAATAGAAGAACCTAGGCTGGGCACTGCATCTGAGTGAATAGAAGAACCTAGCCTGGGCACTGAATCTGGGCGAACAGAAGAATTTTAGCCAATGTTTGCATCTAGAAGAGTGCAGAATGCAGCCAGATGGTTGGGGGCAAAACATTGCCTTCGAAATTGCGCTTTGCAGACCGTGTTTTATCATGGATTCCTTTGCAATCCGCCTGCACTTCAGCATCTGCTTAACTAAGGCCTATTCCACAGGAATCCTCTTTTTTACGCCTTCATCAAAATCTCATTTAGGTGTACAAGTTCGTTTGTTACGTTTTTTTATATTTATAAAGCGCACCGAACCCGAGGCTATCTGGGTGCTTTCTTAGTGTACAACACGGTGACGACAGTAATGTAAAATACAATACAATAGTATTTACAGTAATAGACCTAGTAATGTACAGAAGTATACACAAATAACGAGAAATACAATAGGTACATTTGTTCATGATATAGATAGCTTTGAATGGTACAAGCATGTGCTCTTCCAAGCTGGAGGAGGGAAGAAGAGGGGCGATGGAACTGCTTTGCTGGCCTCCTACGCCTTGGAATGGCAGGGAGATCAGTTGGAGCAGAAAATAAAAGCGCAAAAGCCATTTACCTTGCTTTTAGACTTTAATTTTCAAATCCGCTTTTACATTTTTTGAATGATATGATATTTATAATGCCCTTAATACCCAGAGGTTTCTAAGCCAGACCCTGGCATCGAGCCTGTGCTGCTCTCTGTTGTTTTTGCTTCCAAGGCGAGCACGTTGCCGCTGAGCTATCCTCCTGAGATGCCAGTTTAAATTTCTTATACATTGTTTTCAAATCGCTTCATGGTCTCTCTCTACCCTCTCTCTCCTCTCTCATCTCTTTCTATCCCCTCCCTGTTCTCTCTGCTCTCAGTCCCTGTTTCTTCTTGCCAGGCTAACCTCCCTGTGCCCCATCCCGTTTTTTACCCTGTGCTCTCCTCGCCCCGAATTATTGGCACTCCCTTCCTTTTCTAATACGCTCTTCTTCCAACCTCCCTGTCTTCCGCTGTAGACTCAAAACGTTTCTTCTGTCTCTTCCCATAATTCAACTCTTGTTTCAACTCTGTCATTTTACTATCATTTAGTATTTTTGGTAATGACATTTGTACCGCCTTGTACTTTTGTTCAGGCGTGAGCATTCCATCAATAAATTCAAAAACACATCTCATCGTAACTTCAATTCAGTCCATTGCGTGGATGAGGGTCGGTTATGGGGGTCAACGCCGAGCTCGAGTGTGGAACCGCAGACCCTGGTAGTGAGAGTCCAGAAGGGAAGGGACTTGCCACCGAGCGCCCATGAAAGCAATGGGCACTGACGCCAAGGCGCCCTGGTTGGGATCCCTTCTTCTCCGAAGCTTCTATTTGGGTCAACGCTTCAATCAACGAGAACAAATCGATCTTCTGAACTAATTGGTTCCTGGGAGAATCGGGAACATCTCGAACTTCAGAGTGGAGGGGAAGCGTCTCACGCTGACACCTGCGCGTCGTCTAAGGACGGCGTGATTGCTCGTATGTTCAATGGAAACATCTGTGAAGAGCTTGTGTAAACGGTTCTGCATGATTTTTCACCCTCCAGCTGCTTCCTCGTGAGGCTTCCCATTGTCTGAAGCAACTCGCTTTTTGTGCCGCTAAGTCCCCCACATGTGCAAGCTTTTGAGCGCATCACAACCACGGGCGACACGCTTATTTTATTTTGGCTATTTATTAAACAAGGACATAGCTTCTTGAATTAGCAGGATTCTGTGAACAGAGGACAGCAAAGGGGCAACGTGCTGGTCTTGGAAGCAAAACCACGCAGAGCAACAGAGGTCCGAATCCAGGATCCGTGCTTAGAAAGCAAACTTGTATCAGTATTAAGCACGTTACAAAAAACTATAAACAAATAGCTCATAGTTTGAGTGTTTGAGTCCCAGAGCTCTGAATAACAATGGTTTAATAGGAACACAGGTAAGGCGGCACAAGTGACGTACAAGTGAGCAACAGGGGCAGCCATTCGTAGTGTGGTGGTGGCCAGCCAGAAGGTGAGATCTATCCCATGGGCAGAATATCCTCTTCTAAGAGGCGGAACGAATCTCCAGGGTAACCAGAGTCACAGATGTTCACAGATGCCTCCTGAATTCACCCAGGCCATGTTGACTGGCGATGCTGTTCTGCTGCAGGACTCAGGCGGTTTAGAAGTGACTTTCGGAGAGGATGGATCTTGTTCTGGAAAGAGTGACAGCGCTGCTGTCATCTGTTGATCTACTTGAAGATGGCCATAAACCTAAGGACCGACGAGACAGCATATGATGGAGTCCTTAAGGAGCTCAAAAGGCAACATTTAGACTGTAGACGTCACCAGCGAGAGCTGAGGCAGAAGGTTTGATGAATAAATTGCTCTGGATCCCCTCCATAGACAGAGCCATTGACCAGTGGAAAGATGATTGGAGAATCTTCAAAGCCATTTTTGATGAACCCAGAAAGACTTTCAGTTTCAGCGCTTTGGCAGTTTGCGATTGAGTGATCGTTCTCTTTTGCTATTTTCCCTATCGCTCTCGACCGGAAGTTCCTCACCCAAAAGCTTGTACCATGTATATTGATTTCTGTAAATGTTTTCAGCCGAGATTAAACATGTGTGTATTGTGTTGGCACTTCTGGGTAGGTCTACTGTGGTGCCAGCTGAGTGATGCACCGATGATAAAATGTCTACGATGAAAAAGGTGTTAACTGTACATAATGCAAACTGGATGCAGTAACAGGGCATGGCGAAAACTAGCAATGATCTGCTGGCCATAGGGGGCCATAATGTAAGCATTATGGCCCCCTATGCCACGAATGGCTCAGAATGATGACAATGCCACGTTAAGGGTGGCTTCAAAAATAACTACATAAAAACAGAGAATCTTATTTATTCTTCAGACTATTGTGCGCTTGAAGCGGTATTGCCAATTTCACGGTTAATGAAATCTGACTTGAAGCCCATGAAATCGCCCCTGTGTATCGCTGGACTTTTGCCGGTGTTCATGATGGCCGCAGCACAGATCTCCCTCCAGAGGTGAAGTCCCGAGCGCTTGCTCTTCTTCTTGCTGATATATTTTTATCCATCAGCTGTGATTTTGGATACCGAGGCTTGAGCCTCATGACTCCATCTTCTCGGGTTGAGTATGTAGTTGTGGGTTTGTTTTCTTCTTGGTCTGTGTGGTCTTGTCACAGTAGGGCTGGTTTCACAGCGTCTTCGCAGTAATGGGCCGCGGGTAGCGGTCAAAGTGGTTTGCAGTGGTGGCAGTGAGTCTTCTGATCCAGTCCTTGGCAGAAGTTCTTACTCAGCTTCGCTAGATGTTTCTCCAACATCTCGATGTCCAGGTCTCTGTGAAGGTCTGCTATCCTTGTGAAGATTGGAGCTCCAGACGATATCCGCAGGGCCTTGTTCTGGACTATCTGAAGACTCTTCCGGTGTCGCTCATGGCAGGTCATCCATGCTGGGGAGGCATACGTCAGGGTTGGTCTGATGATCGCCTTGTAGATGTTGATCTTTGTCCGGAGGGGCATCGACTTGCTCTTCAGGAGTGGGTACAGCGCTGCCATCTTTCCTGTTGCCTTCTACTGAGTATTCTCGATGTAGCTTTCCCAGTTGAGTTTGCTGTCCAGGGTCACGCAGAGGTAGCGGCTGCTGCTCTCCCATTGGATGGTCTCCCCGTTGAGGCTGATTAGTGGGTGCTCCTTGATCTTCTTTCTGTTGAAGTGTCAGAAACCACCTTCTTCTTCATTGACACATTTATCCACGGTGGTCCTGGAAGTGCTCATAGCCAGTGACTGCTGCAGACTGGCTGCGCCCGAGTGATATTCCACGGTGGTCCTGGAAGTGCTCATAGCCAGTGACTGCTGCAGACTGGCTGCGCTCGAGTGATATTCCACGGTGGTCCTGGAAGTGCTCATAGCCAGTGACTGCTGCAGACTGGCTGCGCCCGAGTGATATTCCACGGTGGTCCTGGAAGTGCTCATAGCCAGTGACTGCTGCAGACTGGCTGCGCCCGAGTGATATTCCACGGTGGTCCTGGAAGTGCTCATAGCCAGTGACTGCTGCAGACTGGCTGCGCCCGAGTGATATTCCACGGTGGTCCTGGAAGTGCTCATAGCCAGTGACTGCTGCAGACTGGCTGCGCCCGAGTGATATTCCACGGTGGTCCTGGAAGTGCTCATAGCCAGTGACTGCTGCAGACTGGCTGCGCCCGAGTGATATTCCACGGTGGTCCTGGAAGTGCTCATAGCCAGTGACTGCTGCAGACTGGCTGCGCTCGAGTGATATTCCACGGTGGTGCTGGAAGTGCTCATAGCCAGTGACTGCTGCAGACTGGCTGCGCTCGAGTGATATTCCACGGTGGTCCTGGAAGTGCTCATAGCCAGTGACTGCTGCAGACTGGCTGCGCCCGAGTGATATTCCACGGTGGTCCTGGAAGTGCTCATAGCCAGTGACTGCTGCAGACTGCATATCCCAGAAGGAGCGAGTGCCACTGACCTTCTTTACCTGCATTCAGTGTCAGGCGCGCAGCTGGACAGATCTGGGGTTTCAAAGATTCAGAGTCTCCTTCTCTGCATTATGCGTGTGGGGCTAACTCCCATGGCCCCCAGGCCACATTGCCCTGGGCGGAGCAGAGGCGGAGAGGCACGAGAGTCATCCACCTGGACGGTGATATCCCAACATTCATAGGAAAAGAGAGTTCTGCTGGAGCAGGAATTTCCTCCTCAATGGCCCACGAGGAGATCAATGACCTGTGGATTTATCTGAGGATAATGCTACTGATTGGCTGCTCCTTGCTCCTCGTCATCACGCTCGCCTGCTTCACTGGCTAGTGCGGCCGGGGGATCGGAGGAGGGCACTTGTCGTGTCCTTGAAAGGACACAGTCAACAGACCCGTGCAGCTCCGTCTTGAAGTGTGCCCACCAATGGGAATGCATGATGATTGCGCATGCGCATTGGATGAATCCCGCATGACAAGGAGTTAGCCGGTGCCAGCAATAAAGACCAGTTGATATGCCCTGTGGCTCCTGCATTGATTGACACGCTGTGGCCTTGCATACCTGCACTACCTCCTTGCAGTTGTGTTTCAGGGATTGGAAGAATCTTTAATATACCCACAAGGAGAACAAAACATTGGAGATCAGGATGCGATGCTCTTCTCACTAAAGACAGCCCCACCTTCACAGACACGCTGCAGGCTACATCTCCAGGTGTTGGAAAGAATCGATGTCGGAAGGTGAGCCAAGTGAGGGAGATGTGCGCAGAGCATCAGCTTTTCGCCGACCTGTGCCATGCGACATGGGTGACCAGCAAGCCCTGGGACACGCTTCGAGATATGGATAAGGAGGTTTGAAAATGATCTACAGACCCATGATGAAGGTGCACCTGACAAATTTACCAGGATATTGCTGGTGAATCTAGTTGGAGACGAGGAAGTAGACCTCATGCCTGCTTTCCCGCCAGAAGAGATTAAGATGTACGCAGGCCTCAAAGGACAGCTAAGCACATACTTTGACCCACAAGGCAACATTGACGATGAGATACACGCCTTCAATATGGCATGCCAAATAGTAGCTGAATCCATGGACGCATTTGCAACTCGTCTTGGAAATTGGTGTCACACTGTGAGTTCCACAAATTCAGGAATGAGGAGGCAATCAGATTAAGAATCATCAGAGAATGCCTGTTGGCATCGTTCATAAAGAAACTGCTCCAAGAACTACTTCCTCTAGCCACCATACTGGGAATGGCCAGGAAGGAATCCAAAGTGGATGCACGAGCCACACAAATCGAAACAACTAAGGTATCGGGAAGAGAACAAATATATTAACTCTCACCAGCGACTCGAAGTAGACATGCAGGTGGCAATATGTCCGGGGGACCAGCTCTGTCTGGGAGATGTTACCGATGCAGCCTCCAATTCTCCCATCAAGAAGGTCTGAAGTGCCTCGCGTTTGGACAGACCTGCACCAAATGCGGCAGATATAATCACCTAGAAGTCGTCTGCAACTCTCCACATGGACGGCTACAAGGGTAAAATGTCATGCCTTGTAAGGCACATCAGGCAAGTTACAGGGAAGTCTCCTTCACCCTCACCTCTCAGAGAAACAACCCAGGACGACTATGCATACATGATGAACAAGGTGACAACTAAACTACACCTGAAGGCGACATCAAACTGCTAGTAGGAGATCACCAAGACACATTTCTCGACACAGGTGATACCCTAAATATCATGTGCGTGTCAGGATAACGCAAGAAGACACCTCCTCCACGAATACAACAGTATCTTCCAGTGGGAAGGTCTTCCAGTGCATCTTCCAGTGGGTATCAAGAGGGCCAGTGCAAAATCATGGGATGTTCTCCACAATGCTACGGTACAAAGGAAAGTGCATGCACGCTGATTTTCACATGCTACAAGGACAGGTTCCTGGGAGTAACCTACTGGGCCGCCGCACCGCCCCCAAGATGGAGATCGTGGCAGTGACAAACACCATGCAACACAGCCTCTCGATCATGCAGGTGTTCCCAACTCTGTTCGAAGGCAATGGCTGACTTAGAGGAGACCCCATGATACTCCACATTGATGAGTCCATTGCACCTGTACCTCAACACCCGAGGAGAATACTGATACATCTAAAACCGCTTGTGGAAAAGGAGATACAATGTTTACTGAGTGAAGGCATAATAGAACCAGCTGATGGTCCAACTCCATGAGTGTCCCACATAGTGGCTGTTCCCAGAAGAGGGTCACCAGACAAAATACGCATATGTGTGGACATGCGACAAGTGAACAAGGCCATTGGGCATGAGAGGCACCCTGTAATGCATCGAGATGACTGATCAGCCTACAAAATGGAGCACGAGTATTCTCGAAACTATATCTGTACTAGGTATACCATCGGATCAGAATAAATGAACAATCCCAGCACATCACTACATTTGCCACACCCACTGGACTCCTTAGATACAAGAGACTACCTTTCAGCATCTGCTCGGCAGCCAAAATATTCCAGGAGAGTGTGCAGAGAATAATTTTTCATGTAAACAACTCTTTTTTATTACAGTGATGATATCCTGATTTTTGGAGCCACCGCCGCACAGCACGATCAAGCCCTTTGACAGGTATGCACAGCACTGGTAGAGGCCGGTCTGACACAAAACCATGAAAAGTGCACCTTCCACAAGTAGCACCTCAAGTTCTATGGACACATTTTCTCACATGAAGGCAGTAGCCCTGACCCTAGCAAAGTTGCAGACATCTTTGAAATTTCACCCACCAAAGATTTCAGCGAGCTCAGATCTTTCTTAGGAATGGCTAGCTACTGCAGCCGGTACCTTCGAAACTTTGCGACTACCAGCGCCCCTCTCAGAGAACTCACTAAGCAAGGTAGAATCTTCCAATGGTCAAAACAATGGGAAGAGGCATTCATACAAATCAAAAACGACATTGCCTCAGCCGAACACATGGCATACATCGATCCGACCATGTGCACAGAGGTAACTGTCTATGCCAGTCCCGTTGGCCTGGTGGCAGTCCTGGCGCAACATTGCCCAGGGTGAAAAATTCCTAGAATAGTGATCGCATATGCCAGCAAGAGCCTATCAGAGGTAGAGACAAGATATTCCCAACCAGACAAAGAACGGCACACCATTTTATGAGCGTGTGAGCATTTCCAAATGTTCCAACTGCGGAAGCCACTTGGTAACCACCTACAGAAGCTCTCCATGCAAGATACCCCCACACATAGAAAGAAGGACCTTGCACTTTGACTTCACCATTATTCATGAACCAGGAAGGGAGTACAACCCAGCAGACGTCATGTCTCGACACCCGCTGCTGGACCAGTCCACTGAAGATTCCATGGCGGAAGAATATGTCAACTTCCTTATTCATCGCGGCACCCCAAGGACCATCGTGCAAAGGATTATACTGGATCACATGAGGCAAGATGTCATGCTAAAGAAGGTCCAGGACCTGATCAGATCCAGAAGAGGGAGAGATACAAACACCATTTGCATGCAAAGCAAAGGATGCTCTGCTGCAGAATTACACGTGTTCAGAAATGTACGAGAAGAGCCGTCGATATCCGCGCAAGAACTCATCATGTGAGGACAACGAATAGTGATCCCACAGACATGAGACAACAAGTAGATATAGCGCATGAAGGTCACCATTGGATGATGGCCACCAAGAGACAAGTCAGAGACATCATGTGGTTCCCAGGAATAGACCAGATGGTGGAACGCACAATCAATGCATGTGACATGTGCCAGAGCACCTCCAAACCTAATCATCCCAAACCTCTAAAGATGTCAGACATGCCCGAGCTCCCATGGACTCCCTCACAATTGACTTCTTTGGGCCCATTGGAGAGAATTAATACTGGCTGGTCATCAAAGTGAATATTCTCAGTTTTCTCTGGTACACCTGATATCATCTTCTGCAGCTAGCACCATGGTACCAGTTTTGGACAACATCTTCTCTGCAAGCGACATTCCAAAGGTTCTGAAGTCGGATTACGGTCCACCATTCAGCAGCCTGTAGTCCGCAAACTTCATGCAATACATTGGCATTCACCATAGAACGATTACTCTACCATGGCCACAAGGAAATGGCATGGTGGAGCGATTCAAGGGCAGTTTAAATAGAGTTCTCCAAGAAAATGAACTACGGTCCATATCACTCAATCAAGCTGTGTGCAAGATGCTCAGGGATTATAGAAACTCACCACATGGCATGGCCGGAAAGTATCCCTCAGAATTACTGTTTGACAGAAGGATAAGGACCAGACTTCCTCACCTGGAGAGTGGAATGAAACAGATTCGAGAAACAGATGGATGCAAGAAACAGCACATGAAGGACTATGCAGAGAGCAGAAGACAAGCCAAGAGTTCTGACTTATAAGTGGGGGACAAAGTACTTGTATGCAGACGGCAAGATAAGAAGGGGCATTCTAAATTTCATCCTGACGATTTCTCATGTGAATGAAACAATGACAGCTGCTGCTGCCCCAGGAGAGTGGTCACTCGAAATCTCTGACATTTCAAGGTCTACAAGAAAGAATATCAAGAAAGATGCAAGGACGACCTCAGAGCAGTCCCACGTGATGAAGCTTTGAGGTTAGAAGCTGAGGACGAGCCAGCAGAACTGTGGGCAAGCCCGACAAGATGCATCCGAAGACCTGTGCGGCTAACCCAAGAGATATAAGGACACAGAACTGTAAGTGACTTTTGTTTTGCCGGGAAGGGGGAGATGTTGTGTCCTGGAGAGCCACGCAGCTCCATCATGAAGTGCAGCCACCAATGGGGATGCTCAGGCATGTGCATTGGGAACATCCCACACGACAGGCGGTTTTCTGGTGCCAGCAATAAAGGACAGTTGAATTTCCCTGTGGCTCCTGTACTGATTGTCATGCTGTGACATTGCATGCCTGCAATATTTCCTGCAGTTGTGTTTCAGGGATTTGAGGAATCTTTAATATTCCCACGAGGAGAACAAGACGGGGCAGCGGATACCATTCACTAGCAGAAGGCGGAGGGTGAGACAGGTCTTAAACGCCTCCACTGACTGTGCTGCATGGATGCATGGGTCGAGGGAAATCCAGTGGGCAGGAGCATATAGAGAGCCGGAGTTGAAGAGGGAAGTGGGTACGGGGGCTCTTGCAGAGAGAGGTTGTTGAGGGTTTAAGCGCGAACAACCTGAAAAGTAGGGTAGAGATCGAGAAGGTCTTGGGTGGGCAGTATAGGGCTACAGCATGGGAATGTTGGAGGGCAAGGAGTAGAAGATTGAAGGTGTGAGTGATTTTTGCATAGAGCACCACCTGGCTTGGTGACGGTGCACAGAGGTTGGAGAAGGTCTAGGCAGGTTGCAGTGGGTGCACATCCCCGTGGGGACATTCTCTGTGTAAGATGGCTCCCTGCTGCTCACCCATGCCATTTCAATTAAAAGTGGAGTCGGATTCTGTGTTAGCTGCTTGGATGGCCATTGACGAGGGACGATCAGGCAGAAGACGTTCCGTACATCCTGCAGTCCATCGACAAACGTAAGGCTTCCCGGTCAAGGAGTTCTGTGCCTCCCCGGAGGTTATCGACCAAGTGGTTGGATCATTAATGTTTCCTGGCAGTTATTTCCCCCCTGATCCAAGAGGCTTCGTCAGCCTTCGAATACCACCACCCGACAAGGTGGCTAATCTTGCAGAGGGAATTCAAATTCAAGAGACACAATTGGGGGGTCCCCCAGTTAGGGTACAGAGGGACTGCAAAACAGTGCAACTTAGAAGATGGTGTTCAAAGCCTCATAGACAGAGACCTTTGTTACGGAGACCAACTTAATTTGTTTTAATATCTACGTGCAGTCGTTGGCTGAGCGTCAAGTCTTCAGCCACACGTTCACGAAGACAGTGCTGAGGATTAAGTACAATCACACAGTGCATCTTTTCACAGCCTGTGCTTTCAAGAATGACAGCAGGATGGTTCCAAACCTATCAAAGGTCATATTCACCTGGACCCGGGCCACTGTTTGACCTCCGCATCCAGTCACGCACTCGGGACCTGTGGCCCAAATCCAACGTGAGGTTTATTGCGTCACATCAGGAGAAATGGGTCTGTACTTTAAGATCAGCAGAGGAGTCCAGATGCCATCTCACAGGGGCATTTCTTCTGCCGTCCCTGCAAAGACTATTCTGAGTTACATAAAATAAAGATTTCTTCAGATTTTATGTTATAGAAAAATATATGAATTTAATTTGTGAATTCCCTTGAACTCTTTTCAGACAAGAAGTGTACAACATCCTAAGTAGTGCAATGATCACATATGAACGTCTTTCCATTTCCACTGTGCTATACAGGTGTACGATACACACACACACATAATCCATCACTCCCCGATTCGCAGTGGGGGAGGCAGAAATGCCAATATTTAATATTCCTAATAATGGCATTATGTTCCTTGCACTCAATTAGTAAAGATTGTCATGTAATTTTAATTATAAAACTAGAACACTGAAGAGGTTTAGGCTTAACAACAAGTAAACACAAAAGCCTTCCTGAGGGCAAGATATGAATATATTGCCATCGGTGCATGACTTAACCATGAATATATTGCCATCGTTGCAGGACTTAACCATGAATATATTGCCATTGTTGCATGATTTAACCACAAATATATTGCCATAGTTGCAGGACTTAACCATGAATATATTGCCATCGTTGCAGGACTTAACCATGAATATATTGCCATCGTTGCATCACTTAACCATGAATATATTCCCATCATTGCATAACTTAACCATAAATATATTGCCATCGTTGCAGGACTTGACCATGAATATATTGCCATCATTGCATAACTTAACCATAAATATATTGCCTTCATTGCAGGACTTAACCATGAATATATTGCCATTGTTGCATGAAGTAACCAAAATGTTGCAATCTCTCACCCAAAGATTCTGGTGGATACAATCATTCATGATTTATTCATGGCAATTTGGACACTAGTGGAAGAGGATTAAAAATGTACTCATTAGCAATGGGTTAAAGCCCTCGTTATTATACTGCCAGGTGGGCCAAGCCAGATTGGGATGTCTGTGTACGCGTCAGCAAATGATTCCTGCCCACTGGGTAGCTTTCCATAACCCCAGCACTTACCTTATGTGTGCCATTCCAGAAGTGGACTTGCCATAAGGAAAGCAGCCTTGATTCTGGCTACGCCAGCTTGCCTTTCAAACATGGCCAGACCTTCCTCAACAGCATGCATGTAGCATGATGTAAAGGTGGGAGCTGGGGGGAACCAGTCTCCTGCCTGCAATGTATCTGTCAGAATGGCGCCAGGATTGAAAGCCCAGTAAATGGGCACCAGAAGCAGCAGTACCAACCTGCGCCACTTACCTCCCTGATGACACTCACCTGGCTGGTGCTTCAAGCCTGAGGACGTTCAACCTTTAACACTGATGCTGTCCTAAAGAGTGCCACACAAAACCCAGATCTGTTACCAAAGTAAGGACAAGAAAAGGGTTAAAAGAGAATGAAAAGTCAAACTTCTTCCAGAAGCCGGTAGAAGGTTCCTGTCTGAAAATACATAGTCACCGAAAAAGTGTTATCTGGAAAAATGGTCAGAACTTTGACTACGTTCCTAAGGGGGCTCAGGTTAAGTGGGGTACAGCAACGAACTGCGGGACCCAGGTTTTGGAGGTCTTTTAAATATTATAATAATTATAATAATGATATAATCTTCTTCAACATACAAACCAAAGGGGCTGTTCAAAAAGAGCATCCATATCGTTTCAGAATGGCCTAAATTGGTGTAACTTTTTGTCTAGTTGGCACTTGTGTATTATCAACTTTACTCGATCTAAATCATCTTGTACTTGGCACAGGGGTAATGCCTCTTCGACCATTGACTATATAGTGAGTTCTAAAGAGCTTTCGAGTTTACTTTCTCTGGTTAAACCATCTTTCCTGCCTTATGGAGACCATGCCATCTTAGAATGCACGTTGTCAGGGCCAACTGAGTTATTTGACAGGGCCCATTTGTTAGCTTTGGCCCAGGGGGATAGATCGTGCATTTCTATCCGTTGGAACAAGTCCATTTGTCGTCGTTTGACTTTTTTAGTCAATCGTGATTGGTGGCCCGACATGTTTGTTTGTGACACGTCGTATGGCACAATCCTCGAATGGAACATGCAGATGATTCAGTTTCATCTTAAGCATCTTGCTGATGAAGCTTTGGATCATACCCAGAAGTTACATTCATTTAATGTATTGTCAAATAAACTCTCGAAATTGAAATCTGAAAAGAACACTGCATTACGTGCGTTAAAACAAGAATTTGAGATCAAGAATAGGATATTGGCTTTGAGCGCAAAAAAGAAGGTGCTCAGATTATACAAATCTAAGATAAAGGCTACACGGTGCGCTTTTCACTTGTCTAATAATCAAAATATGGTTCAGCTCTTATGTAATCACAACATTCGTGATATTTGGAAAATGCTTAGAACTCCAGACAATTCAAACGTAGCCCATATGGAACCTGCAATTGACGGTATCACATGGTTTTCATTTTTTGAACATAAATATCGTCTTCCGACGAGTTTTTGTGAAGAAGATATGTCATATCTATTGAAATTTATACCCGAGCACTGTCCGTGGGTGCTCAATGATGTCATAGCAGCAATTGAGAAGCTGAAACCGTCGAAGTGTGCTGGCCCTGACGGTTTACCGCCATGTGTCATAAAAGATGATCCTATTTTTTAGGCTAATGTCTTTTTGAGGATATTTAGATCTATTTTTTCAACCAAAACTCTTCCGTGTTCTTGGGTCAAGTCGATTATTATTCCCTTACATAAAAAAGGACCCTGCACAGATCCCAATTCTTTTAGGCCAATTGCCCTTATTGATGTCGCTGCCAAGATTTTTGCCCTTCTTCTACTCAATGAAGTTGAGAAACACATCAAAACAGAAAAAACTCTAAATAAAGTACAGACGGGCTTTAGAAAAAATATGGGGACTCAACTGAACGCTTCCGTTCTTGCTCATCTAATTGCGGAAGGTCATAATTCTGCACATGGTCCGATTTTTATTGCATCACTCGACCTATCTTCAGCATTTGATTCAGTAATTTGTAATAGGTTGTGGAAAAAAATGATAAATCTTAATTTTCCACCAAGTTTGGTGGCGCTTATTGCTCTTTTGCATCAACACACTTCCATTAGAGTACGTATTTCAAGCAAAGGCATTCTAACAGATTCTATTCCAACGGCAATTGGCGTTAAACAGGGATGTAATCTTGCAGCAGTGCTTTTCAATTTATACCTCCACGATATTGACGGTATTTGGGATTCTTCTAAATCTTCCACTGTGAAGTTGGGGAAGATTCATCTCTCGTGGTTGGCTTATGCCGATGATATATTACTATTTGACAGTACGCAATCTCGGCTGCAAAATAAATTAGAGACATTTTTGTTGTATTGTAGAAAAAACAATCTTACTATAAATCCCTCAAAATCAAATATCCTGATACTTTCTTCGAAAAAAAAGATTCGGAAGTTTCGGTGGCACTTAGAGTCTTCTATCATTCAAATTGCAGTCAAGATAACCTATTTGGGATATAATCTGGCAAACAATTCATCTGCACTTTTTTGGCAACGTGCGATTGCAGAAAAAGTGATCCCTTTACAGAATCAAATGAGAATTATTTGTCGTAAACTTTGTAAATTTTCTCTAAGTCCTCTATTTGAATTTTATTCAAAAAAGGTTGAATCTATCATTCTTTATGGTTTGGATATGAATTTAAACGATCTAGCAAGCTTTTTGAATAAATTACAAGCCATGCTATGGAAAACAACATTATGTCTTCCTTCTTCTCTTCCGAATGCAATACTTCGTCATGAGTTAGGTTTAAACTCACTGGCAGCACGATATAATTGGCGTCTTTTGAAAACTTATTTAAAAATGAGTTTCCCAGAGGAAAACTCGCTGTATGAGGACTTTTGTTATATGCTAAGAGCATCGCAGCCAAGATCTATTGCTGATTTTAAGCAGCGTATATAGTCTGTCCTTGGAAGTATTCATATTTCTGCTGAAGATCTTCAAAGCAGATTCCACACTGCACATAAGCGTATTTTTTTGAATGACTGGGCAGAGACTTGTACTCAAATATCGAGCTATTCTTCTTTTTCTGAATATGCACGTTTTAGGCACGCTCAGGTGCCTCTGCAACAATATCTTATTCTTATTCCGAGTGCTGAAATTCGTTCAGATTACATGCGTTTTCGATTGGACTTACTGCACACTAAAGTAAGAATGAAATATTGGGGCACCAGAGACAGAGAAGAGGTTGATACTAGTTGTAGATTTTGTAAAAAACTTGAATGTACAGAGACTTTGAAACACCTTTTTTTGTTCTGTACAGCCTTTGAAATGGTGAGATTAAAAAACATTTCACTATTCAGTACTACTAACACCCTCATGGGAAGAGAATTAATCTGGACCCGTTGTATGTGGGGTTCTAGTAATTCCTTAATGCTGGCAACGGTGCGATTAGTGAAAATAATTGAGTCCGCACTTCTTTTTTGTGTTGATGGTAAATGTGTGGTTGGGACAATTTGAGGACGTTGTTGAGTCCATGTGTTTCTGCGCTTTATGTTTCTATGTTTGATGTGTTTATAGGATGTGATGGGTTTGTGGCCTTTGTTTAAGTAAAGAATATGTTTGTGGTTAAGGAACAGAAAAGGGAAAATAAATGTCTGATTTATGTAAATGCTTGTTTTTAAATGACATGTATTAATGTGAAATGTAACTGGTTGTAATTGTTGTAAATTAATTTTGTAAAGATGCGTTTGCATCAAAAACAAAATAATAAAAAAATAATAAAAAAAAAAAAGAGCATCCATATTGAAAGCACCGTTTTCTGCTAAATATTATTCTTTACATTTTCTGCTGACAATGCAAAACGTATTTCTTACAATGTACAATGCTCTTAAGAGAGGTGTTGTGATGTGCTCTGTGGGTGAATGCTGGGTAAGGAAGGGATGCCAGCATGCCAGGCAGCGTTTACTCACTTTGCACGGCAGAGTGCAAAAGTGCAGGGGGAAAAGGTGGCATACATGCTTGTACATTTGCTTTTTGCCTCTACATTTGTACCCCGAGTGCAAATGATGAGACGTTGGCAGTCAGGCACTGCTTACGTTACAGTGTAAACGTAACAGCTCCCCATCGGCAAATTAGGATTTTGGACAACACGTGTGGGCTTCCTACTGAGCCAGTTCCCAGTATTCCTCTGCCATGGGCTGAAGAAAGACATTCGGGCCAGACCTCTCCTCTCCTCAAACCGAGGATTTCTTGCCACACCGCGCTTCCGTTGAAGCAGATCAGAGGGCAGGTCCTTCTCTGCTGCGGCACCCTCCCTTCGGAACGCACTCCCTCTCGCGTTAAGATGAACGAAACAAGCACGTACAGTTTCGCAAACTGTTTGACCTTTTCTAGGCGGGACAGCCAGCATGACGGACAGAACCCAACCTAGAAGCGGGAGCCATGTAATGCATTGGGGCACTTGTCGAACACAAACACTTGAACATAGAGCTTTCAAAGCTCTTTTTGTTCGCTGCCTGCATGAGAAGGGCCTGACGGCTGCGAGTTAATATCCTAGATTGGGGACTGCCTGCTCTCGTGTCTGAAGGAGTCACTTGAGGAAATGCCAGACGGAAAGGCTTTCATTTAGATTATGAATGCCAAGGTTTGCTTTCTCTGAGGTCCCTGAAGGCCCCAGACACTGAAAAAGAAATAAACCAAGGATGCACTGGAAGCCTCAGTGAGCAGGGTCCCCAGGGTGTGGGCACAGAAAAAGGCAGGACTGATGCCAGGCGCGCTCCTGCTCTGGGTGCCAGGGAAGATGTCTCACAATGCGGGGAACCAGACGAACAGTGATAACGGCACCCCTTCCCTCACTACTGGGACAAGGGGTGACACATACACTTTATTCGTTTATCGGCTGCAAAGTGAGCTTCTCTTGTTTCCAATTATCGCATCATTTTTATAGGGCAGTTGCAAGGATTTCACTGCAAGATTAAATATCCCATCGAGTGTATCGTCGAAAACGAGTTCCGTGTGGCTCCAATGATCTCTCTTTCATTGTAGCATTTCAAGGCGTGATGCAGACCTCGAAGTCCCTGCTCCCTTCCCTTAATGATGTTGGAGGCAGATGAATAAACACGTCACCTATAGCTTCTGCCCCTCCCCCGTCCCAATGTTGCAAAGGTGAGAAACGCTACTTACTAAGACAACCGTACTACCCTTATCCCAGGCAGGTACAGCTAGAAATAGACATGACCTAAGCTGAAGATGGCAAAGGCAATGAAACTAATAATGTAACAATCTATGTGCACACAGTAGACACGAAGCAAAAGTGCACTCAACATGAAGAAGATGCACACTAGGTAATATATGAACTTACACATGAAGAATATTAACATAGCATTCATAATACATGAAGACTTCCAACATAAGCAATGTATAAGCTGAAAGCAACATGAGCGACACACGAATATAGCTCACTAACATAGAAACGCGAGAGTAATGAGCAGCCATCTTTTTCAAAATGGAAGCCACAGCACGCTTTCAGATAGACAAAGGCCTCAAGGCTTCGAGAGAGCACAAAATGCTGAAACCACAGAAATACAGATCCGTGCAGAGCCCAGGCATAAGCTGGTGACCACAGCCAAAGTCACTGTAAATTAGGGGAGGATCATAACATTCTATTCAAGGCACAAGATTGCAAGTCCCAGGATGCAGACACATGCTCCATGATTAAAGTTTAGAAGAGCACAACCGACCATTGTTAGCCAGGTGCACACAATTATAAGCCAAGAGCAATCCACGCAGAATAACTCAATAGTGTCCCCAGTGGCAACATAAACCATAACACTAACATCAATATTAGTTCAAATCCCAATAAATGTAGGGTGCAATCATTCCAAGCATGGTCCCATCACACATGACCCATAATTAAAGAGCAGTGTTTATTATCAACAGACACAGATAAGACACCTGCCTTCCGCCTTACACACACACTCAGACATGAGACACCTGCCTTCCGCCTTACACACACACTCAGACATGAGACACCACACAAGGCCAAATGCAAAGAGATCACCCTGGCTCATGGCCTGGACTGAGGCATGGTACCTTCTTTAATTAAAAGGAAAGCAGTCCCTGGACCTCTCTCCCCCTACTCCTGCCTGGCTCAGGTCTTGACGACCTGTCTGCTGTCCAAGTTCAGTTAGTACGAAGTCAACCAGTGAAAACTCCCAATGATACGCCGCCCATGAAGCAGGGTGCCAGCCGATTACCTATTGCAGAGATGAAGTCTTTTTACCTTTATCAATTTAGAGGTGGTCTCGGGAGGAGCCATCAGACAAGCGTTACCCCAGTAGAAATGGAACCGCTATAGAATGGATATGTAGTCACCATTAGTGACCAATCCCTGTTCCTCTTAGGTTTTTGGTAACAAAGATTATAGCATGATGTCAGTTATGACAAATGTTAAATATATAAACCATTGTTTTTTATGAAACGAGCGAGAGCTCCAAGGATGCAATGCGTGTCTGCTGTCCCTGCTTTATTTTGATGATAATAAAGTGGGGTTTTGCCTGGAATTTGCCCATTTCCGTTATTTAGTCTGGGTTGACTGATTCCAGAACCTCTGTGCAATCTGGGGCTTTCCCTGCCATCTTCACAATGTGTGGGCACATTGCAACTTGTGATGCAGTCCTCAAAGACACTCCTCCCTCCCCATGATGTGTTGTAGAATTGTAACGTGAGCCAGGCCTCCAAGACCCTGCAACATCCCCCATGAAGTGTGGGGGCTTTGCAACATGCTATGCACGCCTGGAAGACCCTGCTCCAACCCCATGTGTCGGGGCTTTGCAACATGCTATGCAGGCCTGGAAGACCCTGCTCCATCCCCATGTGTCGGGGCTTTGCAACATGCTATGCAGGCCTGGAAGACCCTGCTCCATCCCCATGTGTGGGGGCTTTGCAACATGCTATGCAGGCCTGGAAGACCCTGCTCCAACCCCATGTGTCGGAGCTTTGCAACATGCTATGCAGGCCTGGAAGACCCTGCTCCATCCCCATGATGTGTGGGGGCTTTGCAACATGCTCTGCAGGCCTGGAAGACCCTGCTCCATCCCCATGATGTGTGGGGGCTTTGCAACATGCTCTGCAGGCCTGGAAGACCCTGCTCCATCCCCATGTGTCGGGGTTTTGCAACATGCGATGCTGGCCTGGAAGACCCTGCTCGATCCCCATGATGTGTGGGGGCTTTGCAACATGCGATGCTGGCCTGGAAGACCCTGCTCCATCCCCATGTGTCGGGGCTTTGCAACATGCGATGCTGGCCTGGAAGACCCTGCTCCATCCCCACGATGTGTGGGGGCTTTGCAACATGCGATGCTGGCCTGGAAGACCCTGCTCCATCCCCATGATGTGTGGGGGCTTTGCAACGTGTTATGCAGGCCTGGAAGACCCTGCTCCATCCCCATGTGTCGGGGCTTTGCAACATGCTTTGCAGGCCTGGAAGACCCTGCTCCATCCCCATGATGTGTGAGGGCTTTGCAACATGCTATGCAGGCCTGGAAGACCCTGCTCCATCCCCATGTGTCGGGGCTTTGCAACATGCTCTGCAGGCCTGGAAGACCCTGCTCCATCCCCATGTGTCGGGGCTTTGCAACATGCGATGCTGGCCTGGAAGACCCTGCTCCATCCCCATGATGTGTGGGGGCTTTGCAACGTGTTACGCAGACCTGGAAGACCCTGTTCCATCCCCATGTGTCGGGGCTTTGCAACATGCGATGCTGGCCTGGAAGACCCTGCTCCATCCCCACGATGTGTGGGGGCTTTGCAACATGCTATGCAGGCCTGGAAGACCCTGCTCCATCCCCACGATGTGTGGGGGCTTTGCAACATGCTATGCAGGCCTGGAAGACCCTGCTCCATCCCCACGATGTGTGGGGGCTTTGCAACATGCTATGCAGTCCTGGAAGACCCTGCTCCATCCCCATGATGTGTGGGGGCTTTGCAACGTGTTATGCAGGCCTGGAAGACCCTGCTCCATCCCCATGTGTCGGGGCTTTGCAACATGCGATGCTGGCCTGGAAGACCCAGCTCCATCCCCACGATGTGTGGGGGCTTTGCAACATGCTATGCAGGCCTGGAAGACCCTGCTCCATCCCCATGTGTCGGGGCTTTGCAACGTGTTGTGCAGGCCTGGAAGACCCTGCTCCATCCCCATGTGTCGGGGCTGTGCAACATGCGATGCTGGCCTGGAAGACCCTGCTCCATCCCCATGATGTGTGGGGGCTTTGCAACGTGTTATGCAGGCCTGGAAGACCCTCTCCATCCCCATGTGTCGGGGCTTTGCAACATGCGATGCTGGCCTGGAAGACCCTGCTCCATCCCCACGATGTGTGGAGGCTTTGCAACATGCTATGCAGGCCTGGAAGACCCTGCTCCATCCCCACGATGTGTGGGGGCTTTGCAACATGCTATGCAGTCCTGGAAGCCCCGGCTCCATCCCCATGTGTCGGGGCTTTGCAACATGCGATGCAGGCCTGGAAGACCCTGCTCCATCCCCATGTGTCGGGGCTTTGCAACATGCGATGCTGGCCTGGAAGACCCTGCTCCATCCCCATGATGTGTGGGGGCTTTGCAACATGCTATGCAGGCCTGGAAGACCCTGCTCCATCCCCACGATGTGTGGGGGCTTTGCAACATGCTATGCAGGCCTGGAAGACCCTGCTCCAACCCCATGATGTGTGGGGGCTTTGCAACGTGTTATGCTGGCCTGGAAGACCCTGCTCCATCCCCATGTGTCGGGGCTTTGCAACATGCGATGCTGGCCTGGAAGACCCTGCTCCATCCCCACGATGTGTGGGGGCTTTGCAACATGCGATGCTGGCCTGGAAGACCCTGCTCCATCCCCATGTGTCGGGGCTTTGCAACATGCGATGCAGGCCTGGAAGACCCTGCTCCATCCCCCTGATTTGTGGGGGCTTTGCAACGTGTTATGCAGGCCTGGAAGATCCTGCTCCATCCCCATGTGTCGGGGCTTTGCAACATGCGATGCTGGCCTGGAAGACCCTGCTCTATCCCCATGATGAGTGGGGGCTTTGTAACGCGTGATGTATAGTTTGGGATCCTGGTGTCTCTGCGTGGGGCCTGTGGGTAGGGTCTATCTTCCTGGGTGCTGCTTAGGTCGTGGGATCCACCAGTTTGGATGTCTACCCTGTTGATCACCTCCCTAACATATAGTTGGGAATCCTGGTGCTTCTTGGAAGGGCCCGTGGGGGGGGGGTCTCTCCTCCTGGCTGCTGCCCAGAGCATGTGACGCCCTTCATTGGATGGCACCTCTGCAGTGAAGGAGGCCACGTGCATCATCAGTCCATGTCGCGAGGGTCTGCAATGCACTTCATTTGGAGAATCCTTCGTGCGGGAGGGGGCAGTACTGCCCCATGTAAGGGTGCACGTGTCTCTGGCGTTTTTGTGAAGCTTTCTTTTGACCATTGGCTGGCCCAGGACTCCTCTGAACCCCAAGACTAGCAAGGTCCTAAACATGTGGGGTTTCCACTGACTCTCTCAGTGAGACCCTTGGACTGTGAATGTGTGAGACCTGCCCCATATCTGAGCCGACGTCCTTAGTATCCAGCGTTGCGAGACATGTAAGAGACACACACATTCCTTAGCCTTTAAGTGAGAAGCAGCTCACAGCCGCCATCGCTTGCGTACGTGTCACGCGTTGCGAGACATGTAAGAGACACACACATTCCTTAGCCTGTAAGTGAGAAGCAGCTCACAGCCGCCATCTCTTGCGTACGTGTCACACGATGCGAGACATGTAAGAGACACACACATTCCTTAGCCTGCAAGTGAGAAGCAGCTCACAGCCGCAATCTCTTGCGTACGTGTCACACGATGCGAGACATGTAAGAGACACACACATTCCTTAGCCTGTAAGTGAGAAGCAGCTCACAGCCGCCATCTCTTGCCAGCCGCCATCTCTTGCGTACGTGTCACACGATGCGAGACATGTAAGAGACACACACATTCCTTAGCCTGTAAGTGAGAATCAGCTCACGGCCGCCAAATCTTGCGGACGTGTCACGTGTTGCGAGACATGTAAGAGACACACACATTCCTTAGCCTGTAAGTGAGAAGCAACTCACGGCCGCCATCGCTTGCGGACGTGTCACGCGTTACGAGATATGTAAGAGACACACACATTCCTTAGCCTGTAAGTGAGAAGCAGCTCACAGCCGCCATCGCTTGCGGACGTGTCACGTGCATTTGCATTTAAACAATGTCTCCCCATTAGGGCGTTACAGCTTTGCCTTTTTGTATATTTTGACTATTTGTATTTTTCTGGGAGTGTGTTTTGTTCTATTTCTCTATGAATACATAGTTAATGTACGTTTTATGATCAGTGTTTTTTGTTAATAATACAAGCAATCACACATGTTCAATTGTATAAACTAAATCTCAAAGAAAGCCAAATGAATGCATTGGCCCTCATTACGACCCTGGCGGAAATCGAAAAACGATGGCGGAACTGCAATACCGCCATCGAATAGCGCTCGGTGCGACTATGACCCGTCACCGCAAAGTACGAAGCCATTAGCGACACCGTAGTGAACGCCAACGCTAACTGCACCAAGCACGCGCGCGCGCGCCATGCCAAACCGTAAACACCACCATGGCGCAAGGGTACGCTAATTCCGACCCTAGCGGACATGTACCTAACGCCATCAAGCATGGCGGAATGTACCATTCCGCCATGGTGAGAAGTACGGCATCGCGAATCAACCGTAAACGGCCCCACTGAGTGCCTGTACACCGCTCCCTGCCCACAAAGTACAACTCCCCGTAGGTGCAATGAAGTCACAATGCAGCCAGTGAAATGTACAAGTCACCCATGCATGCCAACGAACAAAAGAAACACAAGAGGGGCCAATGGGAGCTGCAGGGCACAGATGGCACGAATACAGAAGCCAATCCAATGGACATGACCACAGTCCCCCCCCCCGAAACGCACGCAAACACAGGCACCTGTGACCAGCAATATTCCGAAAATCACATCATTCCACCAGTCCACCTGGCTGACCGGCATCTGTTACACAAAACCCAATCCCCCGCCCCTGAGCATGACAACATTCAAACAGTCATATTGGCAGCCCCCATCCCTGACCTCACTGGGCTTCGTAGGCAAACGCGCCCAGTACAGTACCACGCAACTAAACTCCGAAGCTGGAACCCAATGCAGATCTCCTCCCAATACATCGCTCCCCAAATAGGAATATGCCACATCACTTGCAAAGAAGAACGCTACACGGGCCAAATCAGAATAGAAATTTAATGCACAACAAAATCACCAAGCCCATACAGCCATTAGGCCATGAACTCCAAAACACATTTCACCATTGTGGGCTGCATCCGCAAGAAATGACCAGCCACTACTTGTGTGACGCCCTGTTCCATCATGGTACACAGAGCCACATTCACGTACGAAAAGGCAACATGGAAGCGCACAGAACCGCAGGGCCGGCCCAATGGGGAGGCACTAGTCCAGCTGAAAGGCCGAAATGTTGCTCCGAGCCACCAGTACTGCGTAAGGGCATGTGGCCCATTGGCGATCGTCCCATAAGATCGTAATGCTGCTCCACTGATTAACACGAAGCAGCAGGTGTCGGGAGTAAAAGCCATCTGCAGGAGTGGCATACAGATGGCAGTGGCAGAAGGGGAGGAGATACCTGTCAACCAAAAGAAAAGAAAAAGAATAGAATGGCCATCAGAACTACTTTCGAACAACTCACTTCAATGATCACACTAAATCCACAGCCATATGCATGCTAGCCCACTCCAAAGGTTCATCACCACCCAGAAACCACTTGCGACTCATAACTATCTATATCGAGGTGTAAACACCATCACAAACGAGTGTACCTGTGCATGCGTCTGTCAAAACAGAATCCATCAGATGGGATTGGTAACGTGCATGGACACAAGTGTCTGAGGGGGCGTCGAGACAGGGAGGGCTCAACAAGGCCAGATAGACGATGGTCCCACTATGGCAGCCCTGCATCACATAGCGCAGGGGAGGCGGATAGATTCCAAGAAGCCCTGTACATGGCGAACTCTGTATCAAATCACCTGCCCATGCATCCATTCATCATTCCCTCATCCCGGGATTAAAACGCCTGAATATTTACTCACATAACATTAGAAATATCCATTGAGTCTGTGCGTTATGCAGCCTGCAAAATCCACAGTGCCCCAGCCCGTAATTCCAGTGTAGTGAAGTAACATGTATTTGGGAACGTCCGGCCTCATCGCCCACGTCGCTATTGCGCATCCCAAACCATTCATATCAATCATTGCATCCTCGCCATGGCCCCTGTCTCAAGGACATTGAACAATAGAACGTTATATTTGCAGTCAGACCTGTGGGCATTTCCTCGCCGCTAGCTGAAAACCGAAAGCGCCGCCCTTCGAATTCCTCATTTGCAACATCACGTCGAAGAGGCATCTGTGGCCGTTTGAAATCACTAATTAATCCATCTAGTGCGGCTGTGTGTGAAAATGGCAACTGCCTTCACCCACAAATGGGACGCCCCGCCCGTCGTTGCAACTCGGTACAGTGATGCATGAGGGCCCACCGTTACTCGAGTACTACGTACCACTGACCCTTCACAAGTCTGTTCGCGACTGCACAGATAGTATGTGAAACAATGGGACCACAGCAGAATGAACATATCAACCAATGTTACACGGCCATCGGGTACAAATACATGATTGCAATAGCAAGATGCCCTTCCTCGAATTGCAGCGTTGTGTGCGGGACGTGCTCGGCCAAAGGGGAGAGCAGTTTGCACAGGTGGAATGAATCACCACAGGTGGAGGCCATACAGCCTGAAAACACATAAATTGCACACCCAGTCTCCTCCCACAACCACACCGAAATGCTACCGGCAGGACTCGCGATGTTGGCCCTGGGGGACCTGATAGCACTGCAAGTACTCCAACTCCAAGAAGAAGACGAACACCAACTACTACCGGCCGCACGGAGGAGACGCAGGAGGAGGAGGGCAAGGCAGGGCCAGCAAGGGCCGCCAGCACAGCCACTACCACCACGCAGGCAGCCCGCAATCCCACGCCTCCGAGCACATCCGTTCAACCTCACTGATGAGCAGATCCACACCCTCTACCGTCTGGACCGGGACACCATAGCCGCCATTGTGGACATGACACAGGCTGACCTTGTCAGCATGATAGATAGCCCAACCGCCATCCCACCCCTACTGAAGGTGGTGTCTGTACTCCACTTCCTGGCCACAGGCACCTACCAGCACACAGTCGGACCGTTGCATGGCATTTCTCAGCCACTGTTCTCACGGACACTATTGCAAGTGCTCGATGCCCTCCTGCAGCACGCAGACGACTACATCTCTCTACCACGCTCGCAGCAGGAAATTACCAACACAAAAGTGGGATTCCATGCACTTGCCGGCATACCGGGTTGCATTGGTGCCATCGACTGCACCCATGTGGAATTGGTCGTCCCACATGCCATGGAGGCCCAGTACCGCAACCGAAAACAATTCCATTCCCTGAATGTACAAATGGTGTGTGACTCCAACAGGATCATTACACAATGTTGTGCCCGATTCCCTGGATCAACCCATGATTCTATGGTCTTGAGGAACTCTACAATACCACGCTACATGGAGCGACACGCAGGGAACAGATCCTGGCTACTCGGTGAGTCTCATTACATGCATGATAATGTGGGGTATGTGATTCGGCAATGACCTGGCAGGAAGGGGGGGGGTGCGTACGTAGCAATGGCATTCCACATCATACGTTTATCGTCCACATACAGGTGATGCTGGATATCCACTGAAGAGATGGCTCCTCACACCAGTCCGGAACCCACGGGACCAGCATGAGGAGGACTACAACCATGCCCACTCACGTACCCGTGTAGTCATTGAACAGGCATTCGGCCTACTGAAGACTCGTTTCCGCTGCCTCAGCAGGTCTGGCGGGGCACTCCTGTACCGCCATGAGAAGGTTGCAAAGATGGTGATGGCATGTGTCATGCTCCACAACATGTGCGTACGTAGAAATGTGCCCATGCCCCCTGACGCAGAACTGCAAGCACCTGATGATGGTCATGATGAGGGTGGGGATGTGGCAGCACCTCAAGGAGTCTGCGAGGCACCGGAGGGCCGTGACATTCGTCAGCATCTCATTGATGCATGCTTCTAGCACTCACGCCTGGTGGCTGATACATGGACACGGGACTCGTGGCACTGTGTGTGTCTGGGACATGCACAATATGGACTGTACGCCTATGATGGCCTAGTACACAAATATCAATGTCCACACATCTCATTGGTTGATCGTGCACTGTTTATGGCATATGTGATATCATGTTGTACACCCTATCGACCCGCCACCCAAGTGAGCCCAACACACCCCCTCCACCCTCCTACCTCCCCCCCGAACACCAGTGTCCAAAGATGCTCATTGTCAGTGGGCAGTCGCTATTGCAAGCCCCCTCTGCAGGTATCAGGGGCACCCCTGTCTGTGGAGCGCAGGTTCCTCCCAGATCTACGTTGGGGGCTGCCCTGGACGGAACTTGCAACGGATGATGTCTCTGCCTGCTCACGTCCATGCATGTCCCTAAGGGTTTGCGAGAGCTCAGTGAGCACACGGCGCACTGCGGCAAGTTCGGCACATACGTCCTTGGACGTCGCATGCAGTTCCCCCCTCAGGCTCTCGGTGCTTCTCTCCATTTGGACTCTCAGGCTCTCGGTGCTACTCTCCATTTGTGCCCTTAGTGTCTCTGTACCTCTCTCCATTTCTGCCCTAAGTGTCTCAGTTGATGTTTCTATGTCTGCCTTAGTGCCCCCACATTCATCGGCATGGTCCTTGAGGAGCGTGGCCAGTTGCTGCTGTTGCACGATTAACTGGTCGAGGGACTGTTGCCTCTGCTGGGCCATGGCCATTTGCGGGGGTGTCACAGAGGGGCTGTTGACCTCATGTTGCCTTGCCACAGGGCTTGTGGGGGATGGCCAGTCGTCGTCTTGTGGGTGCCCCTGCGTGGTATCCTCATGTTGTACGGGATGGGACAGACAGGGGGATTGGGACAGGTCATGGATGGATCTGACTTCGACATCCCCGTCTTCTGTGTCGGAGCATGCTGCCATCAATGGGGTGTCACCTATGGTGCTGCTGCCACCAGAGGCAGTGCCTTCTGTGGCATCCGTTGGGGGGACCTGTGGTGGTCGTGGTGTGGGCATGCTGGCTGCTGGGGTGCCTGTTGATGTTCCCTCCTCTGTGCTGCCACCTGATTTGTGCTGCTGCCGTGTCTTGATGCGTGCAGCTGAGGTGGAGGGTCTTTGGCCGTTGGTCTTGGCCCTCTTTGCAGGTGTGCTGGTAGGGGTGTCCTGATGCTCGTCGTTTGGATCGGACCCTGTGGTGGAGTAAAGGAGGGCGAGGGTTATTGATGGGTCTGTGGGAATTGGAATGGCATTGTATCACATGCATTGGGGTGGTACCTGAGGGTGATTTGGGTCGGGGCCTTGGAGGTGCTTTCATTTGTGTGTGGAGTGAGGGTGCAGTTGTTTGGCAGCCTGCAGTTAGGGTGTGCCTGCTGCACGTGTAGTGCGTGTTTTAGGGGTTTTTAATTAATTATGTATTTATTGTGGGTTTTAACGTGCGCTATCAGGCCGATGTGTGTGGACGTTCTCCTGGACATGTGTTTCTGTTGCACTATGTGGACACATGGTACTTCACATGGATGGACTTTGTGGATTTGGCATTGTTTTATCTGGCCCACCTACCTGAATCTTCGGATGTCTGCACTCCTTTCTCCATCCCTCCGACTCCCTCTATGCTCTCCATTCCGATGGTGGAGGCACAGATTTCTTCCCAGGGGGTCAACTTGATGGGTGATTCAGGACCTCCCCCGGTGGCTGTGGCAATGTTGCGGTTGGCAGGGAGTATGCTGCGGACGCGTATCCGCAGGTCGTCCCATCGCTTTCGGCATTGCTGTGGGGTGCGGGGTGCGGTCCCCACCGCACTTACCCGCTGTGCCACCAGAGCCCATATGGCCTTCTTGTTTGCAAGTGCCGTCCTGGTCATTTGCGTGGAGAAGACGACGGCAGCATTCTCCTGGAGGGTCTCTGTTAGCACGGTGAGTTCCTCAGGGGAGAAGTGGACCTGCCGCTTGCGGTCGCACGCTTTCTTCGCTACTTTTCCCATTTTTCTTGGTTTCGCTAGGGTGGATGACGGGTTGGGGTGTGTCTCAGGGTAGTGTTTTTGGTGGTTGTGTGGTTTTAGTGGTTTTATAGGTGTACGGCGGGATGTTTCCCGTTCCGGGCCCATGTTTTTACTTCCGTTTCCGTATATTTCCGGTCACCGTACTTTCCGGTAGGCGCACACTGCGGTGTCCGCTGTGATGGGTGGCGGTATTGCACCTAGGGCGCCGTACGGCGGCGGTGTGGGCCGTTTTGGGGTCATTTCCGCCATCGCGGACTTTGCACTTCCGCCATGCCGTGGTGCTCGTGCCCGATGGGTCGGAATGGGCTGCACTTTGCTCCTTCGTGCAATGGCGGAAACGCTATTTACGCTGTGGCGGTCCGGTCAGTCACTTTCCGCCAGGGTCGTAATGAGGGCCATTGTTTTAGTTTTGAGTCGGTTTCATAATCCCTCTGCAACCGACCCAAAACTAATAAGATGTATTCCTTTGGCTTTCTTTGACATTGTGTTTATAAAATTGAACATATGTGATTGCTTTTATTATTAATTTGTTAATATGCAATGCTAGGTTTTGTTGGTTAGGTCCCAGTGGGGATTTATTGTTTATAATATCTTGTATACACAAAAAACTATGTGTTTTAACTGTCAAAAAATAATTGTTTACAGATTAAGTGATTTGTTTGTTATATACGTGCCTTATTGTAGGACGTTAGCCTACTAAATAAATAATTAATTTGTTTATTCTTTGTGCGTGCCATCTTATAGATCTAGTAATATTTTAATTCAGATAAACCGAGGCCTCAGTAGGGCCAGGCCATATTGAATCATAATACTGTAGTGGTTCATTCAGGGGATGGCCCTTTGTGTGTTAAGAGGATATGGGCTATGCAGTGACCAGAGCCGGTGCTCCTGCTGGTCACGTGGTGAAGCCACTCTGTGGGATGGCAAAGCAGCTGTTTTCCTCACCCTCTTGTTTGACTTTACATTGAGAGCAACATGTGTTGAGACATCAAAGTGCTAAAGGAGGGACATCTTTGAACTTCTGAAACCACCCTGGAGCTTACAGAACAACCTCTGGTCTTACTTGTTCCTCTCCCACCTGCCCGTCATAGCCCTGCCTCTCATTCTACCACCATCCGTTTGCCCAGAATGCTTCTACTGTGTCATTCTCTCTGCGTCTGCTGTCCTTCTCTCTGCTTCTGCTGTGTCCTTCTCTCTGCTTCTACTGTGACATTCTCTCTGTTTCTGCTGTCCTCCTCTCTGCTTCTGCTGTGTCCTTCTCTCTGCTTCTACCGTGTCATTGTCTCTGCTTCTGCTGTATTCCTCTCTGCTTCTGCTGTGTCATTCTCTCTGCTTCTGCTCCGTCATTCTCTCTGCTTCAGCTGTGTGCCATTCTCTCTGCTTATGGTGTTTGTGCCATTCTTACTGCTTCTACTGTGTCATTCTCTCTGCTTCTGCTACTTGTGTCATTCTCCCTGCTTCTACTGTGTGAATATCTCAGCTTCTGCTGTATCATTCTCTCTGCTTCGGCTATGTCATTCTCCCTGCTTCTGCTGAGTCATTCTCGCTGCTTTTGCAGTGTTATTCTCCCTGTTTCTGCTGTGTCCTCTCTGCTTCTGCTCTGTCATTCTATCTGCTTCTGTTCTGTCATTCTCTCTGCTTCTGCTATGTGTGTCATTCTCCCTACTTCTACTGTGCCATTCTCTCTGTTTCTGCTGTGTCATTCTCTTTGCTTCTGCTGTGTCATTTTCTCAGATTTTGTTGTGTCAATATTTCTGTGTCTGCTGTGTGTGTGTGTCATTCTCTCTGCTTATGGTGTGGCATTCTCTCTGCTTCTGTTGTGTCATTCTCTTTGTTTCTGCTGTGCTCTTGGCTCTGCTTCTGATGTGTCCTTCTCTCTGCTTCTTCTCTGTTCTTGTCTCTGCTTCTGCTCTGTCATTCTCTCTGATTCTGCTGTGTAGTAATTTTGCCTGCATCTGCACTGTTGAGGTTACTTATGCCTGCCCCGTAGTTTACAATGTGTCTGCCCTGTGGCTGGGTCTGCATCCTACATGTTGCACAGACTGCCTCTGCATCTTGTCCCGCCTGTGGAATCAGAAAAAATACAATATTACGGCTGTTACACCGAGCAAAGGAAAATACACTGACACGGGCTTGTAAAGATTCCCAGAATCTTTATTACAAAACTGAACAGCATTCAACAAAATACACAAATAGCTATTTGGCCATCAATACATCACAGAGACCACCAGCAGGTCCAATATGAGCAGTGAGGGAATTTCCTAGCTGGACATCGGTGTTTTTATACAATTTGTAAAATGATGCCCAGCCCCCTTACAGGTTAATCATGCACTGAGCTAGGGTCGCGCCAGGTTCACTTTCCTAATTTACATTTCTTTACTTTTCAATACATTTACTAACACACTCCATTATTCTTCAAGTTTAACATTTACACTCTTTATATATTGCTTTAATACCGACCAAACAATGTTTTGCATGTTATATTTGGATAGCATTACTGTTCTTGTATACTTGTAGTTTAATATTGGCATTTCAAGTAATCCCCTGCTCCGAGGTCAACAAAGGACAAGGTCTACATGACCCTAACATGTAGCCTGAAGGGAGGTTGGACATTAACTTCCCTACAGAGGTTGGAGAGGTTAAGACAAGAACAAGGACACACGAGACGGCCATTTTAGATTACCGGGTGACTTTGTACAAAACCCCAAAATGGCAGTTTCTAACCTAAAATGGAAGCTTGATTCAAGATGGCGGCTCACATCAATTTCTAAGGTCAAGACCTTGCCGCATAGAGTTATTCGCGTACAGTTTTCAAGCAACTTCGCATAGGCCAATATACATACAAATCTTTTGTAATAAGAGGCATAATTTAATATCCAGTTTGACAAACCCTCCTTTTGGCCTATGCCAAGTGCTAATACTATTTCTGATTTGATTGCAAGTAACTCCATGCGTCATCATCCAGACACCCCGAATCAGTGTCGGATCTATTGCCATTAGGTCTGATACCAGATTTTCCTTCAACACATACTCTTTGGAGAGCTAATTTGGGAGTATATTTTATTCCCCAATACGCTTGTTGCTTGCGCGCAACATCCCCCTAATACTGAGCATATACCAGGGAGACACTGTATACAACAACAAAGAAACAGAAATCTTCCTAAAATAATCAGTAGGGCCGAGAACAACTTCCATCCCCATGACCGTAGGAGGTCCCAAACCCATGTACCAAGTTCCCAATTTCCCTCAGGAACATGTACTTCTGAACTAAGGACATGTAGATTTTGGATCGCCCTAAAGATCGTTGGAGAGGAGTCTGGAACGTAAACGCAGCAAGCAGACCCCACTAATTTACATACTCCTCCTCGCTCTGCCAGGATGACATCTAATGCCATCCGGTTCTGAAGAGCCACTAATCTTATCGCTCTCTGCTCTAGCGTCATATTATAGAGTATGTCAGTGGTCCGATTGATGGTTCCCTCCAATACTCTCGCTAGTCCCCTCATATCTTCTGAATTCGTAATTTGCCCAAAAAATGGTACAAAAGATTTCATAATATCTCCTAAAGTTTGCGCCGGAGTATCCCCTTTTACACCTCGTCGTGGACGAGTCTTTGAAATTTCTATAGTACTGGCAATAAATACCCCATGTAATAGAATCCCTAAATAACAGGTTCCTTGCCAATCCCTGGGCAACCATGGAAATACCACATTACCGCCAACAAAATAGACAGGTTCGCCTACATACAGAGGTCTGTTTTCACTAGTCAAATTCGCAACGTTGGCGCACTTTCTAAAATTACCCATTGACCGTGTTCCATTCCTCTGTATGCAGAAGGATACTGAATTAGGGCTGTGATTAATAGAATAAGATGGAGGTGTGGCATCCTTATTGCCTATAGGAGCCATTTTGAAAGAGATTAAAGACTGAAAAGGACGGGACAATCTATCAGAGGGCCTAACAGAAGCAACGTTTGGCTTGCTTCTATTTGCAAAAAGCGAGCATCCCAGGGGCATCAAAACATTCTTTTCAAAACTATTTAATTTGTACCATCAAAGTTCCCTGAAATGCTGTCATTCCATCGACCAAAAAATAGTGCTCTAAGAGAAGCGTAACAGGCAGTTGTCAGAGGCAAAGGGTAAATATTCCAACCAAGCCCTTTATCCCCATGTTGTGGTAAATGTGTACAGATCCAGCAATTGGTCTTATTAGAAATTGCATGAGTGGCATTCATGATTAATATAGGGGTATTATCCCCATAATACCGTCTATGCAAAGAATCTCTAGGTGACAAAGTATGCAATTGCACAGAAGGAGTGGGCATCACAGATACATTTTCAATAGGTAAAAAGTCCTCTAATGGATATGCTTCTTCCAGATACCACGACCCAAACCCAAAAGTCATTACAAATCCAGTAATTAGTACGAGAAGGCAACAATACACTTTGGGGGTCCCCTTACATACTTGATTATTGTCTCTGCAAGTCATATTTGTATCTAAAAGTTCAGTACGAGCGGTAGCGGGTGCAGGCATCGTAGTCTTCAATCGAAAAAACACCAATTGTTTGTTTGCTGGCGACTCCAGTCGCGCATCTTATTAATGTCTTTCCCACAACCCTTAGCTGACAGAATCTTCTGTACAATTGGGCCAAAAAGACAAGCCCTCAAATTATTTTTTCCAGTCGCACAGTCAGACCATGCTGTACATTTATTTCCTTGGGCACAAATTACATTTTGCCGTTTCTGGTGAGAACAAAGTGTCGTCACTTTCTCCTGGAAGTGGTGAACGAACAGAAATAGGATCAAGAAAGGATTGATCCGGAAGTTCCACTGTTGGCGAGTGCGGAGACAAGATGACCGTTTTGTCCGGCCCTGCCGATTCTGAAGTGGTCTCCGATTCTCCCTTGTTGGTTGTTGCTGTTTCAGGAACGCAAGTTACATCAGTGGGAAGAGATTCTGTGTCTTCTGTATCATGTGGCACGGGCTGTGGGATCCGTTTGGTGTGTGTCACATGGATCCAGTGTTTTCGACCCGCTACCCTCACGGCAGTCTGGGTGACTAGCAGGACTTGGTAGGGACCCCTCCACCGAGGTGCAAGGCAAGATGACCTCTCAAAAACCTTTGTGAGGATCCAGTCCCCCGGTCGTAGACTGTGACCAGGGCCCTCGTAGTGTATAGGTAATGCCTCTCGCACCTGGTGATAAATTGAAAACAGATTTTTAGTCAACTGGTTACAGTAGTCTGAAAGAAGCACATTTTCTATATCCCATAGTGAGCGACTTTTTGGCATACCCCAAATATTAGCAGGTCTCCCCATTACCACCTCAAAGGGAGAGAGCCCAGTCTTAGTTTGAGGGGTCGTTCTCATCGATAGTAACACGATCGGTAAGGCGTCTGGCCATTTTAGCTTGGTGCCAGCACACGTTTTAGTGAGTTTGTTCTTTATAATGCCATTGTGCCTTTCCACTAATCCGTCACTCTGGGCATGTCTAGCTGAATGGAACCGTTTGTCAATCTGTAGTCCTTTGCAAATTTGCAGGACTACAGTGGCAATAAAGTGTGGCCCATTAACAGATCAGATGACTCTCGGCAGCCCGAACCTAGGAAAAAACTCTTTCAACAGAGTTTTTGCTGTGGTTATGGCCATTGCATCTTTTTCCGGGTAGGCCTCAACCCACTTTCTATAGGCGCAAATAACAACCAATACATATTTAAGATTGTTACACCATTCCATTTCAATAAAATCAAAATGAATAACCTTAAACGGGACAGAAGGTGAAGCGAAACTTCCTCTAGGAGTCGAGGTACCTTTCTCTACATTGTGCTGCAAGCAAACCATGAAGTTCTGGACAAAACGCTATGCAATTTTGAAAATCTTATCATTGGCCCATACACTGTGTAGCATTTTCGTTAGTTTCCTCGCACACACATGTGTCGGACCATGAGCCATAATAACCATCATCGTAATGTAGGCGTCAGGGAGTAACCATTTCCCTTCAACATTGTCTACCCAACACCCATCATCATCTAATCTTCCTGCACCCTCGATCCATCTCTTACTTTCCTCTATAGTAGCATCTGCTTGAATATCTTTTACAACATCGATACTTTCTCCCAAAGTGCAAACATTTACAACTTCTTTTACAGCGTACATTTCTGAACTGAAATCAGTGGCAGTCTGTTTAGCTATCTGATCGGCGAAGGCATTCCCTTTTCCTACATCATCTGTAATTTTTTTATGTGCTGAACATTTTATGATAGCTAACTGAACAGGGAGTGCAAGTGCTGAAAGCAATCGCACTATTAAAGTGCCATGCTGGATTTTCGTTCTGTGCGAGGTCAAGAAACCTCGTTCTTTCCAAAGTCTATCAAAATTGTGGGCCACCCCAAAGGCATACTGACTGTCAGTATATATATTCACTGTACGCCCTTCAGAAAGCTGACAAGCCCGAGTTAACGCTATAATTTCTGCGGCCTGCGCAGAGTTATGCATAATTCTTTTGGTTTCCACAACCGTGCTTAAAGTAGTGACAGCACAGGCAGCCGTGGATGTGCCATCTGGAAGTTTAAAACAAGAGCCATCACAAAATAGCTCTCCTTGAGGGCTATTCAAAGGCGTGTCTTTCAAATCGATTCTGTCTTTAGTCTCTTGTTCTGCCATATAAAGGCAATCGTGTCACGTATCGTCATTATCATCAATATTTTGTGAGACAGGTAAAAGTTCAGCCGGATTTAATACGCAACACCTCTGAATTTGAATGTGGGGAGCAAACAAGATCAGTTCATATCTTGTCAATCGTGCAGAAGTAAGGTATTGCGTTTGAGTTCTATTCAATAGAATATCTACAGAGTGAGGTACCATTAGGGTTAACGCATGACCCAGGACCTTTCCCTCACTCTGTTTTACAGACACAGCAGCAGCAGCAACAGCGCGCAAACATCTTGGCAAAGCGCATGCTACAGGATCAAGGGTGGAGGAATAGTAGCCGCACGGCCTATTTTTCCCTCCATGTTCCTGCGTTAATACAGCCAAAGCACATCCATCACATTCATGCACAAACAATACAAAGGCCTTATCATAATTTGGAGTTCCTAAAACCGGCGCCGAACACAGCGCGGATTTGAGCAAATCGAATGCAGTCTGGTGTTCCAAGGTCCATGGCAATGGCAAAGAAATGCCCTTCTTTGTCAAAGCCAGCATTGGTTTAATCGTTAACGAAAAATTTGGGATCCACAATCTACAATAAGAAGCCATATCTATCAAGGCTCTAACTTCCTTTTGTGTATTTGGGACAGGCATACCAGAAATGGTCTTTATTCGTTTAGGTGTCAACCGTCTTCCCTCCTTTGACAGGAGATAGCTTAAATAGGCGACCTCCTGGCAACAATATTGGAATTTCTTAAGTGAAGCTTTGTGGCCATGTTTTGCTAGATGACAAAGCAGCAACACGGTGCCTTCTTTACAGGCACTCTCAGAATCAGCGGCCAAGAGGAGGTCATCTACGTACTGTAGTAACGTGCAAGTAGTAGGCAACTCGAGGGTATCAAGCTGCTCTTTCAATGTCCTACTATAAATACTTGGACCTCTGTGTACCCTTGTGGTGCACGAGTGAATGTAAACGAGCGTCCACCTAGGGTAAACGCAAACAAATACCTACTATCCTTGTGTATAGGAATACTGAAAAACGCTTTTTTAAGATCAACAACGCTAAAGTGAGTGGCAGAAGCCAGAATCATGGTTAATATCATTTTAACATCAGGTACAATAGGAAATTGAGGAGCCACAATTTTGTTAATAGCGCGTAAATCAATTATAAAACTAAAGGGAATCGCATTATCACCTTTTTTGTATACTGGAAAAATGGGGCTGTTACATATGCTACCCGTAATCTCCTCAATTACTCCACAATGTACAAAATCAGAAACTATATATTTCAAAGCCTGTTCCCCTTCACCTGAGATCTTATATTGCGGGATGCGAGGCAATTTTACTCCATGTTTCAAAATAATTTTAACAGGTTCAATTTGGAGAATGCCCATATCATTATCATCGATTGCCCATAAGCATTCTGGAACATTACTAAATTCTGGCGGTAAAGGTCGAGTCAAAAACTGAGAGGCGAGTGATTGCTGGGGTGAAATTGTTAGCCGAATCCCATCCGGAGAACAATGTATTACTGCATGCAATGCCTTCAACAAATTTAGCCCCAGCAAGTTCTCCCCACAGTTTGTGGTAAGTAGAAATGGACACTGTTCCGTGAAGGGACCCAGTGTTATCGGTACCGGCAAAGAGACCGGACAAACTACAGGTGTGCCTGAAAACCCTACGGAAACGTTGGATTGCCCTGACAGGGGAATATTTGGAACCCGTGTATGGTCAATGAAACATTTCTGTGCTCCCGTATCTACTAAAAATAGATGCTTCCTATTTTCCACCGCCATCTCAACGTACGGGCCTTTCTGATGAACGAGAATAGGTGTAGGTTCCAAATCCTGCTTTGGGCAATCCTAGCGGAACAAAATATTATCAAAAGGAAGTTCTTCAGAGAGGTACACGGCAGAAGGGTGATCAAAAATGTTTCTATTATCCACATTCAAAACTTGCTTATCCTGTGAAGGAGATTGCTGTGATTCTGGTGCAAACTGACCTCAGCCAGTGCCCCCTGCACCTGGGCGACCTCTGGATCATCTACCCATGTTCCCAAATGACCTTTGCTGTAAGGTCGGGCATTGTGCGCGCCAGTGGCCTTCCTGCCGGCAGTAGGCACACTGGTTAATGGTTACCGGAGCCAAGGGCGCACTTCCCTGTGTAATGTACTGACCCCTAAATTGATTACCCCCTCTAGGGTTTCTAACAATCTGCTGTAATAAAACTTTAGTTTTCAAGTCACCCTTTTTTTTCTCAAGCTTCTCTTTTTCAGTGTTTACACGATTTTCATAATACTGAGACATATGCAATACTTCTGATTGGGACTTCGCCTGCCAAGCGCTTTCAGAGGACATGATCTGTAACTGGATGTCGGGCAGCAATCCACGCACAAATTTGTCGACAAACAACCATTTCCCTGACTCTGTGCCCAAATCTTGTCCACTGAAATCAGAGAATACCTGCTCGAACCGATTGAAAAAATCGGTAGCACACTCAGACTTTCCTTGGACACAGGCCGTAAACTTGTCCCATATGATTCTTTTTTCTGGAACCATAGTTTTCAATTTTACAATAATTCTATCAGGCAAGGTTAATATCACTGTGGTGGTCGTTCGCCAGCTGGTCTTTCTCTGTCCAGCCTAGTCATGTTATCTCATGTATCTCCCAACCCAGGTATGTCATCTATAGTCCTAATCTGCTTCCACAAATCAACTGGCAGGAGTACGGGAAATAATAGGTCAATATCACTTAGAGTGAATACCAACGACTGTAAGACCGACTCTATTTCTTTATAGAATCCGGTCAGATTTTTTCGTATATCAAGAATAGATTGCTTTATGGTGTTCACTTCCTGTCTTGAAAACGGGACGTGAACAAACTGTGAAACGTAATGTGCAGGAATTTCTCCGGCTACTATACCTCGTGCAGCATCAGCCGCAATCTCAACTTTTGGGACAAATGTCGGAGGGACCTCTCTCATAGGCAACTGAAAAGTAGGCAGCTCCGAACGCTTACTAAGCAACAAAGCTAAGTCAAGCGTTTAGGTAGTCGAAGAAGTAACAATCGAAAAGGCTCTCTTATAAACACTTAACAATTCTGCGGGACAACAAATCTTTCTTCTTACACACTCATTCTGCAGGTGCTCTACCATCACCTGTATCACTTTCCTTTGCATTTCTAATGTATACTGACTGTATGTATCATATACTTCATCTGGAGTTATTGGCATATCCGAAATCCATCTTATTGCATCCTTTGTACAAATTAGTACTTCCTCACCTTTTAATTCTCGACGAGGAGAAAACCGTTACTGTAAGTACATAATACCTAAACTATCACCATCTACTTCCTCGTTCTGTAACTCTTCCAACTCCTTCCTATACTCAAAAATCCTCTCAACATGCTCATATACCTTCTCTGCAGTATCTCTGGACAACGCTAAGGCGTTCAAATCCCGTAACCCTTGTGGGAAATCTACATCATCTAGTATATTCCACATTATACTAAAATGAGTCCCTAATCCTTCAATAAAAACATTTTTCTCAGGAATTTCTTTTAAATTTTCGAGTGTGGAAAAAACATCAGCTTGTTCACCCTTCTCCATACAATGTTTAGCCCAAGCAGTCAATTCATTCCTCTTGTCTGGCGACACAGTTTTACGAGTCGCAACCCTTGGTCTTGCTCCCTGGTCTACTGCAAGCAATGCAGGATCACTTGGAAGAGGAAGAGTAGGCACATTCTGGATAGCAACAGGTGAAGGCAAGGGGGCAGGCAAAGGGGCGACGGCTAGAAGAACAACAGGAAGAGCAACAGGGAGGACCGGAGGAACTATGGGAGGGGGAACTAAAACAGGAAGGGGCAAAGCGCATGGAGGAGGGACATATGGAGGTGGCGCGGAGGCATCGGGTCTTCGTTCATGCAAAAGTTTATTGATCAATTTGTCTGACGTATGAAAATCTTTTGAAGGGTAGATTTTCTGAATGCCTAATTGAAATGCCCTGTCCGTGTTCCTAACTGACTCCAATTGCTTATTTTGATCATATAACCGTGCCTTTTCGACACTCGTCATATGTCGACGCATATGTTTCTCTCTACTCTTTTGTTGCTGCAAAGCTTCTATTTTCCAACTATGCAACGCGTCAAATGCTGCAGGCCTAGCCTTCTTCTTTATTAATACAGACTCTAAATATTCTATACGAGGGATTTCAAAACTACCATTGGTTGGCCACCGAAGATTAGAATTATGTCTGGTTTGTCTGTGCCAAATGTCATTAAATGCTATACTACCAAAGCCTTTCTTACAGTACATAGTACATGCCGGCGACCCCTCCTGTGGTGCGGGACGGCTATCTTCCAAAGATTGTCTGTCACTGCGTAAAAATGCCCTAAAGCAGGCAAACAATTTCCCAGGCATATCAAAGTTCTGGTGTTACCTGGTTAAATAATTGTGCTCGCGAGTACAATGCTCCAAATTCAAATTTGTCAGGGTTAAATTAAGAATCGGGACACGATTCACCTGACCAAAGGACTGGGAGGCCCGATCGGGTTACTAAGGACAATGCAAAGGACCCACGTGTCTGGTGATTTTCGGCAAATTTACCCACCTCAAATATATGGAACCTCGTCAAGACGTCGTCTCGGGCTATAGCTCACCGTCTAGGGATCGGATCGTGCAGTTTCGTCGAGGAATTCGCTTCTCGTCTTAGAGTGGCCGGTTCTGTTTACACCGTCCGATAGCTGAGCCAACCTTCAACGAGACGAAGTCAATCTTGAGGGTCCCTATTCGGGCGCCATCTGTGGAATCAGAAAAAATACAATATTACGGCTGTTACACCGAGCAAAGGAAAATACACCGACACAGGCTTGTAAAGATTCCCAGAATCTTTATTACAAACTGAACAGTATTCAACAAAGTACACAAATAGCTATTTGGCCGTCAATATATCACAGAGACCACCAGCAGGTCCAATATGAGCAGTGAGGGAATTTCCTAGCTGGACATTGGTGTTTTTATACAATTTGTAAAATGATGTCCAGCCCCCTTACAGGTTAATCATGCACTGGGCTAGGGTCGCGCCAGGTTCACTTTCCTAATTTGCATATTTCGCGCATGCGGTTTACTTTTCAATACATTTACTAACACACTCCATTATTCTTCAATTTAGCATTTACACTCTTTATATATTGCTTTAATACCGACCAAACAATGTTTTGCATGTTATATTTGGATAGCATTACTGTTCTTGTATACTTGTAGTTTAATATTGGCATTTCAAGTAATCCCCTGCTCCGAGGTCAACAAAGGACAAGGTCTACATGACCCTAACATGTAGCCTGAAGGCAGGTTGGACATTAACCTCCCCACAGAGGTTGGAGAGGTTAAGGCAAGAACAAGGACACACGAGACGGCCATTTTAGATTACCGGGTGACTTTGTACAAAACCCCAAAATGTCGGTTTCTAACCTAAAATGGAGGCTTGATTCAAGATGGCGGCTCACATCAATTTCTAAGGTCAAGACCTTGCCGCAGAGTTATTCGCATACACTTTTCAAGCAACTTGGCGTAGGCCAATATACATACAAATCGTTTGTAATAAGAGGCATAATTTAATATCCGGTTTGACATGCCTTTACCCTGTATTTCAACTTTCTTGTTCCCCACACCTCTACCCACCTCTGCCCTGCTGGTTCACTGACTCTCCTTCGCAACTTTGCTTCATTGCTCCTCAGAAAATTACCCCACCACTGTTCCTGTCTCTGCCCCTGATGCTCTGATTCCCTCCACCGTCCCACTCATCTTTCCTCTACCCACGCACCCAAATTTCCTCCACCATCCCACTCATCTTTCCAACACTGTCACACTCATGTTCCCTCCATCGTCCTACTCATCCTGACTCTCCTACCTCTCAGAGCTGTCCTGCCCTCTTCTTGACTTGCCCCACTGTTCTTAATGGCTCTACACTGTGTCTCTATCTGCCTTTGCTTGTTTTCATTGGCTGCCTGTGCCCTCCCACTCATCCTAGCACTTCAGGTGAAGAAGGAGCCATCCAAGGCAGAAGAGAGCTCCGAACCCCTCTGCAGCCACGCCCAGCGTACATTGGGGTGACTTTTTGAGTCCTCCTGAGTGAGCCTCAAAGCACCTGGAGGGCCGGACCAGTTAAAGCTCCTTGTTCTACCGCACAGCACCAAACTTTGAATGAGAGGGAATATGCCGGCACTGGATTCGTGCTCCTCCACCAAACTGAACTATAATGCTTGCATCCCGAAAGCAGCTTCATGCTTCATCATACCCTAGCTGTACCCGTCACCTGCTAGGTTCGAATAAACTGGTCGCCGCCGGAACCTGACCTAAACTGCTGTAGAGTCAAAACCGACTCTGGCTGGGGATTACAATGAAGCAGCTGTTTCTCTGACAAACGCCTCAGAGCGCCAAGATCACCAATTCAACGACTGTTGCTCGCCACCTCTAACTACTGGCACCTCACACATCAACCCCTTCAAGCAGCTAACTTCAAGGACACCCTGGCCTGCATCACTGAAAGTCTCCATTCGGCCACACAGAGTGATCACATTTTGTGAGGAATTCAACCATCCACGCAACGGGAGTGCACTCACCTGGGCATTTAGATTTTTTGTTTATTTAAAAGAATGAATGATGGGAGGTCAACCTCCAGAAAATATGTGGGGCCATTCCCGAACATATTTTCCACACTCACTGCACAGCAGAAAAATAGTCAGGTACTCTGGGAGGACACAGCTTACCAGCGCCGCCCTCCCCTGTCATGTGCACCTGACACCTGACATCTGTGGGTACAGCAAAAGCCTCTGGCTGTGGGTAGCCTGATTAGCATTTTAAGGTCCCATGGATTTACATCCCCATTGTTAAACCTTGCTGGTGGTGTCAAATATTGAAGAATGTTAATTAGTAGGCCTCAGGGAAGTCCTGGGTGCAGGAAGTGACAATGGATACCAGAGACCAACACCTCTTTGTAATGCAATGTGTCAACTTGGAACAAACACCCCTCCTCGGTATGAAAGGGCAGTGCATGTCCTGTCTGGAACCACTCCTTTCAGAGCAGAAAAGTGTGTGAATTGTAGGAGACGAAAGTCTGCCTGAAACCCCCTACTTCAAAGGAGGCCCATGTTGTGATGAAGCGCGTCATAGGGCTCCGTTAATTAGGGAGACACTTTGATGTACAGCAGACAGTAAGATGGGTGGGACTTAGAAGTATATGTTGTCACCCTTCCCCTGATCCTGTCCTCAAGCATCACTGAAGATTATTGGTGGGGACCGAGGATTGGTTCTTAAGGTGGGCTTCGCCTGCACCAATCACTGCGCCCTGTTTGGCTTTAAAAGAGGGCTGAGCTCATCACTGATGAGAACATCTGAATACTTTGCAAGGAGTAAGAAGAAGGACTTATTTGGACCCAAGCTGAAGGTACAGTCTACCTTACATCTTCCGCCAGTGAAGGAAGGCCAAGAGTTCCAAGAGGGAAGCAGGATCCCTCCCCTAAACATCTCCCAGGGAACAGAGGGAGATACTGGACTCAGAGGACCCGTACAGCAGCTCCAGAGCCAGTACCTATCCAGCACTCAGCGTGCCCTGCTAGGTTCTGCTAGCAAGCTTCCTAGGTGGGAAGTGCCATAGAGTCTCTGGACAAAGGACAAGGCCGTTGTCTGCTAACACCCTCATGAGCTTTGGGCCATCTGCCTTGAAAGGACATGAGCCCTGTGAAGAAGCTAGGAGGAGTGCCACACAAGCATCATCCAGTGTCTATCGCTTTAAGGACAATTTCAAGACAGTTGAGTCCTCGAACTGCATCCGGCTGCCCCGTTGGCTGTTGTCATGCCACAGTCACCAGAGCCATCTGAGACGCCTCGGACCAGCATTCTAGATCTGCCAACCAGTGCAGAGAGAACGATTCTTGGCCCGAGCCACCACAACGGATTGCCTGCAGACATCCATCCACTCGTGCTAGCCGAACCGCCGGCTGCCTGGTAACCACAGCTATCTCCCACCACTAACTCTGGCTCACGGGCTCCGAAAACACTGTGGAACCACCTCAATGCTGTTGAGTAACAAGAACCGCTTCAGCACCAGGTAAATTGTGGTTCTGCTCAACTTGGTCCTTCTGTGAAGGCCCCTAGAGACAGTTACGACCCTTTGCCCCTTTGGTGTTGAAACCAAATAAGCTTGAACTGTACTGATCACTTTACCAATTACCCTCCTGTTAATATCCAGAGTGCATCCCTTTCCTTCGTGAAACTGTCTGTCCTCTGTGTTCCTTTACAGTGTGGGTTGTAATTGTAGTGTGCTAGAACTGTCTGTTGTAGTAATTAATAAGTAGATATTTTATACAACCTTAACTGGACAGTCCCTTTCATCATTGGGTAATAATTGTATTTTTGGTGTGCTGAAACTAACCAACAATCCCCAACCTTTTGGAGATAAGCCTGCCGTTCCGTCCACGTTGCCAAAATTGGACAAGGAGGTCTTATTATTTACTTGTATTCCCATCTGTTTGGATCCCTTCTGGTGCACTAGAGGTGTGGGGTTGATTGATGGTTTAGAAGCTGATTTTCATCCCTGGACCACTGTGCCCCAGAAGTTGATTTGTCACACAATTGCCCATGCTCGACACCTACTTGCTGCTTGGGCCCACATAATCCACATTACCCGAACTGAGTTTGATCTGCTTGCTTCTGCGTTCGACACTGGGTTTGACACTGTCAACTCCCTAAAGAACCAAAACCAAGTACTTTTGACCACGATCTGCCCCCTCGGTCCACTGGGACCCTACAAACTGGTTAGGTGACCTCAGCACCTTCTTTCAACCAGAATCTATCCTTTCATGGTGGGTATTTGCTCATCACCCCTGTTTTCACGTTGGGAGTGCTACTTTATTCAGTCGGTTACATCGTCTCTGTTCTTCCACAGGGTGGGGATTTTTGTACCGCACTTTCTATTAGTTCTATTGGTGAATCTAAAGTATATATATTTGTATAGAACCTTGATTGGGCATTGCCTTTATTTTGGGTTGAGAAACAGGGTTGTTTGGGTCCCGACTGATTCTCCTTCACACCCCTCTTGAGAGCCTATTCTTCTCTCGGCCCAGGTGAGCACAACACGTGAAGGAGGTATATCTCTTAGCTGTCCCTGTTTTCCCTTTGTGAGTGCGTTGTGTTTTGGTTTGTAGAAGTGTGAGGCCTGAGCGGCCATTTTACCTGCTCTTGTTCCTGTATCCCGTCCAGTCCTTGCCTGCTTGCTCGCTCTGCCTCTGCTCGGCCCTTTTATCCCGTAGGAGCACAAGCTGCACTGCTGGACCCTTTCCGGGACCGCCCGCGACAGATGTCAAGGCGCTTGATTCCGCTTTACCCACATGTGGACCACAGCTGCTTTCATTTCACGGAGCTTAGCTTTTTCTCAGGAGACTGAGCAGGCATTTCCCATTCTGATAAAAAACCTGATTTGCAAACATTTGTAAGACGCCCGTGGAATAATTTCTCCTCGTAGCACAAGCGCCCCCACCTCAAGTAACAAGGAAAACGCTGATGGAGCAGAGCTTCCTAGCAGCTTTCACATCCTGGCAACTGTGATGCTAGAGAGTTTGCCAGAAGAAGCGTCAGCATTGATAGCCTTGCCACAGTACGATTTGGGAGGTTTATAACGCCTTTGGGGGCGATGCTTGGATTATGACAGGGACATAAGAATGTCGATGGACAGAGACGCAGATTAGGAGGGGACTAGGAAGAAGCCATTTTGTATATTTTATATGTATTAAAGGCAGAAGCAACTGCATCCTGCACACGCCGGCACACAGGGAATGCCCTCACCAGTAACACACACAGACCCAATGACTGTTACCAGCACCAACACAAAGGGTGGCCGCCATTTCCTAAGAGGCAGCCCCGGGGTGCTAAAACAAGGCCCAGTTCTCCTCACCAGCCCAAGGAGGCGCACACAGTGGGATGACTGCAACGTGTAGGAGGTTCCAGAAGGGGTTTTGTAACTGGGGGAAATAGTGCAGACCAGTGCAACGAGTGTGCCAAACTGGGTGGGCACAGCAGCACCAAATGCACAAAAATCATACCCAGGCCAGTTAAACCTTAAAACCTCTGAATTCGAAACATTGCTAGGTCGGTCTCCCATCAAAATCCAAGTAATGTTAAAATGGCTCGAGCGATGCCCAGACAAGGAGACCGGCTCCTTCATCTCACACTGGTTTAAAAAAGGGGATCATGCTACTCTTCAAAGGCTGTAGCCCCCACAGAACCCCCAAGAACCTCAGATCTGCAAGGGTAAAACCCGACATGGTAAGGAGCAAACTACAGAAATAAGTAGACCTGGGAGTGGCCCCCTGGGAGGAAAACCTCTTCCCTGAGTTCATATGTTCCCAGTTCCCCACAGGGATAATCCTGAAGAAAGAGCAAGGGGACTACAGATGCAGCCATCACCAGTCCTCCCCTCTCCCCCCAGCCCCCCACAGCCCCACCGGGAAGGTAAGTAAATAACAGCACTTCAGAGCTGGAAACAGCGGTATCCTACACCCGCCTCCAGGATGCAAGTGAAGCCATGGGAAAGGCAGGCAAAGGGCACCATTAGCCAAACAGACCTAGAAGCAGCTGGCATGCAGTACACACATTGAACAGCCCTGGCTATGTTTTCAGTTCTAGGGATAGTAATGTCTTCAGGGAAAGGAGAATGCCCAAAGGAAAGGTTGATGGCTTGCCAGCAGCAATGCCAACATCGGTAGAGATAAGAGAAGGGCACACGAAAAGAACCCCAGTCTCTAGCAGGCAAACTCAGCTTTGCAGCCGGGATAACACCGCAGGGGAGAATGTTTTCTAGGAGCCTGGAATTAAAAACAAAGGGGGGAGGGGGAACAGCCTCTTCCATATACGTTTGGGCGAAATCTCAAAAGAGGTTTGGCAACATGGGAACAAATCTTATGTAATTCTGATGGCTCAGTGATACGGGGACAAGAGAGCGCCATCTATAGATGCAGCAGGTAGCAAAGGTTTAGGGGTGAAAATGGAGCACTGGACCCTGGCCTCCCCCATGGTACCGCAAAGGGTTGGACAGCAAGATTACTTTACTGGAAATCTTTCTCGTATGGATTTCCATGCGCTTAGGGGGCAGAGAGCTAAGTAACAAAACACTGGCAGTTTGGTCTGATAACATGTCTGTGGTCAGCATAATTAAGAGGAAAGACATATCCTGCCAGCCGGTATTGGATGTTCTGAGGGCTATGACAGAAATGGCACTGAATTATAGTATAGAGGGAAAAGCCAAGCATATTGCGGGTAAGGGAAGTGGCGTCGCAGAATTGTCTCGCCTACAGCGGGAAACGTTCAAGCACCTCACACCGTACGCAGACCGACCGGTGACAGAGGCGCTAGAGGCGGCTTGGGGAATTGCGACAGATTACAAACAATAACAGAGAGAGCCTTCCCTGGGCCATCCGATGGATCAGTCCATGCCACTTTGCGGAGGGGGTGGGGGGCTTTGGTCCCTGGACCCTCACATGGTACCCCCCTTTGTCCACGGGAGGCAATTGCTGGCTGTCGGAGTGTAATTAAAAGTCTGTAGATCTGTGCGTTTCACACTGTGGTGCTTCTCTTCATTAGCCGCATGTACAGACCCCACTAATGGAATACATCCGTCCTTGTCACATCTGGTTTATTTGTGCCAGTGTTGGCATCACTGAAGCGCGCAGCGATGCTCTCAATGGGTTATTTACAGCAGCCGTTCATGGCTGCTAAGAAATGTGGTCCTGATGCTGGACCGCTCGGGGGGGGGGGGGGGGAGGGGGCGCAGGGCTGGTTCTGCCTCTCTGCAACTCCGTGGCGTGTCTATATGGCCCCGTCAGTCCAGGCGTCAATGCCCTGGACTGGTCTGACCTCTCAATATCTGCCGAGTCCAGGCTTTAGTGCCATGGACTGGTCTGAGTTCTCAGTATCTGCTTGAATCCAGGATTCAGTGCCCTGGACTGGTCTGAGCTCTCAGTATCTGCTTGAATCCAGGCTTCAATACCCTCGACTGGTCTAAGCTCTTAGTATCTGCCTTAGGCCAGGCTTCAGTGCCCTGGACTGGTCTGAGCTCTCAGTATCTGCTTGAGTACAGGCTTCAATTCCCTCGACTGGTCTAAGCTCTCAGTATCTGTCTGAGGCCAGGCTTCAGTGCCCTGGACTGGTCTGAGCTCTCAGTATCTGCTTGAGTCCAGGTTTCAGTGCCCTGGACTGGTCTGAGCTCTCAGTATCTGCCTGAGGCCAGGCTTCAGTGCCCTGGACTGGTCTGAGCTCTCAGTATCTGCCAGAGTCCAGGCTTCAGTGCCCTTGACTGGTCTAAGCTCTCAGTATCTGCCGAGTCCTGGCTTCAGTGCCCTGGACTGGTCTCACCTTTCAGTATCTGCCCGAGTCCAGGCTTCAGTGCCCTGGACTGATCAGAGCTCTCAGTATCTGCCAGAGTCCAGGCTTCAGTGCCCTGGACTGGTCTAAGCTCTCAGTATCTGCCGAGTCCTGGCTTCAGTGCCCTGGACTAGTCTGAGCTCTCAGTTTCTGCCGAGTCCAGGCTTCAGTGCCCTGGACTGGTCTGAGCTCTCAGTATCTGCCAGCGTCCAGGCTTCAGTGCCCTGGACTGGTCTGAGCTCTCAGTATCTGCCTGAGGCCAGGCTTCAGAGCCCTGGACTGGTATGGGCTCTCAGTATCTGCCTGAGGCCAGGCTTCAGTGCCCGGGACTGGTCTGAGCTCTCAGTATCTGCCAGAGTCCATGCTTCAGTGCCCTGGACTGGTCTAAGCTCTCAGTATCTGCCGAGTCCTGACTTCAGTGCCCTGGACTGGTCTCACCTTTCAGTATCTGCCCGAGTCCAGGCTTCAGTGCCCTGGACTGGTCTGAACTCTCAGTATCTGCCAGAGTCCAGGCTTCAGTGCCCTGGACTGGTCTAAGCTCTCAGTATCTGCCGAGTCCTGGCTTCAGCGCCCTGGACTGGTCTGAGTTCTCACTATCTGCTTGAGTCCAGGCTTCAGTGCCCTGGACTAGTCTGAGCTCTCAGTTTCTGCCGAGTCCAGGCTTCAGTGCCCTGGACTGGTCTGAGCTCTCAGTATCTGCCAGCGTCCAGGCTTCAGTGCCCTGGACTGGTCTGAGCTCTCAGTATCTGCCCGAATCCAGGCTTCAGTGGCCTGGACTGGTCTGAGCTCTCAGTATCTGCTTGAGTCCAGCTTCAGTGCCCTGGACTGGTGTGAGCTCTCAGTATCTGCTGAGTCCAGGCTTTAGTGCCCTGGACTGGTCTGAGCTCTCAGTATCTGCCGAGTCTAGGCTTTAGTGCCATGGACTGGTCTGAGTTCTCAGTATCTGCTTGAATCCAGGCTTCAGTGCCCTGGGCTAGTCTGAGCTCTCAGTATCTGCCTGAGTCCAGGCTTCAGTGCCCTGGACTGGTCTCACCTCTCAGTATCTGCCCGAGTCCAGGCTTCAGTGCCCTGGACTGGTCTGAGCTCTCAGTATCTGCCAGAGTCCAGGCTTCAGTGCCCTGGACTGGTCTGAGCTCTCAGTATCTGCTTGATTCCAACCAGGCTTCAGTACCCTGGACTGGTCTGAGCTCTCAGTATCTGCTTGATTCCAACCAGGCTTCAGTACCCTGGACTGCTCTGAGCTCTCAGTATCTGCCAGAGTCCAGGCTTCAGTGCCCTGGACTGGTCTGAGCTCTCAGTATCTGCCAGAGTCCAGGCATTAGTGACGTGGACTGGTCTAAGCTCTCAGTATCTGCCAGAGTCCAGGCTTCAGTGCCCTGGACTGGTCTAAGCTCTCAGTACCTGCCTGAGTCCAGGCTTCAGTGCCCTGGACTGGTCTGAGCTCTCAGTATCTGCTTGAGTCCAGGCTTCAATGCCCTCAACTGGTCTAAGCTCTTAGTATCTGCCTGGGGCCAGGCTTCAGTGCCCTGGACTGGTCTGAGCTCTCAGTATCTGCTTGAGTCCAGGCGTCAGTGCCCTGGACTGGTCTAAGCTCTCAGTATCTGCCTGAAGCCAGGCTTCAGTGCCCTGGACTGGTCTGAGCTCTCAGTATCTGCTTGAGTCCAGGCTTCAATTCCCTCGACTGGTCTAAGCTCTCAGTATCTGTCTGAGGCCAGGCTTCAGTGCCCTGGACTGGTCTGAGCTCTCAGTATCTGCTTGAGTCCAGGCTTCAGTACCCTGGACTGGTCTGAGCTCTCAGTATCTGCCTGAGGCCAGGCTTCAGTGCCCTGGACTGGTCTGAGCTCTCAGTATCTGCCAGAGTCCAGGCTTCAGTGCCCTGGACTGGTCTAAGCTCTCAGTATCTGCCGAGTCCTGGCTTCAGTGCCCTGGACTGGTCTGAGTTCTCACTATCTGCTTGAGTCCAGGCTTCAGTGCCCTGGACTAGTCTGAGCTCTCAGTTTCTGCCGAGTCCAGGCTTCAGTGCCCTGGACTGGTCTGAGCTCTCAGTATCTGCCAGCGTCCAGGCTTCAGTGCCCTGGACTGGTCTGAGCTCTCAGTATCTGCCCGAGTCCAGGCTTCAGTGGCCTGGACTGGTCTGAGCTCTCAGTATCTGCTTGAGTCCAGCTTCTTTGCCCTGGACTGGTCTGAGCTCTCAGTATCTGCTGAGTCCAGGCTTTAGTGCCCTGGACTGGTCTGAGCTCTCAGTATCTGCCTGAGGCGCCAGGCTTCAGTGCCCTGGACTGGTCTGAGCTCTCAGTATCTGCTTGAGTCCAGCCAGGCTTCATTACCCTGGACTGGTCTGAGCTCTCAGTGTCTGCCTGAGTCCAGGCTTCAGTGCCCTGGACTGGTCTAAGCTCTCAGTATCTGCTTGAGTCCAGGCTTCAATACCCTCGACTGGTCTAAGCTCTCAGTATCTGCTTGAGTGCAGGCTTCAGTGCCCTGGACTGGTCTAAGCTCTCAGTATCTGCCTGAGTCCAGGCTTCAGTGCCATGGACTGGTCTAAGCTCTCAGTATCTGCTTGAATCCAGGCTTCAGTGCCCTGGGATAGTCTGAGCTCTCAGTATCTGCCGAGTCCAGGCTTTAGTGCCATGTACTGGTCTGAGTTCTCAGTATCTGCTTGAATCCAGGCTTCAGTGCCCTGGGCTAGCCTGAGCTCTCAGTATCTGCCTGAGTCCAGGCTTCAGTGCCCTGGACTGGTCTCACCTCTCAGTATCTGCCAGCGTCCAGGCTTCAGTGCCCTGGACTGGTCTGAGCTCTCAGTATCTGCCCGAGTCCAGGCTTCAGTGCCCTGGACTGGTCTGAGCTCTCAGTATCTGCCAGAGTCCAGGCTTCAGTGCCCTGGACTGGTCTGAGCTCTCAGTATCTGCCTGAGGCGCCAGGCTTCAGTACCCTGGACTGGTCTGAGCTCTCAGTATCTGCTTGATTCCAACCAGGCTTCAGTACCCTGGACTGGTCTGAGCTCTCAGTATCTGCCAGAGTCCAGGCTTCAGTGCCCTGGACTGGTCTGAGCTCTCAGTATCTGCCAGAGTCCAGGTATTAGTGCCGTGGACTGGTCTAAGCTCTCAGTATCTGCCAGAGTCCAGGCTTCAGTGCCCTGGACTGGTCTAAGCTCTCAGTACCTGCCTGAGTCCAGGCTTCAGTGTCCTGGGCTAATCTGAGCTCTCAGTATCTGCCTGAGTCCAGGCTTCAGTGCCCTGGACTGGTCTCACCTCTCAGTATCTGCCCGAGTCCAGCCTTCAGTGCCTTGGACTGGTCTGAGCTCTCAGTATCTGCCAGAGTCCAGGCTTCATTGCCCTGGACTGGTCTGAGCTCTCAGTATCTGCCTGAGGCGCCAGGCTTCAGTGCCCTGGACTGGTCTGAGCTCTCAGTATCTGCCTGAGGCGCCAGGCTTCAGTACCCTGGACTGGTCTGAGCTCTCAGTATCTGCTTGATTCCAACCAGGCTTCAGTACCCTGGACTGGTCTGAGCTCTCAGTATCTGCCAGAGTCCAGGCTTCAGTGCCCTGAACTGGTCTGAGCTCTCAGTATCTGCCAGAGTCCAGGCATTAGTGCCATGGACTGGTCTAAGATCTCAGTATCTGCCAGCGTCCAGGCTTCAGTGCCCTGGACTGGTCTGAGCTCTCAGTATCTGCCCGAATCCAGGCTTCAGTGGCCTGGACTGGTCTGAGCTCTCAGTATCTGCTTGAGTCCAGCTTCAGTGCCCTGGACTGGTCTGAGCTCTCAGTATCTGCCGAATCCAGGCTTTAGTGCCCTGGACTGGTCTGAGCTCTCAGTATCTGCCGAGTCCAGGCTTTAGTGCCATGGACTGGTCTGAATTCTCAGTATCTGCTTGAATCCAGGCTTCAGTGCCCTGGGCTAGTCTGAGCTCTCAGTATCTGCCTGAGTCCAGGCTTCAGTGCCCTGGACTGGTCTCACCTCTCAGTATCTGCCCGAGTCCAGGCTTCAGTGCCCTGGACTGGTCTGAGCTCTCAGTATCTGCCAGAGTCCAGGCTTCAGTGCCCTGGACTGGTCTGAGCTCTCAGTATCTGCCTGAGGCGCCAGGCTTCAGTACCCTGGACTGGTCTGAGCTCTCAGTATCTGCTTGATTCCAACCAGGCTTCAGTACCCTGGACTGGTCTGAGCTCTCAGTATCTGCCAGAGTCCAGGCTTCAGTGCCCTGGACTGGTCTGAGCTCTCAGTATCTGCCAGAGTCCAGGCTTTAGTGACGTGGACTGGTCTAAGCTCTCAGTATCTGCCAGAGTCCAGGCTTCAGTGCCCTGGACTGGTCTAAGCTCTCAGTACCTGCCTGAGTCCAGGCTTCAGTGCCCTGGACTGGTCTGAGCTCTCAGTATCTGCTTGAGTCCAGGCTTCAATGCCCTCAACTGGTCTAAGCTCTTAGTATCTGCCTGGGGCCAGGCTTCAGTGCCCTGGACTGGTCTGAGCTCTCAGTATCTGCTTGAGTCCAGGCTTCAGTGCCCTGGACTGGTCTAAGCTCTCAGTATCTGCCTGAAGCCAGGCTTCAGTGCCCTGGACTGGTCTGAGCTCTCAGTATCTGCTTGAGTCGAGGCTTCAATTCCCTCGACTGGTCTAAGCTCTCAGTATCTGTCTGAGGCCAGGCTTCAGTGCCCTGGACTGGTCTGAGCTCTCAGTATCTGCTTGAGTCCAGGCTTCAGTACCCTGGACTGGTCTGAGCTCTCAGTATCTGCCTGAGGCCAGGCTTCAGTGCCCTGGACTGGTCTGAGCTCTCAGTATCTGCCAGAGTCCAGGCTTCAGTGCCCTGGACTGGTCTAAGCTCTCAGTATCTGCCGAGTCCTGGCTTCAGTGCCCTGGACTGGTCTGAGTTCTCACTATCTGCTTGAGTCCAGGCTTCAGTGCCCTGGACTAGTCTGAGCTCTCAGTTTCTGCCGAGTCCAGGCTTCAGTGCCCTGGACTGGTCTGAGCTCTCAGTATCTGCCAGCGTCCAGGCTTCAGTGCCCTGGACTGGTCTGAGCTCTCAGTATCTGCCCGAGTCCAGGCTTCAGTGGCCTGGACTGGTCTGAGCTCTCAGTATCTGCTTGAGTCCAGCTTCTTTGCCCTGGACTGGTCTGAGCTCTCAGTATCTGCCGAGTCCAGGCTTTAGTGCCCTGGACTGGTCTGAGCCCTCAGTATCTGCCTGAGGGGCCAGGCTTCAGTGCCCTGGACTGGTCTGAGCTCTCAGTATCTGCTTGAGTCCAGCCAGGCTTCAGTACCCTGGACTGGTCTGAGCTCTCAGTATCTGCCGAGTCCAGGCTTTAGTGCCATGGACTGGTCTGAGTTCTCAGTATCTGCTTGAATCCAGGCTTCAGTGCCCTGGGCTAGTCTGAGCTCTCAGTATCTGCCTGAGTCCAGGCTTCAGTGCCCTGGACTGGTCTCACCTCTCAGTATCTGCCCGAGTCCAGGCTTCAGTGCCCTGGACTGGTCTGAGCTCTCAGTATCTGCCAGAGTCCAGGCTTCAGTGCCTTGGACTGGTCTGAGCTCTCAGTATCTGCCTGAGGCGCCAGGCTTCAGTACCCTGGACTGGTCTGAGCTCTCAGTATCTGCTTGATTCCAACCAGGCTTCAGTACCCTGGACTGGTCTGAACTCTCAGTATCTGCCAGAGTCCAGGCTTCAGTGCCCTGGACTGGTCTGAGCTCTCAGTATCTGCCAGAGTCCAGGCATTAGTGACGTGGACTGGTCTAAGCTCTCAGTATCTGCCAGAGTCCAGGCTTCAGTGCCCTGGACTGGTCTAAGCTCTCAGTACCTGCCTGAGTCCAGGCTTCAGTGCCCTGGACTGGTCTGAGCTCTCAGTATCTGCTTGAGTCCATGCTTCAATGCCCTCAACTGGTCTAAGCTCTTAATATCTGCCTGGGGCCAGGCTTCAGTGCCCTGGACTGGTCTGAGCTCTCAGTATGTGCTTGAGTCCAGGCTTCAGTGCCCTGGACTGGTCTAAGCTCTCAGTATCTGCCTGAAGCCAGGCTTCAGTGCCCTGGACTGGTCTGAGCTCTCAGTATCTGCTTGAGTCCAGGCTTCAAATCCCTCGACTGGTCTAAGCTCTCAGTATCTGTCTGAGGCCAGGCTTCAGTGCCCTGGACTGGTCTGAGCTCTCAGTATCTGCTTGAGTCCAGGCTTCAGTACCCTGGACTGGTCTGAGCTCTCAGTATCTGCCTGAGGCCAGGCTTCAGTGCCCTGGACTGGTCTGAGCTCTCAGTATCTGCCAGAGTCCAGGCTTCAGTGCCCTGGACTGGTCTAAGCTCTCAGTATCTGCCGAGTCCTGGCTTCACTGCCCTGGACTGGTCTGAGTTCTCACTATCTGCTTGAGTCCAGGCTTCAGTGCCCTGGACTAGTCTGAGCTCTCAGTTTCTGCCAAGTCCAGGCTTCAGTGCCCTGGACTGGTCTGAGCTCTCAGTATCTGCCAGCGTCCAGGCTTCAGTGCCCTGGACTGGTCTGAGCTCTCAGTATCTGCCCGAGTCCAGGCTTCAGTGGCCTGGACTGGTCTGAGCTCTCAGTATCTGCTTGAGTCCAGCTTCTTTGCCCTGGACTGGTCTGAGCTCTCAGTATCTGCCGAGTCCAGGCTTTAGTGCCCTGGACTGGTCTGAGCTCTCAGTATCTGCCTGAGGCGCCAGGCTTCAGTGCCCTGGGCTGGTCTGAGCTCTCAGTATCTGCTTGAGTCCAGCCAGGCTTCAGTACCCTGGACTGGTCTGAGCTCTCAGTGTCTGCCTGAGTCCAGGCTTCAGTGCCCTGGACTGGTCTAAGCTCTCAGTATCTGCTTGAGTCCAGGCTTCAATACCCTCGACTGGTCTAAGCTCTCAGTATCTGCTTGAGTGCAGGCTTCAGTGCCCTGGACTGGTCTAAGCTCTCAGTATCTGCCTGAGTCCAGGCTTCAGTGCCCTGGACTGGTCTAAGCTCTCAGTATCTGCTTGAATCCAGGCTTCAGTGCCCTGGGCTAGTCTGAGCTCTCAGTATCTGCCGAGTCCAGGCTTTAGTGCCATGGACTGGTCTGAGTTCTCAGTATCTGCTTGAATCCAGGCTTCAGTGCCCTGGGCTAGCCTGAGCTCTCAGTATCTGCCTGAGTCCAGGCTTCAGTGCCCTGGACTGGTCTCACCTCTCAGTATCTGCCCGAGTCCAGGCTTCAGTGCCCTGGACTGGTCTGAGCTCTCAGTATCTGCCAGAGTCCAGGCTTCAGTGCCCTGGACTGGTCTGAGCTCTCAGTATCTGCCTGAGGCGCCATGCTTCAGTACCCTGGACTGGTCTGAGCTCTCAGTATCTGCTTGATTCCAACCAGGCTTCAGTACCCTGGACTGGTCTGAGCTCTCAGTATCTGCCAGAGTCCAGGCTTCAGTGCCCTGGACTGGTCTGAGCTCTCAGTATCTGCCAGAGTCCAGGCATTAGTGCCGTGGACTGGTCTAAGCTCTCAGTATCTGCCAGAGTCCAGGCTTCAGTGCCCTGAACTGGTCTAAGCTCTCAGTACCTGCCTGAGTCCAGGCTTCAGTGTCCTGGGCTAATCTGAGCTCTCAGTATCTGTCAGAGTCCAGGCTTCAGTGCCCTGGACTGGTCTGAGCTCTCAGTATCTGCCTGAGGCGCCAGGCTTCAGTACCCTGGACTGGTCTGAGCTCTCAGTATCTGCCAGAGTCCAGGCTTCAGTGCCCTGGACTGGTCTGAGCTCTCAGTATCTGCCAGAGTCCAGGCATTAGTGCCGTGGACTGGTCTAAGCTCTCAGTATCTGCCAGAGCCCAGGCTTCAGTGCCCTGGACTGGTCTGAGCTCTCAGTATCTGTCTGAGGCCAGGCTTCAGTGCCCTGGACTGGTCTGAGCTCTCAGTATCTGCTTGAGTCCAGGCTTCAGTACCCTGGACTGGTCTGAGCTCTCAGTATCTGCCTGAGGCCAGGCTTCAGTGCCCTGGACTGGTCTGAGCTCTCAGTATCTGCCAGAGTCCAGGCTTCAGTGCCCTGGACTGGCCTAAACTCTCAGTATCTGCCGAGTCCTGGCTTCAGTGCCCTGGACTGGTCTGAGTTCTCACTATCTGCTTGAGTCCAGGCTTCAGTGCCCTGGACTAGTCTGAGCTCTCAGTTTCTGCCGAGTCCAGGCTTCAGTGCCCTGGACTGGTCTGAGCTCTCAGTATCTGCCAGCTTCCAGGCTTCAGTGCCCTGGACTGATCTGAGCTCTCAGTATCTGCCCGAGTCCAGGCTTCAGTGGCCTGGACTGGTCTGAGCTCTCAGTATCTGCTTGAGTCCAGCTTCTTTGCCCTGGACTGGTCTGAGCTCTCAGTATCTGCCGAGTCCAGGCTTTAGTGCCCTGGACTGGTCTGAGCTCTCAGTATCTGCTTGAGTCCAGGCTTCAATACCCTCGACTGGTCTAAGCTCTCAGTATCTGCTTGAGTGCAGGCTTCAGTGCCCTGGACTGGTCTGAGCTCTCAGTATCTGCCGAGTCCAGGCTTTAGTGCCCTGGACTGGTCTGAGCTCTCAGTATCTGCCTGAGGCGCCAGGCTTCAGTGCCCTGGACTGGTCTGAGCTCTCAGTATCTGCTTGAGTCCAGCCAGGCTTCAGTACCCTGGACTGGTCTGAGCTCTCAGTGTCTGCCTGAGTCCAGGCTTCAGTGCCCTGGACTGGTCTAAGCTCTCAGTATCTGCTTGAGTCCAGGCTTCAATACCCTCGACTGGTCTAAGCTCTCAGTATCTGCTTGAGTGCAGGCTTCAGTGCCCTGGACTGGTCTAAGCTCTCAGTATCTGCCTGAGTCCAGGCTTCAGTGCCCTGGACTGGTCTAAGCTCTCAGTATCTGCTTGAATCCAGGCTTCAGTGCCCTGGGCTAGTCTGAGCTCTCAGTATCTGCCGAGTCCAGGCTTTAGTGCCATGGACTGGTCTGAGTTCTCAGTATCTGCTTGAATCCAGGCTTCAGTGCCCTGGGCTAGTCTGAGCTTTCAGTATCTGCCGAGTCCAGGCTTCAGTGCCCTGGACTGGTCTGAGCTCTCAGTATCTGCTTGAGTCCAGACAGGCTTCAGTACCCTGGACTGGTCTGAGCTCTCAGTGTCTGCCTGAGTCCAGGATTCAGTGCCCTGGACTGGTCTAAGCTCTCAGTATCTGCTTGAGTCCAGGCTTCAATACCCTCGACTGGTCTAAGCTCTCAGTATCTGCTTGAGTGCAGGCTTCAGTGCCCTGGACTGGTCTAAGCTCTCAGTATCTGCCTGAGTCCAGGCTTCAGTGCCCTGGACTGGTCTAAGCTCTCAGTATCTGCTTGAATCCAGGCTTCAGTGCCCTGGGCTAGTCTGAGCTCTCAGTATCTGCCGAGTCCAGGCTTTAGTGCCATGGACTGGTCTGAGTTCTCAGTATCTGCTTGAATCCAGGCTTCAGTGCCCTGGGCTAGCCTGAGCTCTCAGTATCTGCCTGAGTCCAGGCTTCAGTGCCCTGGACTGGTCTCACCTCTCAGTATCTGCCCGAGTCCAGGCTTCAGTGCCCTGGACTGGTCTGAGCTCTCAGTATCTGCCAGAGTCCAGGCTTCAGTGCCCTGGACTGGTCTGAGCTCTCAGTATCTGCCTGAGGCGCCAGGCTTCAGTACCCTGGACTGGTCTGAGCTCTCAGTATCTGCTTGATTCCAACCAGGCTTCAGTACCCTGGACTGGTCTGAGCTCTCAGTATCTGCCAGAGTCCAGGCTTCAGTGCCCTGGACTGGTCTGAGCTCTCAGTATCTGCCAGAGTCCAGGCATTAGTGCCGTGGACTGGTCTAAGCTCTCAGTATCTGCCAGAGTCCAGGCTTCAGTGCCCTTGACTGGTCTAAGCTCTCAGTACCTGCCTGAGTCCAGGCTTCAGTGTCCTGGGCTAATCTGAGCTCTCAGTATCTGTCAGAGTCCAGGCTTCAGTGCCCTGGACTGGTCTGAGCTCTCAGTATCTGCCTGAGGCGCCAGGCTTCAGTACCCTGGACTGGTCTGAGCTCTCAGTATCTGCCAGAGTCCAGGCTTCAGTGCCCTGGACTGGTCTGAGCTCTCAGTATCTGCCAGAGTCCAGGCATTAGTGCCGTGGACTGGTCTAAGCTCTCAGTATCTGCCAGAGCCCAGGCTTCAGTGCCCTGGACTGGTCTGAGCTCTCAGTATCTGTCTGAGGCCAGGCTTCAGTGCCCTGGACTGGTCTGAGCTCTCAGTATCTGCTTGAGTCCAGGCTTCAGTACCCTGGACTGGTCTGAGCTCTCAGTATCTGCCTGAGGCCAGGCTTCAGTGCCCTGGACTGGTCTGAGCTCTCAGTATCTGCCAGAGTCCAGGCTTCAGTGCCCTGGACTGGCCTAAGCTCTCAGTATCTGCCGAGTCCTGGCTTCAGTGCCCTGGACTGGTCTGAGTTCTCACTATCTGCTTGAGTCCAGGCTTCAGTGCCCTGGACTAGTCTGAGCTCTCAGTTTCTGCGGAGTCCAGGCTTCAGTGCCCTGGACTGGTCTGAGCTCTCAGTATCTGCCAGCGTCCAGGCTTCAGTGCCCTGGACTGGTCTGAGCTCTCAGTATCTGCCCGAGTCCAGGCTTCAGTGGCCTGGACTGGTCTGAGCTCTCAGTATCTGCTTGAGTCCAGCTTCTTTGCCCTGGACTGGTCTGAGCTCTCAGTATCTGCCGAGTCCAGGCTTTAGTGCCCTGGACTGGTCTGAGCTCTCAGTATCTGCTTGAGTCCAGGCTTCAATACCCTCGACTGGTCTAAGCTCTCAGTATCTGCTTGAGTGCAGGCTTCAGTGCCCTGGACTGGTCTAAGCTCTCAGTATCTGCCTGAGTCCAGGCTTCAGTGCCCTGGACTGGTCTAAGCTCTCAGTATCTGCTTGAATCCAGGCTTCAGTGCCCTGGGCTAGTCTGAGCTTTCAGTATCTGCCGAGTCCAGGCTTCAGTGCCCTGGACTGGTCTGAGCTCTCAGTATCTGCTTGAGTCCAGACAGGCTTCAGTACCCTGGACTGGTCTGAGCTCTCAGTGTCTGCCTGAGTCCAGGATTCAGTGCCCTGGACTGGTCTAAGCTCTCAGTATCTGCTTGAGTCCAGGCTTCAATACCCTCGACTGGTCTAAGCTCTCAGTATCTGCTTGAGTGCAGGCTTCAGTGCCCTGGACTGGTCTAAGCTCTCAGTATCTGCCTGAGTCCAGGCTTCAGTGCCCTGGACTGGTCTAAGCTCTCAGTATCTGCTTGAATCCAGGCTTCAGTGCCCTGGGCTAGTCTGAGCTCTCAGTATCTGCCGAGTCCAGGCTTTAGTGCCATGGACTGGTCTGAGTTCTCAGTATCTGCTTGAATCCAGGCTTCAGTGCCCTGGGCTAGCCTGAGCTCTCAGTATCTGCCTGAGTCCAGGCTTCAGTGCCCTGGACTGGTCTCACCTCTCAGTATCTGCCCGAGTCCAGGCTTCAGTGCCCTGGACTGGTCTGAGCTCTCAGTATCTGCCAGAGTCCAGGCTTCAGTGCCCTGGACTGGTCTGAGCTCTCAGTATCTGCCTGAGGCGCCAGGCTTCAGTACCCTGGACTGGTCTGAGCTCTCAGTATCTGCTTGATTCCAACCAGGCTTCAGTACCCTGGACTGGTCTGAGCTCTCAGTATCTGCCAGAGTCCAGGCTTCAGTGCCCTGGACTGGTCTGAGCTCTCAGTATCTGCCAGAGTCCAGGCATTAGTGCCGTGGACTGGTCTAAGCTCTCAGTATCTGACAGAGTCCAGGCTTCAGTGTCCTGGGCTAATCTGAGCTCTCAGTATCTGCCTGAGTCCAGGCTTCAGTGCCCTGGACTGGTCTCAACTCTCAGTATCTGCCCGAGTCCAGGCTTCAGTGCCTTGGACTGGTCTGAGCTCTCAGTATCTGCCAGAGTCCAGGCTTCAGTGCCCTGGACTGGTCTGAGCTCTCAGTATCTGCCTGAGGCGCCAGGCTTCAGTGCCCTGGACTGGTCTGAGCTCTCAGTATCTGCCTGAGGCGCCAGGCTTCAGTACCCTGGACTGGTCTGAGCTCTCAGTATCTGCTTGATTCCAACCAGGCTTCAGTACCCTGGACTGGTCTGAGCTCTCAGTATGTGCCAGAGACCAGGCTTCAGTGCCCTGGACTGGTCTGAGCTCTCAGTATCAGCCAGAGTCCAGGCATTAGTGCCGTGGCCTGGTCTAAGCTCTCAGTATCTGCCAGAGCCCAGGCATCAGTGCCCTGGACTGGTCTGAGCTCTCAGTATCTGCCAGCGTCCAGGCTTCAGTGCCCTGGACTGGTCTGAGCTCTCAGTATCTGCCCGAGTCCAGGCTTCAGTGGCCTGGACTGGTCTGAGCTCTCAGTATTTGCTTGAGTCCAGCTTCAGTGCCCTGGACTGGTCTGAGCTCTCAGTATCTGCCGAGTCCAGGCTTTAGTGCCCTGGACTGGTCTGAGTTCTCAGTATCTGCTTGAATCCAGGCTTCAGTGTCCTGGATAGTCTGAGCTCACAGTATCTGCCCGAGTCCAGGCTTCAGTGCCCTGGACTGGTCTCACCTCTCAGTATCTGCCCGAGTGCAGGCTTCAGTGCCCTGGACTGGCCTAAGCTCTCAGTATCTGCCGAGTCCTGGCTTCAGTGCCCTGGACTGGTCTGAGTTCTCACTATCTGCTTGAGTCCAGGCTTCAGTGCCCTGGACTAGTCTGAGCTCTCAGTTTCTGCCGAGTCCAGGCTTCAGTGCCCTGGACTGGTCTGAGCTCTCAGTATCTGCCAGCGTCCAGGCTTCAGTGCCCTGGACTGGTCTGAGCTCTCAGTATCTGCCCGAGTCCAGGCTTCAGTGGCCTGGACTGGTCTGAGCTCTCAGTATCTGCTTGAGTCCAGCTTCTTTGCCCTGGACTGGTCTGAGCTCTCAGTATCTGCCGAGTCCAGGCTTTAGTGCCCTGGACTGGTCTGAGCTCTCAGTATCTGCTTGAGTCCAGGCTTCAATACCCTCGACTGGTCTAAGCTCTCAGTATCTGCTTGAGTGCAGGGTTCAGTGCCCTTGACTGGTCTAAGCTCTCAGTATCTGCCTGAGTCCAGGCTTCAGTGCCCTGGACTGGTCTCACCTCTCAGTATCTGCCCGAGTCCAGGCTTCAGTGCCCTGGACTGGTCTGAGCTCTCAGTATCTGCCAGAGTCCAGGCTTCAGTGCCCTGGACTGGTCTGAGCTCTCAGTATCTGCCTGAGGCGCCAGGCTTCAGTGCCCTGGACTGGTCTGAGCTCTCAGTATCTGCCTGAGGCGCCAGGCTTCAGTACCCTGGACTGGTCTGAGCTCTCAGTATCTGCTTGATTCCAACCAGGCTTCAGTACCCTGGACTGGTCTGAGCTCTCAGTATCTGCCAGAGTCCAGGCTTCAGTGCCCTGGACTGGTCTGAGCTCTCAGTATCTTCCAGAGTCCAGGCATTAGTGCCGTGGACTGGTCTAAGCTCTCAGTATCTGCCAGAGCCCCGGCTTTAGTGCCCTGGACCGGTCTGAGCTCTCAGTTTCTGCCAGCGTCCAGGCTTCAGTGCCCTGGACTGGTATGAGCTCTCAGTATCTGCCCGAGTCCAGGCTTCAGTGGCCTGGACTGGTCTGAGCTCTCAGTATCTGCTTGAGTCCAGCTTCAGTGCCCTGGACTGGTCTGAGCTCTCAGTATCTGCCGAGTCCAGGCTTTAGTGCCCTGGACTGGTCTGAGTTCTCAGTATCTGCTTGAATCCAGGCTTCAGTGTCCTGGACTAGTCTGAGCTCACAGTATCTGCCCGAGTCCAGGCTTCAGTGCCCTGGACTGGTCTGAGCTCTCAGTATCTGCCTGAGGCGCCAGGCTTCAGTACCCTGGACTGGTCTGAGCTCTCAGTATCTGCTTGATTCCAACCAGGCTTCAGTACCCTGGACTGGTCTGAGCTCTCAGTATCTGCCAGAGTCCAGGCTTCAGTGCCCTGGACTGGTCTGAGCTCTCAGTATCTGCCAGAGTCCAGGCATTAGTGCCGTGGACTGGTCTAAGCTCTCAGTATCTGACAGAGTCCAGGCTTCAGTGTCCTGGGCTAATCTGAGCTCTCAGTATCTGCCTGAGTCCAGGCTTCAGTGCCCTGGACTGGTCTCAACTCTCAGTATCTGCCCGAGTCCAGGCTTCAGTGCCTTGGACTGGTCTGAGCTCTCAGTATCTGCCAGAGTCCAGGCTTCAGTGCCCTGGACTGGTCTGAGCTCTCAGTATCTGCCTGAGGCGCCAGGCTTCAGTGCCCTGGACTGGTCTGAGCTCTCAGTATCTGCCTGAGGCGCCAGGCTTCAGTACCCTGGACTGGTCTGAGCTCTCAGTATCTGCTTGATTCCAACCAGGCTTCAGTACCCTGGACTGGTCTGAGCTCTCAGTATGTGCCAGAGACCAGGCTTCAGTGCCCTGGACTGGTCTGAGCTCTCAGTATCAGCCAGAGTCCAGGCATTAGTGCCGTGGCCTGGTCTAAGCTCTCAGTATCTGCCAGAGCCCAGGCATCAGTGCCCTGGACTGGTCTGAGCTCTCAGTATCTGCCAGCGTCCAGGCTTCAGTGCCCTGGACTGGTCTGAGCTCTCAGTATCTGCCCGAGTCCAGGCTTCAGTGGCCTGGACTGGTCTGAGCTCTCAGTATTTGCTTGAGTCCAGCTTCAGTGCCCTGGACTGGTCTGAGCTCTCAGTATCTGCCGAGTCCAGGCTTTAGTGCCCTGGACTGGTCTGAGTTCTCAGTATCTGCTTGAATCCAGGCTTCAGTGTCCTGGATAGTCTGAGCTCACAGTATCTGCCCGAGTCCAGGCTTCAGTGCCCTGGACTGGTCTCACCTCTCAGTATCTGCCCGAGTGCAGGCTTCAGTGCCCTGGACTGGCCTAAGCTCTCAGTATCTGCCGAGTCCTGGCTTCAGTGCCCTGGACTGGTCTGAGTTCTCACTATCTGCTTGAGTCCAGGCTTCAGTGCCCTGGACTAGTCTGAGCTCTCAGTTTCTGCCGAGTCCAGGCTTCAGTGCCCTGGACTGGTCTGAGCTCTCAGTATCTGCCAGCGTCCAGGCTTCAGTGCCCTGGACTGGTCTGAGCTCTCAGTATCTGCCCGAGTCCAGGCTTCAGTGGCCTGGACTGGTCTGAGCTCTCAGTATCTGCTTGAGTCCAGCTTCTTTGCCCTGGACTGGTCTGAGCTCTCAGTATCTGCCGAGTCCAGGCTTTAGTGCCCTGGACTGGTCTGAGCTCTCAGTATCTGCTTGAGTCCAGGCTTCAATACCCTCGACTGGTCTAAGCTCTCAGTATCTGCTTGAGTGCAGGGTTCAGTGCCCTTGACTGGTCTAAGCTCTCAGTATCTGCCTGAGTCCAGGCTTCAGTGCCCTGGACTGGTCTCACCTCTCAGTATCTGCCCGAGTCCAGGCTTCAGTGCCCTGGACTGGTCTGAGCTCTCAGTATCTGCCAGAGTCCAGGCTTCAGTGCCCTGGACTGGTCTGAGCTCTCAGTATCTGCCTGAGGCGCCAGGCTTCAGTGCCCTGGACTGGTCTGAGCTCTCAGTATCTGCCTGAGGCGCCAGGCTTCAGTACCCTGGACTGGTCTGAGCTCTCAGTATCTGCTTGATTCCAACCAGGCTTCAGTACCCTGGACTGGTCTGAGCTCTCAGTATCTGCCAGAGTCCAGGCTTCAGTGCCCTGGACTGGTCTGAGCTCTCAGTATCTTCCAGAGTCCAGGCATTAGTGCCGTGGACTGGTCTAAGCTCTCAGTATCTGCCAGAGCCCCGGCTTCAGTGCCCTGGACCGGTCTGAGCTCTCAGTTTCTGCCAGCGTCCAGGCTTCAGTGCCCTGGACTGGTATGAGCTCTCAGTATCTGCCCGAGTCCAGGCTTCAGTGGCCTGGACTGGTCTGAGCTCTCAGTATCTGCTTGAGTCCAGCTTCAGTGCCCTGGACTGGTCTGAGCTCTCAGTATCTGCCGAGTCCAGGCTTTAGTGCCCTGGACTGGTCTGAGTTCTCAGTATCTGCTTGAATCCAGGCTTCAGTGTCCTGGACTAGTCTGAGCTCACAGTATCTGCCCGAGTCCAGGCTTCAGTGCCCTGGACTGGTCTCACCTCTCAGTATCTGCCCGAGTCCAGGCTTCAGTGCCCTGGACTGGTCTGAGCTCTCAGTATCTGCCTGAGGCGCCAGGCTTCAGTGCCCTGGACTGGTCTGAGCTCTCAGTATCTGCTTGAGTCCAGCTAGGCGTCAGTACCCTGGACTGGTATGAGCTCTCAGTGTCTGCCTGAGTCCAGGCTTCAGTGCCCTGGACTGGTCTAAGCTCTCAGTATCTGCTTGAGGCCAGGCTTCAATACCCTCGACTGGTCTAAGCTCTCAGTATCTGCTTGAGTGCAGGCTTCAGTGCCCTGGACTGATCTAAGCTCTCAGTATCTGCCTGAGTCCAGGCTTCAGTGCCCTGGACTGGTCTAAGCTCTCAGTATCTGCTTGAATCCAGGCTTCAGTGCCCTGGACTGGTCTAAGCTCTCAGTATCTGCCGAGTCCAGGGTTTAGTGCCATGGACTGGTCTGAGTTCTCAGTATCTGCTTGAATCCAGGCTTCAGTGCCCTGGGCTAGCCTGAGCTCTCAGTATCTGCCTGAGTCCAGGCTTCAGTGCCCTGGACTGGTCTCACTTCTCAGTATCTGCCCGAGTCCAGGCTTCAGTGCCCTGGACTGGTCTGAGCTCTCAGTATCTGCCAGAGTCCATGCTTCAGTGCCCTGGACTGGTCTGAGCTCTCAGTATCTGCCTGAGGCGTCAGGCTTCAGTACCCTGGACTGGTCTGAGCTCTCAGTATCTGCTTGATTCCAACCAGGCTTCAGTACCCTGGACTGGTCTGAGCTCTCAGTATCTGCCAGAGTCCGGGCTTCAGTGCCCTGGACTGGTCTGAGCTCTCAGTATCTGCCAGAGTCCAGGCATTAGTGCCATGGACTGGTCTAAGCTCTCAGTATCTGCCAGAGTCCAGGCTTCAGTGCCCTGGACTGGTCTAAGCTCTCAGTACCTGCCTGAGTCCAGGCTTCAGTGTCCTGGGCTAGTCTAAGCTCTCAGTATCTGCCTGAGTCCAGGCTTCAGTGCCCTGGACTGGTCTCACCTCTCAGTATCTGCCCGAGTCCAGGCTTCAGTGCCCTGGACTGGTCTGAGCTCTCAGTATCTTCCAGAGTCCAGGCTTCAGTGCCCTGGACTGGTCTCAGCTCTCAGTATCTGCCTGAGGCGCCAGGCTTCAGTACCCTGGACTGGTCTGAGCTCTCAGTATCTGCTTGATTCCAACCAGACGTCAGCACCCTGGACTGTTCTGAGCTCTCAGTATCTGCCAGAGTCCAGGCTTCAGTGCCCTGGACTGGTCTGAGCTCCCAGTATCTGCCAGAGTCCAGGCATTAGTGCCGTGGACTGGTCTAAGCTCTCAGTATCTGCCAGAGTCCAGGCTTCAGTGCCCTGGACTGGTCTAAGCTCTCAGTATCTGCCTGAGTCCAGGTTTCAGTGCCCTGGACTGGTCTGAGCTCTCAATATCTGCTTGAGTCCAGGCTTCAATACCCTCAACTGGTCTAAGCTCTTAGTATCTGCCTTAGGCCAGGCTTCAGTGCCCTGGACTGGTCTGAGCTCTCAGTATCTGCTTGAGTCCAGGCTTCAGTGCCCTCGACTGGTCTAAGCTCTCAGTATCTGCCTGAGGCCAGGCTTCAGTGCCCTGGACTGGTCTGAGCTCTCAGTATCTGCTTGAGTCCAGGCTTCAATTCCGTCGACTGGTCTAAGCTCTCAGTATCTGTCTAAGGCCAGGCTTCAGTGCCCTGGACTGTTCTGAGCTCTCAGTATCTGCTTGAGTCCAGGCTTCAATTCCGTCAACTGGTCTAAGCTCTCAGTATCTGTCTGAGGCCAATCTTCAGTGCCCTGGACTGGTCTGAGCTCTCAGTATCTGCGTGAGTCCAGGCTTCAGTGCCCTGGACTGGTCTGAGCTCTCAGTATCTGCCAGAGTCCAGGCTTCAGTGCCCTGGACTGGTCTAAGCTCTCAGTATCTGCCGAGTCCTGGCTTCAGTGCCCTGGACTGGTCTGAGTTCTCACTATCTGCTTGAGTTCAGGCTTCAGTGCCCTGGACTAGTCTGAGCTCTCAGTTTCTGCCGAGTCCAGGCTTCAGTGCCCTGGACTGGTCTGAGCTCTCAGTATCTGCCAGCGTCCAGGCTTCAGTGCCCTGGACTGGTCTGAGTTCTCACTATCTGCTTGAGTTCAGGCTTCAGTGCCCTGGACTAGTCTGAGCTCTCAGTTTCTGCCGAGTCCAGGCTTCAGTGCCCTGGACTGGTCTGAGCTCTCAGTATCTGCCGGAGTCCAGGCATTAGTGCCATGGACTGGTCTAAGCTCTCAGTATCTGCCAGAGTCCAGGCTTCAGTGCCCTGGACTGGTCTAAGCTCTCAGTACCTGCCTGAGTCCAGGCTTCAGTGTCCTGGGCTAGTATGAGCTCTCAGTATCTGCCTGAGTCCAGGCTTCAGTGCCCTGGACTGGTCTCACCTCTCAGTATCTGCCCGAGTCCAGGCTTCAGTGCCCTGGACTGGTCTGAGCTCTCAGTATCTTCCAGAGTCCAGGCTTCAGTGCCCTGGACTGGTCTCAGCTTTCAGTATCTGCCTGAGGCGCCAGGCTTCAGTACCCCGGACTGGTCTGAGCTCTCAGTATCTGCTTGATTCCAACCAGGCTTCAGCACCCTGGACTGGTCTGAGCTCTCAGTATCTGCCAGAGTCCAGGCTTCAGTGCCCTGGACTGGTCTGAGCTCCCAGTATCTGCCAGAGTCCAGGCATTAGTGCCGTGGACTGGTCTAAGCTCTCAGTATCTGCCAGAGTCCAGGCTTCAGTGCCCTGGACTGGTCTAAGCTCTCAGTATCTGCCTGAGTCCAGGTTTCAGTGCCCTGGACTGGTCTGAGCTCTCAGTATCTGCTTGAGTCCAGGCTTCAATACCCTCAACTGGTCTAAGCTCTTAGTATCTGCCTTAGGCCAGGCTTCAGTGCCCTGGACTGGTCCGAGCTCTCAGTATCTGCTTGAGTCCAGGCTTCAATTCCGTCGACTGGTCTAAGCTCTCAGTATCTGTCTAAGGCCAGGCTTCAGTGCCCTGGACTGGTCTGAGCTCTCAGTATCTGCTTGAGTCCAGGCTTCAATTCCGTCGACTGGTCTAAGCTCTCAGTATCTGTCTGAGGCCAGGCTTCAGTGCCCTGGACTGGTCTGAGCTCTCAGTATCTGCTTGAGTCCAGGCTTCAGTGCCCTGGACTGGTCTGAGCTCTCAGTATCTGCCAGAGTCCAGGCTTCTGTGCCCTGGACTGGTCTAAGCTCTCAGTATCTGCCGAGTCCTGGCTTCAGTGCCCTGGACTGGTCTGAGTTCTCACTATCTGCTTGAGTTCAGGCTTCAGTGCCCTGGACTAGTCTGAGCTCTCAGTTTCTGCCGAGTCCAGGCTTCAGTGCCCTGGACTGGTCTGAGCTCTCAGTATCTGCCAGCGTCCAGGCTTCAGTGCCCTGGACTGGTCTGAGCTCTCAGTATCTGCCCGAGTCCAGGCTTCAGTGGCCTGGACTGGTCTGAGCTCTCAGTATCTGCTTGAGTCCAGCTTCAGTGCCCTGGACTGGTCTGAGCTCTCAGTATCTGCCGAGTCCAGGCTTTAGTGCCCTGGACTGGTCTGAGCTGTCAGTATCTGCCGAGTCCAGGCTTTAGTGCCATGGACTGGTCTGAGTTCTCAGTATCTGCTTGAATCCTGCTTCAGTGCCCTGGGCTAGTCTGAGCTCTCAGTATCTGCCTGAGTCCAGGCTTCAGTGCCCTGGACTGGTCTCACCTCTCAGTATCTGCCCGAGTCCAGGCTTCAGTGCCCTGGACTGGTCTGAGCTCTCAGTATCTGCCAGAGTCCAGGCTTCAGTGCCCTGGACTGGTCTGAGCTCTCAGTATCTGCCTGAGGCGCCAGGCTTCAGTACCCTGGAAAGGTCTGAGCTCTCAGTATCTGCTTGATTCCAACCAGGCTTCAGTATCCTGGACTGGTCTGAGCTCTCAGTATCTGCCAGAGTCCGGGCTTCAGTGCCCTGGACTGGTCTGAGCTCTCAGTATCTGCCAGAGTCCAGGCATTAGTGCCGTGGACTGGTCTAAGCTCTCAGTATCTGCCAGAGTCCAGGCTCCAGTGCCCTGGACTGGTCTAAGCTCTCAGTATCTGCCTGAGTCCAGGCTTCAGTACCCTGGACTGGTCTGAGCTCTCAGTATCTGCTTGAGTCCAGGCATCAATACCCTCAACTGGTCTAAGCTCTTTGTATCTGCCTGGGGCCTGGCTTCAGTGCCCTGGACTGGTCTGAGCTCTCAGTATCTGCTTGAGTCCAGGCTTCAGTGCCCTGGACTGGTCTAAGCTCTCAGTATATGCCTGAAGCCAGGCTTCAGTGCCCTGGACTGGTCTGAGCTCTCAGTATCTGCTTGAGTCCAGGCTTCAATTCCCTCGACTAGTCTTAGCTCTCAGTATCTGTCTGAGGCCAGGCTTCAGTGCCCTGGACTGGTCTGAGCTCTCAGTATCTGCTTGAGTCCAGGCTTCAGTACCCTGGACTGGTCGGAGCTCTCAGTATCCGCCTGAGGCCAGGCTTCAGTGCCCTGGACTGGTCTGAGCTCTCAGTATCTGCCAGAGTCCAGGCTTCAGTGCCCTGGACTGGTCTAAGCTCTCAGTATCTGCCGAGCCCTGGCTTCAGTGCCCTGGACTGGTCTCACCATTCAGTATCTGCCTGAGTCCAGGCTTCAGTGCCCTGGACTAGTCTGAGCTCTCAGTATCTGCCAGAGTCCAGGCTTCAGTGCCCTGGACTGGCCTAAGCTCTCAGTATCTGCCGAGTCCTGGCTTCAGTGCCCTGGACTGGTCTGAGCTCTCAGTATCTGCTTGAGTCCAGCCTCAGTGCCCTGGACTGGTCTGAGCTCTCAGTATCTGTCTGAGGCCAGGCTTCAGTGCCCTGGACTGGTCTGAGCTCTCAGTATCTGCTTGACTCCAGGCTTCAGTACCCTGGACTGGTCTGAGCTCTCAGTATCTGCCTGAGGCCAGGCTTCAGTGCCCTGGACTGGTCTGAGCTCTCAGTATCTGCCAGAGTACAGGCTTCAGTGCCCTGGACTGGTCTAAGCTCTCACTATCTGCTTGAGTCCAGGCTTCAGTGCCCTGGACTAGTCTGAGCTCTCAGTTTCTGCCGAGTCCAGGCTTCAGTGCCCTGGACTGGTCTGAGCTCTCAGTATCTGCCAGCGTCCAGGCTTCAGTGCCCTGGACTGGTCTGAGCTCTCAGTATCTGCCCGAGTCCAGGCTTCAGTGGCCTGGACTGGTCTGAGCTCTCAGTATCTGCTTGAGTCCAGCTTCAGTGCCCTGGACTGGTCTGAGCTCTCAGTATCTGCCGAGTCCAGGCTTTAGTGCCCTGGACTGGTCTGAGTTCTCAGTACCTGCTTGAATCCAGGCTTCAGTGTCCTGGACTAGTCTGAGCTCTCAGTATCTGCCCGAGTCCAGGCTTCAGTGCCCTGGACTGGTCTCACCTCTCAGTATCTGCCCGAGTCCAGGCTTCAGTGCCCTGGACTGGTCTGAGCTCTCAGTATCTGCCTGAGGCGCCAGGCTTCAGTGCCCTGGACTGGTCTGAGCTCTCAGTATCTGCTTGAGTCCAGCCAGGCTTCAGTACCCTGGACTGGTCTGAGCTCTCAGTGTCTGCCTGAGTCCAGGCTTCAGTGCCCTGGACTGGTCTAAGCTCTCGGTATCTGCTTGAGTCCAGGCTTCAATACCCTCGACTGGTCTAAGCTCTCAGTATCTGCTTGAGTGCAGGCTTCAGTGCCCTGGACTGGTCTGAGCTCTCAGTATCTGCCTGAGTCCAGGCTTCAGTGCCCTGGACTGGTCTAAGCTCTCAGTATCTGCTTGAATCCAGGCTTCAGTGCCCTGGGCTAGTCTGAGCTCTCAGTATCTGCCGAGTCCAGGCTTTAGTGCCATGGACTGGTCTGAGTTCTCAGTATCTGCCTGAATCCAGGCTTCAGTGCCCTGGGCTAGTCTGAGCTCTCAGTATCTGCCTGAGTCCAGGCTTCAGTGCCCTGGACTGGTCTCACCTCTCAGTATCTGCCCGAGTCCAGGCTTCAGTGCCCTGGACTGGTCTGAGCTCTCAGTATCTGCCAGAGTCCAGGCTTCAGTGCCCTGGACTGGTCTGAGCTCTCAGTATCTGCCTGAGGCGCCAGGCTTCAGTACCCTGGACTGGTCTGAGCTCTCAGTATCTGCTTGATTCCAACCAGGCTTCAGTACCCTGGACTGGTCTGAGCTCTCAGTATCTGCCAGAGTCCAGGCTTCAGTGCCTTGGACTGGTCTAAGCTCTCAGTATCTGCCTGAGTCCAGGCTTCAGTGCCCTGGACTGGTCTAAGCTCTCAGTATCTGCTTGAATCCAGGCTTCAGTGCCCTGGGCTAGTCTGAGCTCTCAGTATCTGCCGAGTCCAGGCTTTAGTGCCCTGGACTGGTCTCACCTCTCAGTATCTGCCCGAGTCCAGGCTTCAGTGCCCTGGACTGGTCTAAGCTCTCAGTATCTGCCTGAGTCCAGGCTTCAGTGCCCTGGACTGGTCTCACCTCTCAGTATCTGCCCGAGTCCAGGCTTCAGTGCCCTGGACTGGTCTAAGCTCTCAGTATCTGCCTGAGTCCAGGCTTCAGTGCCCTGGACTGGTCTAAGCTCTCAGTATCTGCTTGAATCCAGGCTTCAGTGCCCTGGGCTAGTCTGAGCTCTCAGTATCTGCCGAGTCCAGGCTTTAGTGCCATGGACGGGTCTGAGTTCTCAGTATCTGATTGAATCCAGGCTTCAGTGCCCTGGGCTAGTCTGAGCTCTCAGTATCTGCCTGAGTCCAGGCTTCAGTGCCCTGGACTGGTCTCACCTCTCAGTATCTGCCCGAGTCCAGGCTTCAGTGCCCGGACTGGTCTAAGCTCTCAGTACCTGCCTGAGTCCAGGCTTTAGTGCTCTGGACTGGTCTAAGCTCTCAGTATATGCCAGCATCCAGGCCTCAGTGCCCTGGACTGGTATAAGCTCTAAGTATCTGCCGAGTCCTGGCTTCAGTGCACTGGACTAGTCTGAGCTCTCAGTATCTGCCCGAGTCCAGGCTTCAGTGCCCTGGACTGGTCTCACCTCTCAGTATCTGCCCGAGTCCAGGCTTCAGTGCCCTGGACTGGTCTGAGCTCTCAGTAACTGCCTGAGGTGTCAGGCTTCAGTGCCCTGGACTGATCTGAGCTTTCAGTATCTGCTTGAGTCCAGCCAGGCTACAGTACCCTGGACTGGTCTGAGCTCTCAGTATCTGCTTGATTCCAACCAGGCTTCAGTACCCTGGACTGGTCTGAGCTCTCAGTATCTGCCAGAGTCCAGGCTTCAGTGCCCTGGACTGGTCTGAGCTCTCAGTATCTGCCAGAGTACAGGCATTAGTGCCGTGGACTGGTCTAAGCTCTCAGTATCTGCCAGAGTCCAGGCTTCAATGCCCTGGACTGGTCTAAGCTCTCATTACCTGCCAGAGTCCAGGCTTTAGTGCTCTGGACTGGTCTAAGCTCTCAGTATATGCCAGCATCCAGGCCTCAGTGCCCTGGACTGGTATAAGCTCTCAGTATCTGCCGAGTCCTGGCTTCAGTGCCTTGGACTAGTCTGAGCTCTCAGTATCTGCCCGAGTCCAGGCTTCAGTGCCCTGGACTGGTCTCACCTCTCAATATCTGCCCGAGTCCAGGCTTCAGTGCCCTGGACTGGTGTGAGCTCTCAGTAGCTGCCTGAGGTGCCAGGCTTCAGTGCCCTGGACTGGTCTGAGCTCTCAGTATCTGCTTGAGTCCAGCCAGGCTTCAGTACCCTGGACTGGTCTGAGCTCTCAGTGTCTGCCTGAGTCCAGGCTTCAGTGCCCTGGACTGGTTTAAGCTCTCAGTATCTGCCTGAGTCCAGGCTTCAGTGCCCTGGACTGGTCTAAGCTCTCAGTATCTGCTTGAGTCCAGGCTTCAATACCCTCGACTGGTCTAAGCTCTCAGTATCTGCTTGAGTCCAGGCTTCAGTGCTCTGGACTGGTCTAAGCTCTCAGTATCTGCCTGAGTCCAGGCTTCAGTGCCCTGGACGGGTTTGAGCTCTCAGTATCTGCTTGAGTCCAGGCTTCCGTACCCTGGACTGGTCTGAGCTCTTAGTATCTGCCTGAGGCCAGGCTTCAATGCCCTGGACTGGTCTGAGCTCTCGGTATCTGCTTGGGTCCAGGCTTCAGTGACCTGGACTAGTCTGAGCTCTCAGTATCTGCTCGAGTCCAGGCTTCAGTGCCCTGGACTGGTCTCACCTCTCAGTATCTGCCCGAGTCCAGGCTTCAGTGCCCTGGACTGGTCTGAGCTCTCAGTATCTGCCTGAGTCCAGGCTTCATTGCCCTGGACTGGTCTGAGCTCTCAGTATCTGCCGAGTCCAGGCTTCAGTGCCCTGAACTGGTTTGAGCTCTCAGTATCTGCCGAGTCCAGGCTTCCGTGCCCTGGTCTCGTCTGAGCTCTCAGTATCTGCCGAGTCCAGGCTTCAGTGCCCTGTAAATGTCTCACCTCTCAGTATCTGCCCGAGTCCAGGCTTCAGTGCCCTGGACTGGTCTGTGCTCTGAGTATCTGCCTGAGTCCAGGCTGCAATACCCTGGACTGGTCTGAGCTCTCAGTATCTGCCAGAGTCCAGGCTTCAGTGCCCTGGACTGGTCTGAGCTCTCAGTATCTGCCCGAGTCCAGTGCCCTGGACTGGTCTGAGCTCTCAGTATCTGTCTGAGTCTTGGCTTCAGTGCCCTGAACTGGTCTGAGCTCTCAGTATCTGCCAAGTCCAGGCTTCCGTGCCCTGGACTAGTCTGAGCTCTCAGTATCTGCCGAGTCCAGGCTTCAGTGCCCTGGAAATGTCTCACCTCTCAGTATCTGCCCGAGTCCAGGCTGCAATACCCTGGACTGGTCTGAGCTCTCAGTATCTGCCGAGTCCAGGCTTCAGTGCCCTGGACTGGTCTGAGCTCTCAGTATCTGCCCGAGTCCAGTGCCCTGGACTGGTCTGAGCTCTCAGTATCTGTCTGAGTCTTGGCTTCAGTGCCCTGGACTGGTCTGTGCTCTGAGTATCTGCCAGAGTACAGGCTTCAGTGCCCTGGACTGGTCTAAGCTCTCAGTATCTGCCGAGTCCTGGCTTCAGTGCCCTGGACTGGTCTGAGCTCTCAGTATCTGCCTGAGTCCAGGCTGCAATACCCTGGACTGGTCTGAGCTCTCAGTATCTGCCGAGTCCAGGCTTCAGTGCCCTGGACTGGTCTGAGCTCTTAGTATCTACCAGAGTCCAGGCTTTAGTGCTCTGGACTGGTCTAAGCTCTCAGTATCTGCCAGCATCCAGGCCTCAGTGCCCTGGACTGGTCTAAGCTCTCAGTATCTGCCTGAGTCCAGGCTTCAGTGCCCTGGACTGGTCTCACCTCTCAGTATCTGCCCGAGTCCAGGCTTCAGTGCCCTGGACTGGTCTGAGCTCTCAGTATCTGCCAGAGTCCAGGCTTCAGTGCCCTGGACTGGTCTGAGCTCTCAGTATCTGCCTGAGGCGCCAGGCTTCAGTACCCTGGACTGGTCTGAGCTCTCAGTATCTGCTTGATTCCAACCAGGCTTCAGTACCCTGGACTGGTCTGAGCTCTCAGTATCTGCCAGAGTCCAGGCTTCAGTGCCCTGGACTGGTCTGAGCTCTCAGTATCTGCCAGAGTCCAGGCTTTAGTGACGTGGACTGGTCTAAGCTCTCAGTATCTGCCAGAGTCCAGGCTTCAGTGCCCTGGACTGGTCTAAGCTCTCAGTACCTGCCTGAGTCCAGGCTTCAGTGCCCTGGACTGGTCTGAGCTCTCAGTATCTGCTTGAGTCCAGGCTTCAATGCCCTCAACTGGTCTAAGCTCTTAGTATCTGCCTGGGGCCAGGCTTCAGTGCCCTGGACTGGTCTGAGCTCTCAGTATCTGCTTGAGTCCAGGCTTCAGTGCCCTGGACTGGTCTAAGCTCTCAGTATCTTCCTGAAGCCAGGCTTCAGTGCCCTGGACTGGTCTGAGCTCTCAGTATCTGCTTGAGTCGAGGCTTCAATTCCCTCGACTGGTCTAAGCTCTCAGTATCTGTCTGAGGCCAGGCTTCAGTGCCCTGGACTGGTCTGAGCTCTCAGTATCTGCTTGAGTCCAGGCTTCAGTACCCTGGACTGGTCTGAGCTCTCAGTATCTGCCTGAGGCCAGGCTTCAGTGCCCTGGACTGGTCTGAGCTCTCAGTATCTGCCAGAGTCCAGGCTTCAGTGCCCTGGACTGGTCTAAGCTCTCAGTATCTGCCGAGTCCTGGCTTCAGTGCCCTGGACTGGTCTGAGTTCTCACTATCTGCTTGAGTCCAGGCTTCAGTGCCCTGGACTAGTCTGAGCTCTCAGTTTCTGCCGAGTCCAGGCTTCAGTGCCCTGGACTGGTCTGAGCTCTCAGTATCTGCCAGCGTCCAGGCTTCAGTGCCCTGGACTGGTCTGAGCTCTCAGTATCTGCCCGAGTCCAGGCTTCAGTGGCCTGGACTGGTCTGAGCTCTCAGTATCTGCCGAGTCCAGGCTTTAGTGCCCTGGACTGGTCTGAGCTCTCAGTATCTGCCTGAGGGGCCAGGCTTCAGTGCCCTGGACTGGTCTGAGCTCTCAGTATCTGCTTGAGTCCAGCCAGGCTTCAGTACCCTGGACTGGTCTGAGCTCTCAGTATCTGCCGAGTCCAGGCTTTAGTGCCATGGACTGGTCTGAGTTCTCAGTATCTGCTTGAATCCAGGCTTCAGTGCCCTGGGCTAGTCTGAGCTCTCAGTATCTGCCTGAGTCCAGGCTTCAGTGCCCTGGACTGGTCTCACCTCTCAGTATCTGCCCGAGTCCAGGCTTCAGTGCCCTGGACTGGTCTGAGCTCTCAGTATCTGCCAGAGTCCAGGCTTCAGTGCCCTGGACTGGTCTGAGCTCTCAGTATCTGCCTGAGGCGCCAGGCTTCAGTACCCTGGACTGGTCTGAGCTCTCAGTATCTGCTTGATTCCAACCAGGCTTCAGTACCCTGGACTGGTCTGAACTCTCAGTATCTGCCAGAGTCCAGGCTTCAGTGCCCTGGACTGGTCTGAACTCTCAGTATCTGCCAGAGTCCAGGCATTAGTGACGTGGACTGGTCTAAGCTCTCAGTATCTGCCAGAGTCCAGGCTTCAGTGCCCTGGACTGGTCTAAGCTCTCAGTACCTGCCTGAGTCCAGGCTTCAGTGCCCTGGACTGGTCTGAGCTCTCAGTATCTGCGTGAGTCCAGGCTTCAATGCCCTCAACTGGTCTAAGCTCTTAATATCTGCCTGGGGCCAGGCTTCAGTGCCCTGGACTGGTCTGAGCTCTCAGTATGTGCTTGAGTCCAGGCTTCAGTGCCCTGGACTGGTCTAAGCTCTCAGTATCTGCCTGAAGCCAGGCTTCAGTGCCCTGGACTGGTCTGAGCTCTCAGTATCTGCTTGAGTCCAGGCTTCAATTCCCTCGACTGGTCTAAGCTCTCAGTATCTGTCTGAGGCCAGGCTTCAGTGCCCTGGACTGGTCTGAGCTCTCAGTATCTGCTTGAGTCCAGGCTTCAGTACCCTGGACTGGTCTGAGCTCTCAGTATCTGCCTGAGGCCAGGCTTCAGTGCCCTGGACTGGTCTGAGCTCTCAGTATCTGCCAGAGTCCAGGCTTCAGTGCCCTGGACTGGTCTAAGCTCTCAGTATCTGCCGAGTCCTGGCTTCACTGCCCTGGACTGGTCTGAGTTCTCAATATCTGCTTGAGTCCAGGCTTCAGTGCCCTGGACTAGTCTGAGCTCTCAGTTTCTGCCAAGTCCAGGCTTCAGTGCCCTGGACTGGTCTGAGCTCTCAGTATCTGCCAGCGTCCAGGCTTCAGTGCCCTGGACTGATCTGAGCTCTCAGTATCTGCCCGAGTCCAGGCTTCAGTGGCCTGGACTGGTCTGAGCTCTCAGTATCTGCTTGAGTCCAGCTTCTTTGCCCTGGACTGGTCTGAGCTCTCAGTTTCTGCCGAGTCCAGGCTTCAGTGCCCTGGACTGGTCTGAGCTCTCAGTATCTGCCAGCGTCCAGGCTTCAGTGCCCTGGACTGGTCTGAGCTCTCAGTATCTGCCCGAGTCCAGGCTTCAGTGGCCTGGACTGGTCTGAGCTCTCAGTATCTGCCGAGTCCAGGCTTTAGTGCCCTGGACTGGTCTGAGCTCTCAGTATCTGCCTGAGGGGCCAGGCTTCAGTGCCCTGGACTGGTCTGAGCTCTCAGTATCTGCTTGAGTCCAGCCAGGCTTCAGTACCCTGGACTGGTCTGAGCTCTCAGTATCTGCCGAGTCCAGGCTTTAGTGCCATGGACTGGTCTGAGTTCTCAGTATCTGCTTGAATCCAGGCTTCAGTGCCCTGGGCTAGTCTGAGCTCTCAGTATCTGCCTGAGTCCAGGCTTCAGTGCCCTGGACTGGTCTCACCTCTCAGTATCTGCCCGAGTCCAGGCTTCAGTGCCCTGGACTGGTCTGAGCTCTCAGTATCTGCCAGAGTCCAGGCTTCAGTGCCCTGGACTGGTCTGAGCTCTCAGTATCTGCCTGAGGCGCCAGGCTTCAGTACCCTGGACTGGTCTGAGCTCTCAGTATCTGCTTGATTCCAACCAGGCTTCAGTACCCTGGACTGGTCTGAGCTCTCAGTATCTGCCAGAGTCCAGGCTTCAGTGCCCTGGACTGGTCTGAGCTCTCAGTATCTGCCAGAGTCCAGGCATTAGTGCCGTGGACTGGTCTAAGCTCTCAGTATCTGACAGAGTCCAGGCTTCAGTGTCCTGGGCTAATCTGAGCTCTCAGTATCTGCCTGAGTCCAGGCTTCAGTGCCCTGGACTGGTCTCAACTCTCAGTATCTGCCCGAGTCCAGGCTTCAGTGCCTTGGACTGGTCTGAGCTCTCAGTATCTGCCAGAGTCCAGGCTTCAGTGCCCTGGACTGGTCTGAGCTCTCAGTATCTGCCTGAGGCGCCAGGCTTCAGTGCCCTGGACTGGTCTGAGCTCTCAGTATCTGCCTGAGGCGCCAGGCTTCAGTACCCTGGACTGGTCTGAGCTCTCAGTATCTGCTTGATTCCAACCAGGCTTCAGTACCCTGGACTGGTCTGAGCTCTCAGTATGTGCCAGAGACCAGGCTTCAGTGCCCTGGACTGGTCTGAGCTCTCAGTATCAGCCAGAGTCCAGGCATTAGTGCCGTGGCCTGGTCTAAGCTCTCAGTATCTGCCAGAGCCCAGGCATCAGTGCCCTGGACTGGTCTGAGCTCTCAGTATCTGCCAGCGTCCAGGCTTCAGTGCCCTGGACTGGTCTGAGCTCTCAGTATCTGCCCGAGTCCAGCTTCAGTGCCCTGGACTGGTCTGAGCTCTCAGTATCTGCCGAGTCCAGGCTTTAGTGCCCTGGACTGGTCTGAGTTCTCAGTATCTGCTTGAATCCAGGCTTCAGTGTCCTGGATAGTCTGAGCTCACAGTATCTGCCCGAGTCCAGGCTTCAGTGCCCTGGACTGGTCTCACCTCTCAGTATCTGCCCGAGTGCAGGCTTCAGTGCCCTGGACTGGCCTAAGCTCTCAGTATCTGCCGAGTCCTGGCTTCAGTGCCCTGGACTGGTCTGAGTTCTCACTATCTGCTTGAGTCCAGGCTTCAGTGCCCTGGACTAGTCTGAGCTCTCAGTTTCTGCCGAGTCCAGGCTTCAGTGCCCTGGACTGGTCTGAGCTCTCAGTATCTGCCAGCGTCCAGGCTTCAGTGCCCTGGACTGGTCTGAGCTCTCAGTATCTGCCCGAGTCCAGGCTTCAGTGGCCTGGACTGGTCTGAGCTCTCAGTATCTGCTTGAGTCCAGCTTCTTTGCCCTGGACTGGTCTGAGCTCTCAGTATCTGCCGAGTCCAGGCTTTAGTGCCCTGGACTGGTCTGAGCTCTCAGTATCTGCTTGAGTCCAGGCTTCAATACCCTCGACTGGTCTAAGCTCTCAGTATCTGCTTGAGTGCAGGGTTCAGTGCCCTTGACTGGTCTAAGCTCTCAGTATCTGCCTGAGTCCAGGCTTCAGTGCCCTGGACTGGTCTCACCTCTCAGTATCTGCCCGAGTCCAGGCTTCAGTGCCCTGGACTGGTCTGAGCTCTCAGTATCTGCCAGAGTCCAGGCTTCAGTGCCCTGGACTGGTCTGAGCTCTCAGTATCTGCCTGAGGCGCCAGGCTTCAGTGCCCTGGACTGGTCTGAGCTCTCAGTATCTGCCTGAGGCGCCAGGCTTCAGTACCCTGGACTGGTCTGAGCTCTCAGTATCTGCCAGAGTCCAGGCTTCAGTGCCCTGGACTGGTCTGAGCTCTCAGTATCTTCCAGAGTCCAGGCATTAGTGCCGTGGACTGGTCTAAGCTCTCAGTATCTGCCAGAGCCCCGGCTTCAGTGCCCTGGACCGGTCTGAGCTCTCAGTTTCTGCCAGCGTCCAGGCTTCAGTGCCCTGGACTGGTATGAGCTCTCAGTATCTGCCCGAGTCCAGGCTTCAGTGGCCTGGACTGGTCTGAGCTCTCAGTATCTGCTTGAGTCCAGCTTCAGTGCCCTGGACTGGTCTGAGCTCTCAGTATCTGCCGAGTCCAGGCTTTAGTGCCCTGGACTGGTCTGAGTTCTCAGTATCTGCTTGAATCCAGGCTTCAGTGTCCTGGACTAGTCTGAGCTCACAGTATCTGCCCGAGTCCAGGCTTCAGTGCCCTGGACTGGTCTGAGCTCTCAGTATCTGCCTGAGGCGCCAGGCTTCAGTACCCTGGACTGGTCTGAGCTCTCAGTATCTGCTTGATTCCAACCAGGCTTCAGTACCCTGGACTGGTCTGAGCTCTCAGTATCTGCCAGAGTCCAGGCTTCAGTGCCCTGGACTGGTCTGAGCTCTCAGTATCTGCCAGAGTCCAGGCATTAGTGCCGTGGACTGGTCTAAGCTCTCAGTATCTGACAGAGTCCAGGCTTCAGTGTCCTGGGCTAATCTGAGCTCTCAGTATCTGCCTGAGTCCAGGCTTCAGTGCCCTGGACTGGTCTCAACTCTCAGTATCTGCCCGAGTCCAGGCTTCAGTGCCTTGGACTGGTCTGAGCTCTCAGTATCTGCCAGAGTCCAGGCTTCAGTGCCCTGGACTGGTCTGAGCTCTCAGTATCTGCCTGAGGCGCCAGGCTTCAGTGCCCTGGACTGGTCTGAGCTCTCAGTATCTGCCTGAGGCGCCAGGCTTCAGTACCCTGGACTGGTCTGAGCTCTCAGTATCTGCTTGATTCCAACCAGGCTTCAGTACCCTGGACTGGTCTGAGCTCTCAGTATGTGCCAGAGACCAGGCTTCAGTGCCCTGGACTGGTCTGAGCTCTCAGTATCAGCCAGAGTCCAGGCATTAGTGCCGTGGCCTGGTCTAAGCTCTCAGTATCTGCCAGAGCCCAGGCATCAGTGCCCTGGACTGGTCTGAGCTCTCAGTATCTGCCAGCGTCCAGGCTTCAGTGCCCTGGACTGGTCTGAGCTCTCAGTATCTGCCCGAGTCCAGGCTTCAGTGGCCTGGACTGGTCTGAGCTCTCAGTATTTGCTTGAGTCCAGCTTCAGTGCCCTGGACTGGTCTGAGCTCTCAGTATCTGCCGAGTCCAGGCTTTAGTGCCCTGGACTGGTCTGAGTTCTCAGTATCTGCTTGAATCCAGGCTTCAGTGTCCTGGATAGTCTGAGCTCACAGTATCTGCCCGAGTCCAGGCTTCAGTGCCCTGGACTGGTCTCACCTCTCAGTATCTGCCCGAGTGCAGGCTTCAGTGCCCTGGACTGGCCTAAGCTCTCAGTATCTGCCGAGTCCTGGCTTCAGTGCCCTGGACTGGTCTGAGTTCTCACTATCTGCTTGAGTCCAGGCTTCAGTGCCCTGGACTAGTCTGAGCTCTCAGTTTCTGCCGAGTCCAGGCTTCAGTGCCCTGGACTGGTCTGAGCTCTCAGTATCTGCCAGCGTCCAGGCTTCAGTGCCCTGGACTGGTCTGAGCTCTCAGTATCTGCCCGAGTCCAGGCTTCAGTGGCCTGGACTGGTCTGAGCTCTCAGTATCTGCTTGAGTCCAGCTTCTTTGCCCTGGACTGGTCTGAGCTCTCAGTATCTGCCGAGTCCAGGCTTTAGTGCCCTGGACTGGTCTGAGCTCTCAGTATCTGCTTGAGTCCAGGCTTCAATACCCTCGACTGGTCTAAGCTCTCAGTATCTGCTTGAGTGCAGGGTTCAGTGCCCTTGACTGGTCTAAGCTCTCAGTATCTGCCTGAGTCCAGGCTTCAGTGCCCTGGACTGGTCTCACCTCTCAGTATCTGCCCGAGTCCAGGCTTCAGTGCCCTGGACTGGTCTGAGCTCTCAGTATCTGCCAGAGTCCAGGCTTCAGTGCCCTGGACTGGTCTGAGCTCTCAGTATCTGCCTGAGGCGCCAGGCTTCAGTGCCCTGGACTGGTCTGAGCTCTCAGTATCTGCCTGAGGCGCCAGGCTTCAGTACCCTGGACTGGTCTGAGCTCTCAGTATCTGCTTGATTCCAACCAGGCTTCAGTACCCTGGACTGGTCTGAGCTCTCAGTATCTGCCAGAGTCCAGGCTTCAGTGCCCTGGACTGGTCTGAGCTCTCAGTATCTTCCAGAGTCCAGGCATTAGTGCCGTGGACTGGTCTAAGCTCTCAGTATCTGCCAGAGCCCCGGCTTCAGTGCCCTGGACCGGTCTGAGCTCTCAGTTTCTGCCAGCGTCCAGGCTTCAGTGCCCTGGACTGGTATGAGCTCTCAGTATCTGCCCGAGTCCAGGCTTCAGTGGCCTGGACTGGTCTGAGCTCTCAGTATCTGCTTGAGTCCAGCTTCAGTGCCCTGGACTGGTCTGAGCTCTCAGTATCTGCCGAGTCCAGGCTTTAGTGCCCTGGACTGGTCTGAGTTCTCAGTATCTGCTTGAATCCAGGCTTCAGTGTCCTGGACTAGTCTGAGCTCACAGTATCTGCCCGAGTCCAGGCTTCAGTGCCCTGGACTGGTCTCACCTCTCAGTATCTGCCCGAGTCCAGGCTTCAGTGCCCTGGACTGGTCTGAGCTCTCAGTATCTGCCTGAGGCGCCAGGCTTCAGTGCCCTGGACTGGTCTGAGCTCTCAGTATCTGCTTGAGTCCAGCTAGGCGTCAGTACCCTGGACTGGTATGAGCTCTCAGTGTCTGCCTGAGTCCAGGCTTCAGTGCCCTGGACTGGTCTAAGCTCTCAGTATCTGCTTGAGGCCAGGCTTCAATACCCTCGACTGGTCTAAGCTCTCAGTATCTGCTTGAGTGCAGGCTTCAGTGCCCTGGACTGATCTAAGCTCTCAGTATCTGCCTGAGTCCAGGCTTCAGTGCCCTGGACTGGTCTAAGCTCTCAGTATCTGCTTGAATCCAGGCTTCAGTGCCCTGGACTGGTCTAAGCTCTCAGTATCTGCCGAGTCCAGGGTTTAGTGCCATGGACTGGTCTGAGTTCTCAGTATCTGCTTGAATCCAGGCTTCAGTGCCCTGGGCTAGCCTGAGCTCTCAGTATCTGCCTGAGTCCAGGCTTCAGTGCCCTGGACTGGTCTCACTTCTCAGTATCTGCCCGAGTCCAGGCTTCAGTGCCCTGGACTGGTCTGAGCTCTCAGTATCTGCCAGAGTCCATGCTTCAGTGCCCTGGACTGGTCTGAGCTCTCAGTATCTGCCTGAGGCGTCAGGCTTCAGTACCCTGGACTGGTCTGAGCTCTCAGTATCTGCTTGATTCCAACCAGGCTTCAGTACCCTGGACTGGTCTGAGCTCTCAGTATCTGCCAGAGTCCGGGCTTCAGTGCCCTGGACTGGTCTGAGCTCTCAGTATCTGCCAGAGTCCAGGCATTAGTGCCATGGACTGGTCTAAGCTCTCAGTATCTGCCAGAGTCCAGGCTTCAGTGCCCTGGACTGGTCTAAGCTCTCAGTACCTGCCTGAGTCCAGGCTTCAGTGTCCTGGGCTAGTCTAAGCTCTCAGTATCTGCCTGAGTCCAGGCTTCAGTGCCCTGGACTGGTCTCACCTCTCAGTATCTGCCCGAGTCCAGGCTTCAGTGCCCTGGACTGGTCTGAGCTCTCAGTATCTTCCAGAGTCCAGGCTTCAGTGCCCTGGACTGGTCTCAGCTCTCAGTATCTGCCTGAGGCGCCAGGCTTCAGTACCCTGGACTGGTCTGAGCTCTCAGTATCTGCTTGATTCCAACCAGACGTCAGCACCCTGGACTGTTCTGAGCTCTCAGTATCTGCCAGAGTCCAGGCTTCAGTGCCCTGGACTGGTCTGAGCTCCCAGTATCTGCCAGAGTCCAGGCATTAGTGCCGTGGACTGGTCTAAGCTCTCAGTATCTGCCAGAGTCCAGGCTTCAGTGCCCTGGACTGGTCTAAGCTCTCAGTATCTGCCTGAGTCCAGGTTTCAGTGCCCTGGACTGGTCTGAGCTCTCAATATCTGCTTGAGTCCAGGCTTCAATACCCTCAACTGGTCTAAGCTCTTAGTATCTGCCTTAGGCCAGGCTTCAGTGCCCTGGACTGGTCTGAGCTCTCAGTATCTGCTTGAGTCCAGGCTTCAGTGCCCTCGACTGGTCTAAGCTCTCAGTATCTGCCTGAGGCCAGGCTTCAGTGCCCTGGACTGGTCTGAGCTCTCAGTATCTGCTTGAGTCCAGGCTTCAATTCCGTCGACTGGTCTAAGCTCTCAGTATCTGTCTAAGGCCAGGCTTCAGTGCCCTGGACTGTTCTGAGCTCTCAGTATCTGCTTGAGTCCAGGCTTCAATTCCGTCAACTGGTCTAAGCTCTCAGTATCTGTCTGAGGCCAATCTTCAGTGCCCTGGACTGGTCTGAGCTCTCAGTATCTGCGTGAGTCCAGGCTTCAGTGCCCTGGACTGGTCTGAGCTCTCAGTATCTGCCAGAGTCCAGGCTTCAGTGCCCTGGACTGGTCTAAGCTCTCAGTATCTGCCGAGTCCTGGCTTCAGTGCCCTGGACTGGTCTGAGTTCTCACTATCTGCTTGAGTTCAGGCTTCAGTGCCCTGGACTAGTCTGAGCTCTCAGTTTCTGCCGAGTCCAGGCTTCAGTGCCCTGGACTGGTCTGAGCTCTCAGTATCTGCCAGCGTCCAGGCTTCAGTGCCCTGGACTGGTCTGAGTTCTCACTATCTGCTTGAGTTCAGGCTTCAGTGCCCTGGACTAGTCTGAGCTCTCAGTTTCTGCCGAGTCCAGGCTTCAGTGCCCTGGACTGGTCTGAGCTCTCAGTATCTGCCGGAGTCCAGGCATTAGTGCCATGGACTGGTCTAAGCTCTCAGTATCTGCCAGAGTCCAGGCTTCAGTGCCCTGGACTGGTCTAAGCTCTCAGTACCTGCCTGAGTCCAGGCTTCAGTGTCCTGGGCTAGTATGAGCTCTCAGTATCTGCCTGAGTCCAGGCTTCAGTGCCCTGGACTGGTCTCACCTCTCAGTATCTGCCCGAGTCCAGGCTTCAGTGCCCTGGACTGGTCTGAGCTCTCAGTATCTTCCAGAGTCCAGGCTTCAGTGCCCTGGACTGGTCTCAGCTTTCAGTATCTGCCTGAGGCGCCAGGCTTCAGTACCCCGGACTGGTCTGAGCTCTCAGTATCTGCTTGATTCCAACCAGACTTCAGCACCCTGGACTGGTCTGAGCTCTCAGTATCTGCCAGAGTCCAGGCTTCAGTGCCCTGGACTGGTCTGAGCTCCCAGTATCTGCCAGAGTCCAGGCATTAGTGCCGTGGACTGGTCTAAGCTCTCAGTATCTGCCAGAGTCCAGGCTTCAGTGCCCTGGACTGGTCTAAGCTCTCAGTATCTGCCTGAGTCCAGGTTTCAGTGCCCTGGACTGGTCTGAGCTCTCAGTATCTGCTTGAGTCCAGGCTTCAATACCCTCAACTGGTCTAAGCTCTTAGTATCTGCCTTAGGCCAGGCTTCAGTGCCCTGGACTGGTCTGAGCTCTCAGTATCTGCTTGAGTCCAGGCTTCAATTCCGTCGACTGGTCTAAGCTCTCAGTATCTGTCTAAGGCCAGGCTTCAGTGCCCTGGACTGGTCTGAGCTCTCAGTATCTGCTTGAGTCCAGGCTTCAATTCCGTCGACTGGTCTAAGCTCTCAGTATCTGTCTGAGGCCAGGCTTCAGTGCCCTGGACTGGTCTGAGCTCTCAGTATCTGCTTGAGTCCAGGCTTCAGTGCCCTGGACTGGTCTGAGCTCTCAGTATCTGCCAGAGTCCAGGCTTCTGTGCCCTGGACTGGTCTAAGCTCTCAGTATCTGCCGAGTCCTGGCTTCAGTGCCCTGGACTGGTCTGAGTTCTCACTATCTGCTTGAGTTCAGGCTTCAGTGCCCTGGACTAGTCTGAGCTCTCAGTTTCTGCCGAGTCCAGGCTTCAGTGCCCTGGACTGGTCTGAGCTCTCAGTATCTGCCAGCGTCCAGGCTTCAGTGCCCTGGACTGGTCTGAGCTCTCAGTATCTGCCCGAGTCCAGGCTTCAGTGGCCTGGACTGGTCTGAGCTCTCAGTATCTGCTTGAGTCCAGCTTCAGTGCCCTGGACTGGTCTGAGCTCTCAGTATCTGCCGAGTCCAGGCTTTAGTGCCCTGGACTGGTCTGAGCTGTCAGTATCTGCCGAGTCCAGGCTTTAGTGCCATGGACTGGTCTGAGTTCTCAGTATCTGCTTGAATCCTGCTTCAGTGCCCTGGGCTAGTCTGAGCTCTCAGTATCTGCCTGAGTCCAGGCTTCAGTGCCCTGGACTGGTCTCACCTCTCAGTATCTGCCCGAGTCCAGGCTTCAGTGCCCTGGACTGGTCTGAGCTCTCAGTATCTGCCAGAGTCCAGGCTTCAGTGCCCTGGACTGGTCTGAGCTCTCAGTATCTGCCTGAGGCGCCAGGCTTCAGTACCCTGGAAAGGTCTGAGCTCTCAGTATCTGCTTGATTCCAACCAGGCTTCAGTATCCTGGACTGGTCTGAGCTCTCAGTATCTGCCAGAGTCCGGGCTTCAGTGCCCTGGACTGGTCTGAGCTCTCAGTATCTGCCAGAGTCCAGGCATTAGTGCCGTGGACTGGTCTAAGCTCTCAGTATCTGCCAGAGTCCAGGCTCCAGTGCCCTGGACTGGTCTAAGCTCTCAGTATCTGCCTGAGTCCAGGCTTCAGTACCCTGGACTGGTCTGAGCTCTCAGTATCTGCTTGAGTCCAGGCTTCAATACCCTCAACTGGTCTAAGCTCTTTGTATCTGCCTGGGGCCTGGCTTCAGTGCCCTGGACTGGTCTGAGCTCTCAGTATCTGCTTGAGTCCAGGCTTCAGTGCCCTGGACTGGTCTAAGCTCTCAGTATATGCCTGAAGCCAGGCTTCAGTGCCCTGGACTGGTCTGAGCTCTCAGTATCTGCTTGAGTCCAGGCTTCAATTCCCTCGACTAGTCTTAGCTCTCAGTATCTGTCTGAGGCCAGGCTTCAGTGCCCTGGACTGGTCTGAGCTCTCAGTATCTGCTTGAGTCCAGGCTTCAGTACCCTGGACTGGTCGGAGCTCTCAGTATCCGCCTGAGGCCAGGCTTCAGTGCCCTGGACTGGTCTGAGCTCTCAGTATCTGCCAGAGTCCAGGCTTCAGTGCCCTGGACTGGTCTAAGCTCTCAGTATCTGCCGAGCCCTGGCTTCAGTGCCCTGGACTGGTCTCACCATTCAGTATCTGCCTGAGTCCAGGCTTCAGTGCCCTGGACTAGTCTGAGCTCTCAGTATCTGCCAGAGTCCAGGCTTCAGTGCCCTGGACTGGCCTAAGCTCTCAGTATCTGCCGAGTCCTGGCTTCAGTGCCCTGGACTGGTCTGAGCTCTCAGTATCTGCTTGAGTCCAGCCTCAGTGCCCTGGACTGGTCTGAGCTCTCAGTATCTGTCTGAGGCCAGGCTTCAGTGCCCTGGACTGGTCTGAGCTCTCAGTATCTGCTTGACTCCAGGCTTCAGTACCCTGGACTGGTCTGAGCTCTCAGTATCTGCCTGAGGCCAGGCTTCAGTGCCCTGGACTGGTCTGAGCTCTCAGTATCTGCCAGAGTACAGGCTTCAGTGCCCTGGACTGGTCTAAGCTCTCACTATCTGCTTGAGTCCAGGCTTCAGTGCCCTGGACTAGTCTGAGCTCTCAGTTTCTGCCGAGTCCAGGCTTCAGTGCCCTGGACTGGTCTGAGCTCTCAGTATCTGCCAGCGTCCAGGCTTCAGTGCCCTGGACTGGTCTGAGCTCTCAGTATCTGCCCGAGTCCAGGCTTCAGTGGCCTGGACTGGTCTGAGCTCTCAGTATCTGCTTGAGTCCAGCTTCAGTGCCCTGGACTGGTCTGAGCTCTCAGTATCTGCCGAGTCCAGGCTTTAGTGCCCTGGACTGGTCTGAGTTCTCAGTACCTGCTTGAATCCAGGCTTCAGTGTCCTGGACTAGTCTGAGCTCTCAGTATCTGCCCGAGTCCAGGCTTCAGTGCCCTGGACTGGTCTCACCTCTCAGTATCTGCCCGAGTCCAGGCTTCAGTGCCCTGGACTGGTCTGAGCTCTCAGTATCTGCCTGAGGCGCCAGGCTTCAGTGCCCTGGACTGGTCTGAGCTCTCAGTATCTGCTTGAGTCCAGCCAGGCTTCAGTACCCTGGACTGGTCTGAGCTCTCAGTGTCTGCCTGAGTCCAGGCTTCAGTGCCCTGGACTGGTCTAAGCTCTCGGTATCTGCTTGAGTCCAGGCTTCAATACCCTCGACTGGTCTAAGCTCTCAGTATCTGCTTGAGTGCAGGCTTCAGTGCCCTGGACTGGTCTGAGCTCTCAGTATCTGCCTGAGTCCAGGCTTCAGTGCCCTGGACTGGTCTAAGCTCTCAGTATCTGCTTGAATCCAGGCTTCAGTGCCCTGGGCTAGTCTGAGCTCTCAGTATCTGCCGAGTCCAGGCTTTAGTGCCATGGACTGGTCTGAGTTCTCAGTATCTGCCTGAATCCAGGCTTCAGTGCCCTGGGCTAGTCTGAGCTCTCAGTATCTGCCTGAGTCCAGGCTTCAGTGCCCTGGACTGGTCTCACCTCTCAGTATCTGCCCGAGTCCAGGCTTCAGTGCCCTGGACTGGTCTGAGCTCTCAGTATCTGCCAGAGTCCAGGCTTCAGTGCCCTGGACTGGTCTGAGCTCTCAGTATCTGCCTGAGGCGCCAGGCTTCAGTACCCTGGACTGGTCTGAGCTCTCAGTATCTGCTTGATTCCAACCAGGCTTCAGTACCCTGGACTGGTCTGAGCTCTCAGTATCTGCCAGAGTCCAGGCTTCAGTGCCTTGGACTGGTCTAAGCTCTCAGTATCTGCCTGAGTCCAGGCTTCAGTGCCCTGGACTGGTCTAAGCTCTCAGTATCTGCTTGAATCCAGGCTTCAGTGCCCTGGGCTAGTCTGAGCTCTCAGTATCTGCCGAGTCCAGGCTTTAGTGCCCTGGACTGGTCTCACCTCTCAGTATCTGCCCGAGTCCAGGCTTCAGTGCCCTGGACTGGTCTAAGCTCTCAGTATCTGCCTGAGTCCAGGCTTCAGTGCCCTGGACTGGTCTCACCTCTCAGTATCTGCCCGAGTCCAGGCTTCAGTGCCCTGGACTGGTCTAAGCTCTCAGTATCTGCCTGAGTCCAGGCTTCAGTGCCCTGGACTGGTCTAAGCTCTCAGTATCTGCTTGAATCCAGGCTTCAGTGCCCTGGGCTAGTCTGAGCTCTCAGTATCTGCCGAGTCCAGGCTTTAGTGCCATGGACGGGTCTGAGTTCTCAGTATCTGATTGAATCCAGGCTTCAGTGCCCTGGGCTAGTCTGAGCTCTCAGTATCTGCCTGAGTCCAGGCTTCAGTGCCCTGGACTGGTCTCACCTCTCAGTATCTGCCCGAGTCCAGGCTTCAGTGCCCGGACTGGTCTAAGCTCTCAGTACCTGCCTGAGTCCAGGCTTTAGTGCTCTGGACTGGTCTAAGCTCTCAGTATATGCCAGCATCCAGGCCTCAGTGCCCTGGACTGGTATAAGCTCTAAGTATCTGCCGAGTCCTGGCTTCAGTGCACTGGACTAGTCTGAGCTCTCAGTATCTGCCCGAGTCCAGGCTTCAGTGCCCTGGACTGGTCTCACCTCTCAGTATCTGCCCGAGTCCAGGCTTCAGTGCCCTGGACTGGTCTGAGCTCTCAGTAACTGCCTGAGGTGTCAGGCTTCAGTGCCCTGGACTGATCTGAGCTTTCAGTATCTGCTTGAGTCCAGCCAGGCTACAGTACCCTGGACTGGTCTGAGCTCTCAGTATCTGCTTGATTCCAACCAGGCTTCAGTACCCTGGACTGGTCTGAGCTCTCAGTATCTGCCAGAGTCCAGGCTTCAGTGCCCTGGACTGGTCTGAGCTCTCAGTATCTGCCAGAGTACAGGCATTAGTGCCGTGGACTGGTCTAAGCTCTCAGTATCTGCCAGAGTCCAGGCTTCAATGCCCTGGACTGGTCTAAGCTCTCATTACCTGCCAGAGTCCAGGCTTTAGTGCTCTGGACTGGTCTAAGCTCTCAGTATATGCCAGCATCCAGGCCTCAGTGCCCTGGACTGGTATAAGCTCTCAGTATCTGCCGAGTCCTGGCTTCAGTGCCCTGGACTAGTCTGAGCTCTCAGTATCTGCCCGAGTCCAGGCTTCAGTGCCCTGGACTGGTCTCACCTCTCAATATCTGCCCGAGTCCAGGCTTCAGTGCCCTGGACTGGTGTGAGCTCTCAGTAGCTGCCTGAGGTGCCAGGCTTCAGTGCCCTGGACTGGTCTGAGCTCTCAGTATCTGCTTGAGTCCAGCCAGGCTTCAGTACCCTGGACTGGTCTGAGCTCTCAGTGTCTGCCTGAGTCCAGGCTTCAGTGCCCTGGACTGGTTTAAGCTCTCAGTATCTGCCTGAGTCCAGGCTTCAGTGCCCTGGACTGGTCTAAGCTCTCAGTATCTGCTTGAGTCCAGGCTTCAATACCCTCGACTGGTCTAAGCTCTCAGTATCTGCTTGAGTCCAGGCTTCAGTGCTCTGGACTGGTCTAAGCTCTCAGTATCTGCCTGAGTCCAGGCTTCAGTGCCCTGGACGGGTTTGAGCTCTCAGTATCTGCTTGAGTCCAGGCTTCCGTACCCTGGACTGGTCTGAGCTCTTAGTATCTGCCTGAGGCCAGGCTTCAATGCCCTGGACTGGTCTGAGCTCTCGGTATCTGCTTGGGTCCAGGCTTCAGTGACCTGGACTAGTCTGAGCTCTCAGTATCTGCTCGAGTCCAGGCTTCAGTGCCCTGGACTGGTCTCACCTCTCAGTATCTGCCCGAGTCCAGGCTTCAGTGCCCTGGACTGGTCTGAGCTCTCAGTATCTGCCTGAGTCCAGGCTTCATTGCCCTGGACTGGTCTGAGCTCTCAGTATCTGCCGAGTCCAGGCTTCAGTGCCCTGAACTGGTTTGAGCTCTCAGTATCTGCCGAGTCCAGGCTTCCGTGCCCTGGTCTCGTCTGAGCTCTCAGTATCTGCCGAGTCCAGGCTTCAGTGCCCTGTAAATGTCTCACCTCTCAGTATCTGCCCGAGTCCAGGCTTCAGTGCCCTGGACTGGTCTGTGCTCTGAGTATCTGCCTGAGTCCAGGCTGCAATACCCTGGACTGGTCTGAGCTCTCAGTATCTGCCAGAGTCCAGGCTTCAGTGCCCTGGACTGGTCTGAGCTCTCAGTATCTGCCCGAGTCCAGTGCCCTGGACTGGTCTGAGCTCTCAGTATCTGTCTGAATCTTGGCTTCAGTGCCCTGAACTGGTCTGAGCTCTCAGTATCTGCCAAGTCCAGGCTTCCGTGCCCTGGACTAGTCTGAGCTCTCAGTATCTGCCGAGTCCAGGCTTCAGTGCCCTGGAAATGTCTCACCTCTCAGTATCTGCCCGAGTCCAGGCTGCAATACCCTGGACTGGTCTGAGCTCTCAGTATCTGCCGAGTCCAGGCTTCAGTGCCCTGGACTGGTCTGAGCTCTCAGTATCTGCCCGAGTCCAGTGCCCTGGACTGGTCTGAGCTCTCAGTATCTGTCTGAGTCTTGGCTTCAGTGCCCTGGACTGGTCTGTGCTCTGAGTATCTGCCAGAGTACAGGCTTCAGTGCCCTGGACTGGTCTAAGCTCTCAGTATCTGCCGAGTCCTGGCTTCAGTGCCCTGGACTGGTCTGAGCTCTCAGTATCTGCCTGAGTCCAGGCTGCAATACCCTGGACTGGTCTGAGCTCTCAGTATCTGCCGAGTCCAGGCTTCAGTGCCCTGGACTGGTCTGAGCTCTTAGTATCTACCAGAGTCCAGGCTTTAGTGCTCTGGACTGGTCTAAGCTCTCAGTATCTGCCAGCATCCAGGCCTCAGTGCCCTGGACTGGTCTAAGCTCTCAGTATCTGCCTGAGTCCAGGCTTCAGTGCCCTGGACTGGTCTCACCTCTCAGTATCTGCCCGAGTCCAGGCTTCAGTGCCCTGGACTGGTCTGAGCTCTCAGTATCTGCCAGAGTCCAGGCTTCAGTGCCCTGGACTGGTCTGAGCTCTCAGTATCTGCCTGAGGCGCCAGGCTTCAGTACCCTGGACTGGTCTGAGCTCTCAGTATCTGCTTGATTCCAACCAGGCTTCAGTACCCTGGACTGGTCTGAGCTCTCAGTATCTGCCAGAGTCCAGGCTTCAGTGCCCTGGACTGGTCTGAGCTCTCAGTATCTGCCAGAGTCCAGGCTTTAGTGACGTGGACTGGTCTAAGCTCTCAGTATCTGCCAGAGTCCAGGCTTCAGTGCCCTGGACTGGTCTAAGCTCTCAGTACCTGCCTGAGTCCAGGCTTCAGTGCCCTGGACTGGTCTGAGCTCTCAGTATCTGCTTGAGTCCAGGCTTCAATGCCCTCAACTGGTCTAAGCTCTTAGTATCTGCCTGGGGCCAGGCTTCAGTGCCCTGGACTGGTCTGAGCTCTCAGTATCTGCTTGAGTCCAGGCTTCAGTGCCCTGGACTGGTCTAAGCTCTCAGTATCTTCCTGAAGCCAGGCTTCAGTGCCCTGGACTGGTCTGAGCTCTCAGTATCTGCTTGAGTCGAGGCTTCAATTCCCTCGACTGGTCTAAGCTCTCAGTATCTGTCTGAGGCCAGGCTTCAGTGCCCTGGACTGGTCTGAGCTCTCAGTATCTGCTTGAGTCCAGGCTTCAGTACCCTGGACTGGTCTGAGCTCTCAGTATCTGCCTGAGGCCAGGCTTCAGTGCCCTGGACTGGTCTGAGCTCTCAGTATCTGCCAGAGTCCAGGCTTCAGTGCCCTGGACTGGTCTAAGCTCTCAGTATCTGCCGAGTCCTGGCTTCAGTGCCCTGGACTGGTCTGAGTTCTCACTATCTGCTTGAGTCCAGGCTTCAGTGCCCTGGACTAGTCTGAGCTCTCAGTTTCTGCCGAGTCCAGGCTTCAGTGCCCTGGACTGGTCTGAGCTCTCAGTATCTGCCAGCGTCCAGGCTTCAGTGCCCTGGACTGGTCTGAGCTCTCAGTATCTGCCCGAGTCCAGGCTTCAGTGGCCTGGACTGGTCTGAGCTCTCAGTATCTGCCGAGTCCAGGCTTTAGTGCCCTGGACTGGTCTGAGCTCTCAGTATCTGCCTGAGGGGCCAGGCTTCAGTGCCCTGGACTGGTCTGAGCTCTCAGTATCTGCTTGAGTCCAGCCAGGCTTCAGTACCCTGGACTGGTCTGAGCTCTCAGTATCTGCCGAGTCCAGGCTTTAGTGCCATGGACTGGTCTGAGTTCTCAGTATCTGCTTGAATCCAGGCTTCAGTGCCCTGGGCTAGTCTGAGCTCTCAGTATCTGCCTGAGTCCAGGCTTCAGTGCCCTGGACTGGTCTCACCTCTCAGTATCTGCCCGAGTCCAGGCTTCAGTGCCCTGGACTGGTCTGAGCTCTCAGTATCTGCCAGAGTCCAGGCTTCAGTGCCCTGGACTGGTCTGAGCTCTCAGTATCTGCCTGAGGCGCCAGGCTTCAGTACCCTGGACTGGTCTGAGCTCTCAGTATCTGCTTGATTCCAACCAGGCTTCAGTACCCTGGACTGGTCTGAACTCTCAGTATCTGCCAGAGTCCAGGCTTCAGTGCCCTGGACTGGTCTGAACTCTCAGTATCTGCCAGAGTCCAGGCATTAGTGACGTGGACTGGTCTAAGCTCTCAGTATCTGCCAGAGTCCAGGCTTCAGTGCCCTGGACTGGTCTAAGCTCTCAGTACCTGCCTGAGTCCAGGCTTCAGTGCCCTGGACTGGTCTGAGCTCTCAGTATCTGCGTGAGTCCAGGCTTCAATGCCCTCAACTGGTCTAAGCTCTTAATATCTGCCTGGGGCCAGGCTTCAGTGCCCTGGACTGGTCTGAGCTCTCAGTATGTGCTTGAGTCCAGGCTTCAGTGCCCTGGACTGGTCTAAGCTCTCAGTATCTGCCTGAAGCCAGGCTTCAGTGCCCTGGACTGGTCTGAGCTCTCAGTATCTGCTTGAGTCCAGGCTTCAATTCCCTCGACTGGTCTAAGCTCTCAGTATCTGTCTGAGGCCAGGCTTCAGTGCCCTGGACTGGTCTGAGCTCTCAGTATCTGCTTGAGTCCAGGCTTCAGTACCCTGGACTGGTCTGAGCTCTCAGTATCTGCCTGAGGCCAGGCTTCAGTGCCCTGGACTGGTCTGAGCTCTCAGTATCTGCCAGAGTCCAGGCTTCAGTGCCCTGGACTGGTCTAAGCTCTCAGTATCTGCCGAGTCCTGGCTTCACTGCCCTGGACTGGTCTGAGTTCTCAATATCTGCTTGAGTCCAGGCTTCAGTGCCCTGGACTAGTCTGAGCTCTCAGTTTCTGCCAAGTCCAGGCTTCAGTGCCCTGGACTGGTCTGAGCTCTCAGTATCTGCCAGCGTCCAGGCTTCAGTGCCCTGGACTGATCTGAGCTCTCAGTATCTGCCCGAGTCCAGGCTTCAGTGGCCTGGACTGGTCTGAGCTCTCAGTATCTGCTTGAGTCCAGCTTCTTTGCCCTGGACTGGTCTGAGCTCTCAGTATCTGCCGAGTCCAGGCTTTAGTGCCCTGGACTGGTCTGAGCTCTCAGTATCTGCCTGAGGCGCCAGGCTTCAGTGCCCTGGACTGGTCTGAGCTCTCAGTATCTGCTTGAGTCCAGCCAGGCTTCAGTACCCTGGACTGGTCTGAGCTCTCAGTGTCTGCCTGAGTCCAGGCATCAGTGCCCTAGACTGGTCTAAGCTCTCAGTATCTGCTTGAGTCCAGGCTTCAATACCCTCGACTGGTCTAAGCTCTCAGTATCTGCTTGAGTGCAGGCTTCAGTGCCCTGGACTGGTCTAAGCTCTCAGGATCTGCCTGAGTCCAGGCTTCAGTGCCCTGGACTGGTCTAAGCTCTCAGTATCTGCTTGAATCCAGGCTTCAGTGCCCTGGGCTAGTCTGAGCTCTCAGTATCTGCCGAGTCCAGGCTTTAGTGCCATGGACTGGTCTGAGTTCTCAGTATCTGCTTGAATCCAGGCTTCAGTGCCCTGGGCTAGCCTGAGCTCTCAGTATCTGCCTGAGTCCAGGCTTCAGTGCCCTGGACTGGTCTCACCTCTCAGTATCTGCCCGAGTCCAGGCTTCAGTGCCCTGGACTGGTCTGAGCTCTCAGTATCTGCCAGAGTCCAGGCTTCAGTGCCCTGGACTGGTCTGAGCTCTCAGTATCTGCCTGAGGCGCCAGGCTTCAGTACCCTGGACTGGTCTGAGCTCTCAGTATCTGCTTGATTCCAACCAGGCTTCAGTACCCTGGACTGGTCTGAGCTCTCAGTATCTGCCAGAGTCCAGGCTTCAGTGCCCTGGACTGGTCTGAGCTCTCAGTATCTGCCAGAGTCCAGGCATTAGTGCCGTGGACTGGTCTAAGCTCTCAGTATCTGCCAGAGTCCAGGCTTCAGTGCCCTGGACTGGTCTAAGCTCTCAGTACCTGCCTGAGTCCAGGCTTCAGTGTCCTGGGCTAATCTGAGCTCTCAGTATCTGTCAGAGTCCAGGCTTCAGTGCCCTGGACTGGTCTGAGCTCTCAGTATCTGCCTGAGGCGCCAGGCTTCAGTACCCTGGACTGGTCTGAGCTCTCAGTATCTGCCAGAGTCCAGGCTTCAGTGCCCTGGACTGGTCTGAGCTCTCAGTATCTGCCAGAGTCCAGGCATTAGTGCCGTGGACTGGTCTAAGCTCTCAGTATCTGCCAGAGCCCAGGCTTCAGTGCCCTGGACTGGTCTGAGCTCTCAGTATCTGTCTGAGGCCAGGCTTCAGTGCCCTGGACTGGTCTGAGCTCTCAGTATCTGCTTGAGTCCAGGCTTCAGTACCCTGGACTGGTCTGAGCTCTCAGTATCTGCCTGAGGCCAGGCTTCAGTGCCCTGGACTGGTCTGAGCTCTCAGTATCTGACAGAGTCCAGGCTTCAGTGCCCTGGACTGGCCTAAGCTCTCAGTATCTGCCGAGTCCTGGCTTCAGTGCCCTGGACTGGTCTGAGTTCTCACTATCTGCTTGAGTCCAGGCTTCAGTGCCCTGGACTAGTCTGAGCTCTCAGTTTCTGCCGAGTCCAGGCTTCAGTGCCCTGGACTGGTCTGAGCTCTCAGTATCTGCCAGCGTCCAGGCTTCAGTGCCCTGGACTGGTCTGAGCTCTCAGTATCTGCCCGAGTCCAGGCTTCAGTGGCCTGGACTGGTCTGAGCTCTCAGTATCTGCTTGAGTCCAGCTTCTTTGCCCTGGACTGGTCTGAGCTCTCAGTATCTGCCGAGTCCAGGCTTTAGTGCCCTGGACTGGTCTGAGCTCTCAGTATCTGCCTGAGGCGCAGGCTTCAGTGCCCTGGACTGGTCTGAGCTCTCAGTATCTGCTTGAGTCCAGCCAGGCTTCAGTACCCTGGACTGGTCTGAGCTCTCAGTGTCTGCCTGAGTCCAGGCTTCAGTGCCCTGGACTGGTCTAAGCTCTCAGTATCTGCTTGAGTCCAGGCTTCAATACCCTCGACTGGTCTAAGCTCTCAGTATCTGCTTGAGTGCAGGCTTCAGTGCCCTGGACTGGTCTAAGCTCTCAGTATCTGCCTGAGTCCAGGCTTCAGTGCCCTGGACTGGTCTAAGCTCTCAGTATCTGCTTGAATCCAGGCTTCAGTGCCCTGGGCTAGTCTGAGCTCTCAGTATCTGCCGAGTCCAGGCTTTAGTGCCATGGACTGGTCTGAGTTCTCAGTATCTGCTTGAATCCAGGCTTCAGTGCCCTGGGCTAGCCTGAGCTCTCAGTATCTGCCTGAGTCCAGGCTTCAGTGCCCTGGACTGGTCTCACCTCTCAGTATCTGCCCGAGTCCAGGCTTCAGTGCCCTGGACTGGTCTGAGCTCTCAGTATCTGCCAGAGTCCAGGCTTCAGTGCCCTGGACTGGTCTGAGCTCTCAGTATCTGCCTGAGGCGCCAGGCTTCAGTACCCTGGACTGGTCTGAGCTCTCAGTATCTGCTTGATTCCAACCAGGCTTCAGTACCCTGGACTGGTCTGAGCTCTCAGTATCTGCCAGAGTCCAGGCTTCAGTGCCCTGGACTGGTCTGAGCTCTCAGTATCTGCCAGAGTCCAGGCATTAGTGCCGTGGACTGGTCTAAGCTCTCAGTATCTGACAGAGTCCAGGCTTCAGTGTCCTGGGCTAATCTGAGCTCTCAGTATCTGCCTGAGTCCAGGCTTCAGTGCCCTGGACTGGTCTCAACTCTCAGTATCTGCCCGAGTCCAGGCTTCAGTGCCTTGGACTGGTCTGAGCTCTCAGTATCTGCCAGAGTCCAGGCTTCAGTGCCCTGGACTGGTCTGAGCTCTCAGTATCTGCCTGAGGCGCCAGGCTTCAGTACCCTGGACTGGTCTGAGCTCTCAGTATCTGCTTGATTCCAACCAGGCTTCAGTACCCTGGACTGGTCTGAGCTCTCAGTATGTGCCAGAGACCAGGCTTCAGTGCCCTGGACTGGTCTGAGCTCTCAGTATCAGCCAGAGTCCAGGCATTAGTGCCGTGGCCTGGTCTAAGCTCTCAGTATCTGCCAGAGCCCAGGCATCAGTGCCCTGGACTGGTCTGAGCTCTCAGTATCTGCCAGCGTCCAGGCTTCAGTGCCCTGGACTGGTCTGAGCTCTCAGTATCTGCCCGAGTCCAGGCTTCAGTGGCCTGGACTGGTCTGAGCTCTCAGTATTTGCTTGAGTCCAGCTTCAGTGCCCTGGACTGGTCTGAGCTCTCAGTATCTGCCGAGTCCAGGCTTTAGTGCCCTGGACTGGTCTGAGTTCTCAGTATCTGCTTGAATCCAGGCTTCAGTGTCCTGGATAGTCTGAGCTCACAGTATCTGCCCGAGTCCAGGCTTCAGTGCCCTGGACTGGTCTCACCTCTCAGTATCTGCCCGAGTGCAGGCTTCAGTGCCCTGGACTGGTCTGAGCTCTCAGTGTCTGCCTGAGGCGCCAGGCTTCAGTGCCCTGGATTGGTCTGAGCTCTCAGTATCTGCTTGAGTCCAGCCAGGCTTCAGTAGCCTGGACTGGTCTGAGCTCTCAGTGTCTGCCTGAGTCCAGGCTTCAGTGCCCTGGACTGGTCTAAGCTCTCAGTATCTGCTTGAGTCCAGGCTTCAATACCCTCGACTGGTCTAAGCTCTCAGTATCTGCTTGAGTGCAGGGTTCAGTGCCCTGGACTGGTCTAAGCTCTCAGTATCTGCCTGAGTCCAGGCTTCAGTGCCCTGGACTGGTCTCACCTCTCAGTATCTGCCCGAGTCCAGGCTTCAGTGCCCTGGACTGGTCTGAGCTCTCAGTATCTGCCAGAGTCCAGGCTTCAGTGCCCTGGACTGGCCTGAGCTCTCAGTATCTGCCTGAGGCGCCAGGCTTCAGTGCCCTGGACTGGTCTGAGCTCTCAGTATCTGCCTGAGGCGCCAGGCTTCAGTACCCTGGACTGGTCTGAGCTCTCAGTATCTGCTTGATTCCACCCAGGCTTCAGTACCCTGGACTGGTCTGAGCTCTCAGTATCTGCCAGAGTCCAGGCTTCAGTGCCCTGGACTGGTCTTAGCTCTCAGTATCTTCCAGAGTCCAGGCATTAGTGCCGTGGACTGGTCTAAGCTCTCAGTATCTGCCAGAGCCCCGGCTTCAGTGCCCTGGACCGGTCTGAGCTCTCAGTTTCTGCCAGCGTCCAGGCTTCAGTGCCCTGGACTGGTATGAGCTCTCAGTATCTGCCCGAGTCCAGGCTTCAGTGGCCTGGACTGGTCTGAGCTCTCAGTATCTGCTTGAGTCCAGCTTCAGTGCCCTGGACTGGTCTGAGCTCTCAGTATCTGCCGAGTCCAGGCTTTAGTGCCCTGGACTGGTCTGAGTTCTCAGTATCTGCTTGAATCCAGGCTTCAGTGTCCTGGACTAGTCTGAGCTCACAGTATCTGCCCGAATCCAGGCTTCAGTGCCCTGGACTGGTCTCACCTCTCAGTATCTGCCCGAGTCCAGGCTTCAGTGCCCTGGACTGGTCTGAGCTCTCAGTATCTGCCTGAGGCGCCAGGCTTCAGTGCCCTGGACTGGTCTGAGCTCTCAGTATCTGCTTGAGTCCAGCCAGGCGTCAGTACCCTGGACTGGTATGAGCTCTCAGTGTCTGCCTGAGTCCAGGCTTCAGTGCCCTGGACTGGTCTAAGCTCTCAGTATCTGCTTGAGGCCAGGCTTCAATACCCTCGACTGGTCTAAGCTCTCAGTATCTGCTTGAGTGCAGGCTTCAGTACCCTGGACTGATCTAAGCTCTCAGTATCTGCCTGAGTCCAGGCTTCAGTGCCCTGGACTGGTCTAAGCTCTCAGTATCTGCTTGAATCCAGGCTTCAGTGCCCTGGACTGGTCTAAGCTCTCAGTATCTGCCGAGTCCAGGGTTTAGTGCCATGGACTGGTCTGAGTTCTCAGTATCTGCTTGAATCCAGGCTTCAGTGCCCTGGGCTAGCCTGAGCTCTCAGTATCTGCCTGAGTCCAGGCTTCAGTGCCCTGGACTGGTCTCACCTCTCAGTATCTGCCCGAGTCCAGGCTTCAGTGCCCTGGACTGGTCTGAGCTCTCAGTATCTGCCAGAGTCCATGCTTCAGTGCCCTGGACTGGTCTGAGCTCTCAGTATCTGCCTGAGGCGCCAGGCTTCAGTACCCTGGACTGGTCTGAGCTCTCAGTATCTGCCAGAGTCCAGGCTTCAGTGCCCTGGACTGGTCTGAGCTCCCAGTATCTGCCAGAGTCCAGGCATTAGTGCCGTGGACTGGTCTAAGCTCTCAGTATCTGCCAGAGTCCAGGCTTCAGTGCCCTGGACTGGTCTAAGCTCTCAGTATCTGCCTGAGTCCAGGTTTCAGTGCCCTGGACTGGTCTGAGCTCTCAATATCTGCTTGAGTCCAGGCTTCAATACCCTCAACTGGTCTAAGCTCTTAGTATCTGCCTTAGGCCAGGCTTCAGTGCCCTGGACTGGTCTGAGCTCTCAGTATCTGCTTGAGTCCAGGCTTCAGTGCCCTCGACTAGTCTAAGCTCTCAGTATCTGCCTGAGGCCAGGCTTCAGTGCCCTGGACTGGTCTGAGCTCTCAGTATCTGCTTGAGTCCAGGCTTCAATTCCGTCGACTGGTCTAAGCTCTCAGTATCTGTCTAAGGCCAGGCTTCAGTGCCCTGGACTGGTCTGAGCTCTCAGTATCTGCTTGAGTCCAGGCTTCAATTCCGTCAACTGGTCTAAGCTCTCAGTATCTGTCTGAGGCCAATCTTCAGTGCCCTGGACTGGTCTGAGCTCTCAGTATCTGCTTGAGTCCAGGCTTCAGTGCCCTGGACTGGTCTGAGCTCTCAGTATCTGCCAGAGTCCAGGTTTCAGTGCCCTGGACTGGTCTAAGCTCTCAGTATCTGCCGAGTCCTGGCTTCAGTGCCCTGGACTGGTCTGAGTTCTCACTATCTGCTTGAGTTCAGGCTTCAGTGCCCTGGACTAGTCTGAGCTCTCAGTTTCTGCCGAGTCCAGGCTTCAGTGCCCTGGACTGGTCTGAGCTCTCAGTATCTGCCAGCGTCCAGGCTTCAGTGCCCTGGACTGGTCTGAGTTCTCACTATCTGCTTGAGTTCAGGCTTCAGTGCCCTGGACTAGTCTGAGCTCTCAGTTTCTGCCGAGTCCAGGCTTCAGTGCCCTGGACTGGTCTGAGCTCTCAGTATCTGCCGGAGTACAGGCATTAGTGCCATGGACTGGTCTAAGCTCTCAGTATCTGCCAGAGTCCAGGCTTCAGTGCCCTGGACTGGTCTAAGCTCTCAGTACCTGCCTGAGTCCAGGCTTCAGTGTCCTGGGCTAGTCTGAGCTCTCAGTATCTGCCTGAGTCCAGGCTTCAGTGCCCTGGACTGGTCTCACCTCTCAGTATCTGCCCGAGTCCAGGCTTCAGTGCCCTGGACTGGTCTGAGCTCTCAGTATCTTCCAGAGTCCAGGCTTCAGTGCCCTGGACTGGTCTCAGCTTTCAGTATCTGCCTGAGGCGCCAGGCTTCAGTACCCCGGACTGGTCTGAGCTCTCAGTATCTGCTTGATTCCAACCAGACTTCAGCACCCTGGACTGGTCTGAGCTCTCAGTATCTGCCAGAGTCCAGGCTTCAGTGCCCTGGACTGGTCTGAGCTCCCAGTATCTGCCAGAGTCCAGGCATTAGTGCCGTGGACTGGTCTAAGCTCTCAGTATCTGCCAGAGTCCAGGCTTCAGTGCCCTGGACTGGTCTAAGCTCTCAGTATCTGCCTGAGTCCAGGTTTCAGTGCCCTGGACTGGTCTGAGCTCTCAGTATCTGCTTGAGTCCAGGCTTCAATACCCTCAACTGGTCTAAGCTCTTAGTATCTGCCTTAGGCCAGGCTTCAGTGCCCTGGACTGGTCTGAGCTCTCAGTATCTGCTTGAGTCCAGGCTTCAATTCCGTCGACTGGTCTAAGCTCTCAGTATCTGTCTAAGGCCAGGCTTCAGTGCCCTGGACTGGTCTGAGCTCTCAGTATCTGCTTGAGTCCAGGCTTCAATTCCGTCGACTGGTCTAAGCTCTCAGTATCTGTCTGAGGCCAGGCTTCAGTGCCCTGGACTGGTCTGAGCTCTCAGTATCTGCTTGAGTCCAGGCTTCAGTGCCCTGGACTGGTCTGAGCTCTCAGTATCTGCCAGAGTCCAGGCTTCTGTGCCCTGGACTGGTCTAAGCTCTCAGTATCTGCCGAGTCCTGGCTTCAGTGCCCTGGACTGGTCTGAGTTCTCACTATCTGCTTGAGTTCAGGCTTCAGTGCCCTGGACTAGTCTGAGCTCTCAGTTTCTGCCGAGTCCAGGCTTCAGTGCCCTGGACTGGTCTGAGCTCTCAGTATCTGCCAGCGTCCAGGCTTCAGTGCCCTGGACTGGTCTGAGCTCTCAGTATCTGCCCGAGTCCAGGCTTCAGTGGCCTGGACTGGTCTGAGCTCTCAGTATCTGCTTGAGTCCAGCTTCAGTGCCCTGGACTGGTCTGAGCTCTCAGTATCTGCCGAGTCCAGGCTTTAGTGCCCTGGACTGGTCTGAGCTGTCAGTATCTGCCGAGTCCAGGCTTTAGTGCCATGGACTGGTCTGAGTTCTCAGTATCTGCTTGAATCCTGCTTCAGTGCCCTGGGCTAGTCTGAGCTCTCAGTATCTGCCTGAGTCCAGGCTTCAGTGCCCTGGACTGGTCTCACCTCTCAGTATCTGCCCGAGTCCAGGCTTCAGTGCCCTGGACTGGTCTGAGCTCTCAGTATCTGCCAGAGTCCAGGCTTCAGTGCCCTGGACTGGTCTGAGCTCTCAGTATCTGCCTGAGGCGCCAGGCTTCAGTACCCTGGAAAGGTCTGAGCTCTCAGTATCTGCTTGATTCCAACCAGGCTTCAGTATCCTGGACTGGTCTGAGCTCTCAGTATCTGCCAGAGTCCGGGCTTCAGTGCCCTGGACTGGTCTGAGCTCTCAGTATCTGCCAGAGTCCAGGCATTAGTGCCGTGGACTGGTCTAAGCTCTCAGTATCTGCCAGAGTCCAGGCTTCAGTGCCCTGGACTGGTCTAAGCTCTCAGTATCTGCCTGAGTCCAGGCTTCAGTACCCTGGACTGGTCTGAGCTCTCAATATCTGCTTGAGTCCAGGCTTCAATACCCTCAACTGGTCTCAGCTCTTTGTATCTGCCTGGGGCCAGGCTTCAGTGCCCTGGACTGGTCTGAGCTCTCAGTATCTGCTTGAGTCCAGGCTTCAGTGCCCTGGACTGGTCTAAGCTCTCAGTATATGCCTGAAGCCAGGCTTCAGTGCCCTGGACTGGTCTGAGCTCTCAGTATCTGCTTGAGTCCAGGCTTCAATTCCCTCGACTAGTCTTAGCTCTCAGTATCTGTCTGGGGCCAGGCTTCAGTGCCCTGGACTGGTCTGAGCTCTCAGTATCTGCTTGAGTCCAGGCTTCAGTACCCTGGACTGGTCGGAGCTCTCAGTATCCGCCTGAGGCCAGGCTTCAGTGCCCTGGACTGGTCTGAGCTCTCAGTATCTGCCAGAGTCCAGGCTTCAGTGCCCTGGACTGGTATAAGCTCTCAGTATCTGCCGAGCCCTGGCTTCAGTGCCCTGGACTGGTCTCACCATTCAGTATCTGCCTGAGTCCAGGCTTCAGTGCCCTGGACTAGTCTGAGCTCTCAGTATCTGCCAGAGTCCAGGCTTCAGTGCCCTGGACTGGCCTAAGCTCTCGGTATCTGCCGAGTCCTGGCTTCAGTGCCCTGGACTGGTCTGAGCTCTCAGTATCTGCTTGAGTCCAGCCTCAGTGCCCTGGACTGGTCTGAGCTCTCAGTATCTGTCTGAGGCCAGGCTTCAGTGCCCTGGACTGGTCTGAGCTCTCAGTATCTGCTTGACTCCAGGCTTCAGTACCCTGGACTGGTCTGAGCTCTCAGTATCTGCCTGAGGCCAGGCTTCAGTGCCCTGGACTGGTCTGAGCTCTCAGTATCTGCCAGAGTACAGGCTTCAGTGCCCTGGACTGGTCTAAGCTCTCACTATCTGCTTGAGTCCAGGCTTCAGTGCCCTGGACTAGTCTGAGCTCTCAGTTTCTGCCGAGTCCAGGCTTCAGTGCCCTGGACTGGTCTGAGCTCTCAGTATCTGCCAGCGTCCAGGCTTCAGTGCCCTGGACTGGTCTGAGCTCTCAGTATCTGCCCGAGTCCAGGCTTCAGTGGCCTGGACTGGTCTGAGCTCTCAGTATCTGCTTGAGTCCAGCTTCAGTGCCCTGGACTGGTCTGAGCTCTCAGTATCTGCCGAGTCCAGGCTTTAGTGCCCTGGACTGGTCTGAGTTCTCAGTACCTGCTTGAATCCAGGCTTCAGTGTCCTGGACTAGTCTGAGCTCTCAGTATCTGCCCGAGTCCAGGCTTCAGTGCCCTGGACTGGTCTCACCTCTCAGTATCTGCCCGAGTCCAGGCTTCAGTGCCCTGGACTGGTCTGAGCTCTCAGTATCTGCCTGAGGCGCCAGGCTTCAGTGCCCTGGACTGGTCTGAGCTCTCAGTATCTGCTTGAGTCCAGCCAGGCTTCAGTACCCTGGACTGGTCTGAGCTCTCAGTGTCTGCCTGAGTCCAGGCTTCAGTGCCCTGGACTGGTCTAAGCTCTCGGTATCTGCTTGAGTCCAGGCTTCAATACCCTCGACTGGTCTAAGCTCTCAGTATCTGCTTGAGTGCAGGCTTCAGTGCCCTGGACTGGTCTAAGCTCTCAGTATCTGCCTGAGTCCAGGCTTCAGTGCCCTGGACTGGTCTAAGCTCTCAGTATCTGCTTGAATCCAGGCTTCAGTGCCCTGGGCTAGTCTGAGCTCTCAGTATCTGCCGAGTCCAGGCTTTAGTGCCATGGACTGGTCTGAGTTCTCAGTATCTTCCTGAATCCAGGCTTCAGTGCCCTGGGCTAGTCTGAGCTCTCAGTATCTGCCAGAGTCCAGGCTTCAGTGCCCTGGACTGGTCTAAGCTCTCAGTATCTGCTTGAGTCCAGGCTTCAATACCCTCGACTGGTCTAAGCTCTCAGTATCTGCTTGAGTGCAGGCTTCAGTGCCCTGGACTGGTCTAAGCTCTCAGTATCTGCCTGAGTCCAGGCTTCAGTGCCCTGGACTGGTCTAAGCTCTCAGTATCTGCTTGAATCCAGGCTTCAGTGCCCTGGGCTAGTCTGAGCTCTCAGTATCTGCCGAGTCCAGGCTTTAGTGCCATGGACTGGTCTGAGTTCTCAGTATCTGCTTGAATCCAGGCTTCAGTGCCCTGGGCTAGCCTGAGCTCTCAGTATCTGCCTGAGTCCAGGCTTCAGTGCCCTGGACTGGTCTCACCTCTCAGTATCTGCCCGAGTCCAGGCTTCAGTGCCCTGGACTGGTCTGAGCTCTCAGTATCTGCCAGAGTCCAGGCTTCAGTGCCCTGGACTGGTCTGAGCTCTCAGTATCTGCCTGAGGCGCCAGGCTTCAGTACCCTGGACTGGTCTGAGCTCTCAGTATCTGCTTGATTCCAACCAGGCTTCAGTACCCTGGACTGGTCTGAGCTCTCAGTATCTGCCAGAGTCCAGGCTTCAGTGCCCTGGACTGGTCTGAGCTCTCAGTATCTGCCAGAGTCCAGGCATTAGTGCCGTGGACTGGTCTAAGCTCTCAGTATCTGACAGAGTCCAGGCTTCAGTGTCCTGGGCTAATCTGAGCTCTCAGTATCTGCCTGAGTCCAGGCTTCAGTGCCCTGGACTGGTCTCAACTCTCAGTATCTGCCCGAGTCCAGGCTTCAGTGCCTTGGACTGGTCTGAGCTCTCAGTATCTGCCAGAGTCCAGGCTTCAGTGCCCTGGACTGGTCTGAGCTCTCAGTATCTGCCTGAGGCGCCAGGCTTCAGTGCCCTGGACTGGTCTGAGCTCTCAGTATCTGCCTGAGGCGCCAGGCTTCAGTACCCTGGACTGGTCTGAGCTCTCAGTATCTGCTTGATTCCAACCAGGCTTCAGTACCCTGGACTGGTCTGAGCTCTCAGTATGTGCCAGAGACCAGGCTTCAGTGCCCTGGACTGGTCTGAGCTCTCAGTATCAGCCAGAGTCCAGGCATTAGTGCCGTGGCCTGGTCTAAGCTCTCAGTATCTGCCAGAGCCCAGGCATCAGTGCCCTGGACTGGTCTGAGCTCTCAGTATCTGCCAGCGTCCAGGCTTCAGTGCCCTGGACTGGTCTGAGCTCTCAGTATCTGCCCGAGTCCAGGCTTCAGTGGCCTGGACTGGTCTGAGCTCTCAGTATTTGCTTGAGTCCAGCTTCAGTGCCCTGGACTGGTCTGAGCTCTCAGTATCTGCCGAGTCCAGGCTTTAGTGCCCTGGACTGGTCTGAGTTCTCAGTATCTGCTTGAATCCAGGCTTCAGTGTCCTGGATAGTCTGAGCTCACAGTATCTGCCCGAGTCCAGGCTTCAGTGCCCTGGACTGGTCTCACCTCTCAGTATCTGCCCGAGTGCAGGCTTCAGTGCCCTGGACTGGTCTGAGCTCTCAGTGTCTGCCTGAGGCGCCAGGCTTCAGTGCCCTGGATTGGTCTGAGCTCTCAGTATCTGCTTGAGTCCAGCCAGGCTTCAGTAGCCTGGACTGGTCTGAGCTCTCAGTGTCTGCCTGAGTCCAGGCTTCAGTGCCCTGGACTGGTCTAAGCTCTCAGTATCTGCTTGAGTCCAGGCTTCAATACCCTCGACTGGTCTAAGCTCTCAGTATCTGCTTGAGTGCAGGGTTCAGTGCCCTGGACTGGTCTAAGCTCTCAGTATCTGCCTGAGTCCAGGCTTCAGTGCCCTGGACTGGTCTCACCTCTCAGTATCTGCCCGAGTCCAGGCTTCAGTGCCCTGGACTGGTCTGAGCTCTCAGTATCTGCCAGAGTCCAGGCTTCAGTGCCCTGGACTGGCCTGAGCTCTCAGTATCTGCCTGAGGCGCCAGGCTTCAGTGCCCTGGACTGGTCTGAGCTCTCAGTATCTGCCTGAGGCGCCAGGCTTCAGTACCCTGGACTGGTCTGAGCTCTCAGTATCTGCTTGATTCCACCCAGGCTTCAGTACCCTGGACTGGTCTGAGCTCTCAGTATCTGCCAGAGTCCAGGCTTCAGTGCCCTGGACTGGTCTTAGCTCTCAGTATCTTCCAGAGTCCAGGCATTAGTGCCGTGGACTGGTCTAAGCTCTCAGTATCTGCCAGAGCCCCGGCTTCAGTGCCCTGGACCGGTCTGAGCTCTCAGTTTCTGCCAGCGTCCAGGCTTCAGTGCCCTGGACTGGTATGAGCTCTCAGTATCTGCCCGAGTCCAGGCTTCAGTGGCCTGGACTGGTCTGAGCTCTCAGTATCTGCTTGAGTCCAGCTTCAGTGCCCTGGACTGGTCTGAGCTCTCAGTATCTGCCGAGTCCAGGCTTTAGTGCCCTGGACTGGTCTGAGCTGTCAGTATCTGCCGAGTCCAGGCTTTAGTGCCATGGACTGGTCTGAGTTCTCAGTATCTGCTTGAATCCTGCTTCAGTGCCCTGGGCTAGTCTGAGCTCTCAGTATCTGCCTGAGTCCAGGCTTCAGTGCCCTGGACTGGTCTCACCTCTCAGTATCTGCCCGAGTCCAGGCTTCAGTGCCCTGGACTGGTCTGAGCTCTCAGTATCTGCCAGAGTCCAGGCTTCAGTGCCCTGGACTGGTCTGAGCTCTCAGTATCTGCCTGAGGCGCCAGGCTTCAGTACCCTGGAAAGGTCTGAGCTCTCAGTATCTGTTTGATTCCAACCAGGCTTCAGTATCCTGGACTGGTCTGAGCTCTCAGTATCTGCCATAGTCCGGGCTTCAGTGCCCTGGACTGGTCTGAGCTCTCAGTATCTGCCAGAGTCCAGGCATTAGTGCCGTGGACTGGTCTAAGCTCTCAGTATCTGCCAGAGTCCAGGCTTCAGTGCCCTGGACTGGTCTAAGCTCTCAGTATCTGCCTGAGTCCAGGCTTCAGTACCCTGGACTGGTCTGAGCTCTCAATATCTGCTTGAGTCCAGGCTTCAATACCCTCAACTGGTCTCAGCTCTTTGTATCTGCCTGGGGCCAGGCTTCAGTGCCCTGGACTGGTCTGAGCTCTCAGTATCTGCTTGAGTCCAGGCTTCAGTGCCCTGGACTGGTCTAAGCTCTCAGTATATGCCTGAAGCCAGGCTTCAGTGCCCTGGACTGGTCTGAGCTCTCAGTATCTGCTTGAGTCCAGGCTTCAATTCCCTCGACTAGTCTTAGCTCTCAGTATCTGTCTGGGGCCAGGCTTCAGTGCCCTGGACTGGTCTGAGCTCTCAGTATCTGCTTGAGTCCAGGCTTCAGTACCCTGGACTGGTCGGAGCTCTCAGTATCCGCCTGAGGCCAGGCTTCAGTGCCCTGGACTGGTCTGAGCTCTCAGTATCTGCCAGAGTCCAGGCTTCAGTGCCCTGGACTGGTATAAGCTCTCAGTATCTGCCGAGCCCTGGCTTCAGTGCCCTGGACTGGTCTCACCATTCAGTATCTGCCTGAGTCCAGGCTTCAGTGCCCTGGACTAGTCTGAGCTCTCAGTATCTGCCAGAGTCCAGGCTTCAGTGCCCTGGACTGGCCTAAGCTCTCAGTATCTGCCGAGTCCTGGCTTCAGTGCCCTGGACTGGTCTGAGCTCTCAGTATCTGCTTGAGTCCAGCCTCAGTGCCCTGGACTGGTCTGAGCTCTCAGTATCTGTCTGAGGCCAGGCTTCAGTGCCCTGGACTGGTCTGAGCTCTCAGTATCTGCTTGACTCCAGGCTTCAGTACCCTGGACTGGTCTGAGCTCTCAGTATCTGCCTGAGGCCAGGCTTCAGTGCCCTGGACTGGTCTGAGCTCTCAGTATCTGCCAGAGTACAGGCTTCAGTGCCCTGGACTGGTCTAAGCTCTCACTATCTGCTTGAGTCCAGGCTTCAGTGCCCTGGACTAGTCTGAGCTCTCAGTTTCTGCCGAGTCCAGGCTTCAGTGCCCTGGACTGGTCTGAGCTCTCAGTATCTGCCAGCGTCCAGGCTTCAGTGCCCTGGACTGGTCTGAGCTCTCAGTATCTGCCCGAGTCCAGGCTTCAGTGGCCTGGACTGGTCTGAGCTCTCAGTATCTGCTTGAGTCCAGCTTCAGTGCCCTGGACTGGTCTGAGCTCTCAGTATCTGCCGAGTCCAGGCTTTAGTGCCCTGGACTGGTCTGAGTTCTCAGTACCTGCTTGAATCCAGGCTTCAGTGTCCTGGACTAGTCTGAGCTCTCAGTATCTGCCCGAGTCCAGGCTTCAGTGCCCTGGACTGGTCTCACCTCTCAGTATCTGCCCGAGTCCAGGCTTCAGTGCCCTGGACTGGTCTGAGCTCTCAGTATCTGCCTGAGGCGCCAGGCTTCAGTGCCCTGGACTGGTCTGAGCTCTCAGTATCTGCTTGAGTCCAGCCAGGCTTCAGTACCCTGGACTGGTCTGAGCTCTCAGTGTCTGCCTGAGTCCAGGCTTCAGTGCCCTGGACTGGTCTAAGCTCTCGGTATCTGCTTGAGTCCAGGCTTCAATACCCTCGACTGGTCTAAGCTCTCAGTATCTGCTTGAGTGCAGGCTTCAGTGCCCTGGACTGGTCTAAGCTCTCAGTATCTGCCTGAGTCCAGGCTTCAGTGCCCTGGACTGGTCTAAGCTCTCAGTATCTGCTTGAATCCAGGCTTCAGTGCCCTGGGCTAGTCTGAGCTCTCAGTATCTGCCGAGTCCAGGCTTTAGTGCCATGGACTGGTCTGAGTTCTCAGTATCTTCCTGAATCCAGGCTTCAGTGCCCTGGGCTAGTCTGAGCTCTCAGTATCTGCCTGAGTCCAGGCTTCAGTGCCCTGGACTGGTCTCACCTCTCAGTATCTGCCCGAGTCCAGGCTTCAGTGCCCTGGTTTGGTCTGAGCTCTCAGTATCTGCCAGAGTCCAGGCTTCAGTGCCCTGGACTGGTCTGAGCTCTCAGTATCTGCCTGAGGCGCCAGGCTTCAGTACCCTGGACTGGTCTGAGCTCTCAGTATCTGCTTGATTCCAACCAGGCTTCAGTACCCTGGACTGGTCTGAGCTCTCAGTATCTGCCAGAGTCCAGGCTTCAGTGCCTTGGACTGGTCTAAGCTCTCAGTATCTGCCTGAGTCCAGGCTTCAGTGCCCTGGACTGGTCTGAGCTCTCAGTATCTGCCAGAGTCCAGGCTTCAGTGCCCTGGACTGGTCTGTGCTCTGAGTATCTGCCTGAGTCCAGGCTTCAGTGCCCTGGAAATGTCTCACCTCTCAGTATCTGCCCGAGTCCAGGCTTCAGTGCCCTGGACTGGTCTGTGCTCTGAGTATCTGCCTGAGTCCAGGCTGCAATACCCTGGACTGGTCTGAGCTCTCAGTATCTGCCGAGTCCAGGCTTCAGTGCCCTGGACTGGTCTGAGCTCTCAGTATCTGCCAGAGTCCAGGCTTTAGTGCTCTGGACTGGTCTAAGCTCTCAGTATCTGCCATCATCCAGGCTTCAGTGCCCTGGACTGGTCTAAGCTCTCAGTATCTGCCTGAGTCCAGGCTTCAGTGCCCTGGACTGGTCTGAGCTCTCAGTATCTGCTTGAGTCCAGGCTTCAGTGCCCTGAACTGGTCTGAGCTCTCAGTATCTGCCAGAGTCCAGGCTTCAGTGCCCTGGACTGGTCTTAGCTCTCAGCATCTGCCCGAGTCCAGGCTTCAGTGCCCTGGACTGGTCTGGGCTCCCAAGCTTCAGTGCCCTGGACTGGTCTAAGCTCTCAGTATCTGCCCGAGGCCAGGCTTCACGGGCCTGGACTGGTCTGAGCTCTCAGTATCTGCCTGCGGCCAGGTTTCAGTGCCCTGGACTGGTCTAAGCTCTCAGTATCTGCCTGCGGCCAGGTTTCAGTGCCCTGGACTGGTCTAAGCTCTCAGTATCTGCCCGAGTCCAGACTTCAATGCCCTGGACTGGTCTGAGCTCTCGGTATCTGCTTGGGTCCAGGCTGTAGTGCTCTGGACTGGTCTAAGCGCTCAGTGTCTGCTTGAGTCCAGGCTTCAGTGCCCTGGACTGGTCTAAGCTCTCAGTATCTGCCTGCGGCCAGGTTTCAGTGCCCTGGATTGGTCTAAGCTCTCAGTATCTGCCCGAGGTCAGGCTCCAGTGCCCTGGACTGGTCTCACCTCTCACTATCTGCCAGAGTCCAGGCGTCAGTGCCCTGGACTGGTCTCACCTCTCGGTATCTGCCCGAGCCTGGCCTGGACTGCCCTGAAATCTCAGAATCTGACAGTATTCACTGGCCTATTCCATCCTCCACTCAGTCTTATTGGCTATCTGGCTATTATTTGATTTTGCTTCTTAGGCCTCGGGTATTTCTTAACCAAAATGTAAACTTCAAATTGAAATCCCTCGGATTTTTTAGTTCAAAGTTTGTCTTCCTATGAAAATGCATCCTCACAGAAAATTACTTTTTAGCTGTAAGACCATAGGATTCAATCTGATAGAATGAACCCACATATCTGAAATGTGGGATACTTATTAAATGTGGGTGCATCTACCCCCTCATGCCCCTCACCCAAGTCCTTACTTCACATGCTACAGGTCATCCAGAACCAGTTGGCCAGGCTCATCCTTGGCCTCAATCACAGGGACAGCTTTACTCCTGATTGCATCTCTCTCCTGGCTCCTAGGAATCCATGATCTCTTTTAATGCCCTTTGCATCATTCCTGTGGCTACTGGCTGTCGGTGTCTTGGTTGCCCCTTAATCCGTCTGCCTGCAGTGCTTTGCCTCTTGTCTGCTGCTCTTTTGCTATCCTGAGTTGTGTTTTGCTTTTACTGTCTGCACCCGAATGCACTTACCTTTCTCCTTGGATCCCTTGGTTTCCACTCCCCTTTCCTCCCGATCCCCTGGCTTGCACTCCCCTTTCATTCTGATCCCCTGGCATGCACTTACCCTTCTCCTTTATCCCTTAGTTTCCACTCCCCTTTCATCCTGATCCCCTGGCTTGCACTCACCTTTCATCCTGATCCCCTGGCTTGCACTCACCTTTCATCCTGATCCCCTGGCATGCACTCCCCTTTCATTCTGATCCCCTGGCTTCCACTCACCTTTCATCCTGATCCCCTGGCTTGCACTCCCCTTTCATTCTGATCCCCTGGCTTGCACTCACCTTTCATCCTGATCCCCTGGCATGCACTCCCCTTTCATTCTGATCCCCTGGCGTGCACTCACCTTTCCTCCCGATCCCCTGGCTTGCACTCCCCTTTCATTCTGATCCCCTGGCTTGCACTCACCTTTCATCCCGATCCCCTGGCATGCACTCCCCTTTCATCCTGATCCCCTGGCTTGCACTCCCCTTTCATTCTGATCCCCTGGCTTGCACTCACCTTTCATCCTGATCCCCTGGCATGCACTCCCCTTTCGTCCTGATGCCCTGGCTTGCACTCCCCTTTCGTCCTAATCATTTGGCTTGCACTCCCCTTTCGTCCTGATCCCCTGGCTTGCACTAACCTTTAGACCTCACCCCTTGGTATGCACTCCCCTTTCCTCCTCATTGCTTGGCTTGAAATCGCCATTAGTCCTCATCCCTTGGCTTGAGGGGATCCCCCTGGCTTGGTCCCCCTGGCTTGAACTCACCTTTTGCCCTGATCCCATGGTTTGAAGTCACGTTTTGTTCTCATCTCTTGGCCTGCACTCCCCTTTTGTCCAGATACTCTGATTTGCACTCACCTTTCATCCTCATTCCTTAGCTCGCAATCGCCTTTTGTCCTGATCCCCTGGCCTTGCACTCATCTTTCATCTTCGTCCCTTAGCTTGCACTTACCTTTCATCGTCATCCCCTGGCCTTGCACTCACCATTTCTCCTCATCCCCTGGCATGGCACTCACCCGTCGTTTTCATCCCTTAGCTTGCACTCATCTTTCATTGTAATCCCCTGGCCTTGCACTCACCTTTCATCTTCGTCCCTTAGCTTGCACTCACCTTTTCTCCTGCTCCCCTGGCCTTGATCTCACCATTTCTCTTCATCCCTTAGCTTGCACTCACCTTTCATCCTCATCCCCTGGCCATGCACTCACCTTTTCTCCTGGTTTCCTGGCCTTGCACTCAACAGGCATTATCAAACAAAATTAACATGCTCCAAAACAAAATCCAGCACAAAAAAGAAACCCTGAATCTACAGCATTCACCTAAAAACCCTCTGCCTAGCGACCCACCGAAGACATGCGATAATATCTTCCATTTCACAAAAATGTCTACTCTGGAAGTAAAAAAAATCATCCTCTCATTGAAGCCTTCTAATTGTAGAGGCGACATCTGCCCAGCGCAACTAATAAAAGATGCTGCCAGGGAACTATCTCCGTTCATTGCTAAACTGATTAATGCCTCCTTTACTTCAGGCTCCATCCCTGCCTGCCTATAACCAAATTCAGAAACACTTAGAACGGCGCAAACTCCTAGGAGACAGACAATCTGGTTTCCGCCCTCTATACGGAACAGAAACTGCCCTTATCGATTTAAAATCCCAAATTGATGAGCTGAGAGACAAAGGGAAGTCAGTACTTTTGCTCCTACTTGATCTCTCAGCTGCATTTGATCTTGTGGACCACATGATCCTCTGTAGACACCTAGATTCTGCTGCTCACTTCTCCCCTGAGGCTACCAGATGGATTGAATCATTCCTGAGCGAGAGAACCATGAGAGTTTTCTCTCCTTCGGCAGCTGCAGACCCTACCCCTATCTTGTGCGGTGTTCCTCAGCGTTCTTGCGCCTCTCCAACTCTACACAACATCTTCACCAAGCCCCTGTTCGATGATTTGGACCATCTGGGTATCATCTACACCAATTACGCAGATGATACACAGATTCTCCTCCCGCTTTCTGGGGATTATATCAAGGACACGGAGTTGGTGAACAGGGTATATCTTATCATCCAGGCATGGATGGCCACTCATGGCCTATGCCTGAACGATGATAAGACCGAGTTGATAATCATGGGAACACATGCCAACATCAAAAAACTAGGTCAGGAATTTTCCTCATTCAACATCGATGGAAATACCATCAAAGTTTCCAAGGAAGTAAAAACCTTGGCTTCTACCTGGACTCCACCCTGCCCATTGATAAACAGGTAAAATCCCTGGCCTCCACCACAGCCTACACCTGCAAGCTGATCAGAGCTGGCAAGCCATTCCTCTCTAATGACAGCTGCTTGATCCTGGCCAGAGCCTTAATACTATCTAGAACTGACTACTGTAATGCCCTATACAGTCGGGCTAGTAAAAATACCATCAAGCGGCTTCAAACATTTCAAAACAATGCCTTGAGAGCAGCACTTGGCATAAAAATAAGAACCCATATCTCCTCCATTAGACGCCAGCATAAATGGCTGTCTACTGGTAACAAAATACAGCTTAAGACCCTATCACTGACTCACAAAGCTCTAAATAACGCTGCCCCTAGCTACCTCACAGATAAACTTCATAGAAGAACCTCTCTCAGACCTACTAGAGCTGGCAATGCCAATTGCTTGGCCATACCTAGATACAGACTCACCACTATTGGTGGTAATAGCTTCCCAGTGAAGGCTGCTAAATCTTGGAACCTACTGCCACCTGATCTAAGAGTAGACCAACCTTTCCCACTTTTCCGAAAAAATGTCATCAAATACCTCATCTCCACCGACCCCTAGTCTCCTACCTTTAGGTCTATTTCGTACCTTGATCAATTGAGTCTCACTCGCTTTTATATTCTCATTTAAACCTTGTGCCTCTCTGTAACCTGTATATTTGTACATTGCATATTTTTGTAACCACATAAGTCTTTATTGTATATTGTGTATATTTTATAACTACGGATACTATGTAAGCCTTTATTGTATATATTGTATCTCTTGTAACTATGTAAGCTTTGCATTTTCTTACTGCGCCCTGTTACTTACGGGTCTGGTGCGCAATAAAAGTGAATAAACAAACAAACAAACCATTTGGTCTCATCCCCTGGCCTTGCGCTCACCTTTCGCCCTCATCCCTTAGCTTGAAATCACCTTTCACCCTAATCCCCTGGCTTGCACTTGCCTTTGGTCCTGATCCCCTGGCCTTGCACTCACCTTTCCTCCTGATCCTCTGGCTTGCACTCCCCTTTCATCCTCATCCCCTGGCCATGCACTCACCTTTTCTCCTGCTCCCCTGGCATTGCTTTCACCATTTCTCTTCATCCCATAGCTTGCACTCACCTTTCATCCTCATCCCCTGGCCATGCACTCACCTTTTCTCCTGGTTTCCTGGCCTTGCACTCACCTTTTGTTCTCATCCCCTGGCCTTGCGCTCACCTTTGCCCTCATCCCTTAGCTTGAAATCACCTTTCATCCTGATCCCCTTGGCTTGCACTTGCCTTTGGTCCTGACCCCCTGGCCTTGCACTCACCTTTCGTTCTCATCACCTGGCCTTGCACTCACCATTTCTCCTAATCCCCTGGCATGGCACTCATCCGTCGTTTTCATCCCTTAGCTTGCACTCATCTTTTGTTGTAATCCGCTGGCCTTGCACTCACCCTTTGCCCTCATCCCCTAGCCTTACATTTACCTTTTGTTTTGATACCCTGGCCTTGCACTCACGCATTGTCCTCATCCCTCAGTTTGCATTCGCCTTTCGTTGTGATCCCCTAGCCTTGCACTCACCCTTCGCCCTCATCCCTTAGCTTGCACTCACCTTTTGTTGTGATCCCCTGACCTTGCACTGACCCGTTAATAAACAAAGGGCACCTGGTTGATGCCTTGCTTTACCCAGGTAAGTAAACTTATATCGGATACAATTGAGCAAGGTCATGTAAAACCCAAAAAGAAAGAACACTAAATCCTGACTGTCAGTAAACACAACATTAGTTAATATGACTGCTACTTTTAATCCTTATTCGAAATATAAGTAGCCAGTGTTATATACACATGGGGTGAACATGGGATACTCAAATGATACATAAAACATACAGGTATAGCACTCAAATAGCACGACCCAAGAGCAAATGATTGGGTTAGAATTTCAGCAATAACATTCTCTATGTTCCCTCGTTGGAAGTGACATGACACATGACAAAGTATTTGCAGTACACGGTGTATAAGTGTGTAGTAGTGACAACGCTTATTAACACATAGAAGATGGGTCAACACAAGCAGGGGTAATGTGACATGCATCTCCACGCCCACCCCTGCCCCCCCCAAAGAATACATGTCAGCAGCAGATCTGATGGACTACAGCGCTTTGGGTCTGGTTAGCCACTGATGTGGGAGAGTGTCAGGGCTAAAGAGGGGCGCTTAGTCATGCCTTGATGTGCCAATGCCGTGGCACGTGGCGGGCACCTGTGGAGGATTTGGGGGGGGGGGTCTTAGATGCAACACCAGGCATCAGGCCCCTGAGATCCTGCTGCCTGCTTGTTCAAGCCCTCTTCACATTGCAGCTTCTTCCGTGCATCATGACCCATGCCCAAGGAGCGGTGATTGATGGGAACGTCGTACTCTGAGTGCACATGCAAGGCAGGGGCCTGGTGTTCTTTGATGGCCAATGAGAGGCCTCTTCAAACGCTGCTTCATTAATATCCCTGTGCCATTCCATTTTCCTGATCAGGGGGAAATATTGGCCTGGCCCGAGGGCTGCCATCAGGCCACGCCCGGCATCACAGACAGAACCCACCCAGCTGTCGTTCCTCCCACAAGGCACACTGGCCCATAGGGAGCGAGACAACTTTGAGCAGAGACATTCTTCCGTGAGGCTGAAAGGGCTGGAGAAAAGTCAGTCACGCGTAGCAAAGTGTGACAGATGACTGAAATTGCCCAAACCATACTACCTGTATCCGCAATTTACTACTCGCCAGATGTTTTGGACTTCAACTCCTATTATCCCACAGTATTGACTATGCTGGCTAGCGCTGGTGGGAGTCCAAAACATCTGGAAAGCCAAAGGTTGTAGACAGCTGCCCTACAAGCTCTTGCCTGTTGGACAGTCGCTAACTTCCACCATATCACAATCCACATCCTCTTGCCGCTCCTCATCAGAGGATGCAACACCCTATGGCTTTTCATTTGCCTCTCACTCCTCGACCCTGGGTCCACAACACCAGCCGGTGCAGTTTTTTATGTCTTTCTGTGACCATAAAGGAGAGCACTCCCCTGTCCCACCGAGGCACACTGCCACTGTCCCGAGGCCAGTAGAGGCGGGAACATGTCAGCCACATCTTGCACTGCCTGACATGTGACTGCATCTTCCCCAGCCCTGTTGGCCTGGAAGAGGTCGCATTATTCCATAGCCGACGGCCCGGACTATGGTATAATGCAGCATGAACCATGCAGCATGGAGCATGAGGAAGTTCACGACTAAGTTCCGCTTTGCCGCTGGAACCCGCTGCTGCTCGCATGCTTCTTGCTGCTATTTACAGATTGAACTCTGCGACTCCTACTGTCTTTACTCAGTGCTTTCCCGCATTACCAGTGACTGACAGGCCACTTTGGGCCCGCCCAGGAAACCATTCGCTCCAATGTTCACAAAACCTGCTTGCACGCGCACAGCGCGCACGCACGAGGAAGTTCACGACTAAGTTCCGCTTTGCCGCTGGAACCTGCTGCTGCTCGCGTGCTTCTTGCTGCTATTTACAGATTGAACTCCCACTGTCTTTACTCAGGTGACTCGTTCAACAACAACAACTATAACGGCAGTATACTGACTCTGCCTGTTGCCACTGCTGCCTGATTGACTGCCTGATTGATTTTGCCTGATTGTGTCGTTTCATTTGTTTATAGTGCTTTCCCACATTACCTGTGATTGACAGGCGGCTTTGGGCCTGCCCAGGAAACTACGGGCTCCAATGTGCACAAAACCTGCTCGCACGCGCACAGCGCACGTGCATGAGGAAGTTCACAACTAAGTTCTGCTTTGCAGCTTCGCTTCGCTGCGGCGGCCGTGGACTTGCTCCCTGTGTTATTTTGAATTTGCATTTGGTTTCCACGTTGTGGTCAATTGGTAAGAACTTTAATAGTGCCACACAATTGTTTTAAGCTATATTGTTGTATATGGTGTTCACAGTTTATACACTTAAATCCAAGATGCCTAATAACATTGCTCCCTCAGAGCAAGTCTGCACTATACCACCAATGTTTAATTCTCAAATTCCATCATTTGTGCTTACACCGAAGAGCTCGCTCTTGCCCACATTGCCAAATAGAACTCTCTTTACTGCCATGCTTTCAAAAAAATTACATGTGTCCTCTGAGGTCTGTTTTACTAATCAGCCCACAGTTATGTCACAACAACACACGTGTGCCACTATCACAACTGGATCAAAATGGGGAGAAAGCAATCGTTCTTTGAATAATTCCCATCCGACTCAATCCATTTCAGATACAACTATTCTGTATTCTATGAAAATGGAGGAAAAAAAGACATTATCATCACACTCTAACGAATATCTCACCGATTGCCCCTATTGCATCTTTGAGTGTGTCTGAAAATACTTCTGGCATTTCTTTACATGCTAGTCCGTGTGAATCACCCACTTCTCTTTGGTCTGCTGGCCATCGGTCGGTAAGCGAGGGATCGAGTTCTGTCTCCTTCTCTATAAAAACAACTTCCCTGGCGGCATCTTTTTGCTTTTCCGACTCCTCGAGCTGTGAGACCCTTACAAACAAATCCTGCTGTCTCGACATTTAGGGGGTAATTCATGGATTATTTGCGCCAAAAAAAACGGGATTTGTGCGCCATTCTGCCCGCAAATCCCTGTTTAACAAATGGGGATTTGCGGGCAGAATGGCACACAAATCCCGTTTTTTTCGGCGCAAATAATCCATGAATTACCCCCTTAATATGTCAGAAGTAGCGCTCTCTGCAATTAATACCTCTGTTTTGGGAGTGCATAAACTCTTCGAACAAATGGATGAAAAATTACAGAAACAGGCTGCCCAATTAGAGATGATTCTCTTATGGACTCAAAATCACAATCACCTCCCTATATTGTCCCATTTGTCATCTCCCACTTCGCCAAAAGATCTTGAACATTCTGTGATTGACTGTGGAGAGTTGCCCGACCAAGTCCACTGCCAGCCGGTCCTACGTCAGATTGCCACTCAGCTACCGCAATTCAGTGAAATCATTCGTCCGGCTGATGTTGAACTGGTTGATTTAAGTGTACAGGCAAATGACTCTCAAAATAGTTCTATAGCAATTGTATCAGATGTATCTTAGTGTTTCCAGAACTAGCTCCTAAAATCCAACACATTTTGGGCACTAGGGGCAAGTGGCCTTTCCGCCCCAAGTCACAACCACATCTCTCTATGTCAAAGAAATCCCAAAATCTTCCGGCACATAGAGGAGTCAAAAGTACTCTGAATGCTTTTTTTAAAGCGATCGGAGGCTCCGTGCCCTTGGCACATGTCTCCAAACTCTCATTAAGGGCGCCTTTGTCAACCACATCTGTCATGAATAGTGCGACACATGATTCCGTACGGTCTGATATTCGAGTGTCCGCTAGTGGTGTTGATTCAACGACGAAAAAAAATCAAACTACTCTTGAATTGGCACCTCTGGATAATCTCCTGGAGAGCTTTGCTCATACAGAACAGGCAGCTAATACTAGTGTTCTTGGATGCCCCAATGTTAAAAAGGCTACTCCAACTCCTCTACAGCCTTTACCATCTTCCCTCAACAAGGACCAAGGCCTTATCGCCACAGATTTATTAAAGCAGGCAGTTGATGCGTATTTGATGGAGAGGCTTCCTTGCTCAAAGGATAAGCAGCGGGTGTTGTCTTGTCCAATTCAGCCTCCAACGCTCAACACTCCGCACCTTATGCCCACATCCTTTGAGTCTCATCGAATTCCTCATGATACACCCATGAATCATATGTGGTCCCAGCACCATCAACATTTAAATGCACAAAATGCACATTCTGATGTTCTGACTCATGCATGGTCTAACACCTCTTCTAAATTACCACCCATGTTGGATAATCATCTTAAAATGTAGAGATGGACAATTTGCAAAGTATGATCTGAACAGACGTAGCGTCTTGAACATTTTTAAAGATGTAATTGAATTGCAAGATGTCACGTCAAGAGATATAGAACAGATTGAATTCATTTCTGACACATCGGCAGCAATTGTCAGATTAGGGATTCCATCTGGGGTGGTAGCCAATATAATCTGGCAGGCCAAAATGTCTCTTTTTGTTGTGTCTTGACTGTCGTGTAGCCGAAGAGTCCTCTGTCCACAAGTGCCTCACAGAGAGAATCAAGATCACTCTCTGTGCCGCCTTTGAGGCTTCAGGTGGGAGATGTTCTTTCCGGAACTGCGGTACTCATGGAACCCCGAACCACTGTAAAGGAAACACTGGTTAAGTGTCAAGCCAAAACAGAAACAACAACCAATCAACAAGTAAGTGGAACGGTCTTACCAAAAGGAGTCTGTGGATTGGCAGTTGTACCTATGGGGAAGGTTCCGGGACCCAGCAAGGCTGTTCTTTCAGTATGTAAGTATCCCAGCAAGGTTGCAAGTGCCAGGCCCACCTGATGCCAAAATCCGCACAAGAAGGGCGGAACGTAGTAGGAGTCCGTGAAGCAGTCCATGGTTGTAACAATGATCCAAAAACAAGTACCAAAGCCAAGGGTTATCTGTTGCCAGTCCGTAAAACAAGTCCGAGATCAAGATCCAAAAAGGGTGAAACAAGAGGTAAGTAGTGCCGTACAGGAATCCGAAGGAACAGCTGTGAAGCACCGAAGCAACGCAACAGAGCCGTTTAAATACTGGTGCTGCTATTTCCTCCCAGTCACATGACCCGTGAGCGCATCACGTGAGTGTAGTCCAGAAACATGTGAGTGGGAGGCAGCGGTCATGTGACGCGGAAGAAGTCGGTCTAGCAACCGCCACGGAAGACGCCAATGGGATAGACATCTCCACGGGCAAAGAGCATGCCGACCCAAGCTTTGTGGCAGTCGGCGCCGTGTCAACTGGGGCGAAGAGAGAACCTGTGAGTCCTGGAAATGGGAAAGAGGGCAAGGGGTGTTCGGGGCACGGGAATGAGGAATGGGATCCCCAGAGGGAGTGGAATGAATGACAGAGCCCCCCCCCCAAAGGCCCACGACCCCATGGGGACGAGGGATGGTCCTTATTGAACCGTGCCACCAAACGGGGAGCCTGGACATCAGCAGCCGGGACCCAGGCCCGCTCCTCGGGACCATACCCGGACCAATCTACAAGTTATTGGAGACACCCCCTCGAGATACGGGAACCCAGAATGGCAGAGACCTCAAAAACATCCGGAGTGAATAGAGACACCGGGGCCCCAGGAGAGCGAAGCCGTGTGGGAGCGGGACAGGGCTTGAGCAGAGAAACATGGAAAACAGGGTGAAGCCGCCAGGAACCCGGGAGAGCAAGTCGATAAGACACAGGGTTGACAACACCAGTAATCGTATAGGGACCCACAAAGCGAGGTAGAAGCTTGCGGCAACCCACCAAGTGTAGATGTCAGGGGGATAACCAAACGCGGGATCCCACAGTATACAACGGGGCCATCACCCATTTCCTGTCCGCCTGCGCCTTCATGGATGCCTGGGCCTCGACAAGATGAGTCGACACCTGAGTGTGAACGGAGGCCAGGTCCCTAATACATGCAAGGGCAGCTGGATTGGCAGAAGAAGGCAAATCCGCGAAGGGCAGAACACAAGGGTGCTGACCATAAAGCACATAGAACGGGGAGAAACCAGTGGAAGAATGGACAGCGTTGCACAAACCGAACGGCATGACCGTATACTCATACAAGCCATAGCGAGTACAGAAAGCAGTCTTCCATTCGTCCCCAGAACGCACACGAACCAGATTGTAGGCACCGAAGAGGTCTAATTTGGTAAACACAGTGGCATGTGTGAGACAGTCCAAGAGGGGCGTGATTAGCGGAATGGGGTAGCGGTCTTTCTTGGTGATGGCATTGAGTTTGCAGTAGTCCACACAAGGCCATAAGTCACCCTCCTTCTTGGGGACAAAGAAAATGGGACTCGCCGCCGGGGATGTAGAAGGACGTATCTGGCCCAAACGGAAGGACTTTTGAATGTACTCCTTGAGGGCTAGATCTTCAGTAGGAGACAAGGAGTAGATACGACCAGTGGGGATAGTGCTGTCCGGAACCAGATCTATCGGGCAGTCGTACGGGCGATGTGGGGGTAAAACTTCTGATGAACCATGGTCGAACACTTCTAGATAGTCTTGGTATTGGGCCGGAATGAGTGTGGAGACCAGTCCAACTGTGAGGTGTTCTGTGGAGGGGACAACGGGATCCTCTAGAGATAACTGAGCCATGACCCCCAATGCTTGAGCGGGTGTCTCAATACTGGTGGCTGCGGTCAGACAGAAATGTTGACAGAGATCGGATTCGAAATGCACCAAACCCTCTTTCCAGTCAATTAAGTGGTTGTGCTCCCGTAGCCAAGGTATTCCCAATATTACACCGAACTGGGGCATTGAAATGAGATCGAAACTCAGGGTCTCCCTGTGTATAGTCTGTATGGTCAAGAGTATCGGGGCGGTCTGCTGTTTGATTGGTCCGGAAACCAGAGCAGTCCCATCCACTGCCTGTACTGGTTCCGGCCAGGTTTTGGCTAGAAGAGGTAGGTTCAGGGTTTGGGCCAGTGTGATGTCCATTTAATTACCTGTAGCCCTGAAATCTATGATAATCGTAACTGGGTGAGAGATGTCAGGTGTGGGTTGTAGAATGGCCTGCACATATATGGGTCGGATGCGGCCAAAAGCAAACACAGGGTTCAGGGTATGACAAGGAGCGCTCAACCCGGTCCCCGAGTTTAGGGTCGAGCACTCCGAAAACCCGATGGTTTTAGCTTGGGGCGACGGGGACACTCCTTCACGTAATGGCCAGGTAGACCACAATAATAACAAGCATTGTCCACCCGCCTACGTTCCCTTTCTATGGGTGTGATCGGGCTCCTGATGCCCCCGATTTGCATGGGTTCGGAACTGGTGTTTGAAGGGGCTGAGGTGTAAGGAGATGGGGCAGTGGTGTGCAGAAAACCGGCCTCAGCCCTACGTTCAGAACGTCTGGCGTCCGATTGCAGAGTTAAATCGACTAGGTCATAGTAAGAGGTTGGTAAGGAGGGAAAAACCGCAAGGGCATCCTTCATGGCTTTATTTAAGCCGCGATAATACACAACAGCTTTTTTGGATTCAGGCCAGGAAGTCTCGGCTGCAAGCTGATTGAACTTAGTAATGTATTCAATCAAAGACCCCCTACCCTGCCCCAGGTCCAGGAGTTCCAGGTCTCGGGACTGGACTTTATGGCGCGTATCGAACACTCGGGACATCTCAGTGACCAACAAATCAAAGTCGTAAAGGGCTGGGTTGTCGTTTTCCAGAAGTGGATTGGCCCAGGCAGCAGCAGTGCCTGCTAAATGAGAGAGAGAGTAAAGGCTGCCTTAGAGGTGGAGTCTGGGAAAGCCATGGGTCTACACAAAAAATGCAATTTGCAATGATTCAAAAAGGTTCTGAACTTGCCGGGATCCCCATGATACCTCTCAGGTGCATCCAAAGGAAAAGGAGAGGGCAGTACTACGGGGACGGGGTTAGGAAGGGGTGGAACGGGAGGTTGGACGGGCGGGGGGCCTGGTGAGGTATCCCCAAATTCAGCATCTGAGGGTAGAGGATGTCTAGCACTCTGGATGGTATCCAAGCATTGGTGAATGGCTGTATTTGCTGCGGCCATGTCCGCACGTAACACGGTTATGACCTGAACCATAATGGTTAAGGGGTCATCCGCAGCTCCCTCCATAGCTACACGACAGGATGGCTTCACAGTCTGTTGTGTCTTTCCTGTCGTGTAACAGAAGAGTCCTCTATCCACAAGTGCCGCACAGAGAGACTCAAGATCACTCTCTGTGCCACCTTTGAGGCCACAGGTGGGAGATGTTTTTTCCGGAACTGCGGTACTCGTGGAACCCCCAACCACTGTAAAGGAAACACCGGTTAAGTGTCAAGCCAAAACAGAAACAACAACCAATCAACAAGTAAGTGGAACGGTCTTACCAAAAGGAGTCTGTGGATTGGCGGTTGTACCTATGGGGAAGGTTCCGGGACCCAGCAAGGCTGTTCTTTCAGTATGTAAGTATCCCAGCAAGGTTGCAAGTGCCAGGCCCACCTGATGCCAAAATCCGCACAAGAAGGGCGGAACGTAGTAGGAGCCTGTGAAGCAGTTCGTGGTTGTAACAATGATCCAAAAACAAGTACCAAAGCCAAGGGTTATCCATTGCCAGTCCGTAAAACAAGTCCGAGATCAAGATCCAAAAAGGGTGAAACAAGAGGTAAGTAGTGCCGGACAGGAATCCGAAGAAACAGCTGTGAAGCACTGAAGCACCGCAACTGAGCCGTTTAAATACTGGCGCTGCTATTTCCTCCCGGTCACATGACCTGCGAGCGCATCACGTGAGTGTAGTCCAGAAACACGTGAGCGGGAGGCAGCGTTCATGTGACGCGGAAGAAGTCCGTCTAGCAACCGCCACGGAAGACGCCAAGGTGATAGACGTCTCTGCGGGCAAAGAGCATGCCGACCCAAGCTTTGTGGCAGTCGGCGCCGTGGCAACTGGGGCGAAGAGAGAACCTGTGAGTTCCTGGAACCGGGCAAGAGGGCGAGAGGTGTTCGGGCCACGGGAATGAGGACTGGGATCCCCAGAGGGAGTGGAATGCGTGACACTTTTTGAGATGGGTTTTTTACTTGCCCAGGAACCTAAGATTCCTACAAACTCAACTAAGACCCAGATATCTAAATCAAATATCTACAGTCACTTGGTAAATAATGCCAATTCTATGGTCTCTCAAAATCTCCAAACACAGTAACCATTAACAAATGTGCATAAACAAGTATTGACACTTGCCAGTTGGAACCCGAGAGGTCATGTACATCTTCAGTCATTGCTTACTGAGTTTGATATCTTGGTTTTTCAAGAAACGTGGTTCACTGTGCTTCCGATTTGGGACGGACATTAAATTGTTCTTTCCCCAGCCTTGGCAACTAGAGGGAGACCCACATCAGGTCTTCTTGTAGCGGTCAATCGCTTAAGAGGTCTGTCTATTAGTCCTTGGGCAGAAGAAAACATTCATTTACAATTAGTCAAGGTGACATTTGCTGATCAATCTATTGCTGTCTTGAATGTGTACAGAAATCGATTGGTTTGGTCTGATGCCGCTTTTTATTGGGGTCTGAATAGGCTTCTGGAATTGATTAACATATCTGCCTCAACCTCTCAACCGATTATTATGGGAGATCTTAGTTTGGATTGCTTTAATTTAAGGTGGATTTCTAATGCAGTAATAATGTGGCAAAACTTCATGTCAGAGAGAAATTTTCAGATGGTCAATGGGTCAGTTACAGGTGATCTGCCACCACAAACTACATGGTTTCGCAACAATTCTTCCAGCACTATTGACTATATTTATGTCGATAAGCGTCTGTTTAAAAAAATACAGAAGCTGGAAATGAGTGCACGACCGTATAGTGATCACAAATTGCTTGCACTCTCAAATAACTAGAATGATTTAGAAGCAAGGGAATGCTCAAAGAATGTAGTACTTGGAGTCAATAATGCACAAACATGAATAAAATGGACAAATCCAAGGGTTTGTGGGTTTGAGTTCCTTTTACAACAGAACATCCCGAGAGTCGGGCTCCAATATACTGAAATTCTTATTCCTTTTGTTCATACTATTACTTTGCAATTAAGGCTCAAATCAAACATAAACATCAATTTAATGGGGCTATTCTCATCAAAAGAAGAGAATTCAGACAACTAACAAGAAGGATTATCTTGTCACAGTCACAGAACCAATGGCAACAACTAACACTGGCCAAAACACTGTATAAAAATTGTATTTCAAGCCACAAATCATTAATGTTTCAAAGAGACAGCGAACAGATGGCTTCTGCAATGAGTAATAAAAACTCGGCTGAAATGTGGCATCTTCTTGAAAATAATGGGTCAAACAGACAAGCTGAAGCCCAACTTAATGCAGTGAATGAAGCTCCACGAGAGTTTGAGTGCCCTGAGAACGACCAACATTGAGACCTACGCCAACTCTACACGTTTAAGGTTGAAAGGCTCAGTCATTGCGATACTAATTCAAATGATCGTCAAGCAAAAGCTCTGGACAACTCAACAGAGGCAGGCTGCCTCACGGACTACTGTCCGCTACTACAGCCATACCAGACGCATAAAACTGGTAACCGAAACAAAGTGAAGACTCACCTCCACAATAACTTGACACTTAGAGAAAAAAGGCTGGAGATGAGACGAGCCACAAGAAAGGCCAGACGTTTCCCCTCAATTACCAACAGAGAAACAGCTCGGACCACAACAAACGTTTACAAGAACTGGCTAAAAGGCTTTAAACTCCAGCTATATCAAGATGACTCCGAGCAAATGCTGCACGTACTTGCTGGTAAGCAAACAAAGGCTTTCTGGTCATTGATTAACTCAAAAAGCTCATCAAGTGAGGATGCCTTATCATCTAGCGTCCCAGAAGAAGCCTGGATCGCTCACTTTTCTGCCCTTTTCGGCCAACCCGACAAGGGGACGGAGCCTGGGAAACACCGAAGTTCCCACTGGGACATCAACCCTGACCCGGCTTGCATTGAATTCAAAATCAAGAAACTAAAATCCTCACGAGCACCCGGCCCTGACGGCCTGTCAAATATGGACTTAAAATCCAATCCGGCAAGCTGGTCTATCCTGATAGCTGAAATCTTTGAATCATGCACGGCAACTAGATCCATCGTGACTTCGTGGAAGACAGCAAATGTCGTGCCAATTTACAAGTCAGGCGACAGAGCCGATTGGAACAACTTTCGCCCGATAGCACTCCTTGACAGCATCAGAAAACTCTTTGGATCCGTCCTATTTGACAGCTTCAAAATCTGGGTGTCCTCTTCTGAAGGATGGGACCATTTCCAAACTGGCTTCAGGAAAAACCTCAGCACCCTGGAAAACATATTCACCATCAACATCCTTAAGGCCAGAGTCCAGGAAGGGGCGCCTCCCCTGTGCCAGACTTTCATCGACTTGTCCAAAGCATTCGACAAAGTAAACAGAGAGAAGCTATGGACAAAACTCAATAACTGGAACTGTCCCCCCACCTTGTTGGAACCTATTCAAGAACTTTACTCTGAAACATCCATGAGAGTGCTACTTAACGGTACAGGGCTACTTTCCTCTTCAATTGGTACAACTTGTGGAGTAAAGCAGGGATGTCCTCTGGCACCTGCACTTTACAACGACTACACTGGCGATTACCAACATGCCAAAAGGAACGTAAAAGCTCCCCCCCCCTCTTTAGGGTCTGATAAGGTCAGCAGGCTGCTTTACGCAGATGACATCATCCTAATTGACCAAACGAAGATTGGGCTCCAGCAAAAACTGGACAATTTGAATGAATACCTGCAAACTAACGACCTGGAAAGTAACGCCTTGAAAACCAAAGTGATGCGACTGACAAAAGAGGCCAAACGAAAAGCTTCAGAGGCATGGTTCTTCAATAACACCCGCCTCGAAGAGGTGGAATCTTTTAGATACCTGGGCACCATGTTTACCAACAAAAAGAACGAGCAACTAATGCTAAACCTCCTGATCAACAAAAACAAAATCTTGACAAATCAATGGATCATTATGGACAAAAAATGTGGTCGCTTCTCAGTCAAGGCGGCAACCAACTTTTACAGGATGAAAGCTGTTCCAGCGCATACTTATGGCGTGGAAGCCATGCTCGGCATTCCAGACTCAATTTGGCCGAAATTGGAGAGTTCCCTTTGGAAAAAAGTCCTCTGACTGCCCATCTCTACCCCAATAACTCTGATAAGAAGAGAACTTGGCCTTAATTCACTTAAAGGCACAGTATCCATTAACAGCTTGATGTTCAATAGAGAAGTGAGATCATCCGGGGAGAAAATCTACACACTGATCCAAGAAGAAATCGAGAAAGGTTCAAACAAAACGCTCAAAATCTGGATAGATAAAAAACAAACTCTCCTAAAATCAATAGGAAGCTCAGAGAACGAGCTTCTGGCTAATCCAAAAAAAAGCAAAAAAACTGAAAGAATCAGATTGGTGCGACACCCAACAGAAAGCACTCAACTACAAATCTGCGGCCCATCTCCTGCCTTTTGCCCAAAAAATAAACAAGCCCATTAGCTATCTATTGAGGTTTCCGAACAAGACCTTTCGCTCGACCTTCTTGAGAGCAAGACTGAACATCTTAAAAACCAACAAGGTCTTGGAAACCCGAGGCAAAGCCGTGGCCGACGCCTGTCGTTTCTGTCTGAACCAAGACTCAAAGGAGAGCCTAAAACACCTGATTCTCCATTGTCCAGGAACCACTGGCTACAGAGAAACCATTGGGCCACCTCTATTCAAAATTCTCAAGTCTGGATGAGGACTACTGGTGGTCATACTTGATGAATGGGCTAAGTCGAAGACCAGTAATCGCTGTGGTAAACGTCTTGCACATTTTGAACTTGGACACTATCTGTTAATGATCAGAAAGACCTGGAAAGGACTTAGCCCTTTGACAAGCAACTGGACTACTAACTTGAAAAAAAAGAAAAAATGAGAAAACACACAAAAGCTCCTAAGGAATCAGGATTTTGCTTCTTCTTTTCTTGTAAAAACTGTTAATTCCCTTAACACAATAAAAAAAAAAATTAAAAAATGAAGCTCAATGGATTGCATATGTTACTGCCTTATATGAAGATTCTAGGTTCAAAGAGATGAATTATGTGCGATCATTGGAGCCCAGGTGGAATCTAGACTTTACCTTAGATGAAATTGAAGATACCATCAAAAAGTCCAGTACGTCCAAAGCGGTTAGACCAGAAGGTATCTCAAATTACACCCTCAAAAGTAATTCTGCAGAATGGGCCTGTATTCTACTTCGTATGTTTAAGCTTGTGGTGTCATCTAGAGCTGTTCCAACCTCATGGCGATCCTCGGTAATCACTCTGATCTTTAAAAAAGGTGATTGATGTGAAGCATATAATTACCGTCCGATTGCTCTATTAGACTCCCCTGGGAAGATCTTTTCAAAGTTTGTGCTCCATGCTTTCAACAAGTGGACTTTAGATAATAATTTTCGAGATCCTCAGCAGACAGGATTCATTGCAGGCATGGGCACTCAAATTAATTTAATAACTATAAACGCCATAAAATCAAACTGTCAAGAAAGTAGACAGTCACTATATCTTGCGTTTGTAGATTTAAATTCTGCATTTGATTCTGTCTCTCGAGTCCTTTTCTTTGATAAGTTGAAGAGAGACCAATGCCCAACTACCTTATTTGAGATTATTTATGCCTTACATTCAAGTCCATCGATACGGGTCCTCCTATCATTAGATGATTCTGTCAGCTCCCATTGCAACTGCTCAGGGACTAAAACAAGGATGCCTTTCAATTATTTCATTCATGATGCGACTCAGGTTTTTAATAAGGTGATTTCTGATTCCCCGAAAATTAATAACCAACAAATACATGCCCTGATGTATGCTGATGACATGGTTTTAATATCAAAAACTCAGAGTGGCCTACAGTATCTTCTTACAGCGCTTAACTCTCATATAGTGAACAATGAACTCATAATAAATACAAATAAAACACAAATAATTATGTATTCACCTAAGAGAAACGCTTGCAAGACATATTTATGGCACCTAAGTAAGATAGAATTGAATCTGGTATCACAATATGTTTATTTGGGTATGATTTATGATGGCTTAACTCAAGCAGTCACCCATCTAGAGCAAGTAGAGAAGAGACTAGACACTGCAATATCACAGTCCAGGATCCTAATGCACAGATACAGTAAATTTTCAGTTAAACCGGTTTGGTTCTACTCGACTCAAAAAGCCGTCCCATGTATTCTATACGGATTAGAGACTCTTGATGTTTCTTCTAAATTCAGCTTTGATAAATGGGAAGCCTGTTTTTGGAAAAAAGTGTTATCTCTGCCCGTGTTTATACCGTGCTCCTGGCTGCGATATGAGCTAGGTCTGATCTCCCTTGAAGCTCTATATGAGTGGCGCCTATGCTCCCTGTTCAGAAAATGTCTAATATCGACTGCAAATAATGTAATTCTTAAAGAATTGACTGCACATATGTTCTCAATAGATCATACATTTCCTACGACTCTGGATTAACAGCGCATATGCTATTCTGGCTAATGCAGATGTAACAATTGATATGCTAATTAATAATCCTGATATGGCACAGCATCAAATTTATAGCACCGATTGGGTTCTGACATGTGAGCTTTGTCACCTATATACTGATGGAGATATGGATTGTTTTCCGCCAAAAAAAATGAGATTATTAGCAGCATATCTCATCAGAGCACCTTCTCCAAACTATTGTGCTCAAATTTTACAGCTGCGGTTCAACATATTGCCAACTCGAGCCTTACTCATGAAATGGAAACGAATAACAAGACAAGAACGTTACTGTCGTTTTTGTAATTTAAAATCTACTTTTGGAACCCTAAAACATATATTAACCCAATGTCAGCACTAGCTGAAAAAAGCAGAATTCACTTCTCAAGACATTGTCAATATTTGGGCAAGCAGGAAACAGACCAATGCTGGGCAATAATAGTGAATAGCTCCTCCCTTCCAATCCAAGTGTCTGCTGCACTTTTTTTGGTTCGCCTTAATTTGGAGAATGATAATCAAATTGAGATCGGAAATACAGGATGAAATAGAAAATGAAGAGACATCAAGCAGAATTAGATAAAGGGAGTATTTTTTAACTTGTAATTATGATGATTATAGTCCATTAACATGCATATATATGTTGTTAATTGAAATGTAATAAGATATAGGGACATTTTAAGGAAGAATGTGATCAATTGATAATTAAGTAATTTAAGATGTTCTTTGTAAAATATCATTTTGTTTGTATGGATATTTGCAATTGTATTGTGTTTTTCTCCTTTTTTCTTCTTTTTTCTGAATTTTTCTGTATGTTGAAATTTTATTTTTTGAAAGGTTGATACAATTCAAAGGATTCAATAAAAAAAAGGAAAAATACAACATGGAGCTGGAGAATGGAAGGTGCTTCCTTCTCGGCGCTAGCTGCCGAGCTACGGAATATGCAATACACCCTCTGCCCCCCGCGGGGTGGGATATTAGAGCCTGGCCATTTCAGGAAAATGTTACACACGCGCTTCTTTCCGCCCTCCTTCCTTGAGCGCCAGGACACCCCGTTGGTGGGGGCGCTGCGCTTATCAATGTCTTTCAATGTTAAATGATTCTAGTTAATTATTGTAAAGCAGTGGTACTTGAAGTAGGGGAGCACCTCAATACATTCTGAGGGGATTGTCTGCTGACCCCCAGCGGGCAAGGACCATGTCCTGTTTTATTGACCCCCACCCTCCTCACCACTAAAGGGGTTCATTCTATGGAACTTGTGTCACTGGTAATGTTTGCTGCCGCTGGGTGTGCCTGAGTTCTCTCATCTCAGAGGCCGACATGCTCTTGGGGGTGGTTCTAACATCTGTTCAAGCACGATTTTGCTTTTTTTCTGGTTTTAAACCCCTTTGAGGAAGAGACCATGTATTTGTCCTGTTTTAGGCTCATGTCACTGAAGTACATCACTGCTAGTGGTTTGCAAACATGCCTCGAGGCCTCCGTGTCGTCGTCCACGTGTGTGCATGTTAACTGCAGAAGGACTGCAGCAGTGGTAATCCTGGGTTTTTAGTTTTGCCCATTAGGTGGCGCTGTAAGCAAAACATACTGTCAGCATTTAATGGGAGCAGAGAGGGTGCGTGCAAAGGGGCCTGTCCCCTCTGAGTGTTGTTTGATAATTTGCTACTCCATATGGCCCTCCACACACACCACCTGCCCCTTCTGGGGTGTCTTTGAAGCTATCAAGCAGTAACATCAACCTTTATGCTGCACGGGGCCTGCCAGTGATGTTTCAGACACCACTGGTGTACAGCCGCTTGATTGGGGAGTGTCCTGGCATTTATTCTTTGCACTGAAATCCTGTTGATAACACGGGTTGGCCAATCCAATAATTATCTTCTGTTTAGATGTTAGGAATTTGCCAGGTACTGCCATAACATGGCTAGGCTCCAACACTATGTGCCAGCGTTTGCCATCTGATGGCAGTGCCTGAAAAATGCTGACGCCATCCCTACACAAAAGCCCAAACTGCTGGCTTTGGCACTGCTCGTCAATTGTAGGGAACATGTTTAGTTCAGAGTTTAACCGTATTTTTGTAGGGATGTGTTTGCTTCTTGCCCAACTTTCAGGAGACCAGCTTGTGGTTTTAAGTGCTTGGAGCTAGCCCTCTCTGGAATCTGGTCTCTAGCAGTGCTGGTCATTGGGCCGGCTCTCGGCGGATCCGAGATCCGGCACCAGATATGGAGCCGGATCTCGGGATCCGGCCAGAGTCAGCCGCCCAAGCCCATGAACGGCTGGAACACTTAAAAAACAAAAAAAGGGGAAAAAAGTGCCCCCGGTGGCAGCATTGCCTTTTACTGCGGCTTTGGCACTGGTGTGTAATGCACAATGCCCTGCTCGCGAGCATTGTGCATTACGCACCAGTGCCAAAGCCGGCGGTAAAAGGTACTTTGTTTCCTTTTTTTTTTAACCCAGCATTGCTGGATGTCCACTACTTGCCCCGCCCATCTAGACAACGCCCCTCAGGCACCGCCCCCCAAACTCCTCCCCCACCCCGGCCCTTGTTTTGTGGGATCCCCCAACACATTTTTTCCATTTCCACCACTGGTCTCTAGGGTTTTTAGATCACAGTGAAAGCTCTCTGTGTGTTGAAAATGCACCTTTGCATTCTGGGTAGCTGCTGTGTGTCATAAAGGACATAGGCAATGGCTGGCGGTTTCAGTGGCATGCAGTGTGTGCCCTCCCATGACTCTGCCCAGAGGGTATAACAAGTTCCTAATTGGACACCAGCTCTTTTCCGCAGGGCTGCGTATCCTACACACCAGGACTGGATGTTCACCATCTCTGCACTTTCCTGAGATTAGTTCATGCAACATAGGGTCTCTTCACAGACCCCAATACTGGAGATTTGCATAAATGCAAAGAGCATTATGGGAGCATAAGAATGGTCACCGTGTTGCATTTGAAACATCTTATAGTGATTCATTAAGAAACGCTTTTGAGCGAATATTGGAGGTTGGGCTTTTCAGTTTTGATTGGTCACAATACTCACCCTAAGAAAAACATGTCTGTAGTTTGCAGGGCATATATAGTAGTTTGGACAGTTGCAGCAGCTTTATGAGGCTTTTGGCTGTTACTCTGTTCAGTGTCAAATCTACTAAAAGTGTCTTTTGAAACGTGTGTTGTTTTTGAATCTAACAACTCAGGGCTTCCAATGAGGATCTTGTCCTGAACCCGAATTATCACATGATGAGTTACAGAGCAGAGAGTGTTGGGGCTAATCCCTGGCTGTTGGCATGGGTGGTGCAGAGCGCTCCATATTATGCTGGCCCATCTCCTGTGCTGCTTTTAGGTAGTAGCTACTATTAATGAGTTCAGAAAGGGTAAAGGTTAGCAGGAATGGGGCAGAAACTAAGATATATAAGCAAAATTACAATTTTTCAATATTCATAATGTAAGCAAAACTAATCCTAGCGTTTCAGATTCGACTTTTCTAATCAATATGTACCTAATTTTGCTTTTGGGATTTTTGCATAACTGCAATGAAAAAAATAGCTAACCTGCTGTCCGCTGGACGGCCAACCACTGGACGGGGTAGTAGAGGGACAGCCAACACAGCAGACTTCCCCTCTGGCCGTTTTCCCTCCCCACCCCCACCGCCAGATACTCATTGCCTCGCCTCTCCAAGGGAGGCGGAAGGGGCGTTGCCCTGTGCCACCCAGAACCTGATCTGGGCCCAGGGCGATGCTTAAAGGTCCAGACTGTGAAGAGGACGCTAAAGGAGGCTGAGACCACCCCCCACCCTCATTTTGTTTGATGACATCAACAAAATAAAAATGTGTTCTGTTTGTTCCAGAAATATAATTGTCTCTGTGGTCTATTTTGTAAGTGCATATTGCCTCCGGATCTGGGGTAAGGTGTAAAGTAGGGGGGCAGAGATGCCCTGCTGTTCCCGCCTAACAATTCCACAATTTACAAGGTCTGTTATCTCCCTTTATAGGCCAACAACCTGCAAAACTGCTTTGTGGCTCTCCCACCCGATAGAATTTATATATAAAATATGTCCGGTATAAGGCGTGCCTATGCAGAACTAATGCAGGAACGTGCCTGGGGTCATCCGGGCATTTATAACCCAGGACCCTCAGCTGCTTGGCATTGAAATGTGCACAGACGGGGAGAATGGAAGCATCACTGGAGGATTATAGAGCAAGAAACATTGAGGGACAAAACCAAATGTCTAAGACAATCTGATCTTCTGGCATAATCTTTGAATCCATGGGTGGGGACTAAAATTGGTCTCTTTTTGCCAACAGGATGAAGGCGGCGGCGGGACTGAAGGTGGTGTCGGTGAGAGTGAGCGGTGCCGGCCAATGGGACATTCAGCAGGAGCTGGAGAATGGGGAGGAGCAGACCACCGCCACCCTCCTGTGTGTGGGCCATGGGGGGACGACAGCGGACAGGTAGGACCTCTGCAGTGTTGCCTGCGGCGACTGAGTGTGTCCAACACATCACTATACTGCCCTCCTTCACCCCAACACCATCTCTATCCTGCTCCTATGCAGTGTTACCACACCTCTTTCCTGCCCACCTTCAACTCTGCCCGTCTCTATCTTTCCCTCCTTCACCCCTACCCATCTCTATCCAGCCTTCCTTCTGCCCCACCCCATTTCTATCCTGGACATCTTAACCCCAACCACATCTCTGTCCTGCCCTCCTTCACCCCAATCACGTCTCTATCCTACCCTCGTTCACCCCAACCACATCTCTATCCTGCCCTCCTTCAGCCCACCCCATCTCTATCCGGCCCTCCTTCACCCCAACCACGTCTCTATCCTGCCCTCGTTCACCCCAACCACACCTCTATCCTGCCCTCCTTCAGCCCTACCCCATCGCTACACTGCCCTCTTTCCTCTCCATCCCGTCTCTATCATTCCCTCCTTCCTCTCCCCCTGTCTCTATCCTGTCCTCATTCAGACCTAACTGTCTCTATGCTGCCCTCCTTCACCCCTAGCCCGTCTCTATCCTTCCCTCCTTCAACCCTACCCCATCTCTATCCTGCCCCTATTCAGTGTTACCACACCTCTATCCTGCCCACCTTCAACTCTGCCCGTCTCTATCTTTCCCTCCTTCACTCCTACCCATCTCTATCCAACCCACCTTCACCCCTACCATGTCTCTATCCTGACCTCTTTCAGCCCCACCCCATTTCTATTCTGGCCACCTTCACCCCAACCACATCTCTGTCCTGCCCTTCTTCACCCCAACCACGTCTCTATCCTGCCCTCTGTCAGCCTAACTGTCTCTATACTGCCCTACGTCAGCCCAACCGTCTCTATTCTGCCCTCCTTCAGCCCTACCCCATCTCTACACTGCCCTCCTTCCTCTCTACCCCATCTCTATCCTGCCCTCCTTCTGCCCTACAATGTCTCTATCCTGTCCTCATTCAGACCTAACTGTCTCCATTCTGCCCTCCTTCACCCCTGCCCCGTCTCTATCCCACCCTCCTTCACCCCTACCATGTCTCTATCCTGACCTCTTTCAGCCCCACCCCATTTCTTTTCTGGCCGCCTTCACCTCAACCACATCTCTGTCCTACCCTCCTTCACCCCAACCACGTCTCTATCCTGCCCTCTGTCAGCCCTAACTGTCTCTATCCTGCCCTACGTCAGCCCAACAGTCTCTAACCTGCCCTCCTTCAGCCCTAAAGTCTCTATCCTGCCCTCCTTCCACCCTACCCCATCTCTACACTGCCCTCCTTCCTCTCTACCCCGTCTCTATCCTGCCCTCCTTCTGGCCTACAATGTCTCTATCCTGTCCTCATTCAGACCTAACTATCTTCATTCTGCCCTTCTTCACCCCTGCCCCATCTCTATCCTACCCTCCTTCACCCCCAACGTCTCTATCCTGCCCTCCTTCAGCCCTACCCCATCTCCACACTGCCCTCCTTCCTCTCTACCCATCCCTATCCTGCCGACCTTCAGCCTTACCCCATATGTACACTGCCCTACTTCTTCTCTACCCTGTCTCTAGCCTACCCTCCATCAGCCCCAGCCTGTCTCTTTCCTGCCCTATGTCAGCCCTACCCATCTCTATCTTGCCCTCTTTCAGCCCTACCCCATTTCTATCCTGCCCTCCCTCTATCTTACCCTGTCTCTATCCTGCACTCCTTCAACCGTGTCTCTATCCTGCCCTCCTTCAGCCTTACCCCATCTCTACACTGCCCTCCTTCCTTTCTACCCCGTCTCTAGCCTACCCTCTGTCAGCCCAACCCTGTCTCTATCCTGCCCTCTGTCAGCCCCGCCCCGTCTTTATCCTGCCCTCCTTCAGCCCTACCCCGTCCCTATCCTGCCCTCCTTCTTCCCTACCCTTTGTCTATAATACCCTCCATCAGCCCCACCCCGTCTCTATCCTCCCCTCCATCAGCCCCACCCAGTCTGTAGCCTACCCTCTTTCTGCTCTATCCCATGTCTATCATACCTCCTCCCTACCCCGTCTCTATCCTGCCCTCCTTCAGCCCTACCCCGTCGCTGTCCTGCCCTTCTTCACCCCTACGTCTTGATCCTGCTCTCCTTCAGCCCTACCATGTGTGTACCCTACCCTCCTGCAGCCCTACCCTGTCTCTACACTGACCTCCTTCCTCTCTACCCTGCCCTCTTTCAGCTCTACCCCGGGTCTATCATACCCTCCTTCCTCCCTACTCTGCCTCTCTCCTGCCCTCCTACCTCCCTACCCTGCCTCTGTCCTGCCCTCCTTCCTCCCTACCCTGCCTCTGTCCTTCCCTCCTTCCTCCCTACCCTGCCTCTGTTCTGCCCTCCTTCCTCCCTACCCTGCCTCTGTCCTGCCCTCCTTCCTCCGTACCCTGCCTTGTTCCTGCCCTCCTTTTTTCATACCCTGCCTCTGTCCTGCTCTCCTTCCTCCCTATCCTGCCTCTGTCCTGCCCTCCTTCCTCCCTACCCTGCCTCTGTCCTTCCCTCCTTCCTCCCTACCCTGCCTCTGTTCTGCCCTCCTTCCTCCCTACCCTGCCTCTGTCCTGCCCTCCTTCCTCCGTACCCTGCCTCGTTCCTGCCCTCCTTTTTTCATACCCTGCCTCTGTCCTGCCCTCCTTCCTCCCTATCCTGCCTCTGTCCTGCCCTCCTTCCTCCCTACCCTGCCTCTGTCCTGCCCCCCTTCCTCCGTACCCTGCCTCGTTCCTGCCCTCCTTTTTTCATACCCTGCCTCTGTCCTGCCCTCCTTCCTCCCTATCCTGCCTCTGTCCTGCCCTCCTTCCTCCCTACCCTGCCTCTGTCCTGCCCTCCTTCCTCCGTACTCTGCCTCGTTTCTGCCCTCCTTTTTTCATACCCTGCCTCTGTCCTGCCCTCCTTCCTCCCTATCCTGCCTCTGTTCTGCCCTCCTTCCTCCCTACCCTGCCTCTGTCCTGCCCTCCTTCTTCCGTACCCTGCCTCGTTCCTGCCCTCCTTTTTTCATACCCTGCCTCTGTCCTGCCCTCCTTCCTCCCTATCCTGCCTCTGTCCTGCCCTCCTTCCTCCCTACCCTGCCTCTGTCCTGCCCTCCTTCCTCCGTACCCTGCCTCGTTCCTGCCCTCCTTTTTTCATACCCTGCCTCTGTCCTGCCCTCCTTCCTCCCTATCCTGCCTCTGTCCTGCCCTCCTTCCTCCCTACCCTGCCTCTGTCCTGCCCTCCTTCCTCCGTACCCTGCCTCGTTCCTGCCCTCCTTTTTTCATACCCTGCCTCTGTCCTGCCCTCCTTCCTCCCTATCCTGCCTCTGTCCTGCCCTCCTTCCTCCCTACCCTGCCTCTGTCCTGCCCTCCTTCCTCCCTACCCTGCCTCGTTCCTGTCCTCCTTTTTTCATACCCTGCCTCTGTCCTGCCCTCCTTCCTCCCTATCCTGCCTCTGTCCTGCCCTCCTTCCTCCCTACCCTGCCTCTGTCCTGCCCTCCTTCCTCCGTACCCTGCCTCGTTCCTGCCCTCCTTTTTTCATACCCTGCCTCTGTCCTGCCCTCCTTCCTCCCTATCCTGCCTCTGTCCTGCCCTCCTTCCTCCCTACCCTGCAGACAGCGTATGTTTTGTACATAAAACTACTCATTATGTGTCTGTTGAACATCGGTCAGTACTATTTTGACTTTGCTTATGTGATTTGTTAATTGTTAGTTTGTTTATTTGTGTAATTTTACATTTTGGTTTCATTCTGTGTGTGTTTATTTTTAATGATTTGTATAAGCTACATCACTCTTGACTTCGGAATGAGGAACACCTATAGTATGGTTTACAGGCAGGCAGGTAATGGGTATTAGGACATGAAACCAATGACTTTTGTTTCATGGGATGTGAACAAAAGGTCGTTTTGGCGAGAATCTGGAGAAGTAAAGGAGATATTGTGTTTATTCAGGAAACTCACCTAATTGAACAATCTGAGAACTTTCTAACCAATTCTAGGTGTACACGAGTTCTATCCAATTGTTATGATTCAAATTCACGGGGAGTTGCCGTACTATTTAGAAGGGAACTATCTGTAAAGAGAGAGAAGATGGTGAAAGATGAAGGTCCTTTACTATTAACAGACATGATGTAGGATGGGGGGAAATGATAGTAGGAGTTATCTACGCCCCATGCTCACAACTGTGCAATTTTATGATGGGTTGAGTAAGCTACTGAATGAAATGCATGGTGATAATATCATTTTCGGCAGAGATTTCAGTTGTGTGCTAAATAGCAAATTAGATAGAATAACACAATGCAAATTCATGTGCAAAGGAATAAGGGGACAATTTCATAATTTTATCCAAAAATACAACCATGTAGACATATGGCGAGAAATGCACCCAATGGGAAGAGAATATAACTTTTACTCACAGGTGCATAATTCACACTCAAGAATAGATTACCTACTCATCGGTGATTGGTTGGTTAATCAAGTAACGTGCTCGGAGATTAGGGAAAGAGCAATCTCAGATCATGCACTGATAGAAATACAAATGACACTTGTGGAACTAAGGACCAAAGCAACAAGGTGGGGACTGTAAGCAGGAATGCTTGGAGACTCAACAGTCACTGCAGGGCTAAAACCTTTATTAATGGGTATTTTAATGAAAACAAAGAGACGGCTGATATAAATATAGTCATGGACTATTGTGAAGTTGTAACAAGAGGAGAACTAATTAGTAGATCTGCTCAAACTAGGAAGAGGAACATAGAAAATATAAAAAAAATTAGAAGAGGAGGCTACAAAATTGCAAAAATGTATGCAAGATGTGATACAGAAACATCAGAAGGGAAAACTAAAATAGAAGCTGCTATTGAGGTCAGTGAGGTACTTGAGGCAATAAAACAGCTTAATAGTGGGAAATCACCATGGCCGGATGGATTAATTCCTGAATTTTTAAAACTTTTTGGAACTCAATTATCACCAATACTATGTGAGGTGTTCAGTGATTTTTAATTGACAGGGACACTATGTGAGTCAATGAAGGAGGCCTTAATGATTGTAATTCCCAAACTGGACAAAGATCATCGACATTGTGGTAACTACAGACCAATATTATTTTTAAATGTTGATTTAAAGATATTTACTAAAGTATAGTCAAATAGACTGTATGGATGCATGGGAGGCCTAATTGATGAGTCTCACGTAGGTTTTACACCTGGGAGATTTGGTTATGATAACATTAAAACAGTTTTGGATTTATTGGGAACACATAATAATAAGGTGTCAGACTCACTGTTAGCCGTTTTTGAGGTGGAGAAAGCTTGTGATAGAGTCAACTCGATATTTTTAGAATATATGTTAAAGAAAATGGGATTTTGACAAGTTTTCATACAGGCAGTAAATTGTAATCATTGGGAAATATCGGCAAAAGTTCAAGTTAATGGATTAATATCAAAAACATTTCCATTATCAAAAGGTACCAGGCAAGGATGCCCTTATCACCTTTCTCAATTTAATGTAGCCCTAGAATCATAGGAAGCATATATCTGGCAATGTTAAGGAACAAAGGGAATCCAAATAGGACTGAACAAAAGATACTATCTTATGCAGACGATATGACAATACTTTCAAATCCTTCTGCGTGTGGCCCGGTTCTAAAAGCAATGTTCAAAGAAGTAGGGACATTGTCAGGACATGAAATTAATTGGGATAAGACATAAACATTCCCTCTTTCATCTGTATGTGATAAAGATGTGTTTGATTCTTGGAATTGTAGATGGTCCCTGAATGAAGTGAAATACTTACGGATACCTAATATCAGGGATCTAAATAAATTGTTCAATTAAATGTTGAAAAGATAATAGGAAACATTTTAATCAGTATAAGGAAATGGGAAAGGCTAACTTTGAACTTGTGGGCTAAGATAAATGCAATAAAAATTGTATTATTGCCAAAAGCATTATATATGATAGAATCTCTCCCTTTGCCAATTTCCAAGAAAGCTTTATAGAAAATTGAATAGGTTTTTCTGAATTTCTTATGGGGGATTGGTAAATGGCCACATATTCCAAAAAATATCTTATTACATGAAGTTCAGGAGGTGGGATTTGGATACCCAGATCTTTTTAAATAATAAAGAGGTTTCTTTCAATAGAAAGCATCACACAATTTTAATAAAGAGGATATAATAAGTCCGGTATGGTTGAAACTAGAAAGGGATACTTGTAAACCTTATGCTTAAGATAGTTAATATACAATGGAAAATGTATCGGTGGAAAAACATGAGATTGCAGACAATAGTGGCAGCTAAGAAAGCTTTGGTAACGTGGTTTATGGAAAATGATCAACATATTGAGATAAGTTAAGATGTTTCGATTTGGCATAATCAGGCACTTCAATTACAAAACAGAAGTCTACATTGGCATAGCTGGATCAAAAAAAGGTATTCTAAGAGTGAGTGCTATTTTAGAAGGAAGTAGGACACTACGTTTTGAGGAAATACAATGTAAATATAGTTTAAATAGGAGAGAATTAAGCCGCTATGTAGAGTTGTGATCCTTGCTGAATCAGAGAATTCATATGCTGTATAGAACACAGACCAGAGATTTGTGAATGGTTTTATGGGGCGGAACAAGGGGTATCCACTTATGTGCATGTCATGTCTATGGAGTCTGATTATGTACGTTCCTGGATACAATTGAAAGAAGTCTGGTCGAATGACATTAATTTGGAAATAACTGAGGAAGAGTGGGAGGAATTACTCAGAGTAATCCCTAAGGCAAATATGGGCATGTGTTTGAGGTCAATAAGACAACAAGTAGTTGGGTGACTTTATTGGACCCCAGAAAAAATGCACAAACTCAAGTTACTGGATGATGATGTGTGCTGGGGTTGCGGAAAGGATAGGCGGACAAAGTCCCTGTAATCTTACTCTGGAGCCGCTCGCGTGTACATAGTTTCTGGAAGGAGGTTTTAGGTTGAGTAGGCATGGGTCTAAATATAACTATTCCTAGGTCAGCTGCGCACATGATTTTATTGTCACGTAGTGGAAGATGCTCATTTGCAAAGGAATATGGTGCATGGGTTGATACTGCATTGGTGGTTGCTATCAAGCGAATTCGTAGGGTATGGAAAACCAGGAAAAAGCCTATTACGGAGGACTGGATGGTGGAGATGCAAATATCATCAAAATATGAGAAAGTATTACTATTACATGAGGATCGTGACAATCTATATCCTTCATTATGGAATCCTTTCAATAGCTTATATGAGTGATTTTTTTTTGTTTTGTTGTTGTGTCTACTTTGTATTGTGTGTGCCAATTAGTTACATTTTATAGTGGATACAATATGTAATTAACATTGTTGGGTTAGGAGTTAATTGCATAAGGTTGTTTGAAGATTAAATATAGTCCGCTCTTATTGTGTTAATATGGAATATTAGTATGATTTAAGTTTTACATTTATGTAATGTCACTTATATCCATATGTATTGGAAACACATGTTTGTTATAAACATTTTATATACAAAAATACAAAAATAAAAAACAAAAATAAACACATGCATTTGGTTGGAACTCAATGCATCTGAGTGGCATCAGACATCAGTCATCGCCCTTCGAAATATCTTAACAATCAATTTGAATGTAATCCCCTGGGAATTTAATACCGACTATCAAATTTCCAAACTAAAAAGAAATAGCACTGGCAAAAAAACAAAACAAAAAACAAGAACAGCGAAGAAATGTATATTAGACATTAATTTTTGACAAAGATTAAAAACAGTCAATTATTTCTAATTACTGCTTCCCTGAAAATCGGTTTATAGATTCTCTAATATGTCAGTAAGGAGTCACGTGTATTTAAAGCAGCGGAGCAGCATCTCCCCGTCTCTATATTCCTCAGTGAAGGTTTTATTCTTTCTGGGGATACTTCTAGTCTCGTTGTAATTATCTTTTACTTTTTGAACACTCTGTCTGTGTAACCTCGCTCTTTTACTTGTTAACCTTTACCTTTTTTCAAGTTTGGTGAAGTTCAATCAAAGCACATGAATTGTTAATAGTTACTCTTTTCTGTTGATACGTCATAAGTGTTCTCTAAAGTATTAGTATGCTGGTGCCACTGTAACACCAAGTGGCACTCATTGTGGGCTTATTTGGACTTGAAATTCATCACCATAATCCCTCCCAGAAAATACCTATTTGCTTCCATATTTAATTTCACAAACTACATATCCCACAATGCACCGTTTAACAGTTCTCATTACCAGGCTATTTCTATGCAGCAGTCTTAGAACTACCACCCCCAGAAGCCCTAGAGAACAGTGCTGCTTTTACTTTCCCAGGTCCAGAAAGTGAGGCGGCAGGTTAACGTGTGGTGCTCCTGGTGCTGCTAACGAGCCTGCTTCAGCACAGCGCAGGTCTGTATTCAGGCAGCTGCCTGCAGTAGCGCAGGGTTCCTGCAGTGAATTCTCTGCCAGACCCTGGTGCTTTAAACCATGGATTTCTGCTGTTTCCTGCTGTTTTCAAGGCCTACTCCAGTGCCCGGCATTCACTGCCCTGCAGCCCTTCTACTCTGCCTGTGTGCCAATGCATTCTGCCCTGCAGCCTTACACTGCCCGCCCTAGAGCCCTGCTCCCTTACCTGCAGTCCTCTTTTTCTTGTCTGCATCCCCTTGTTCTCTGCCACCAGTTTTCTTGTTGCCTACCTGCAGTTCTTTGCCCTGTGCCCATACTCCATGTTACCTGCCTAGCTTCTTTGATTACAGTCCTTAGTTTCTTGTTAACTGCCTTCAGACCTGACCTTCTTATTCAGTCCTCAGTACTCCTTGTTTCACATCTGCAGTGCAGACCAAGTCATTCCAGAGCTTCTGTCCAGAGTTTCCCGGTTCTTTATCTGCAGTTCATTCCGCTGTTCCTTGAGTCCAGTTCTTAGCTTCCAGTTTGCCTTTCCAGTTCAAAGTCCCCTTGTGCTTAGTTACCAGTCTTCTTGCTTGCTTTTAATTCCTGTTCTCTGTGCTGGACCTTGCTCACTTTGACTTCTAGTTCTTCCCCTGGATATTTCTGTGACAGTTCTTGTCCGCACTTGTGCTTGTGTAATTCCTTTTTTCAGAGTTTGCCTGCTGGGTTACCTAGCAGGCAACCTCTGCCCCTTTCCTTTGTCGCGTTTCAGTATTGTACCTTGTGCCGTATTGTTAACGGTGTGTTGGTTCCTGTTTCAGGAGGCAGTCACTGTTTGTTTCCATGTTCGCACCATAGGGGTGCAGACACAGAGGTCCACTCCTGCTGCTCCATTCCGTGAGCACTCACAGTGGGGCCCTGTACCAGTAAGCAGCTCAGAAGGCCGGGGTTTGTTCTGACCTTGTGGGAAACCCTTCTCCTATTCTGCGTGCACCCCGAGTGGGACCATAGCGTGTTAGTTTTACTTGTGTTCTCTGCCCCTTTCTTTTCATTGCATTCGTTGCCCATTCATAGTTCTTGCCAATCCTTTCTTGTTTGCAGGACTCCTTACACTCCTGTGACTTGTTCACTAATCTCCCCTAGGCTTTGGGGGCTTGTATCTGCCCCCAGGCCCCTGAGAAGAAGTGTCAGTATGGCTGTTCCACATTACTCATTTACATGCACCTGCCTGATATTTCATGCTGCTTATGTATTTCTCTATTTGTGTTTCCATTTCAGTTTTCCATAATTTCGTATATTTCCATGAGTGTGATCATTTTTCAGTCGTTAACCTGCTATAAGGAAAGCACAAAGAGAATTATTAGAAAGTGGGTGTTATTATGCTGTATAGTTTAGTGTGTGAATAACCTAACCTCTCTGCTTACCTTCTCTTTGGCGTGATAGAAGTTACCGCGTGGCAAATGGCATTTTCGCTGGTTGCTGCAATTTTAAATTGCATTTGTATACCCGATATGGTAAACATAGAGGTAGGACTACAGACATTCGCAAACATGATAGCCAATCCATTGTCACGTGACCTGGCAGCTTTACTACTGTTGCTTAATGGGCCCCCCGAGGAATGCTCTGCCCAAAGCCCCCAGAGATCTGCTGGCGGTGCAGTATAGAGACATGGAAACGTCTGCAACCAAATATATGTTCCTGCCGGAACTGTTGCTGGTGTATGAAACAGACCAGGGGGGTGAATTAAGCTGAACAGAGCTCCAGAAAGCCGTTCCATGGAGGCCCAAGGATCCAAGATCTGCGCACAAGCCAGGGATGAGGGCTCCCTGTATCACAGATAAGCTGCACTTCAGGAGCCTCACGAAGAACTCAGTGATTAAATCACAGGCTCTGCGGGGAAACTGCCTGAGCCTCGCCTCCGCACACAGGCAGGGCCCACATGAAAACACAAGTCTTGCACAGACATTTTACTTCTGTGGTGGCGTGTGCCTCACTCTCTTATGGTTTTCTTTTTGCATGTGTCTTTCCCCCTTTTTCCTTCCTTCCGGGGACTGCTGGCAACGCATGCACAAGCTTCGGTATGGAGCGCGTACCTCTGGGGGATAGGCGCACGCACACACGCCTTACCTCACCCTGCCCACTGTCCTGATGGGATGGTGGCACAGGGAAATGTGGCTCCTCTCTGCTCCTCCTCGCCCGGAGACACCGGCAGCTGCCAGCCAGGCCACAGCGCTTCTTGTTTCACCGACATTGGCCCGGTAGTCCACTTGTTTCGCGGCTGATGCCGCCTCACCTCCCATGCGGGCCAACACTGCTTCTTCATCTCTACTCGGGCACCAAGTAGCCCCTCGGCAGCCCGCACCTGAAGGGGCATGGGGGCACAGACCTCCTCGTCGCCAATGTGGTGTCCCGCTCACCGGGCAGCAGAGCGGGACACATGAGATGCTGGGATCACCAGGCACGTCAGTAAGGCCGCAATCACACAGCGGGCCGGACCACAGGGTGCACCCTGCAGGGTATGGATCACCAGCCCCCTCCACAGTGCTGGGGGCACCCAGCAGATCTCAGCCTCAGCCCTGTGTACACGGACGCTGAGCCAGAGTTGCTGCTTCCCGGGTCTCTACTGCAATGCCTGCACATGCATGCAGAGGCCCCTTTTATTGCCATGCATGACTCGTATTCTTAAAGGGGCAACACGCCCAAGGTAAAGGGGCGACACACGACAGTGTGTGACAAGTCCAGCGTGCATTATATGCTCGGAAGGTTTCATGCTTGAATCGCTGTCACAGACACATTTCAAACAGCAATCATCGGGACTCCCCTGCCCCGCAGCGGCACTAGATGCGGTCCCCGGAGTAGATAGGGGGCTGGCCACATCATTCCGACTACTCCTCCACCCACCCCGCTGCCCCACAAGGAAGGGGCATACACGTTTTTATGGGAGGGCAAAAGGGGCACTTGCCCAGGTCCCCCACCCTGGTGGGGTACCCCAAGGCTGCCTGATCTGAAGAAGTAAGATTCCATTGTTCACCAGTCTTAAATAGCACACGTCAGGACATTTAATGGGGAGCTCCTGAGGCTCTAAACTCATTCTGTTTTTACAAGTGCATTCTGCCTTGATGAATTCATCATGTATGGATTTCTGTGTTCACTGTGGTATACATAGTTTGTGTGTTCCTTAGAGCACAACTCTGTGGCATTCTTTCCTTCGTGCGGGAATTCTGTTGATTATGTGCAATAGGCAAAAGTGAAATGCATACTGATAAATTGAATGCCACAATGGTTCAGAAGTTAGCTCAGTGTGTGAAGCACCCATTGCCGAGATGTGTTCATATGCAAAATTAGAATATCACATTCCAGAAAGGCTGGCTGAGCCTTTCCTACGTCTGAAGGTTATAAACCTGCCTGCATATGTACTTGGTTTTGCAGAACATCTGCTATTATCAGTAATGTACCTGCACCAGATAGGGGTTGCTATAAAAACAAACATATAATCTGTATGGTGAAGGTCTAGAAATTGTTTTTTTCAAATGGGGTGTTGTAAAACCTAGGCAATCTCCTCCAACGATGGCATAAACTGTTAGTCCAAGAGGTGAATAAGTATCCAAATTCAAGACCATGGAACTAATGCATTCATGCTTGTATCCTGGATTTGCCAGCAGACGATGCAGTGCTTCTGGGAAAATCATCTAATATATTTTACATTGCTGTGCTGTCTGTGAGGTTTGCCTTCTTGCATGCTGCTGGTATAGTTTAGCCCATTACTTGATCTTTCTTCTTATGTAGGCCATTTGGGTGGCAGGGTTGGTAGACAGAAGGGAGCAGACCAGATGTTGCAGGCGTCAGGCCAGCATATTTTAAGGTCTGCTTGTTTGACACAAAAAAACGCTTGCTTTTTGGTAAAAGTCAACAGTTTTTAGGCACGTTTATAAATGAAAATGTCACAAGCAATTGTTTTGGAAGTATTTAAAGCTTTAAAATACAAAAGACAAACCCAGATGAAATCTGTTAAATGGTATGCTGGTACTTATATACTTTCCTAGATGATGGAGAGAATGAAGCTAGAACCATTCCCAGTTTGCATAACACCCTTCTATAATATTTTGTTTACAAATGGTCATGTTTGGTAATGTGATTTGTGTACTTTCCAAGTTCGTTTTATGTTTTAGTTCTTGGTAAGAACTGGAAAAGAAATTGTTCAAATGCACACATTGCAGAGTTGGCACACATCATAGCTTCACCCCTTCACCAATGTGTGATCCTGGGCATCTCATTTAATCTTGTGTTGCCTAACCTCTCAATATTGCCAGCCCTTCAGAGTGATTTCCTTCTCATGGCATGATCTTCATAAAAGACGTATTCATGGGTTCACTCGCTAAAGGGTTGCTTTGACTTTAATAGTGATCATATTTATATCGCACACCACAGGCATTTGTTACTTTGATATCTAATGGCAACACTATTTGAAAACCATATTCCACTTCTAATCTCAGTCTGTCTGGATAAAGACACCTTCCTGGTAGCTTCTAATCTGCATCCACTATCCATGCTACGCTATGTGTAGCGTTCTCCTTCCTTCCAACGGGTCTCCTCTGTCAATGCATGAGCACTTTTGGATTCTGTGAGGCAGCTAATGTGAGTTATCTGTCTATTATGGGTTACATGTACCTTTTACATACAGTCCTGCATTAATACTACAGGCTGCATACGTTCCAGGATGATATTGATCAAAATTATCCTGTATGTACTAGAACAGTAACCTCGTCATAGACTGCTAATATTGGTCTTCAAATGCTACTTGTTTATCATTCTGATTAGAGCAAGAATGAAGAGGGTTAGGGGACTTAAAGGGAGTAAACATGCTTATTATGCTGCAAGACAGCATATCAACCTGTAGGTTGTGAGCGCGACGGGTCGGGGGCGTGACCAGTATTCTTGATCCCTTTATTCCTTTGGTTTGGTGAAGGGGGGCCCAAAGAGGTCTGTGCCCAGGGTCCCAAAAGTGCTTAAGATGGCCCTGGGAAGGGGGGTGTCCAGAGACATCCTATACAATATAGAGCGCATGGAACACAAGCTCAGGGGGGCACCTTCTCCAGATAGGGGGAGACCCCTCAGCCAGCAATCATCAGGTCCAAGCTCGGCCTTCACAAACCCTGCACACAACACCCCACCAACACACTGCACTGCTCACTTTAGCTATTCTATAATCTTTAGAAACCAGCCATGCAAAGTGACAATGTGACACACGCAAGCTACACAAAGTGCTCTCAACTATATTGTAATGAAGGCCCAGTCTACGAAACTAAATTAAAAGATCCGGGCGGGCAGATATGCATGTGAGCGCTCAGCAACGCAACAAGAAGGGGCTGCCTATGAAGCCCCCCAGATATCACTTGCAAATGACCTGAGCAAAATGCCAGGCCATATCTGTCCCCAGCAGCTCTTGTGCTCCAGAGCAGCCCACAAGAATGCGCGGCCCACATGACGCTACATTTCTTAGTAATGTGGGATGTTTTAACCCATGCATCCAAGCCCTACCACAGAACTGTGCATTACTGGCATTGAAAACATCATGATGGCCAGAACTTCCCAGAAAAGGCACAGGGAAAACATGAAAAATAGGTTGCCATCCATTTTTGCCTCTGTTAATGTTAATACAAGAGACCATAGACAAGCCCTATCCTTTGGCTACACACAGAGCAAAAACCAGTGCAAAGAAATATGGTGCTGTTCAAAATCTGAAATGTATTAATTCAAGACAGCTCCCAAAAAGGGGTGCAGTACCGGCGCTCGACACTAACCGGCGCTAGCGGTCTAAACTCTGACCGGAGGCCTGTCTTTCAGGAGCTGACAAGGAACCTGAGTTAGCTGGAAACTTCAAAGCCTTGCTGGTTAATGAGAATTCTTAACACCTACTGTTCCCAGGCCCCAATTAAAAGTTCAAGAGGCCTCTGTCCATGGGAAGCATTCACACCTGCCCTTACCAGCAACAGCACAAGGAGATCACAGGTTTCTGTTAACCGGATGCAGATTGGCACCCTGCTCTGCTGACCTCAGTCAACACAATACACTCTTCAGCTGAATAGGATATGCTGATTTGAGGTGTAATTCTCAACAGTTGCTCTGGGGGAAGGAAGACATTTGATCTCTGAGTCAAGCCAAGCTCCTGGGGGCGGAGCCAGACTCAGATGTGAATTCCATTAAGGGCAAATGTATGTTTATTAATTTGCTTATAAAATATTGTATTTCCTGTACAGAAATGTACAATTTGGAGATTCTTTATATGAAAAATGTACCTACAATTTGAGACTAAGCTCAACTCTGTGTGCTGTTCTGAGACCGAACCCTGCGATTTATCAATCTTGCAGACACTGGGTTTATGCTAGAGACATGATCACTTATATTAATATGCTCAGGGAGAGGGTGCAGGTCTGTGTAAATTTCTAGGAAAAACCAATATGGCGAAAGTCACTAAAAAGCACAAAATGTTGTCGTTTCTAAACCCAAGCTCGACCTTAAGCAATCTGTGATGTGTACATGTAATTACAATGACGTGTGAATCTGGGAAACCTGTTATTTATGAAAAATTCATTTTCTAAGTAAAGGCAAAGGGGCATTTCTTCAATAGATTGTAAAATGGTAGCACTGGATGACTCACAACTCTGTTCCCCAGTCAGGCGACAAAGAATTTCCTAGCCTATCAGGATCCTCAGAGGGTTGGGCATAGAAAGTCAGCCTTCCCACCCACTTTCACAAGACATATAAAGACCCACTGCAACCCAGGTAGGGACTCACTTTCCACTTTCTTGCGAAGCGCTTTGCCAGACCAGACAATATCCAGAAGGACCATAGACTCCAGATAGACTCCAGAACTTGAAGCAGAGAGGCATGAACCAAAAGCTGAATCCTTCTCAGCAGGCCTCAGAAACCAACCACCTAACCAAACTATTCAACAGCCGGGCTGTGCTGTTCCGCTTCAGGCTAGAACTTTTGCTGGAACCAGAGACCCAGACCAGACCGCGGTGCCAGTACCAGACCCAGGAAGCAGAGCTGTATCCCAACCGCAGACAAGACCCAGACCAGACCGCTGTGCAGAGCCAAGAACTTTTGCCAGAACCGGAGATCCAGACCAGCAGAGCAGAGAGAACCGCAGCTAAACCTGTTGACCAGATCTGTGACGAGGCCCATTCCTTCCAAAATTAGGAGTGAGTATCCAGCCAGAGATGTGCAAAACCAATCTCTTAGTTTAAAATAACCTAAATCAAACCCTTTCAACCTATTTAGAACTGCATAGAAATCGTGTGTTCATTCTGTGATTTCAAACCTGTGAAAGTGTCATTTGTAATTTGAATCTTACTTTATTTTTGAGAATCTACCTCCACGAAATTTTCTGTATCTTTTGAACCGCAAGATTAACTGTCATCTTAAAGCTAAGAATCTAAGCTTTCCAACAAGCCCAAAACCGACTTTCTACTCTTTATAGTTTTTGCATAATCATGCGCTCGACGCACTCGGAAAAAGTGCCGCGAATTGCAGTTTGAATCAAATTTCTCCACCTGTCAAAATCGCTGTCTTTTGCTTGCAACGGCTGAAATCAATTTTCAACCTGATAATCCCTCATGAGTCACTGATAGTGTTGACCTGAACCAATCTTAAGTAGCTATCACCTACCCTGAATATCCTATAGGGAATTAAAATCATTTTTAGCATATTTTCACTTCTTTGCAAATCACATTTAAAGTATTTTTGCCTGTGTTTTAAAATCATCCCTGTTGCTCTCAGCTTGCTAGGGGGGAACTGAATTGGAACTGCATTTTATTGTATTCCTGAAAATTGTGTGCTCCTCTTCCATCTCCTTATATTGCATAGTGGGGGAGTGAATTGTCAAAAGAAAAATTGATCATATTATCTCTGGTGGAAACCATCTCAGTTATTTCTGTGCTGCATTCTTTTCCATCATTGCATTTCCTTGAAACCATAAAACCATTCTCAGCTACTTTATCCTCTCTATACTAACTCCTAAGTAATTAAAAAAGTGTGCTAGTGTAATATTATCCATTGTTGATCACTGTCATATTCATAAGTGTGCTATCAATTATTAACTTATTTATAAAAGTGTGATATATATCTTGTTTAATTTTTCAATAAATCTTTTAACTTGCAAAACAAACCTACTTCTTGGGTCAGTGAGGTCAGGGGGATTTAAAGAGAGGGGTGCTATACAAGTGTTTATCATCCAGATTCATGAACTAGTCAGAAAAATATATAAATGAGGGCTTTCATTGGGCATCCCAGACTAGGCACTGACTTAGTTGGAGTACTGAATTGAAGTCACTTAACAGTAAGACCAAGTAGGCGCCGTCCGGGTCCTGATTGGGATGGACCTGGATTTAATGGAGAGTGCGGGGATCAGCAGGGGAATCAGGCAGCGAGAAAAAGATTGCTGTGACTGAGAAGCAAGGATCGACTAGAAAATATCACCAGCATAGCTATGAAAGCTTAGCGGGGGGACCCTCACTCTGCACCCCCCCTGTACATAATAATAAAGCAATGATACTAAGGTGTAAACAGCTCATAATAATCCAGACAGAAACAGTTGCAAAGTTTGGAAACGTCAGATCGCTCTTTATTAGAGCACTGAAACCAGGGCGGTCCAAACCTCATCAGTAAACACGATTATATTCAGGGGGTGACCTGTTCCACTCCCCGTCAGCCATTTTGGTTTTCATGAATGCCAGTCAGTCTTGCAACGGAGAGTTATCCAAGAAAAAGTTATTCCCAAATCACTACCATCGGACCTGAAAAGGAAAAATGATACCTCACCCGCACTATATGCATTATACCAATCCCACATTCTTCCAAGCATAAAATGGAACCCCATGGGCACCGACCGGCCTCTGGATCAATGCCTCCACCAGTACCCACTGCAGGTGCAAGAACAAAGGAGGGGGAGAGTGGGACTCAAAGCGGGAGGGGGGCTGCAGTGACAAAGAGGATGAGCAACCGCAGCCCCCTCCTTATATGCACTCCCGGGGCCCATGGTCGGATGTGCAGGACCCTGGGGACGCCCACTTTCTCCTACCCGCGGGGAGAAGAGGTGCAGGGGCGGTAGCCAGAGGGGCAGCCCGCTATGTGGGCTGGCCGTCTAGTGCCCCCTGCGGGGGCCGGGCCAGCCTCTGAACGGTCCCAAAGGCGCGCAGAAAGGAGGTGGGGGGCTGAAGATGACTGTTGAACAGAATAGAGGAATGCGTCGAGTTCTGCGAAACCCCTGAAAAGGATGGGTTCAGACTGAGGCAAAGGGCATACAAATACTTGTGTCCTCTGTGGGGATCCAGGTGAAGCAGCCTAAGGCGTCTGGCTCACACCGATGTCTGACACCAATGTCTGACAGTTGCCACGAGTGCATGACTCAGAGTGCTGAACACTGTGGCCCCCAGCGACAGCTGGATGAGAGTAGGGTGGCCTCGTCCCTCTTTCCAGTTTCCGCTCTGCCTGAAAGCTCGGTGCAGCCTGAGATCAGTGTCCATCCAGTGGGAGCCGCAGATATGACCCTGGATGATCAGATCATGGGATGGGTTACATGGTTCATGGCGGGGAGGCAGAGCTGAGCCATCAAGGCCAGTCCTCTACCTCATGACCAGTGTCTTCCAGGACATGGACCTTTCCTCAGGTGGAGTGGGACCCTCCTCTGAAAGGTGAGGAGTCTCAGCAGGTCTCCTCCTCTTCTGACCCGTGACAGCTGCCGAGATCTTCTCCTCTTCTGACCCGTGACAGCTGCCGAGATCTTCTCCTCTTCTGACCCGTGACAGCCGCCGAGATCTTCTCCTCTTCTGACCCGTGACAGCCGCCGCTTCTCCCTGGCCGCGTGGGGTCCGGGGCTGGAGGCTGGCTCCTACATCTGGTTATAGGTTTCCCACAGCACTCTGTGGAATGCCAGTTTCCCACTCTCTTACCAGGTTTACTTATGCCGAGATGCACGCGCTTATATACCATATACAGTGCTGCTATTACACGAGTGCCGTGTAAAGGAGAAGGGTTGTTATATATATAGTCTGAGTCTAGACAGAGGTCCTGTTTAGGTGAAGAGGCTGGCCACTGTGTGCACAGAATGGGGTTGTTACCCCCTGGATCCCGAGGCGGGGTCACTGCAGCACGTCATGGCCTGCTCCTATGCTTTTCTGCTTATTCATGGCCCTGTCTGCTGTCAACACCTCTGAAGCAGTTCCCCAACACGTGACGGTCTTTCATTGGCTGTCACGCCTTCTCTTTCAGCTTCTTGGCCAACCACTGTCTGCCATTGGAATTCCAAGCTTCTCTTAGCCAATAGGAGACAATCACGTTTTAACCAGCTCCCCTTCTGAAAAAGACTGGAAACGTTCCTCTTGGAAGCATGCCCCGAGCTGGAGCCCTGATTATCAAGATGTCTGCAGTCGTTTTACCTGGCATGGCCACCTCCGGTATTCCTCCTTTCCCCATTGCACCACCCGGCCCGGTTGAAGATGTGTGGGGGCCTATTTCAGCATAATGGTTGGGGGCCCCCCTTCCTTAGAGCAGAGAACAGTTTGAGGCTCCCTTGGGGTGCATACATTGTAATGGAGACAAAGATAGAAAGGGGGTCTTTAACTGTGGTTAAATGCCCACTGAAAAGCTATACATCATTCTTTGTCAGCAATTGTCTATTGTGGAGGAACCAGTGTTCAAAGGTGATAGTAACAACCAGATGGAAGAGACGTCCGGAAGGGCTCCAGCAAACGCAGCTTGTAAGGTGAGTGCTGCAAAACGCAAATCTAAAGCCCCAGAATGAAAATAACATACACAGGAATGTCTTGCCGTGTTATAAGACGGCTGACTGGCAACATGCGGGTAGTTGCTCGAGGCCCCCCTGTTGCTCGAGGCCCCTTTGAAATGAAACGTTTGAAAGGCCCTGACGCTGCCCCTGTATACCAGCCAGTCTCTCTTGATGCTCCCTTTCTGTTTGAGGCACTTGTGATGCACAGTTCAGCACTTTTGACGTAGTCTGGTGTTCACTGTTTGTTAATCACGTGTGATATATTTGTCATATGCTTTTATGCTCAGCCCCCCTCCTTGCATTTTACTGATCTGGATGCTCCTGGAGCCAATGCAAGATCGGACTGCCAGTCTCTTTCCCACCTACTCGGGGGTGGGGGGGGGGCTCTAGAAAGCGGCACTGCCCATGGTTGGCGCCTTATACCGACCTGATGAAATAAATAAACTCTGTCAGAACTTCTCTCAAAGCTCCTCGAGACTTGACTGCCTGTCATTGGCTGCCGAACCTTCACTGCTGTTTTTCTGTTACTCAGTCTTCCATTGGACTGTTTCTTGATAACGACACCGCCTCATTGCCTGTTGAAGGTTCTGTTTCAATGTCTTGATGCTCAAATGTTTTTTCTGTTGACTCTGACATTTTGAGCAATATTCACCGAAGAGACGCTCTGGATATGCACTCAGAGTGGTTTGAAACAAATGAGAAAAACCCAATGAACACCGGCTGATAAAATAAACAAAAGGACTACAACTTGTAGGGCTTGTTGGGGGTGTGTCCTGGCCCTCATGCGGTCCCGTAAGGCCCCAGCCTGTAAGGACCACACTCGACACACGTCCTTACAGTTCGGGCTTCCCGGTCGCTCTGCCGCAGCCGGAAACGCCCCGTTTATTTATACAGCATGAGGCGGCGTGCAAAGTCACGCCGCTGCATGCGCGTCCCGTCACGGGGCAGCGCCACACTCCTCCTTTTTCGGGTGGACACACAAATGCTTTAAATATACACTGCAAACCACTAAAACAATTAACTATTACATTTCACGCCACACTTGCCCAAAACCTCTTTAATGTCAGCCACCCGGATCCCCTCACTCAGGTTGACCAACCAACTGTCCCAGCACGTATTCACTGAGGTAAGCGGGTTTCCCTCGCCCAACCCTCTGGGGGTACCTCCCGCTTACCTCCGGCACGTGAAGTCCTTCTGTAGACGTCCCCCAGACAGGGGACTCAGGTGTGCTGGAGGAAACTCCTCCTTCTTCCGGTACCTCCATTAAGTCTGGCTCCAGCAGCGGTTCAGTTCTTGGATCACCCAGTTTCTTAAAATAGATGACATTCCGGGTGACGGCAGATCTTCCGTCAGAGGCCGTCACCATGGACCCCTTTACAGCCACAACATCCAATGGCTCCGGCTCATAGGGGAGCGAGAGCTTTCCATGGGGGTGTCGATTACGGATGAGGACTTCGTCCCCCGGCTCAAGCCGCTGGGGGCAGAGACCCCTTCGCATGTTCTCCTGCTCAATCCTCATCCACCGGTCTACCTCGACCTGTTGATTGTCAATCACCCCGGGCTCCTTCTCCCCGACCTCGGGTAGTAGACCCCTGGGGCAGCGTTTGAACAGGGCCTCAGCCAGAGCCACCCCCGTGGATGCATGTGGGGTGGTGCGGTACACCCGCAGGAACTGGTATAGGGCTCGTTGGAGTGGCTGTCCTTGTCCTTGGGCGATCCTGAATGTCTTATTGAGCGTCCGCATCAGTCTCTCAGCATCTCCATGTGCCCTGGGCCACAACAGGGACACCTTCCTATGCTGAACCCCGCAGCTCTCTATGAGTTCAGAGAACCGCTCACTCTGGAACGGTGACCCGTTGTCTGAGCACAAGGTGTGGGGGAACCCATGGGCCGCGAACGCTTTCTCCACGGCCACGACCACGTGCTCGAAGGCCACCGACTCAACAAACTCCACCTCCGGATACCGTGAATATTCGTCGACGATTACAAGGAAATGGGTGCCTATGGACATTGACCCAAAGTCTGCATGTTCGACCTCCCAGGGTCGCGTGCCTCGGGGCATTGCTTCGATGGCCGGCTCTCGCTGCAGAGGAGATGCCGCCTGGCACCATACACAGGCCGCCACAAAGTCATCGACTCTCCGCTCAAACTCGGGGAACCAGACCTTCAGCCGCAGCCTGGCCTTGGTCTTTGCGGCGTCCTGGTGTCCATGGTGGGCCAAGGTGATCACATCCTTTACTTTGGACTGGGGGACCACTATACGGCCACCTCGGAGTAGCAGGCCCGACGCTGAGAAGGACAAATCCTCCTTGACCTTCCATAGTTGCTCAAGTCCTGGCTTGGCCTCCTGGGTCCGCCCCGCCAAAGCTTCCAGGACAGACTTCCAGGAGCCCTGCTGCATGGAGTGATTTAGGATCTGGAAGCACTCGTCCTCAGCAGCTGCCGCCTCCAGTTCTGACAGGGGCATTGCATTCGGCGTGGCCGCCTCCACCACCATTCGGACGTGATCATCGGCCTCCTCCATACAGGTGTCATACTCATCTCCCCCACGCACTCCCGGATGTCTGGAGAGATAGTTCGCCGCATTGTTGGCCCCCGGCCGATACACCAGGGTGACTCCATACTCGAGAAGAGCGAGCATCCACCTCTCGATTCTGGCCGGTGGTTTAGAGAATGACCCTGCCAGAATGGGAAGCAGGGGCTTGTGGTCTGTCACCACCGTCACTGGAAGCCCCAAGACATAGAGCCGAAAATGTCTGCAGCCCCAGAGGACCGCCAGCGCCTCACGCTCGATCTGTGAGTATCTTTGTTCAGTTTCTGAGAGCGCTTTGCTGGCGTAGGACACTGGCCGGATACTCCCGTCCCGGTCCACCTGGGTCAGCACGGCACCCAGGCCAAACGGACTGGCGTCCACAACGATCTCTGACGTCAGCGCCGGGTCGAAGAACGCCATGGTGTTCTCAGCTGTCAGGGCGCTCTTAATGTCCTCAAAGGCCGCTTGCTCGAGCGGGCCCCAGTGCCAGGCTGACTCCTTCTTCGTCAGAGCCCTGAGTGGTTCAGACCTAGAGGCGAGATTTTGGATGAAACGCCCACAGTAGGTTACCATGCCAAGGAAGCTCCTCACGTCAGACACCGACTCGGGGGGCTGTGCCTTCTTAATATCATGGACTTTCCTCGGGTCCGGCGACACCCCCCCCCTTGAAGACAAAACCGAAGAATTCGATGGAAGGGCGCAGGAACTCACATTTGTCCCTGTGAAGGGTGAGGCCTAGTGATTGCAGTCTCTCAAAGGTCTGCCCCTGCTTTCTCAGATGGTCCACCTCGGTCTTTGCGAACACCAAAATGTCATTGCTGATGTTTAGGACACCCTCCAGATCTGCGAGGGCGCCCTGAATAATATTCTGAAAGACCTCTGCAGCCGATGACACCCCGAAGCTCAGTCTCTTATACCAGTATAGTCCTCGTGAGTGGTGAATGTGGTGATATACCTGGACTCAGGATGGAGGACGACCTGATGATAGCCCGCTCGGAGGTCTAGTTTGGAAAAGAACCAAGCCCCTTGTACTTCCGCAATAATGTCATCGATAGTGGGGGTGAGATGCCGCTCCCTCTTAATGGCCTTGTTGGGCAGTCTCATATCTACACAGATCCGGACAGAGTCAGGTTGTTTGGGCTTCCTAGCCACAACAATCGGGGACACCCAGGGGGTCGGGCCCTCCACCTTCTCGATGATGTCGAGATTCACCAGGTTGTCCAGCTCCTTATCAACCTGCTCCCTCAGATGAAACGGTACCCTGCAGTGTTTCAGGGCGATGGACTGCACAGAGTCATCGATGTGCAACCTTACCGGGTCATCGGTCATCCTTCCAATGCCATTGAAGAGGGCGGCATACTTGTCGAGCAGATCATTGATGTCCTCGAGGTATACTGAGTATGCGAAACTGACAATTCCAAGAGCCTCGGCGGCAGCACAGCTCAGCTGAGTGTTGTTGCTTATGGGCGTCACATAGAACCGGGCTTTGATCTGCAAGCCCTCATGCTCCACCTTCGCCATGAAGGCACCGTCCAGCAGTATTGGTTCCAGTCCTCCAAATGCAAATATGCTGGCTCTCGGCGTGAGTAGCTTTGGGGGCGAGTCGAGGGCATCATAGTGCCCCCGGACCATCACATTGACCGAGGCTCCCGTGTCCACCAGCACCGGCACCGGCGAGTGATTGACCTCCACCACACACCTTGGTTGCCTCCTGTTCTTCCCCTTCAGGATCCCCACACTGGAAACAAAGACATTTTTTTCTTCCTCTTCCTCCTCGGCCTCGTCCACCTGGGCATCCTCCCCGCCCTGGTCCACCTGGGCCACATTTGGTGGGTGGTTTTGGTGCAGGACCCACGTCCGAGTCGGGCCTCTCGGCACCATCATGGGCAGGGCTGCCTTACACACCCTTGAAAAATGGTCAGGCAGGCCGCACCTACCACATGTCCTTCCAGCCGCCGGACACTCCGTCGGGTGGGGGAGGTCATACCTGCACTTCTGGCACGATTCCCCCGCTCTCCCTGCTCTGTCACGGGTCCCACACCAGGCCTTCTCACTCCTCTGCCACCACGCCACATGGCACACACCTCCTCCGACTTTATTGAGCGGGACCCCGACTCCATCTTGGTTGCCCGAGCCTCTGCCACTTCATGGCACCGGCCTAGTTCCAGGATGCGGGGTAGAGTGATACCCGGCTCTCTCAGGACCTGCCTCCTGAGTTTGCCCGAGGAGCACGCCTGAATTAGCATCGTGCGATTCATGTCCTCCGCGTCTCCCCACGCACAGCCCAGGGAGAGGCGACGTAGGCGACCATAGAAGGTGTCCAGTGTTTCATCCTCCTTTTGCTTGGCCGACAGCAGGACAAATCTTTCATAGTCCATGTTGGAAAGGGGCAGAAAATGGGCCAGGAGTGCCGCCTTGGCCGTGTCGTAAGAGCCATCCCCTGCAGGAAGCGACTCAAAAATCTCCTGGACCGAAGGCCCCGCGGAGTACAGCATAGTTGCCACCCTGCTGTCATCATCCGTCACCTGGGCGGCCCTGAAGTGCATATCGAGGCGCCCAACCCACCTCCTCCATCTGGGCCCCATGCTGGATGGTGGGCCCGAGGCGTCAAATTCGGGGATTGGCTGCAGGGCTGCATGGGAACGTGCTTGGGCCATGATAGGAAGCCCTTGCTGAGCAACTGGCTGTACCACCGCTGGCCCCTGAGGCACAGGAGCTTGACCACCTACTTGGACTTGAGGGGGTAGCTGTGGAGCCGCCACTGGGTGTTGCACTGGAAGCACCGGAACCTGAAAGACCTGCTGTTGAGCTGCCGCCTGACCACCGTCCTGGGGAAGCTGTGCGGCTGCAGGGAGCCCACTGCCTTGATCGTCAGAGTCACTCATGGGCTTGCGCGCACAGGCACCCCCACTTTAGAACCTGGGGGCCGCAACTCAATCACCCATCACCACCTCACAGTCTGGACACCCCACTCAGGCAAAGGTACAGTCCAACCTGGGGAGGGGATGGTGGAATCTTGTCCTCAGCTCTCCTAAGACTGCCACCAGAACTCAAGAAACGAAAGAAAAAACCCACCAACTTGAGGATCCACCACTGCAGTAATCCACCCTGATGATGAAGAGGGTGAAGAAGAGGCCACAGCAGCCTGATGATGAAGGGGATGAAGAAGCACTGTGCCCCCTCGCTGCAGCAATACCCAGGGGTGTAGGAGTTTCAAAAATTAAGCGAAGAAAAAAAGAACTGGGCTAAACAGGCCCAGCCATTTTAGCCCTTCTCCTTGCTTTCACTCGACGTAGTAGGCCCAAACCTCGAGGAAAATCCAAAAATCAGGCATGGGCGTGCAGGTTTGACTGCCTGCAAGCAGTATGTCCAAAAATTAGACCTGGATCACCTTCACCATCCAAACCGGAGCTAGGTGAAGTTCCACGGCCTTGCTGACAAAATGGCCGCCAGCCGCGTGTGCGATCCGCAGCCACGGCATGAAACGAAAATGTCCATTTGTTCTGTTTCAGGGAAGAAAAATTATGGAATTCCGTCCCAGCCGGGCCCGGGCATCCGCATCCACCCGTCGTCACTGTTGGGGGTGTGTCCTGGCCCCCATGCGGTCCCGTAAGCCCCCACCCTGTAAGGACCACCCTCGACACACGTCCTTACAGTTCGAGCTTCCCGGTCGCTCTGCCGCGGCCGGGAACGCCCTGTTAATTTATACAGCACGAGGCGGCGTGCAACGACACGCCGCCGTGTGCGCGTCCCGTCACAGGGCAGCGCCACAGGGCTGGTCATTGACCACATTTACCGGAGGAACTGCCTCCCTTCGAGTTGGGGCGGGGCAGATTGGCAGGCGTGTGGACGGGACTGAGGGGTGGAGCTAAGTGTCAGTGCCCTGAGTTTAGGATGCTGGCTGCTTTGCATAAAAGCAAAGTGCATTTAGGGAACATAGGAATGACCACCAATGTATCAAACATGTCTGTGCTAGTAATTGAAATGTGCATTCCTTCTGAGCATGCAATGCACACTTGGGACCCGATTCATGGAATTTTTGCACGGTTCAAAGTTACTTTGCACTGCTGAAAAGTGACTTTGCCCTGCTGACACAAACCCTGATTCATGGAACTGTGCAGAGTGTATTTTTGCAGTGCTGCCATTTCGTACTGCAAGAATGACTTTGTACTGACTTTGCACACCAAACATACACTTTGCACAGTTCCATGAATCAGGGTTAGTGTCAGCAGGGCAGAGTCACTTTTCAGCAGTGCAAAGTCACTTTACAGCAGTGCAGTCACTTTGAACCGTGCAAAACATTCCATGAATCGTGCTCTTGGTTTTCATTTCCTCTGTCAGAATAGTCCCCATGGCAGTAACATGTGTGCAAAGCATAAGGCATGAATACACATATTGTTTAAGCTTGGGCTGTTGCACAAAGGCAAACTGTCAGATGCAGTCTGTGAAGAAGTGTTCAACTGCACGAGACATCTTCAGCGAGGATGGCACACGGGCGAGAGTGACAACAGGGGCTTTAAGTGTGCCGTGGGTAGCCAGGCAGTGCCTCACATGCTCTAACAATTGTGTCAGAGATGGAGCAGTGCCGGGGCTCCCTAAGGTCCTCTGCTGACGCCAGGCCACTACAACACAAGGCTTTTTTTCTAAAGCCTGACGCTCTCATGTATACCCAAGAGCTGCAGGCCTTAGAGAAAAAAGCCTGCCTGACTTTTCATCGTGGTACCCCATCACTTACCTGATTTGAATGCCTTCCGTTGCAAAATCGAGACGTGGCTTTTATGGGGGTGGGGGATCACAGGCAATATTCAGTTCAGGCAAGTGTTGCCTCTTAATTGTGGAACCCCCCCCCCTGCCAGGCCACGCCCCTCCCATGCACAGAGGGACCAGTGATAGCCATGTGATGCTTCATGTCTTCGAGGAAACAGCCACACCCGCCATTTTGATTGATAGAGGGGGTCAATAGGGACACAGCCGGGTGAAAAGGAATCCACCTGGCCAATCAGCATTTGCACAGGTGAGAAACCAGCATCCTAGTCAGGTGACTTGGGGAACGAAGGGGTACCTGTGGACAGTACCCTGCCTCAGACGTCCTCAAGACGAGCAGAGAACGCCAGCGGAGCCACACTGTCAGGCTTGAAATGAAGCCTGGCTGGGGAATAAGTTACCCAGAAAAGCCAGCATAAACGAGAGGGGCACATGTAATCACAAAAGTGGGCGTAGCTGCCTCCAGCCTTCATCCCGAAACCAGTGTAGGGCAAGCTAATCCCCCATACCCACAAGTGAGGGGTGTGGGGGGGGGGGCTTAGGTAATATTGGGCTCTTCTGTGTCTGCACCATTAAGATGTGTGAACTTCTAGGTAGATGTGACTCATTCAAAGTTAACATGTTTTCTTTGTACCAGTGTATGTATGTTCTTTGGTTAACTGTGTACTAACTACACCTCATTGGCAGCCCATCCCCCTGTTTCACTCTGCCACGGCGCTCTACTGTAAGGTTGTGGGGTACCCTCCTGATCGGAATGATGAAACCTTTAGGGTAGGTGTGCACAGACCTCCTCGGCACTCGTTTTACAGCCCTCAGCAGAGCGAGCCTGGACAACCCTGACACTGGTGCTTTAGAAGCCCAAGCCTTTGAACACGGATCCTTTGGAAAGCCCCAGAAAGGCAGGACACCTCTTTACAGCGATGACAGAGTTCGGGCTAAAGTTACACATTGACATCAGGTTCCGGAACGTGTTTCAGCAGCTGCGAGTTGCAGACTTTAATTACTCCATGTGCAATGAAGTCGCCGCTCACATAAGGACGGGGCCAAGGAGCTAATTAACGCGAGATTCGAGATATTTAACATCATTAACATTTCAGCACAAAGGCACCGCCAACCTGGCATTAGTGGGAGGGCTGAGTCCCTGTAAAAGGTGCCGTGTCCAGCTCACGAGCCTCCCATTGCACGTGCTTCCGCATGCACTCCCCAGCCCTGCACGTGACTCTGGGTGCCCCGCTCACTGCACATGCCCCCCTCTCTGTGCGTGCCCCATGTCTCCGCATGTGCCACCCGGCACGGAATCATCTACGAGACAATAGATGTACTCGCCGTTCCCGTGCCTTCCCCCCAGGTTCTGTGTGCATTCCACAGAGGTTCTATGCGCATTCCACAATGTTTATGTGTGCATTCCACACAGGTTCTTGCACATTCCACAAAGGTCCTGTGTGTATTTCACACAGGCTCTATGTGCATTCCACACAGGTTCTATGTGCCTTCCACACAAGATCTATGCGGATTCCACACAGGTTCTTGCACATTCCACAAAGGTCCTGTGTGCATTTCACACAGGCTCTAGGTGCATCCCACACATGCTCTATGTGCATCCCACTCAGGTTCTGTGTGCATTCCACACAGGTTCTATGTGCATTCCACACAGGTTCTATGTGCATTCGACACAGATTCTATGTGCATTCCACACAGGTCCTATGTATATTCCACACAGGTTATATGCACATTCAACTCATGCTCTATGTGGATTCTATGTGACTTCCACACAAGCTCTGTGTGCATCCCACACAGGTTCTATGTTTATTCCACACAGGTTCTATGCACATTCCACAAAGGTTCTACGTGCATTCCACACAGGTTCTGTGTGCATCCCAAACCTGTTCTATATGCATCCCACACAGGTTCTGCGTGCATTCCACACAGGTTCTATGTGCATTTTCCACACAGGTTCTGTGTGCATTCCACGCTGGTTATATGCACATTCAACTCATGCTCTGTGTGGATTTTATGTGACTTCCACACAGGTTCTATGTGCATTCCACACAGGTTCTATGCACATTCCAGATAGGTTCTGTGTGCCTTCCCCCCACGTGATGTGTGCATTCCACAAAGGTTCTGTGTGCATTCTACACATGCTCTGTGTGCATTCCACACCTGCTCTATGTGCCTTCCCCCCAGGTTCTGTGTGCATTCCACAAAGGTTCTGTGTGCATTCTACACAGGTCTTGTGTGCATTTCACACATGTTCTATGTGCATTTCACACAGGTCTTGTGTGCATTCCACACAGGTCTTGTGTGCATTTCACACAGGTCTTGTTTGCATTCCACTCAGGTTCTATGTGCATTCCACACAGGTTCTATGTGTATTTTCCACACATGTTCTATGTGCATTCCATGCAGGTTATATGCACATTAAACTCATGCTCTGTGTGGATTCTATGTGACTTCCACACATGTTCTATGTGCATCCCACACAGGTTCTATGTGCGTTTCACACAGGTTCTATATTTATTCCAGACAGGTTCTGTGCACATTCCACACAGGTTCTATGTGCCTTCCACACAGGATCTATGCGCATTCCACACAGGTTCTATGCACATTCCACAAAGGTCCTGTGTGTATTTCACACAGGCTCTGTGTGCATTCCATACACGTTCTATGTGAATTCCACACAGGTTCTATGTGAATTTCACGCATGTTCTGTGTGCATCCCACACATGCTCTATGTGCATCCCACTCAGGTTCTATGTGCATTCCACACACGTTCTATGTGTATTTTCCACACATGTTCTATGTGCATTCCACGCAGGTTATATGCACATTAAACTCATGCTCTGTGTGGATTCTATGTGTCTTCCACACAAGTGCTATGTGCATTCCACACAGGTCCTGTGTGCATCCCACACATGTTCTATGTGCATCCCACACAGGTTCTGTGTGCATTTGACACAGGTTCTATGCACATTCCACACAGGTTCTATGTGCATTACACACAGGTTCTATGTGCCTTCCAGACAGGATCTATGCGCTTTCCACACAGGTTCTATGCACATTCCACAAATGTCCTGTGTGCATTTCACACAGGCTCTAGGTGCATTCCACACACGTTCTATGTGAATTCCACACAGGTTCTATGTGAATTTTATGCAGGTTCTGTGTGCATCCCAAACATGCTCTATGTGTATCCCACTCAGGTTCTGTGTGCATTCCACACAAGTTCTATGTGAATTTTATGCAGGTTCTGTGTGCATCCCACACATGCTCTATGTGCATCCCACTCAGGTTCTGTGTGCATTCCACACAGGTTCTGTGTTTTTTCCACACATGTTCTATGTGCATTCCACGCAGGTTATATGCACATTAAACTCATGCTCTGTGTGGATTCTATGTGACTTCCACACAAGTTCTATGTGCATTCCACACAGGTCCTGTGTGCATCCCACACATGCTATATGTGCATCCCACACAGGTTCTGTGTGCATCCCAAACCTGTTCTATGTGCATCCCACACAGGTTCTGTGTGCATTTCACGCAGGTCCTATGTGCATTTTCCACACAGGTTGTATGTGCATTCTATGCTGGTTCTATGCACATTCAACTCATGCTCTGTGTGGATTCTATGTGACTTCCAGTCAGGTTCTATGTGCATTCCACACAGGTTCTATGCACATTCCACACATTTTCTATGTGATTTCCACACAGGTTCTGTGTGCATCCCAAACCTGTTCTATGTGCATCCCACACAGGTTCTGTGTGCATTCCACACAGGTTCTATGTGCATTTTCCACACAGGTCCTATGTGCATTCCACGCTGGTTATATGCACATTCAACTCATGCTCTGTGTGGATTCTATGTGACTTCCACACAGGTTCTATGTGCATTCCATACAGGTTCTATGTGCATTCCACACAGGTTCTATGCACATTCAAGATAGGTTCTATGTGCATTCCACACAAGTTCTGTGTGCATTCCACGCAGGTCCTATGTTCATTTTCCACACAGGTTCTATGTGCATTCCACGCTGGTTCTATGCACATTCAACTCATGCTCTGTGTGGATTCTGTGACTTCCACACAGGTTCTATGTGCATTCCACACAGGTCCTATGCACATTCCAGAAATGTTCTATGTGCATTCCACACAAGTTCTATGTGCATTCCACAGATGTTCTATGCGCATTCCACATAGGTTCTATGTGCATTTTGCACAGGTTCTATGTGCATCCCACACAGGTTCTGTGTGTATTTCACACAGGTTCTATGTTTATTCCACACAGGTTCTATGCACATTCCACACATGTTCTATGTGATTTCCACACAGGTTCTGTGTGCATCCCAAACCTGTTCTATGTGCATCCCAAACAGGTTCTGTGTGCATTCCACACAGGTTCTATGTGCATTTTCCACACAGGTTCTATGTGCATTCCACGCTGGTTATATGCACATTCAACTCATGCTCTGTGTGGATTCTATGTGACTTCCACACAGGTTCTATGTGCATTCCACACAGGTTCTATGTGCATTCCACACAGGTTCTATGCACATTCCAGATAGGCTCTATGTGCATTCCACACAAGTTCTATGTGCATTCCACACAGGTTCTATGTGCATTCCACATAGATTCTATGTGCATTTTGCTCAGGTTCTATGTGCATTCCACACAGGTTCTGTGTGCATTCCACACAGGTTCTATGCACATTCCACACATTTTCTATGTGATTTCCACACAGGTTCTGTGTGCATCCCAAACCTGTTCTATGTGCATCCCACACAGGTCTTGTGTGCATTCCACACAGTTCTTGTGTGCATTCCACACAGGTCTTGTTTGCATTCCACTCAGGTTCTATGTGCATTCCACACAGGTTCTATGTGTATTTTCCACACATGTTCTATGTGCATTCCATGCAGGTTATATGCACATTAAACTCATGCTCTGTGTGGATTCTATGTGACTTCCACACATGTTCTATGTGCATCCCACACAGGTTCTATGTGCGTTTCACACAGGTTCTATATTTATTCCAGACAGGTTCTGTGCACATTCCACACAGGTTCTATGTGCCTTCCACACAGGATCTATGCGCATTCCACACAGGTTCTATGCACATTCCCCAAAGGTCCTGTGTGTATTTCACACAGGCTCTGTGTGCATTCCACACACGTTCTATGTGAATTCCACACAGGTTCTATGTGAATTTCACGCATGTTCTATGTGTATTTTCCACACATGTTCTATGTGCATTCCACGCAGGTTATATGCACATTAAACTCATGCTCTGTGTGGATTCTATGTGTCTTCCACACAAGTGCTATGTGCATTCCACACAGGTCCTGTGTGCATCCCACACATGTTCTATGTGCATCCCACACAGGTTCTGTGTGCATTTCACACAGGTCCTATGTTTATTCCACACAGGTTCTATGCACATTCCACACAGGTTCTATGTGCATTACACACAGGTTCTATGTGCCTTCCAGACAGGATCTATGCGCTTTCCACACAGGTTCTATGCACATTCCACAAATGTCCTGTGTGCATTTCACACAGGCTCTAGGTGCATTCCACACACGTTCTATGTGAATTCCACACTGGTTCTATGTGAATTTTATGCAGGTTCTGTGTGCATCCCAAACATGCTCTATGTGTATCCCACTCAGGTTCTGTGTGCATTCCACACAAGTTCTATGTGAATTTTATGCAGGTTCTGTGTGCATCCCACACATGCTCTATGTGCATCCCACTCAGGTTCTGTGTGCATTCCACACAGGTTCTGTGTTTTTTCCACACATGTTCTATGTGCATTCCATGCAGGTTATATGCACATTAAACTCATGCTCTGTGTGGATTCTATGTGACTTCCACACAAGTTCTATGTGCATTCCACACAGGTCCTGTGTGCATCCCACACATGCTATATGTGCATCCCACACAGGTTCTGTGTGCATCCCAAACCTGTTCTATGTGCATCCCACACAGGTTCTGTGTGCATTTCACACATGTCCTATGTGCATTTTCCACACAGGTTGTATGTGCATTCCATGCTGGTTCTATGCACATTCAACTCATGCTCTGTGTGGATTCTATGTGACTTCCAGTCAGGTTCTATGTGCATTCCACACAGGTTCTGTGTGCATTCCACACAGGTTCTATGCACATTCCACACATTTTCTATGTGATTTCCACACAGGTTCTGTGTGCATCCCAAACCTGTTCTATGTGCATCCCACACAGGTTCTGTGTGCATTCCACACAGGTTCTATGTGCATTTTCCACACAGGTCCTATGTGCATTCCACGCTGGTTATATGCACATTCAACTCATGCTCTGTGTGGATTCTATGTGACTTCCACACAGGTTCTATGTGCATTCCATACAGGTTCTATGTGCATTCCACACAGGTTCTATGCACATTCAAGATAGGTTCTATGTGCATTCCACACAAGTTCTGTGTGCATTCCACGCAGGTCCTATGTTCATTTTCCACACAGGTTCTATGTGCATTCCACGCTGGTTCTATGCACATTCAACTCATGCTCTGTGTGGATTCTGTGACTTCCACACAGGTTCTATGTGCATTCCACACAGGTCCTATGCACATTCCAGAAATGTTCTATGTGCATTCCACACAAGTTCTATGTGCATTCCACAGATGTTCTATGCGCATTCCACATAGGTTCTATGTGCATTTTGCACAGGTTCTATGTGCATCCCACACAGGTTCTGTGTGTATTTCACACAGGTTCTATGTTTATTCCACACAGGTTCTATGCACATTCCACACATGTTCTATGTGATTTCCACACAGGTTCTGTGTGCATCCCAAATCTGTTCTATGTGCATCCCAAACAGGTTCTGTGTGCATTCCACACAGGTTCTATGTGCATTTTCCACACAGGTTCTATGTGCATTCCACGCTGGTTATATGCACATTCAACTCATGCTCTGTGTGGATTCTATGTGACTTCCACACAGGTTCTATGTGCATTCCATACAGGTTCTATGTGCATTCCACACAAGTTCTGTGTGCATTCCACGCAGGTCCTATGTTCATTTTCCACACAGGTTCTATGTGCATTCCACGCTGGTTCTATGCACATTCAACTCATGCTCTGTGTGGATTCTGTGACTTCCACACAGGTTCTATGTGCATTCCACACAGGTCCTATGCACATTCCAGAAATGTTCTATGTGCATTCCACACAAGTTCTATGTGCATTCCACAGATGTTCTATGCGCATTCCACATAGGTTCTATGTGCATTTTGCACAGGTTCTATGTGCATCCCACACAGGTTCTGTGTGTATTTCACACAGGTTCTATGCTAATTCCACACAGGTTCTATGCACATTCCACACATGTTCTATGTGATTTCCACACAGGTTCTGTGTGCATCCCAAACCTGTTCTATGTGCATCCCAAACAGGTTCTGTGTGCATTCCACACAGGTTCTATGTGCATTTTCCACACAGGTTCTATGTGCATTCCACGCTGGTTATATGCACATTCAACTCATGCTCTGTGTGGATTCTATGTGACTTCCACACAGGTTCTATGTGCATTCCACACAGGTTCTATGTGCATTCCACACAGGTTCTTTGCACATTCCAGATAGGCTCTATGTGCATTCCACACAAGTTCTATGTGCATTCCACACAGGTTCTATGTGCATTTTGCTCAGGTTCTATGTGCATTCCACACAGGTTCTGTGTGCATTCCACACAGGTTCTATGCACATTCCACACATTTTCTATGTGATTTCCACACAGGTTCTGTGTGCATCCCAAACCTGTTCTATGTGCATCCCACACAGGTTCTGTGTGCATTCCACACAGGTTCTATGTGCATTTTCCACACAGGTCCTATGTGCATTCCACGCTGGTTATATTCACATTCAACTCATGCTCTGTGTGGATTCTATGTGACTTCCACACAGGTTCTATGTGCATTCCATACAGGTTCTATGTGCATTCCACACAGGTTCTATGCACATTCAAGATAGGTTCTATGTGCATTCCACACAAGTTCTGTGTGCATTCCACGCAGGTCCTATGTTCATTTTCCACACAGGTTCTATGTGCATTCCACGCTGGTTCTATGCACATTCAACTCATGCTCCGTGTGGATTCTGTGACTTCCACACAGGTTCTATGTGCATTCCACACAGGTCTTATGCACATTCCAGAAATGTTCTATGTGCATTCCACACAAGTTCTATGTGCATTTCACAGATGTTCTATGCGCATTCCACACAGGTTCTATGCACATTCCACAAAGGTCCTGTGTGTATTTCACACAGGCTCTGTGTGCATTCCACACACGTTCTATGTGAATTCCACACAGGTTCTATGTGAATTTCACGCATGTTCTATGTGTATTTTCCACACATGTTCTATGTGCATTTTGCACAGGTTCTATGTGCATCCCACACAGGTTCTGTGTGTATTTCACACAGGTTCTATGCTAATTCCACACAGGTTCTATGCACATTCCACACATGTTCTATGTGATTTCCACACAGGTTCTGTGTGCATCCCAAACCTGTTCTATGTGCATCCCAAACAGGTTCTGTGTGCATTCCACACAGGTTCTATGTGCATTTTCCACACAGGTTCTATGTGCATTCCACGCTGGTTATATGCACATTCAACTCATGCTCTGTGTGGATTCTATGTGACTTCCACACAGGTTCTATGTGCATTCCACACAGGTTCTATGTGCATTCCACACAGGTTCTATGCACATTCCAGATAGGCTCTATGTGCATTCCACACAAGTTCTATGTGCATTCCACATAGATTCTATGTGCATTTTGCACAGGTTCTATGTGTATTCCACACATGTTCTGTGTGCATTGCACACAGGTTATATGTGCATTACACAGAGGTTCTATGCGCATTCCACATAGGTTCTATGTGTATTTTGCACAGGTTCTATGTGTATTCCACACAGGTTATATGTGCATACCAGACAGGTTCTGTGTGCATTGCACACAGGTTCTATGTGCATTTCACACATGTTATATGCATATTTCACACAGGATCTATGTGCATTTCACACAGTGTCTATGTGTATTCCACACAGGTTCTGTGTGCTTTCCACACAGGTTCTAGGCACATTCCACACAGCTTCTGTGTGCATTCCACACAGGTTCTATACACATTCCACACTGTTTATGTGTGCATTCCACACAGGTTCAATGTGCCTTCCACACCAGTTCTATGTGCATTCCACACAGGTTCTATGTGCCTTCCACACAGGTTCTATGTGCATTCAACACAGGTTCTATGCACATTCCACACTGGATCTGTGTGCATTCCACACAGGTTCTATGTGCCTTCCACACAGGTTCTGTGGGCATTCCAAACATGTTCTATACACATTCCACACAGGTTCTGTGTACATTCCACACAGGTTCTATGCACCTTCCATATAGGGATGTAACGGTATAACGGTATACCGTTAAAGATACCGTGAACCACTTAATTGAACAATAATAACCGTCACATTGTTTATACCGTTATACCGTTCATACCGTAAAGTGTGCTTTTCAATCTGATTTGGAAAGGCTGCAGTAAGCAAGTGCTGCGCAGTCTTGGTCTTGCACTGTTGGATGTGCCGTCTGCCAAGTAGTTTCAGTTGGAGCAGTTTTTAATGCCATTCCATAAACCACACGTGCCTGACACAAAATCAATATGTTAGCAATAGGAAGAATAGATACAGTGCCAAGAAGGAAAAGGGTTTACTTTGGGTTGGCGGCTTTGGGGTTTATATATTTATAATGGATAATGTTCTCTAAACATATGGCAATGGGGGATTTCCCTGGTTCTATCATTGAATTTACATATAATAGGTCATACTGCGAAATTCACTCATCTCTGTGGGTATTCCCTGCTGCCATTCCAAAGGGTAACATGTCTGTGATTACTGAACACCTTTTGGCCCGCAAGTAAACTAAAGGCTGTAACGTAAAGAGAGTGCGTCTGTGTGTGTGTGTGTGTGTGTCTGTGTGTGCATATGCGCACAAGCGTATACTACCATCAGCCTCCATTGATCGGTGGCATGCAGGTTATCAAGATGGCAACATGTTCATCTTCACCAGTAGCCAGTGGGGGGGCATAAAGCCTAAATGGCCACTTAAGAAAAGCTATTCAGTTTGCTTTGCCAGTTGCAGCAGGACTCCCCCCCCCTCCTCCTCCTCCTCTCCACACGTGTGTTTGTGTTTGGTGGAAGCAAGGCATTTCAGTGGAAAGTATGTTGAAAAGCCCAATTCTGGCCCTGGGTGCCTGGTTTTGTTTGTGATGCTAAATCTGTCAATTTATGACCTTTTAGAAAATATTTGTTAAGATTATTTAACTCCACCTGCTATACCGCGATAACCATGATATACCGTCATTTGGCAAGAAGGTTATCGTACCGTCATAAAACTAATACCGTGACACCCCTACTTCCATACAGGTTCTATTCGGATTCCACACAGGTTCTATGTGCATTCCACGCAGCTTCTGTGTGCATTCCACACAGGTTCTATGTTAATTCCACACAGGTTCTGTACACATTCCATATAGGTTCTATGTGCATTTTGCACAGGTTCTAGCTGTATTCCACACAGGTTCTGTGTGCATTCCACACAGGATCTATGTGCATTCCACAGAGGTTCTATGTGCATTCCACACAGGTTCTATGTGCATTACACACAGATTCTATGTGCATTCCACACAGGTCCTATGTTTATTCCACACAGGTTATATGCACATTCAACTCATGCTCTATGTGGATTCTATGTGACTTCCACACAAGCTCTGTGTGCATCCCACACAGGTTCTATGTTTATTCCACACAGGTTCTATGCACATTCCACAAAGGTTCTACGTGCATTCCACACAGGTTCTGTGTGCATCCCAAACCTGTTCTATATGCATCCCACACAGGTTCTGTGTGCATTCCACACAGGTTCTATGTGCATTTTCCACACAGGTTCTGTGTGCATTCCACGCTGGTTATATGCACATTCAACTCATGCTCTGTGTGGATTTTATGTGACTTCCACACAGGTTCTATGTGCATTCCACACAGGTTCTATGCACATTCCAGATAGGTCCTGTGTGCCTTCCCCCCAGGTTCTGTGTGCATTCCACAAAGGTTCTGTGTGCATTCTACACATGCTCTGTGTGCATTCCACACCTGCTCTATGTGCCTTCCCCCCAGGTTCTGTGTGCATTCCACAAAGGTTCTGTGTGCATTCTACACAGGTCTTGTGTGCATTTCACACATGTTCTATGTGCATTTCACACAGGTCTTGTGTGCATTCCACACAGGTCTTGTGTGCATTCCACACAGGTTCTATGTGTATTTTCCACACATGTTCTATGTGCATTCCATGCAGGTTATATGCACATTAAACTAATGCTCTGTGTGGATTCTATGTGACTTCCACACATGTTCTATGTACATCCCACACAGGTTCTATGTGCGTTTCACACAGGTTCTATATTTATTCCAGACAGGTTCTATGCACATTCCACACAGGTTCTATGTGCCTTCCACACAGGATCTATGCGCATTCCACACAGGTTCTATGCACATTCCACAAAGGTCCTGTGTGTATTTCACACAGGCTCTGTGTGCATTCCACACACGTTCTATGTGAATTCCACACAGGTTCTATGTGAGTTTCACGCATGTTCTGTGTGCATCCCACACATGCTCTATGTGCATCCCACTCAGGTTCTATATGCATTCCACACACGTTCTATGTGTATTTTCCACACATGTTCTATGTGCATTCCACGCAGGTTATATGCACATTAAACCCATGCTCTGTGTGGATTCTATGTGACTTCCACACAGGTCCTGTGTGCATCCCACACATGTTCTATGTGCATCCCACACAGGTTCTGTGTGCATTTCACACAGGTCCTATGTTTATTCCACACAGGTTCTATGCACATTCCGCACAGGTTCTATGTGCATTACACACAGGTTCTATGTGCCTTCCAGACAGGATCTATGCGCTTTCCACACAGGTTCTATGCGCATTCCACAAATGTCCTGTGTGCATTTCACACAGGCTCTAGGTGCATTCCACACACGTTCTATGTGAATTCCACACAGGTTCTATGTGAATTTTATGCAGGTTCTGTGTGCATCCCAAACCTGTTCTATGTGCATCCCACACAGGTTCTGTGTGCATTTCACGCAGGTCCTATGTGCATTTTCCACACAGGTTGTATGTGCATTCCATGCTGGTTCTATGCACATTCAACTCATGCTCTGTGTGGATTCTATGTGACTTCCACACAGGTTCTATGTGCAGTCCACACAGGTTCTATGTACATTCCACACATGTTCTATGTGATTTCCACACAGGTTCTGTGTGCATCCCAAACCTGTTCTATGTGCATCCCACACAGGTTCTGTGTGCATTCCAAACAGGTTCTATGTGCATTTTCCACACAGGTCCTATGTGCATTCCACGCTTGTTATATGCACATTCAACTCATGCTCTGTGTGGATTCTATGTGACTTCCACACAGGTTCTATGTGCATTCCACACAGGTTCTATGTGCATTCCACACAGGTTCTACGCACATTCAAGATAGGTTCTATGTGCATTCCACACAAGTTCTGTGTGCATTCCACGCAGGTCCTATGTTCATTTTCCACACAGGTTCTATGTGCATTCCATGCTGGTTCTATGCACATTTAACTCATGCTCTGTGTGGATTCTGTGACTTCCACACAGGTTCTATGTGCATTCCACACAGGTCCTATGCACATTCCAGAAACGTTCTATGTGCATTCCACACAAGTTCTATGTGCATTCCACAGATGTTCTATGCGCATTCCACATAGGTTCTATGTGCATTTTGCACAGGTTCTATGTGCATCCCACACAGGTTCTGTGTGTATTTCACACAGGTTCTATGTTTATTCCACACGGATTCTATGCACATTCCACACATGTTCTATGTGATTTCCACACAGGTTCTGTGTGCATCCCAAACCTGTTCTATGTGCATCCCACACAGGTTCTGTGTGCATTCCACACATGTTCTATGTGCATTTTCCACACAGGTTCTATGTGCATTCCACGCTGGTTATATGCACATTCAACTCATGCTCTGTGTGGATATATGTGACTTCCACACAGGTTCTATGTGCATTCCACACAGGTTCTATGTGCATTCCACACAGGTTCTATGCACATTCCAGATAGGCTCTATGTGCATTCCACACGAGTTCTATGTGCATTCCACACAGGTTCTATGTGCATTCCACATAGATTCTATGTGCATTTTGCACAGGTTCTATGTGTATTCCACACATGTTCTGTGTGCATTCCACACAGGTTATATGTGCATTACACAGAGGTTCTATGCACATTCCACATAGGTTCTATGTGTATTTTGCACAGGTTCTATGTGTATTCCACACAGGTTATATGTGCATACCAGACAGGTTCTGTGTGCATTGCACACAGGTTCTATGTGCATTTCACACATGTTATATGCATATTTCACACAGGATCTATGTGCATTTCACACAGTGTCTATGTGTATTCCACACAGGTTCTGTGTGCATTCCACACAGGTTCTATACACATTCCACACTGTTTATGTGTGCATTCCACACAGGTTCAATGTGCCTTCCACACCAGTTCTATGTGCATTCCACACAGGTTCTATGTGCCTTCCACACAGGTTGTATGTGCATTCAACACAGGTTCTATGCACATTCCACACTGGATCTGTGTGCATTCCACACAGGTTCTATGTGCCTTCCACACAGGTTCTGTGGGCATTCCAAACATGTTCTATACACATTCCACACAGGTTCTGTGTACATTCCACACAGGTTCTATGCACCTTCCATATAGGGATGTAACGGTATAACGGTATACCGTTAAAGATACCGTGAACCACTTAATTGAACAATAATAACCGTCACATTGTTTATACCGTTATACCGTTCATACCGTAAAGTGTGCTTTTCAATCTGATTTGGAAAGGCTGCAGTAAGCAAGTGCTGCGCAGTCTTGGTCTTGCACTGTTGGATGTGCCGTCTGCCAAGTAGTTTCAGTTGGAGCAGTTTTTAATGCCATTCCATAAACCACACGTGCCTGACACAAAATCAATATGTTAGCAATAGGAAGAATAGATACAGTGCCAAGAAGGAAAAGGGTTTACTTTGGGTTGGCGGCTTTGGGGTTTATATATTTATAATGGATAATGTTCTCTAAACATATGGCAATGGGGGATTTCCCTGGTTCTATCATTGAATTTACATATAATAAGTCATACTGCGAAATTCACTCATCTCTGTGGGTATTCCCTGCTGCCATACCAAAGGGTAACATGTCTGTGATTACTGAACACCTTTTGGCCCGCAAGTAAACTAAAGGCTGTAACGTAAAGAGAGTGCGTCTGTGTGTGTGTGTGTGTGTGTGTCTGTGTGTGCATATGCGCCCAAGCGTATACTACCATCAGCCTCCATTGATCGGTGGCATGCAGGTTATCAAGATGGCAACATGTTCATCTTCACCAGTAGCCAGTGGGGGGGCATAAAGCCTAAATGACCACTTAAGAAAAGCTATTCAGTTTGCTTTGCCAGTTGCAGCAGGACTCCCCCCCCTCCTCCTCCTCCTCTCCACACGTGTGTTTGTGTTTGGTGGAAGCAAGGCATTTCAGTGGAAAGTATGTTGAAAAGCCCAATTCTGGCCCTTGGTGCCTGGTTTTGTTTGTGATGCTAAATCTGTCAATTTATGACCTTTTAGAAAATATTTGTTAAGATTATTTAACTCCACCTGCTATACCGCGATAACCATGATATACCGTCATTTGGCAAGAAGGTTATCGTACCGTCATAAAACTAATACCGTGACACCCCTACTTCCATGCAGGTTCTATTCGGATTCTACACAGGTTCTATGTGCATTCCACATAGCTTCTGTGTGCATTCCACACAGGTTCTATGTGCCTTCCACACAGGTTCTATGTTAATTCCACACAGGTTCTGTACACATTCCATATAGGTTCTATGTGCATTTTGCACAGGTTCTATGTGTATTCCACACAGGTTCTGTGTGCATTCCACACAGGATCTATGTGCACTCCACAGAGGTTCTATGTGCATTCCACATAGGTTCCATGCACATTCCACATAGGTTATGTGTGCATTTTGCACAGGTTCTATGTCTATTCCACACAGGTTATGTGTGCATCCCACACATGTTCTGTGCACATTCCACACAGGTTCTATGTGCCTTCCACACAGGTTCTATGTGCATTCCACACAGGTTCTATGCACATTACAAACAGGTTCTATGTGCATTTCACACAGTGTCTATGTGTATTCCACACAGGTTCTGTGTGCATTCCACACAGGTTCTATGTTCACTCCACATAGGTTTTATGTGCATTTTGCACACGTTCTATGTGTAGTCCACACAGGTTGTGTGTGCATTACACACAGGTTCTTTGTGAATTCCACAGAGGTTCTATGCACATTCCACATAGGTTATGTGTGCATTTTGTACAGGTTCTATGTGGATTCCACACAGGTTATGTGTGCATCCCACACAGGTTCTGTGTGCATTCCACACAGGTTCTATGTGCCTTCCACACAGGTTCTATGTGCATTCCACACAGGTTCTATGCACATTCCACACAGGTTCTATGTGCATTTCATACAGTGTCTATATGTATTCCACACAGGTTCGATGCACATTCCATGCATGTTCTGTGTGGCTTCTATGTGCCTCCCACACAGGTTCTGTGTGCACTCCAGACAGGTTCTCTGTACATTCCGCACAGCTTCTGTGTTCATTCCACACAGTTTCAATGTGCCTTCCACACAGGTTCTATGTGCCTTCCACACAGGTTCTATGCACATTCCACACACGTTCTATGCACATTCCACACAGGTTCTATGTGCCTTCCACACAGGTTCTGTGTGCATTCCACACAAGTTTTATGTGCATTCCACACATGTTCTATACACATTCCACACAGGTTCTGTGTACATTCCACACAGGTTCTATGCACCTTCCATACAGGTTCTATGAGGATTCCACACAGGTTCTATATGCATTTCACACAGCTTCTGTGTGCATTGCACACATGCTCTATATGCCTTCCACATAGCTTCTGTGTGCATCCCACACTGGTTCTATGTGCCTTGCACACAGGATCTATGCGCATTCCACACATGTTCTATGCACATTCCACAAAGGTCCTGTGTGCATCCCACACATGCTCTATGTGCATCCCACACAGGTTCTGTGTGCATTCCACGCAGGTCCTATGTGCATTTTCCACACAGGTTCTATGTGCATTCCACACTGGTTCTATGCACATTCAACTCATGCTCTGTGTGGATTCTATGTGACTTCCACACAGGTTCTATGTGATTTCCACACAGGTTCTGTGTGCATCCCAAACCTGTTCTATGTGCATCCCACACAGGTTCTGTGTACATTCCACACAGGTTCTATGTGCATTTTCCACTCAGGTTCTATGTGCATTCCACACAGGTTCTATGTGTATTTTCCACACATGTTCTATGTGCATTCCATGCAGGTTATATGCACATTCAACTCATGCTCTGTGTGGATTCTATGTGACTTCCACACAGGTTCTATGTGCATTCCACACAGGTTCTATACACATTCAAGATAGGTTCTATGTGCATTCCACACAAGTTCTGTGTGCATTCCACGCAGGTCCTGTGTGCATGTTCCACACAGGTTCTATGTGCATTCCATACTGGTTCTATGCACATTCAACTCATGCTCTGTGTGGATTCTATGTGACTTCCACACAGGTTCTATGTGCATTCCACACAGGTCCTATGCACATTCCAGAAAGTTTCTATGTGCATTCCACACAAGTTCTATGTGCATTCCACACATGTTCTATGCACATTCCACATAGGTTCTATGTGCATTTTGCACAGGTTCTATGTGCATCCCACACAGGTTCTGTGTGCATTTCACACACCTTCTATGTTTATTCCACACAGGTTCTATGCACATTCCACACATGTTCTATGTGATTTCCAGACAGGTTCATTGTGCATCCCAAACCTGTTCTATGTGCATTCCACACAGGTTCTGTGTGCATTCCACACAGGTTCTATGCACATTCCACACATGTTCTATGTGATTTCCACACAGGTTCTGTGTGCATCCCAAACCTGTTCTATGTGCATCCCACACAGGTTCTGTGTGCATTCTACACAGGTTCTATGTGCATTTTCCACACAGGTCCTATGTGCATTCCACGCTGGTTATATGCACATTCAACTCATGCTCTGTGTGGATTCTATGTGACTTCCACACAGGTTCTATGTGCATTCCACACAGGTTCTATGTGCATTCCACACAGGTTCTATGCACATTCCAGATAGGTTCTATGTGCATTCCACACAAGTTCTATGTGCATTCCACACAGGTTCTATGTGCATTCCACATAGAATCTATGTGCATTTTGCACAGGTTCTATGTGTATTCCACACATGTTCTGTGTGCATTCCACACAGGTTATATGCACATTACAAACAGGTTCTATGTGCATTTCACACAGTGTCTATGTGTATTCCACACAGGTTCTGTGTGCATTCCACACAGGTTCTATGTTCATTCCACATAGGTTTTATGTGCATTTTGCACACGTTCTATGTGTAGTCCACACAGGTTGTGTGTGCATTCCACACAGGTTCTTTGTGAATTCCACAGAGGTTCTATGCACATTCCACATAGGTTATGTGTGCATTTTGCACAGGTTCTATGTGGATTCCACACAGGTTATGTGTGCATCCCACACGGGTTCTGTGTGCATTCCACACAGGTTCTATGTGCCTTCCACACAGGTTCTATGTGCATTCCACACAGGTTCTATGCACATTCCACACAGGTTCTATGTGCATTTCATACAGTGTCTATATGTATTCCACACAGGTTCTGTGTGCTTTCCACACAGGTTCGATGCACATTCCATGCATGTTCTGTGTGGCTTCTATGTGCCTTCCACACAGGTTCTGTGTGTACTCCACACAGGTTCTCTGCACATTCCACACAGCTTCTGTGTTCATTCCACACAGGTTCAATGTGCCTTCCACACAGGTTCTATGTGCATTTCATACAGTGTCTATATGTATTCCACACAGGTTCTGTGTGCTTTCCACACAGGTTCGATGCACATTCCATGCATGTTCTGTGTGGCTTCTATGTGCCTTCCACACAGGTTCTGTGTGTACTCCACACAGGTTCTCTGCACATTCCACACAGCTTCTGTGTTCATTCCACACAGGTTCAATGTGCCTTCCACACAGGTTCTATGTGCATTCCACACAGGTTTTATGTGCATTCCACGCATGTTCTATACACATTCCACACAGGTTCTGTGTGCATTCCACATAGGTTCTATGCACCTTCCATACAGGTTCTATTCGGATTCCACACAGGTTCTATATGCATTTCACACAGCTTCTGTGTGCATTGCACACATGATCTATGTGCCTTCCACATAGCTTCTGTGTGCATCCCACACTGGTTCTATGTGCCTTGCACACAGGATCTATGCACATTCCACACATGTTCTATGCACATTCCACAAAGGTCCTGTGTGCATCCCACACATGCTCTATGTGCATCCCACTCAGGTTCTGTGTGCATTCCACACAGGCTCTATGTGTATTTTCCACACATGTTCTATGTGCATTCCACTCAGGTTATATGCACATTCAACTCATGCTCTGTGTGGATTCTATGTGACTTCCACACACGTTCCATGTGCATTCCACACAGGTTCTGTGCACATTCCACACAGGTTCTATGTGCATTCCACTCAGGTTCTGTGTGCATTACACACATGTTCTTTTCACATTCCACACAGGTTCTGTGCACATTCCACACAGGTTATATGTGCCTTCCACACAGGTTCGATGTGCATTCCACATAGTTTCAATGTTCCTTGCAGACAGGTTCTATGCACATACCACACAGGTTTTATGCATATTCCACACAGGTTCTGTGTACATTCCACACAGGTTCTATGTTCATTCTACGGAAGTTCTATGTTCATTCCATGGAGGTTCTATGCACATTCCACACAGGTTCTCTGTGCATTCCACACATGTTCTTTTCACATTCCACACATGTTCTGTGTGGATTCTATGTGCCTTCCACACAGGTTCTATGTGCACTCCACACATGCTCTATGCACATTCCACACAGGTAGTGTGTGCATTCAACACAGGTTCAATGTGCCTTCCACACAGGTTCTGTGCACATTCCATACAGGTTCTGCGTGCATTCCACACATGTTCTGTGTGCATTCCACATAGGTTCTATGTGCACTCCACACATGCTCTATGCACATTCCACACAGGTAGTGTGTGCATTCAACACAGGTTCAATGTGCCTTCCACACAGGTTCTGTGTGCATTCCACACAGGTTCTATCTGCATTCCACACATGTTCTGTGTGCATTCCACACAGTTTCTGTGTGCATCTTACACAGGTTCTGTGCACATTCCACACAGGTTCTGTGTGCATTCCGCACAGGTTCTATGTGCATTCCACACATGTTCTGTGTGCATTCCACACCGTTTCTGTGTGCATCTTACACAGGTTCTATGCACATTCCACACAGGTTCAGTGTGCATTCCACACATGTTCTGTGTGCATTCCACACAGTTTCTGTGTGCATCTTACACAGGTTCTATGTGCATTCCACACAAATGTGCTCCCTATTTTTTTCTCCCTCTCTCTTTCTCCCTCTCTCCCCTTCTATTCCTCTCTCCATCTCTCTCCCTCCCTCTCTCACTATTTATCTGTTGCCCTCTCTCTCTCTCTCTCTCTCTCTCTCTCTTTTTCTCTCTCCCTCTCTCTCCCTCTTTCTTTCTCCCTCACTCTCTCCCCACTCTCTCTCTATCCCTCTATCTCTCCCTGTCTCTCTATCCCTCTGTCTCTCTCTCTCCTTCCCACTCTCCCTGTTTCTATTTTGCCCTCTTTCTCTCTCTCTCTCCCTCTCTCTTTCTCTCTCTTTCACTCCCTCCCTACCTCCCTATTTCTCTCTTGCCTTCTTTCTCTCACTTTCTCTCTCCATGCTGCCTTCATCCGCACAGGCACAGTTTCTCTCTTTCTCGCCCTCCCTCCCTATTTCTCTTTTGCCCTCTTTCTCTCTCTCTCTCTCTCTCTCTCTCTCTCTCTCTCTCTCTCTCTCTCTCTCTCTCTCTCTCTCTCTCTCTCTCTCTATCCCTCCCTCTCTCTCTCTCTCTCTCTCTCTCTCTGTCCCTCTCTGTCCCTCCCTCTCTCCCTATTTCTCTTTTGTCCTCTTCCTCTCTCTCTCTCCCTCTCTCCCCCTCTTTCTCTCTTCATCCCTTCCTGCCTCCCTCCCTATTTCTCTCTTGCCTTGTTTCTCTCACTTTCTCGCTCCATGCTGCCTTCCTCGGCACAGGTACGGGTTCTCTCTTTCTCGCCCTCTCTGTCTTTCTCACTTTCTCTCTCTCTGTGTCCCTCTCTCTTCCTACCTCCCTCCCTATTTCTCTTTTGCCCTCTTTCTCTCCATCTCCCTCTCTCCCTCTGTCCCTCTCTCTCCCTATTTCTATCTCCCTATTTCTCTTTTGCCCTCTTCCTTTCTCTCTCTCCCCCCTCTCTCTCTTCATCCCTCCCTCCCTCCCTATTTCTCTTTTGTCCTCTTTCTCTCACTTTCTCTCTCCATGCTGTCTTCCTCGGCACAGGCACAGTCTCCCTCTTTCTCGCCCTCTCTGTCTTTCTCATTTTCTTGAGCCAAACACCAAAAGGTACTTTCAGTATTGTTGTTAGTCCTGCAGTCGAAGGTAACATCAGTTTCTCGAATTCCCATGTATGCAGGTAATGCCTTAGTTATAGGGAGCACCCTTGAGGGGGAGTCACTCCCAGTGATGTCCCATTTTCCCAAACACCCACAGGGAGGGGGGGTGTTCCTGAGTGAGCTCACCTCCCTAGACTCAAAGAGGGTGGCCCCCACCAGGGAAAAGGGATGAACGGACAAACCCTCCAGATTTGTCACTGGACATATCACATATTATACTCAGACCCCTGCAAGCCCACCCCGAGGAGCCCTGCAAGCCCACCCCGAGGAGCCCTGCAAGCATGAACTGTTGCTTCTCTGAGGGCCAACCGAGAGCCACCGTATGCCCATTTTAGAGGAACTGGAGGATTCTCGGTGTAGGGCACTCTAGCTCCTGCTATGAGTCATGCATACCTTTACTTCTTCTGCACCCCCTTTGGCATGCATTCACTCTGTCACATTTACCTCTTCACACCCCTACTTCTTCTGTCTTTTACTTCTTCTAACACTCTCTCTGTCACTAGAGGAGGAGACCCCCTGCAACTCACCTTCTTCTCTTAGCCATATTCTTCCCTACCCTTCTTCACCCCAGCCGTAACCTTATAGCTAACCTTACTGTATCTGTTGCAACCATGGCAACGGGAAGATGAATTAAATGCAGAAGAGGTAAGTGTGTAGGGAGAGGGGGGGGGGGGCACCGCCATGAGCACACCAGGCTGAGAAAGTCTTGTACTTCTTGCCATACGCCTGCCAGGTAGGAAGGCTCCTGGATTCCTAGATGGAATCCAGGAGACTCTTCCTCAGAGATATCCTGGTTCCTCAGGCTTAGGAGTTCCGTTCCCATGCGGCCGACAGTGTTGTTTTCTACTCTGCTCTCCTTACGGAACCTAAATGTACCAAGTCGGGCAGTGGAGGCTGGAGATAGGCTGGTTCTGTTGCTAGTTGGTGCAGCCGATGGAACCTTGACATTCTGGTCTAGAACGGAGTAACTATGATCCAGGAGAGCTGACTTTTGATTTCCCCGAGGGGTTCCGGTGGACAGATTTTTAGGAAGACCCATTGAAGGCATAGGAACCTTTAGTGCAGATGGCTTTTCCCGGGGGGTGCCTGGGCCCTGGTGCTCCCGCATATTCGGCACCCCTCCCATGGTCATTCAGTGATGGTTGTCCCTCAGCCTGGCCAGGAACCTCTGTATCTGGAGAAAGGGAGAAAGCATCCAGCTGTTGGTTGGGACACTGGATCGCTAGGGAATCCCTCTGCCATGCTAAGGTTCGGAGTATCGGGAGAAGGAAGTGAGTAGCTGATTATTCACCATTGAGGAGGGTGCATCTAGGAACAGATCACCAAACACCCAGCATATCTTCCTCAAGGGTAGACTGGAATAGATGGACGTCCATAGAGGGGAACAGATTCAGGATGCAGGCTGGGACATGATGTGACTCTGCCCTGGTCCCTATCTGCATGACACATGAAGACAGCGCATGTAGCCCCTCCCAAACCTGTTTTTGTATCCCACTGACACCTGCTTGCCCGCACTGATCAGTGTGGTGGTGTTCTCTGTGAAGGGACTAAGGTTCTACAGGGCGTTAGAAATGCAGCCAGTTCTTGTCAATTCGAATACACAGGGCCTCATTACGAGTTTGGAGGTAGCCATGCCCTTAATAAGGGCATGGCTACCTCCAAACTGAGGTCGGGGTTCCTTGAATGGGGAAATACCCGGCCATTCTGACCTTGGAGGGCCCGGTCCTTCCCCATTCCCTCATAGGGCCCAATGGGAATAAGGGGCATGCTAACAACGGGCCCCGTTAGCATCCTGGGCTGCTCGCGGGACCCGCTAAGGACTACCGGTTTTACCAGGCATCCTTAGCGGAAACCGTGAGCCGACCTCGTAATGAGGCGGTAGGGGGTTAACGGTGCTGGCAGCTCTACCGGCGCCGTTAACCCCCTACTGCCAGGGTCGTAATGAGGCCCACAGCCTGGCCCATCCCTGACCTTACACCTTGAACTGTCAGCTCGCACAGAGTGCACCCAACTCATATAACTGGCCTTCGTCATTATGGTCTTGGAGCGGTGGAAGGGAGCTTGCGATCGACCCTCCCTCCCCCCGTTAGGTTGCTTTTCCCCATCCACCCTTGCAGGGATTGGTTTGCACCAGTGTCATTGATACAGGGAGTTTCGAATCTCCAACTCTGGGTCCCCTAGCCGATGCAAATGCTCCCAGAGAGGTCGTGAGTGGAGTCTGGCCCAGAGGACTCTGAACACACAGGACCATGTGGCTTTGGACCCTCAACCTCTGGCCAGCCGTAGAGCTTCCTGTTGAAGGGTGAGGGTGTTGGCACTCTGAAGCATCTGTGCTCTGTCCTCCGGAGGAAAGGCAATTCCTCTGGCTGTGCAGACACGCTCCCCAATGAACTGCATGTTCTGGGTGGGAGGCAGGTGTCCCTTGTCCCAGTTGATGATCAGGCTGTGTGTGATCAGGGCCTTGCACACCTTGTGAACGTGCCCTGATGTGGGCTGGCAGATGGGGCTGTTATCATCCCAGCATTGCGCAGTCTTCCACAACTGGAATGAGAACCTTTGGCAGGTTAGAGGTAGAGCTGCAAGGCCAGAGGGCGATGGTGGATCTGTCCAACATCAAAGCGTGGAAACTTCATGAGATTTTGGTGTAGAGCTACATGCAGACATGCATCTGCCAGGTCTAGTGATGCCATGAAGTCGGTCTTACACAGTGCAGGGATAATCCAGTGAAGCGTCTCCATTTTTAAATGAACTGTGTTGATGAACTAGTTTACATATTTTGAGTCCAGTACCGTTGGGTTCCCTTTATGCTGTTGCTGTCTTTATGTAACCGTAGAGTTTAGTGGGGCAATAGCAGTAAACCGTGCTTCACTTGCACCCTTGAAAAAACTGCTGTCAGATCTTTATTCAAATATTTAACCTTGGGTCAGTTTCAGTATCTGTGCCAATCCTTGGGGTCAGTTTCAGAATCTGTGTCAGTCCTTGGGGTCAGTTTCAGAATCTGTGTCAATCCTTGAGGTCAGTTTCAGTATATGTGTCAATCCTTGGGGTCCATTTCAAAATCTGTGTCAATCCTTGAGGTCAGTTTCAGTATCTGTGCCAATCCTTGGGGTCAGTTTCAGTATCTGTGCCAATCCTTGGGGTCAGTTTCAGTGTCTGTGTCAATTCTTGAGGTCAGTTTCAGTATCTGTGTCAATCCTTGGGGTCAGTTTCAGTGTCTGTGTCATTCCTTGGGTCGGTTTCAGTATCTGTGTCATTCCTTGGGGCCAGTTTCAGTATCTGTGCCAATCCTTGGGGTCAGTTTCAGTGTCTGTGTCAATTCTTGAGGTCAGTTTCAGTATCTGTGTCAATCCGTGGGGTCAGTTTCAGTATCTGTGTCAATCCTTGGGGTCAGTTTCAGTGTCTGTGTCATTCCTTGGGTCAGTTTCAGTGTCTGTGTCAATTCTTGTGGTCAGTTTCAGTATCTGTGCCAATCCTTGGGGTCAGTTTCAGTGTCTGTGTCAATTCTTGAGGTCAGTTTCAGTATCTGTGTCAATCCTTGGGGTCAGTTTCAGTGTCTGTGTCAATTCTTGAGGTCAGTTTCAGTATCTGTGTCAATCCTTGACGTCAGTTTCAGTATCTGTGTCATTCCTTGGGTCAGTTTCAGAATATGTATCAATTTTCCCAGATTCTCCCTTGCTTGGGAACCCCCTGCATTGCTGCTCTAGTGATGCTTCTAGTCCTTTCTTCGGGCTCTCCTCTGCCACCTGCTGGTCTGCTTCCTCCACACGTATGCCTGGGCCTGGAGAAGCTGTGTGTGGTTGAAGATGTAGGGGAGAATGAAGAGGCGGCAGCCCTCCCACGTTTTCCCTTTCCTTGCGTGGGGGAGGGGCTCTTAAAATGAGGCAGTGCTAAAGTGTTGAGGGTGTGAATTAAAGTGGGCACATGCCCCAAACAACACATCATGAGACCCTGCAAACATACATTTTGGGTAACTCCACATGGTCTCCGGGAATGTTGTTTGCATCCAGTCTGCCTACTGTAAGTACACCTCTTTACCTTGGTGTGTAAATAAATTGCTGTGTATAAATAAAACACCATCTGTTAGAATACAAACAGCAATTCAGGCAGTGAGTTATTAACCCTCATGCTACAAACAAATCACGAATGTACAAAGGTAGGGATACCCCAGTTACTTTGCATGAAACCGGAGAGCATTTTGGGAGCATTAGAATGTCATTTTTTTTATATATGACAAATATTTCTGTGATACTCATATAAGAATTGAATCCTTTTGAGCATTTAAAGCACGCTGAGCTTGGTGTTCATTTTGGTTGCCAGTCACAGCACTCACACTAACAGTAAAATGTCTACCATATGTACTCATTTGAGATCCTTACCTTTGAGTGTGGTGATCACTACCCACGACCCATCACAGTGAAGACCCTGTAAAAAAAAGTCCTACTCTGACAAGTCCACACAGGCCATGAAAATTCCAGCCCACAACTACACACCCAACCCGAGAGGGTGGAGTAATGAGGCTCAAGCCTCGGCATCCAATAATCACAGCCGATGCATTTGGGGCTTGTAAGGAAGGCCTGGTATCAAAAGTAAGACAGACACAAGTGACCACAGTTCAAGGTGTTTATTGAACTTCAATAGGGTTTGAGAAACACCCATCTAATCCTAAATCTACGGATGGGAGCAAGCTACAACCATCAAATAATATTAATGCAGCCCTTGTGGTGTCTGCTCAAAATAAAAGGGTCTATACTAAGAAACGTATTTCCAAACCTTCCCTCTAAATACAAATAGTGTGGGAAACAATGTTATGCAAAAGAGAAGAGTTCAAGAAATTATATGTCAGGATATTCAAGCCGTTAGCTTCCCTTCAATGCGCTTTCACCGCGGGACAAGGCGGCACTCTCAAGATTAGCACACTCTCTGGCTTCTCTAGTACGAGGGGGCAGTTCAAAACCTCCACATCATGGCCTTCTGTGCCAAGGTCTCTTTGCCATTCAAAGGCTCTTCTTTCAGAGGGCCTGATGCGACAAACAAACAATAAAGTTCCTTTTCTTTTTGTATTTCACATATGCACAATTTTCTTAGGTGATTTACTGTTCACCCCAGATCCCCCTGTGCTGACTCAGATCCACTGTGACACAAAATCTTCAATCAGTTTCCCTCCACCTTGCTTGGACCAATTTTGTCTACTTTAACACAAACTTGCTTTAACACAAAGCTTTCAATTGATCTCCTTCTGTCAGGCTCGGACCAACTTTATCTTCTTTGCCATCAACTTTCTTTACTGTATCAATATTGAAGACTTTCAATTGTGCACAGGATTTTGCCTGACACGTCGCAGCAAAACTTTGATTCACAAGTCTTTCTCTCCCTTTCATTTTTTCCACCTCTCTGCTGTATACCTTACAGAAACGTACGAATGAGCACACACGTGTGCAGGACTACTCTGTCACAGGTATCGTATCTTGGTTTCAAAATTCAATCACTCACCTGAAGTTCAACTTTACTCGCGTTGGTTATCACACGCGTTTCATACAGTGTTCGTTCCAGCACTTCCAACCTTGATTTCAAGACAGACCTGTCTTGTATCGGTATCCCCAACTCACTGTCTGTGTTGCTTTCACTGATGCTGCTTTGGTGTTGGAGCCAAGGACAGTACCATGACAGCTGACGATTCTCCCCGCCTTGATTATCAATGTGGGAGGGCCCCGGGTACCTCCAACACACAATGCAGGATGCTTCAGCCTGGTTTCCTGGTCTTACACTTTCAAATCTCGGGGCTTCTTGAAAGTAAGGCTTCCTTGTCCAAAAGGTCAAGAGAACTTCCCTCCTTACGATCCCCTTCTGTTTCACCGTCTTTCTCCTCTTGTTCAACTGCCATCTTGGAACTGCTGTTTCCTCGTGTGCTTTGCCTCGCTCTTGTGCTCCGCCTTTTATTTGTGCGGGAAGTGTCATGGAAGTCAGGTGTGAGTGATGGTCAGTAATTGCCTGACCTTGCCTAACCATTGTAATGGGACCCGTCGGGTATACGGCTCAGGTGTGAGTCTGTTTTCTCTCATAGCGAGCTGTCTGTGAAAAAATGTTTGTGTTGTAAAAGGGAGGCGTGGGGTTTGAGTTCCTAAATATCCTACCTGGTAGGGTGGGGTAAAGGGTTTTAAAGGGAAGGTGATACCGCATCTCACCATCCGGTGTCCCACTCCCACTCCACGAAGACCCCTCACCCAGGTGATCCTCCCGCACTGGTCCACACCCAGGAAATGGATCCAAAAGTGATGGCCATGTCCAGGCCACCTGGATGACAGATCCCCGGGGACTAGTGGGTAAGACACCTTCTGGTTTCTCACAGGCTTGAGTTTCTTCGAATTTTCCTAAATGCGTTCATAAGCTCTTAATGACTTGCTGAACGCTGGTGCCCGTGCATCACTCAGGTAAGAAAAAAAGCCTTGCTACGTATATGTCATGGCGGCACAGGGCACCCTGGCTTGCGAGCAGTGGCTCTGACCTGTCTGGCCCTGGCTCACTTGAAGCCCTGCAGTTCTGCCCGCAGTACCCTTGCATGCCGGTTTAGGAGGGTGCATCAATTTGATTGACCACAGATTCAATGCCCAGAATGGCTCGCACGTGCCCCATGTGAACTGGGGAAAACAAACATGAATGTGAAAGCTCCTCCCCAATGTTACGCAGATCAGAAGGGGAGGAGCCTCAGCAGTGATATGAAGAAGTTAAAGCATGAGTAGTGATCACGTGGAGAGGTTTGCATCTCATATGGTAAATGACTGGGACGAGGAAGATGGAGGTGGTGGCAACGGTGCTTTGCTGCCGTTCCCATTACCCCTGTAGTGTGTTCTCCTTCTGGGCCGCATTACACACTCTGGTGCCCCTTGGACTTCTTTCACTCTTCCACAAACATTCACATTTACAGGCAGTCCTGCAGAGCTGCATGTCACGCTAATGAGGTTAAATTTAAACAAGAATCATTAAGGACTGGTTAAAACAGAATTTGAGAGAGTGACACAGAACTGATGACTCATTAAAGATGGAGTGATGTGGTTGGCAAAAATAATTTGTCAATCATAGACTTGTGTAACTTTTATTTCACCTTTAAGGTACATTCTCGACAATGAAACATGCACCACAATGGGTGTATAGAGCAATGTAAGTTTTGTTTGCTGTGGGAATTATAGATGTTTAATGTACCATCAACATACCAGCTCTCGATGATGTTGCAGAGTCGGCGTACTGTGCACTGCAGGGTTCCTTACTCTTGTCACTTCCACTGGGGAGTGGCTTAACTCCCAAGAACTGCACCCACTTGCATCTTCCCCCTAGATTTAGAATGGCTCTACACCATTTTCAGATAATGAGTAGACAGTCGTGGGTATGGCGGTGGCCGGGGGAACACAAAGGGAGGTGACTATTCCAACTAGTAAAATGTGTCGTGCTTGTAAAGTTTGTCAATGATTCCAACAGTAGTTGAACAATACTCAATGGTTAGTGGGAAGGAAATGACGTGCATTACTGAGTCTGGATTTATTTTGTGGGTATCTGTTTGGTGCGTGTATAGTGTTTTTATCCAAAGTGCTTCCCGAGCCATAAGCTTGGACTTAAAGAGGTTCTGTTACTGGTATTTGGCAGCAACCAGCCATGTAGACGATGCTATCATAATCAGAGTGAGCTGGCAACAATCGCTTGGAGAATTCTACCAGATAGTTCGAGGACCGGCGCTCTAGGACCATCCTGGGCACCGTGTGTCAAAGGATTGTTCCCAAAACATTAGCACTTATGGGGCAAAGAATTAGCTTCACTCCACCAAGGTACTTTACTTCCTGTAGCCAGAACAGAGGGGCTCCAAAAACAGTGCCTCAAAGAGTACAGTGTCTCTGAGCCATAGAACGGTTGCTCTACCATTAAGACTTAGATACGTCTCCTGCGCCCGAAGATGTGTGTCTGTATCTGCTGGGAGATAACTTCATGGATCCTGGCTCAATTCCACGGTTAGAACTGGGTCTGATTGTCATTGGCTTACACTTCCAACTGGAGCAGGTGTTGGCTGGCGTGATGTTTCCCAACCTGAAAGTGAGCACAGGGTCCAACTGGAGCAGGTGTTGTCGGGTGTGATGTTTCCCAACCTGAAAGTGAGCACAGGGTCCAACTGGAGCAGGTGTTGTCGGGTGTGATGTTTCCCAACCTGAAAGTGAGCACAGGGTCCAACTGGAGCAGGTGTTGTCGGGTGTGATGTTTCCCAACCTGAAAGTGAGCACAGGGTCCAACTGGAGCAGGTGTTGCTGGTGTGATGTTTCCCAACCTGAAAGTGAGCACAGGGTCCAACTGGAGCAGGTGTTGGCTGGCGTGATCTATCCCATCTGAAAGTGAGCACAGGGTCCAACTGGAGCAGATTTGGCGGGTGTGATGTATCCCACCTGAAAGTGAGCACAGGGTCCAACTGGAGCAGGTGTTGGCGGGTGTGATGTATCCCACCTGAAAGTGAGCACAGGGTCCAACTGGAGCAGGTGTTGCTAGTGTGATGTACCCCTATCTGAAAGTGAGCACAGGGTCCAACTGGAGCAGGTGTTGCTGGTGTGATGTTTCCCAACCTGAAAGTGAGCACAGGGTCCAACTGGAGCAGGTGTTGCTGGTGTGATGTTTCCCTTTCTGAAAGTGAGCACAGGGTCCAACTGGAGCAGGTGTTGGCGGGTGTGACGCATCCCCATCTGAAAGTGAGCACAGGGTCCAACTGGAGCAGGTGTTGCTGGTGTGATGTACCCCACCTGAAAGTGAGCACAGGTTCCAACTGGAGCAGGTGTTGCTGGTGTGATGTACCCCCATCTGGAAGTGAGCACAGGTCCAACTGGAGCAGGTGTTGGGGGTGTGATGTACCCCCATCTGAAAGTGAGCACAGGGTCCAACTGTGTTAGGCGGAAACCTGTGCAGTTCCCTCTGGGACCACTGCAAAAGATTTAGGACTACAGGCGTTGGCGGTGAACCCACTTGGTAGCAGTCTGCACCACACAGATTCACGTGGTAGCTGTGGCTTTCAAGAAAAGTTGAGCAGTATGTGGAGTATACAAAATAGAGCAATTCTTCACAGCAAGACAAGCAAACACGCAACGAGGCTTACTGTAAAGATATTAAGGTATTTATTTATAACAAAATGTCTATGAAAAACACTAAGGCAAATCACGGCAACAAATCAAATACAATTACTCTACGGAGTAGACGATCAATCCCCCTAGCAATATCGACAACTCTAGGTTCTACTGGTACCACTTATTTTCAGACAGAGGTGTATACCTCAACCCAGATGACACTCGAATATTAGTTAGGACGGGAGAGAAAGAGATAGGCAGGTTACGAAATCAACACAGTTCGATCCTATCGGATAAAATGCAAGGCAGGAAGGCAAGAATCACAATAGATCGTAAAGTTCAGAGGCCAGGCCCACTCGGAGAGAGGCAAGGCGCGATGTCCCAAAAAGTCTCTAGTGGAGATGCATTCAAGTCTGTATTGCAAATTGTTATCGGTGGATTGAACCAGTTCAGAACAACGAATGAGAAAAGCTTGGAGGCGACCCAACGGAACAGAAAGGATTAAGACACCTCACTCGAACCGATCGAAAGGGAAGCCAGGCGGACACGGTACCTTGTTGTGGAGGGCAGCTCCGGCGGGGGCAGTTGTTCCTGGTGGTGGATGCACGTTGGTTCTTTGCCAAGAGTAGAGATGATCTCGTCGTCGAAGAAAATGAAGTCTGGTGCACCACCAGGGAAGAGACCAGCCGCGGAGTGCTCCGTCACAAGGCACCACCTTTTGGTCGCGGTTCAGGGGTAGTGGCTATCCGGTTGCCGAGGTGCTTCTGCACGGGCAATTCGACCACCGCGTCCCGAGGCGAATAAAAAGCAAAGGGGACTGGTTGTTCCCACCAGTCAGGGGAAGAGACTCTCCGGCAGGGAGATCTCCTCTGTCGTCAGGAAGTGGTGAGTCGGTTCCGCAGGGCTCCACCGGAGGTGTCGTCGTGCAGGTCGGCTCAGCGTTACCCTCGTCGGATTCTTAGGTCCTGTGGCGACTTCTGAAGATCCAGTCCCAAAAGCCCTGCTTTTATGCAGAAAACCCCCATTCATTCAGCCTAGCTGTCAATCAACACATGCTAAGTGGTGAGCGGGAAGGCTCAGCACCTGGGCCAATCACTCCAGAGTGCGACCGGAGTTGGCAAGGCAACTCGGTCCAGGGTGCCTAAACCCCCTCCCACACCCTTGTAGTAACCCAGACAGAATGGCACCACTTTGGAGGGTCTCTGTACAGAGGCCCGCCAAAAGTGGAACAAAGGGCTCAACCTTTGGTTTAGGAGTCACAGAGACGAACACAGACGCCATTTTACAAACCGAGTTCTGGCAGAAAATACAACTCGATAAACTTATTTAAGATAAGTAGATCGGTGGTACGTCAGAGATTAATGAGAAAAAGTATCAATCTCCAACAATGGGACGAGTCCCATAGGGTTATGTTCGGGGACGAACATAACAAGTAGTTTCCACTGCCACCAGCCAAAACTCGACGAGGGGGGACGGGACAGTGCCCCCTCGAGTAACAGATCCAGGAGTAATCGAATTACCCCTACTAGTACGTCCACAATAAGATGGTTTGTACTAGTCCTGTTAGTAAATTTAGGTCTAGTAAAGCCAATGGTGACTTTACATGCCCGGGGAGACAGTAGTCAGTCCCCGGGTATGGAGTCTGTGGTGGGGGACCCGCTAGGGCGCCCCCGTGTTACGGCACGTAGGGTGCGGTGTAACACACATAGAAAAACATATGAGACCCTATGGAGTAAAAGACCCCATAGCCCATCGAACACATTGACATTTCAAAAGGAATTACACACATACATGTCCAAGAGTGGGAGAAAAGAGTCTCACTCTTGGCAGGATGGAAAAAAACAAACTCCCGAAATCCAGAAAAGCTGCTGGGGGACTCACTAGGTTAGGAAATTCAGCCTAAACAGAGAATTCTCCCTAACACTCGCCCCCCCAGACTAAGGGACAGGAGGATTTAATCCACTCCTGGATGAATCTCATACCTCTAGTCGATGACATACATCCTAGAGAGACCATCAGCATTTTGGTGGTGACACCCTGACCTGTGCTCAATGGTGAAATTCTGAATGACGAAAGTAGAACCATACAAGTACGGCCTAAACTTATTCAGAGCCCACACGATAGCAAAGCACTCTCTTTCGATTGTTGCCCACCTTGTTTCAGGATCCTTCAGCTTGCGGCTGATGAAGCAAACGGGGTGCTCCCTACCTTTCCCATCGAGTTGACTGAGTACGGCACCTATTCCTACATTTGAAGCATCTGTCTGCACAATGAAGTGTTGGCGGTAATCAGGAGCTCTGAGTACTGGGGCTTGGCAAAGAGCCTTTTTCAGGTTTTCAAAAGCCTGATTGCACTCCTCGTTCCATTTAACCTTTTTAGGAAATTTGGGCGAGGAGATGACATTCAGTGGAGAAGCTATGGTCCCATAGTTCTCTATGAAATTCCTGTAATACCCAGTGAGGCCTAGGAAGGCTCTCACCTTGGTTTGAGTAGTCGGTGTTGTCCAATTTTGCACAGCTTCAATCTTACTGAGCAAAGGCCTTATTTCTCCACCGCCTACCTCATGCCCAAGATAGACTACCTTACTCTGTCCAATTTGGCATTTGCTTGCCTTTATGGTCAGATTGGCTCGTCCAAGAGCCTGCAAAACATCTCTCAGGTGGGTTACATGTTCTTCCCAGGAATTGCTGAACACTGCAATGTCATCCAAGTATGCCATGCAGAAGTCCTCCATCCCATTTAAAACCTGGTTTACCATCCGTTGAAACGTAGCAGGTGCATTCTTCAGTCCGAAAGGCATTACCTTAAACTGCTATAAGCCAACGGGGGTAGAAAATGCAGTTTTCTCCTTGGCATGGTCTGTCAGGGCTATTTGCCAATAGCCTGACGTCAAGTCAAATGTGCTGAGGAACTTGGCGGCGCCAAGTTTATCCATCAACTCATCTGTTCTTGGCAAAGGGTGGGCATCAGTCTTGGTGACTGCATTAAGAGCTCTATAGTCCACGCAGAATCTAAGCTCTTTAGATCCGGCCTTTGGTACTAACAAACTGGAGCAGGTGTTGTCTGGCGTGATGTATCCCTATCTGAAAGTGAGCACAGGGTCCAACTGGAGCAGGTGTTGGCGGGTGTGACGCATCCCTATCTGAAAGTGAGCACAGGGTCCAACTGGAGCAGGTGTTGCTGGTGTGACGCATCCCTATCTGAAAGTGAGCACAGGGTCCAACTGGAGCAGGTGTTGGCGGGTGTGACGCATCCCTATCTGAAAGTGAGCACAGGGTCCAACTGGAGCAGGTGTTGGCGGGTGTGACGCATCCCCATCTGAAAGTGAGCACAGGGTCCAACTGGAGCAGGTGTTGGCTGGTGTGATGTACCCCCATCTGAAAGGAGGTGTTGGCTGGCGTGATGTATCCCAGGGTCCAACTGGAGCAGGTGTTGGCTGGTGTGATGTATCCCAGGGTCCAACTGGAGCAGGTGTTGGCTGGTGTGATGTATCCCAGGGTCCAACTGGAGCAGGTGTTGGCTGGTGTGATGTATCCCAGGATCCAACTGGAGCAGGTGTTGCTGGTGTGATATATCCCTAGCTGAAAGTGAGCACAGGGTGAGTCTAAGGACTTTACCATGTGGTCATGAGCTGGTGCAGTATCATGAGCTGGTGCAGTATCTGGCACAGTGATGCTTCATGAAGAACATCCGGAATCTTCATCCACCAGATGCGAGAAGGCTGGCCAGCGCTGGAACCTGGGCAAGAACACTGCAGCACCCAGGGGCAGAGTGGCCTAGAGCTGAAATCCTACCCATGCAGGTGAGCAGGAGAACATTCCCGGAGATGAGGTGAGAACAACCCATCATTCAGGGATGAGTGAGGGACGGGTGCCTTCACACTCAATACAAGGTTTTCAAGTAAAACCGAGACATGACCTGCAAGTTAGAAGTCAAGAGAGTCCATGACAGTCCAGGAGTAAACTTATATAATTAGATATCCCAAAAACCTGAAAGCACATTTTTTCTTTTTTTTGTAGCACCACCTTAGAACAGAGATTGTTCCACAGCTCAGTGAGAAAGAAAGGACAAGAGCACATTAGTGCATTGAAGCAATCCATGTGCCATGTGAATTGGGGTTTCATCCTTTTCAACATGAAAGTATATCAGGCATTTAGGCATTGATAAAATGCACACTATGAACACACAAGTCTTAGAAGCCAATCATCGTTTGGCTAAAATGCTCACTGGTGGGAAAGTAAATTCTAAACTCCTAAGTGAAGTCATGTATTTATCTAAAATTCTGCATGCTGGGAAAGTGAGTCTTGAAGTCCAGATTTAACTTAATCAGTCCTCAAAACACCATGTAATGAAAGTGAGTCTAAAATCCTAATGAGACCTGTGAGCAATTAAAAACAGACCTGTGAAGAAATTAGACAAAGATCATAGCCAACCTTGAGTTTTCTTCACACAAACATGTTTTATTTTTGTTTTTGTTTTGCCCATGCTGTCTGTCTTTGATGTTGTTATGTCTGTCACAAATGGTGTCAGGGGTGGGATGCCACATACTTGACACATAGTCCTAACCTATGGAAAATAAGTGGTTTTTAATCAGGATGACAGATCAGGAACGTCCACCAATAATTGAAATTAGGATGGCACCAATAACATGTATCTTCCATTAACTGTTTCAGCCGAAGAAAACCTACATTGCGCTGACAAGTATTCCATCCCATCACAATCTGGGTGTCTCGAGGCACAGACCGACAGTCAATTAAACACCAATGAGGGATACTTTAGGGGGATTGTAGCCTGATCTCATGCAATGAATCATCGATGTTTGGGCAGGTGTTGTGGATGAAGATTCTAGAAGGATCAGAGAACTCTTACTGTAATTTTTGGGCGTAGTACTTTCACGGTTTAAAGAGGCAGATTGTGTCACCAGATTCATGTGTAAAAAGAATGTGCTGCTCAGTTGTTCAGGAAGTCCAATACCTGGAGATGACTGAAAGGGAATGGGAAGACTTTGCATCCAAAACTCTCAGGCTGGCCCATGTAAAATAAACATTGAATAAATACATGGAACCCTTGGCACCTATGGAAGGAAACGAGCTACCTCTATTGGCACCTATAGCAGGAAACGAGCTACCTCTATGCTTAACTTTGCAGACACAAAAAAAGAGAGCTATCACCTACTCAGACAGCATGAAAAACGTCTGCATCTTTTTATACAGAAATTAAATGACTCCTTTACCAGATTGAACCTTACCCTAAGGGGGATGGGCAACCTTGGTGGCAATTATGGTCCCCAAGACATTTCATGCAGCCTGATGGATCTCGCCCAGGCCTAACTCTCAGCGGTCTATTTGGGGATATCCAAAACTAATGTGCATAGCATCATCCGTGTCTACTGGCCAGGCACATATTACAATAAAAGTATAACTGCCAAGTGTGTGAAATATGCTAACAGACATGCTCTAACGATGTTCCAAAAGCGCTGTTACACCTTGGGCCAGGTCTCTTGATCTCTTTTGGGGGGACTGAAGTGAATGCCCCATAGTAGGACTACTCTGACGTGTTTTGCATGTTGAGATTTTTAACCTGTTTCACTTGCACCTTTTACGGGTAAGTCCTGGGCTTGGGTCGCGTTACCAAAGAGAAGACTAGAGTTACCTTTGCTCTCTGTAAGAGCAGCCATCAAAAACCACGCGCCTACAACAGTGGCAATCTCTCCCACGTCCTGTGGTCTCTGGAATTAGCAAACCTACCAATAGTGTTTCTACAGATCGAACTGTCCACTTCCTTTTTCCCGGTACTAAGAAGGAAAGTCATCGCGCTACATGGTTTAGCAGTATTTATCTTCGCAGCAAACCAATCACATGCACCCAGAGAACCTTTAATATAATGCATCCAGCTGGAAGGAAGTCCTCTCCCGAAACATTCCATCTTTCAGGATGTGGCTGTAGGTCCGCTCCAGGTTACTCGCTTTTACTTTTCAATCCGATTTTGGAGAATTCAGTAGCGCTTTCAGCCGTCATGTGCATTTCTGGGAGCTTAGCGCGCGTGAGCTGAGGACTCTCAGCTCACTCTCTGTGCATGTACCAGTCTGGTTTCCGGAGGACCAAGTGTAGTCCTGAGATGGCCGACCCCGCAAACCAGAGAAGGAACCCTGAGAATTCCAGATGTGGGGGCGAAGGGGGAGGGGTGCTTGTGCTTTTACATCCTATGGGAGTCCGCACTATGGCCCCTGCAATTCCTCTTTTCAGCTTGAGCCTTGGGCCGGACTGCTTGACTGCTCTGTATTCTTCCTGAGCAGAAGGCCCTGCTTTCTGGAGATCATGTCCGAGATCCTCGCAGCATTTCAAGGAGTTATTCCTGGAACCCACATTTTGTAACATGTATGTGGAACTGTTAGGCATGTCTGCTCACCAGTATGCTGCTGACACACACCTGTATTTTGATGCGGTTGTCTCTTGCCCAGTTTGCACCTCGTTTGCATTAAGTTTGCATTACACATGTCAAACGTAGTAGGAATATCAAATTGGGGGGGATATAAGAAATGCTGTTCCAGGAGATTAGTAGGAATGTAGTGAAGACTTTTGACATGACATCATCAACATGCATTACATAGAACATAGCAAAACATATCGTGACATTTCATAGCATGGCATGTTTAGTCCACCCTGCTAGCCTGCAAGGAAATAGAGACTACGTCGGGGTCAGAGTTGTTACCGCTGTGTTCAGCGGTGGATGAAACATAGCTGCCATTCAAGACCTTAGACACCCATGTCCAAAATCAAGACCCTAGAACCCCATATCCAACATAAAGACCCTAGACCACCATGTCCAACATCAGGACCCTAGACACGCATGTCCAGCATCAAAACCCTAGACCACCATGTCCAACATCAAGACCCTAGACACCCATGTCCAGCATCAAGACCCTAGACACGCATGTCCAACATCAAGACTCTAGACACCCATGTCCAGCATCAAGACCCTAGGCCCCCATGTCCAACATCAAGACCCTACACCACCATGTCCAACATCAAGACCATAGAACCCCTTTATCCAACATCAAGACCCTAGACACCCATGTCCAACATCAAGACCTGAGACCACCGTGTCCAACATCAAGACCCTAGACGACCATGTACAGGATCAATATCCTAGACCCCCATGTCCAGTATCAAGACCCTAGACCTCCGTGTACGACATCAAGACCTTAGAACCCCATATCCAACATCAAGAACCTAGACCATCATGTCCAACATCAAGACCCTGGACACCCATGTCCAACATCAAGAACCTAGACTACCATGCCCAGCATCAAGACCCTAGAGCCCCATGTCAAACATCAAGACCCTAGACCCCATGTCCAACATCAAGACCCTAGTCCCCCATGTCCAACATCAAGACCCTAGTCCCCCATGTCCAACATCAAGACCCTAGAACCCCATATCTAACCTCAAGACCCTAGAACCCCATGTCCAACATCAATACCCTGGACCCCCCATGTCCAACATCAAGACTTTAGACCACCATGTCCAGCATGAAGACACTAGACCCCCATGTCCAACATCAAGACCCTAGGCCACAATGTCCAACATCAAGACCATAGACCCCCATGTCCAACATCAAGATCCTAGACACACATGTCCAACTTCACAACCCTAGACCACCATGTCCAACATCAAGACCCTAGACCCCCATGTCCAACATCAAGACCCTAGAACCCCATATCCAACATCAAGACCTTAGAACACCATGTCCAGCATCAAGATGCTAGACCCCCATGTCCAACATCAAGACCCTAGGCCAACATGTCCAACATCAAGACCCTAGAACCCCATGTCCAACATCAAGACCCTAGACCCCATGTCCAACTTCAAGACCCTAGACCACCATGTCCAACATCAAGACCCTAGGCCCCCATGTCCAACATCAAGACCCTAGACACCCATGTCCAACTTCAAGACCCTAAACCACCATGTACAGCATCAAGACCCTAGACCCCATGTCCAACATCAAGACCCTAGACACCCATGTCCAACTTCAAGACCCTAGACCACCATGTCCAACTTCAAGACCCTAGACACCATGTCCAACATCAAGACCCTAGACACGCATGTCCAACTTCAAGACCCTAGACCACCATGTCCAACATCAAGACCCTATACCACCATGTCCAGCATCAAGACCCTAGAGCCCTATATCCAACATCAAGACCCTAGAACCCCATGCCCAACTTCAAGACCCTAGATCCCCATGTCCAACTGCAAGACCCTAGACGACCATGTCCAACATCAAGACCCTATACCCCCATGTCCAACATCGAGAACCTAGACCCCCATGTCCAACATAAAGACCCTAGACACCCATGTCCAACTTCAAGACCTTAGACTATCATGTCCAACATCAAGACCCTAGACCACCATGTCCAACATCAAAACCCTAGAACCCCATATCCAACATCAACACCCTAGAACCCCATGTCCAACATCAAGACCCTAGACCACCATGTCCAGCATCAAGACGCTAGACCCCCATGTCCAACATCAAGACCCTAGACCCCCATGTCCAACATCAAGACCCTAGACCCCCATGTACAACATCAAGACCCTAGACACCCATGTCCAACTTCAAGACCCTAGACCACCATGCCCAGCATCAAGACCCTACACCCCCATGTCCAAAATCAAGACCCTACACACCCATGTCCAAATTCAAGAACTAGACCACCATGTCCAACATCAAGTCCCTAGACCCCCATGTCCAACATCAAGACCCTAGACACCCATGTCCAGCATCAAGACCCTAGACCACCATGTACAGCATCAAGACCCTAGGCCCCCATGTTCCACTTCAAGACCCTAGACCACCATGTACAGCATCAAGACCCTATACCCCATGTCCAACATCAAGACCCTAGACACCCATGTCCAACATCAGGGCCCTAGAACCCCATATCCAACATCAAGATCCTAGAACCCCATGTCCAACTTCAAGACCTAGACCCCGTGTCCAACATCAAGACCCTAGACCCCCATGTCCAACATCAAGACCCTACACCACCATGTACAACATCAAGACCCTAGAGCCCCAAATCCAACATCAAGACCCTAGAACCCAATGCCCAACTTCAAGACCCTAGACCCCCATGTCCAACTTCAAGACCCTAGACCACCATGTCCAACATCAAGACCCTATACCCCCATGTCCAACATCAAGAACCTAGACCACCATGTCCAACATCAAGACCCTAGACACCCATGCCCAAATTCAAGAACCTAGACCACCATGTCCAACATCAAGACCTTAGACCCCCACATCCAACATCAAGACCCTAGAACCCAATATCCAAAATCAAGACCCTAGATCCCCATGTCCAACATCAAGACCCTAGACCCCCATGTCCAACATCAAGACCTTAGACCACCATGTCCAACATCAAGTCCCTAGACCCCCATGTCCAACATGAAGACCCTAGACACCCATGTCCAACTTCAAGACCCTAGACCCCCATGTTCAACTTCAAGACCCTAGACCACCATGTTGAACATCAAGACCCTAGAACCCCATATTCAACATCAAGACCCTCGACCACCATGTCCAACAACAAGACCTTAGACACGCATGTCCAACATCAAGACTCTAGACACCCATGTCCTGCATCAAGACCCCAGGCCCCCATGTCCAACATCAAGAACCTACACCACCACGTCCAACATCAAGACCCTAGACCCCAATGTCCAACATCAAGACCCTAGACACCCATGTCCAACTTCAAGACACTAGACCACCATGTCCAACATCAAGACCCTAGACCTTCACGTCCAACATCAAGACCCTAGAACCCCATGTCCAACTTCAAGACCCTAGACCACCATGTCCAACATCAAGTCCCTAGTCCCCTAGACCCCCATGTCCAACATCAAGACCCTAGACACTCATGTCCAACTTCAAGAGCCTAGAACCCCATGTCCAACATCAAGGACCTATACCCCCATGTCCAACATCAAGAACCTAGACCCCCATGTCCAATATCAATTGCCTATACCCCCATGTCCAACATCAAGAACCTAGATCACCATGTCCAACATCAAGACCCTAGACACCCATGTCCAGCATCAAGACCCTACACCACCATGTCCAACATCAAGACCCTAGAATCCTATATCCAACATCAAGACCCTAGACCACTGTGTCCAACATCAAGACCCTAGACCCCCATGTCCAACATCAAGACCCTAGACCCCCATGTCCAACATCAAGACATTAGAACCCCATATCAACATCAAGACCCTAGACCACCATGTCCAACATCAAGACCCTAGACACGCATGTCCAACATCAAGACTCTAGACACCCATGTCCAGCATCAAGACCCTAGACCACCATGTCCAACATCAAGACCCTAGAGCCCCATATCCAACATCAAGATATTAGAACCCCATGTCCAACTTCAAGACCCTAGACCCCCATGTCCAACATCAAGGCCCTATACCCCCATGTCCAACATCAAGAACCTAGACCCCCATGTCCAACATCAAGGCCCTATACCCCCATGTCCAACATCAAGACCCTAGACCACCATGTCCAACATCAAGCCTCTAGACACCCATGTCCAGCATCAAGACCCTACACCACCATGTCCAACATCAAGACCCTAGAATCCTATATCCAACATCAAGACCCTAGACCACTGTTTCCAACATCAAGACCCTAGACCCCCATGTCCAACATCAAGACCTTAGAACCCCATATCAACATCAAGACCCTAGACCACCATGTCCAACATCAAGACCCTAGACACGCATGTCCAACATCAAGACTCTAGACACCCATGTCCAGCATCAAGACCCTAGAACCCCATGTCCAACATCAAGACTCTAGAACCCCATATCCAACATCAAGACCCTAGACCGCCATGTCCAACATCAAGACCCTAGACACGCATGTCCAAAATCAAGACTCTAGACACCCATGTCCAGCATTATGACCCTAAATCACCATATCCAACATCAAGACCCTAGAACCCCATATCCAACATCAAGACCCTAGCCCACCATGTCCAACATCAAGACCCTAGACACGCATGTCCAACATCAAGAACCTAGACCACCATGTCCAACATCAATCTCCCTTCATTCTGGCACCAGCAACAGAAGGGAACACTAGCGGGAGAGGGCAGTATATTTAGTCTGGGCAATGGGAACCAGTGCTGAGGTGCTGCCTAAAGGGAATCGCAAATTCAGTGCAACGCTGGTTTAATGGAATCCGGCAATAATGTTCTTAGCCGGTGCACCGGAAATCTGGCTGTATCAAATGGGGATAATGGAAGCTGGCAAGGATCTGCTAAATTAATATGATGTGCTAAGGGGACATGATGTAAACTGCTATTGCTGTGTCTGTTAATGTGCAGGCTTGGCATCATGTTAACTGGCTATGATGTGCACAATGTGTTTGTTGTTCGGACTAGGCATAAAGTTATTAGTTAATTATGTGCAAAATATGTGTACTAGAGGTGCCAATCATGTGATGACTGGGCATAATGGTAACTAATTATGATGGGCTAGCTCGGGTAAAATATACAACCCTAAAAGACCAAAGGACATATTTATGTTCAATATCTGGTCCCTTTTCAGTGCAGTCCCACGTTGATTCAGGCATGGGAGTCTTAATTATATTAGGACTGGCTGAACATTCTCTCTCCTTTTTGCCCATTTTGGCCATCTCCATAACATTTAATGTCATTATAAAATTACAGGTTTTTGTACTACAGGAATGTTTGCCAGAAATCACTTTTTATACAAGAGAAGCACTGCGAGTGGGGCCAAAGCCCAGTACACTCTCGATGCTATCACTTGAAGGAAGTTTTTTTTTGCCAGAAATCATTTTCAAGCCCTTGCATTTCTGTGTGAGTTCAGATTCTCAAAATGCGAGTAGATTCTGATTGGATATTGGTCTTGTTTAATTTTGGCAAAAACAAATTGATTGATTTTCAGAAAAATTCAATATCCCATTCCATGAATTCTGCATTGGTTGGTCAAATCTCCTGTTCTTCTATTGGCCGGTTTTCTCTTTGCGTTTATTTTACTTTGGAAAATGTTTGACAGTATTAATGATTCTTCTTTGCAGCAAATGCACCGATGACAAGAATTTGCATTCATTATATTATAATTCTGAGGCCATCAGTGCTGCTGTGCCAATCCTAACCAATCTGCCCCTCCAAGTTGGCACAGTCATGTCTTGTCAGCCATGACATTAATCTGCAAGCTTTCTAAGCAGACACCTGCTTAGTTTTCTTATTTTGAAACCCTGAAATGGCTTTGATGCTAAAGGTCCTCTGAAGCAATTTGCACTTGCCTTCTCTGAGATTGAAAGGGGTGGCGCCATATTGCAGTACTGTATTGAAACCCAAAGCTTTCTGTGCACAGGGATCAGGTGATGTCATCTCTAGTGGAGGAGCGTTGGTATGTTCACCTGCATTGGCAAAAGCCAGCACAGTGTGAACCCAAACCATTTCTACCTAGAACCTTTTTTTTTTGTAATATTGAGTTGAAATAGTTCTTCTTACAGCAAACATTCCAGAGAAATTGGATAAAAAAGGCCATACAATGCACACTCTGTTCTGTAGCAGAGCACATGAAGATATCTAATAGAGTCCAGCTCATCAAACCAATCGTACACAAGCACACCTTCTAAAAGATGGTAATGTTAGCTGTGTCCAAAGGCTACCACTATGAGCGCTCTCTCGGTCATTTATGCTAGCACTGCCCTCTAAAAGACATGTTCAGATTGCCTGTCCCCAAACCTATACACTTTGATGCCTTAGTGTCATTAGCGATCTATAAATAGAATATAAAATATGCCAGCATTGCCACTGTAATAACATAAGGTTACAACGCTTGACCCAATACATCTTGGCATGCTACCGTAAAAACACATTACATGATGGCTCTGCAATATGTCCGTTTGCCACTGTAAGAACATATATCAGAGTTGGTTGTGCTAAAATATGCTTTAATTCATAGTAAGAGTATCTTTTTATCCTGGCTGTGCCAAATATATGCAAGTATTGCTACTGATGAAACATTTCTGGTTGCCTATGCCCAATATATCCCAGCATGCAACTGTAAAAGCACATGCTGGCTGTGCCGAATATGTATGGAAGAATTTAGGAAACCATTCATTTGCGTACTGGCTCTGCCCAATATAGGCTAGCATTGGTAAAGTAAAAAAATAACACTTTCATGATGATGCACGAGGCCAACGTATATGCCAGCTATGCCACAGTAAACCATTTCAATGTTGCCTGTGCCCACAATATATCTGAGAATTTCCATTTTAATCATAGTTTCCAAAAATGTGGGGCTGGCACTCCCCTCTCCACCAGCCCGACACATGCATATAAGCACATGTTCTCAAACACATGCACATTATATCACAAGTATGTGCACACTTCCTCTTGCTCACGTGCACCTTCGCGCTCTCTCTCTCTCTCTCTCTCTCTCTCTCTCTCTCTCTCGCTCTCTTTCTCTCTCTCTGTCTAACACACAGATGCTCAGGCATACAGATGAGCATCTCTCACACATGCACTCCAGAATGCAATCCTCAGCAGCTACAGGCTGGAATAACCATAGACCGCTGTTATAGGCCTCTCCCCTCAGGGTTAGGTTAAGAACTATCAGTCCTGCCAAGAACTGGAGTGGTCCACCACAGATTTCCTCGCCTCATTCCAGTCTATCTTCTCTTCTGTCCCGACTGTGGGCATAGCCAGCCTATAACACTTCTTCATTTGATGGATGGTGGTGACACACCTCTACAATGTACCCCATTGCATAGTGTCTGTTAGGCTCATGTTCCACCATCTTCCCTTCCTGTCAGAGATTCCCTCCTATTCTCACACTCTCTTGCACCTTCTTCAATTACTTCTTTACGTGACCAGTAACCAGGGCCGGCCCTAGGATTTTTGGGGCCCTGGGCGGCAAAAGATGTGTGGGCCGCCCTAATTTGCATAAATAGTAACATCAGTGATATCACAGAATTAGTCTTTAGTACGCAAAGGTATCATGGGAAGTTACATTAAATACATGTTGCAATATGCAAGGTAGTGGATAAGTTCACTGTGGCATCCAGTGTATACATTGTCAATATTAATATTTACCTATGTGGCAATATCAGGAGTGAGGCATTTTTTGAAGTAGCCGACAGCTGAATATCGTCTACAGACTTCTAATCTTGCCAAAAAAGGCACAGTGTGATAAAGGTTGCAGGAGCACACACTTCGGATAAGTGGAGGAGCAGGGATTTGAGAGCAGTCTGCACTTCAGGAACTTGAACACATCTCTTCCCAGATGTAATAGATAGAAACACTGTTTTTAAAAGGTCTTCTGGAACTTTCTGTGGAAGGCATTGCAAAAATATGGTGATTGTGTTTTGCCATCTGAAACAAAATGAAGTTTTTGCAGGAGTTTCACAATGTTTTTATTTTTATTGTGTGTATATTGGGGCATATTGTTCAAAGTAACAATGTGCTTTTATTTCAGATAAGGATTATTTTGACTGTCCAAAAAACAATAGCAAATAATAACTACGTTTATCAAGTACTGCTCACTACAAAATGAGAAGCTAGCCTCATTAATGTACCTAATGAGCCTTGATTGGACGGGCTGAGCAGGCCAAAACAGTTTGCTCGGTGTAGAATAGCAGGGGGTCCTATAGCAGAAAGTTGCAAAGGCAACTGAGCAGGTTGGGAGAATGTTGCTGAGATGTTATACGTTTAGAATTTTCTGTAAATTATATGTCTTTGTTCCTATTCCTGCAGCAACATGTGCTGTAAAATGTGGTGTTTTGACATGGGGATGAGTACGTTTCCCGCGCTTCAGTCGGTGTGGGAACATTTGCCCCTATAGCGAAAATCATAACCCGAGAGAGGAAATGTTTCATTAAATATGCTTGTCAAGTATAAAAGGTGCTTGCCTTATTAACCCAGCAATAATGTAGTGAAATATACCCTAGAAAACAAAATCCCAATAGGAGCATGGGCTTTGATGAGCATTGTATGTGTCTTGTGGGTAGTTGTCTGCACTGTAAACATGACAACCTGGGGGACATCCTGGTAGCCAAATGCTTGAGCAAGCTTGCCGACCTCAAAAACACCCAAGGAGGTTGTGTCTTCCCTCTGAAAAAAGTTACGTTGTCCACCCACATGTATCTTTTACTTGTGCCCTGAAAAGCAGCACATGACCACAATCGCAAAAATAACTACACCAGTCTCCAGGATTGCAACCTCTCTTGCCACATCCTGAGCAAACATTCAGGACTCACTTGCCCTCTCCTCATTTCCCCTCCTCAACCCCACCATCTGGCTTTCAACAATATTCTGCTTTATAAAGATGACTTCACACATTCATGTAGCATAGTAAGGTACCCATTCAAATATTGAAAATCATTACTGCAATATGTTAAGCAAAAAGTGTACACTTGTGGCATTACTGGGAGACAAAAAATACCAGAATGCAATTCAGTAAAATGCAAACAAATTGCCTTTGGGATTTGAAAAAGTATTTTCAAAATGTATAAACAACATGTAATGCGTGAAAAGGTTACCTGTTTGTATTAGTGTTTGACAAATGCATGGTTCATATAGAATGTGATGAAAATATCACATTCTAGCAAAAATAAACGCTTTTTGGTCCGTTAAATGTAAACATTGAAAATAATGCAGCTAATTAAAAAAACTGTTTTGTGTGATATATTGTAATTAACCTGGAGGAGAGCGTAGATTTAGGCATCTAACTGGTCCTTTGTGTTTGCTTTCGGAATGAAAATGCCTCTTTGCATTTCTTACACAGAAACGTTATGAACATCTCCAAAGCAATGGTCTCTTAAATGGGCCATCATTTGTAAATCGCCCCCACTTTAATGCGTGACTGGAAGAAAGAAAGTGATAAGCAGCCATTAAAGGGCCTGCAGCGTCTGATGGCCGCTGGGAACTCGTGTCTCTAGAGAGCCACATGAGGTTGGAGGCGACACTGTGGTCTCACGCAAGCTTCATACATGGAAGCTGCACATCAATTGAGGCAGACACTGGTGCCTTGCTGGGCCCCTCTGACAGCGGGGTACTGGACCACCGCACAGACTGCCCATGCCTCGGGCCGGCTCTGCCTGTGACCCAGGAAGCCTTTCGTCTGAAAGTGTGGGTTCCTGACTCTAACTAGGTCACCTTTTTTGAAGTCCGCTTTTTTTAAGGATTGTACCTGCCATAATATGCTGTCTATTTAATCTTGCTTTTCCTTGATTTTGTTGAAGCCGTTTGTCCATGCCCACCGCAATGCCAACACCATTAGTCATCCCCCACAGGTTAGGTTTTGCTCCCGGCATTCTGACCGTCATAAAGAGAAAATGTGCAAGGTCTGTCCCTGTAGTGTGCACTTTTGTTTTCTTTTTTCTGCACATTTTTTCATTGTGGTTCCTTTTACCGTCACATTTTATGGAGGGTCTTTTGCAGCCAAATGTGGGGTGGCACCACTTCCCCATTTCGTCCCTGCCCCCCTCCCCGCTGTCCTGTACCTCCCACTCTATATTTCCTTAAACACACAACCCCCTGGCAAAAAACTATAAAAAAAATCAGTAAACAATTACTGCTGGCAAAAAGGCACATCAAAAAGACTGGGCACTGTAAGGAAGGCATGGTATCAAAAGTAAAAACAGACACTCGTGACCACAGTTTAAGATTGTTTATTGAACTTCAAAAGGGTTGGAAAATGCCTATCTAATCCTAAGGCTATAGATGGGAGCAGGCTACGACCATCAAATAATAATAACGCAGTCCTAGTTGTGTCTTGTCAAAATAAAAGGGCCAATACTAAGAAACCTATTTCCAAACCTTCCCTCTAAATACAAATAGTGTGGGAAACAATGTTATGTAAAAGAAAGTAGTGCTCAAGAAATGATAAGTCAGGCTATTCAGGCCATTGTCCTCCCTTCCTCATGTTTTCAGTACGGGACAAGGCAACACACTGCAGCTTAGCACAGTCTCTGGCTTCTCTAGCACGATGGTGCAGTTCAAAATTTAAAAAAAACCTATAACAAGGGTGAATTGTGTCATATTGCTTTGGGGAGATACAAAATGTAGCGTGCCGGCTGCGTGGTGAGTATTATGTGGATAACCCTGATACCACTGTATGAATTGAGAAAGATGGGAAACCACTCGCACTTGGCGCTTGGCTGATACAGTTGTATATTGTCTTAGCAAAATGTGTCCATATCGAAAGTATCCCAAAGTCTTCAATCAATTTCTATTCCAGTTTATTGTCTGGTAGTGAGTAAAGCAGAAACTGCCAACACGTGTTTCAACTAGAAGTCTCTCTCAAGGCTGTACATTCATATTTCATAAGCATATTACACCATAACATATGCCACAGTAATATTTGTTACACATTAGATAATTACCACCATCAGTTTTAAGATACAAATGGACACACATGGTGTGAAACTTTTTTGAAGTACAGTAAATTACGTTACATTTACCAGTACATACCCACAGTAAGCAGGATTCCAGGAAGAGGAAAGAAAAATATGCATTCAACAATGCGTTATTCAACATAAATGCAATACTGGGTGTATATGGTATGTGCATAATGGGGTGAGAATAGTGTTTGCACTCAAACCATTAGGAACCCCATGCACAGCAGGTCCCTATTCGGGGTCCCTGGATAGCTGGCCATTGCTATTATCATGTATACTTAGTATCACTGTTATTTTTGCCAAAGTGAGCTGTGCTTCCACCACTCATGCTGAAACATCTCCTTCTAGACTTGTATAACAGGTGAAGTCACCCATGCCCGTCATTAGTTTACATAGGGGTGCCAATCTATTGTAACATAAATGACGTGTAATATGTCCACCCACAAAAATGTATTTCTTTTTGGACTCACCGAGTATGTTTTTGCTGAAGGTTGCCCTGTGGGTCAAGAGGACACAAAGTATATCTATCTTTACAGCATTGTATTCCAAACAATCATGAAGAGTAGGACTCTCCGGAGCATGTACTCGGTTTATGGTGATTTTTTCAGAAAAAATCTTGAATAACAAAACATTTGAAAACTAAGTTTAAAAAAAAAAAGTTTGGCAAGCTATATTTAACAGGCAAAAATGCATTTCTTTCTAAACCTATCATCGACAATAGATTTGGACTGTTTCAATATAAATGCACTTTCACATGTTAAAAGTAGCATTTCAATGCTTTTATTGGAACTTTAAAAAGTTACATGGAGCTGTCCAGTGTTGAAATTTCAGCACTGGCCAGCCCCTTGTGACGTTTTAAAGTTTTGCATATATTGGAGGGGGTTCCCCCCAGACCCTGCCAACCCCATGCCACCCCCATTCTCCAATCCTAACCCAAGCCCCAACCATAACCCTAACCCTATTTTAACCCCTAAACTAACCCAAACCACAACCCTAACCCTATTTTAACACTTAAACTAACCCTAACCCCAACTCCAAACCTAACCCTAAACCCTAGCCCCAACCCTAACCCTAACCCTAACCTTAACCTTAATTTAACCCCTAAACTAACCCAAGCCCCAACTCTAACCCTAACCCTAATTTAACCCCTAAACCCCCAACCCTAACCCTATTTTAACACTTGAACTAACCCTAGCCCCAACCCTAACCCCAGCCCTAACCCTAAACCCTAACCCTAGCCCCAACCATAACCCTAACCCTAATTTAACCCCTAAACTAACCCAAGCCCCAACCCTAACCCTATTTTAGATCATTTTTCATTTAAATATATTTCAATATGTTAATCAAATTTTTTTTGAAAAAATGACTATTCGAAAAAATGACTGTTCTACAAAAAGTATTCTCAAGGTTTGTATTTGAAACGTTTTGTTTCGAAAAAATGACTGGATACCCATATACTCCAGTATACTCACAGGTTGATAAATTGCAGCATCCTGTCAGAAGTAAATTATGATGTCGAAGATATGGTAATGCAAGCTGTCCCCCTCGTTGGAACACTGTGAAAATATGTAACAACTGCTAAGCATCCATTGGACCCCTGCATTATGAGAGTCATAAGTTATATATCCTCATAAAACAAAACTTTTATTAGACAGCCACGCTAGTGGCTGTGTAGTTATGGTTAATTTACTGTTTCCATAGGAAGAGCACTTTTTGGGCGGCCTATAACTCTGCTCCCCCTGGTCGAATCCTCACCAAACTCTGCAAAAGATGTATATGGCCCACTTTGCATTTATTTGCAAAGTTCGGTGATGTTTGGTGCAGGGTGGCAAATGTTATAGGGGGTCCCAAAACGTCTTTTTTTCCCATAGACTGAATGGGGGAAAACTTTGTGCACGCCTACAGGCCAAACCGCTGGACGGATTTTCACCAAATTTGCAACAGGGGCAGAGGATTGGTCCCGAAAGCATGCTTTTATAAATTTGGTGACAATCCGTCCAGTAGTTTCCTTTAAAATGACCAAAAAGTATGTCTCAAAAAATGTGTGATATCTATGTCCGCTCTACTGTCACACTTCCCTGTTTGCTCCGCGGACAACAAATTGATTGGCTAATACGTAGCGTCATGTCAGCGGACATGTGGCGCTTTCACTGATTGGTTGTGGAACAGCGTGAAGTTCGTCAGATTTCTTCGATGCCCCCGCCATCTTTTGTTCATGTTTTGGAGTACGCGGACGTCGCCGGTAACACACACAAAACAAGACACCAATGCACTTGTTATACTTATGAAATACTGTTTCCGAAGGTGAGCTTTAATTAGGATGGGATGGGATGTGGCAGCACAAACTCAAAAAGTGGTGTTTTTTTGTCACCAAAGTCATACGGTAAAGTGGAAGTTGGTGCTCAATGTACGGCGAACAATTACTGCGTCTGTGTTACAATGTCTTTAGATTAATATTGTAGTCAGACTGGCGTCCTACGTTTTGAAATCTGAGGCCGCCACCTGGACTGTTTGATGGAACCAGCGGTTCTGGAGGCGTATGGGAGTAGCGGTTCTCATGATTGGATTCTCATATGTTGTTGCAAAGCGAGAATGTATTTGCCTTCTGAGTGAAGGACTCTTGATTTGCTCTTTTGGTTGTAAGCTCAGTAGGCCCACGCATCCGAGTGAATACATAAGTGGCACTTGTTTTTGACCTTGAGCGAAAGGGAAACTTCAAAATGAATGAAAGGAATGACTGGTTGGAAAAAATACCATTTGATAAGGTTATGTTTAAAAAACTTTGTACGAAACATGAAATATCAGTTCACGAAAATTAATTGCTGCGAATACATCATTACTGCGAATACATTGCTGTCTCACTTGGCCAAAAACAATGGAGCCAGTAAACATCATGTAAGTTTAATTTTGACGACTCTACACCAAACCGCATTTTAATTGTATATTACCGAAACACTAATTGTGACAATATAACTGAAGTAGTATCTTTCTGCGCAGTGGTAATTTTCCTGCAATAATGGAGAGTGGAGAATCTCCGCGTTTGAGGGTATGACTAGAGTCACCCTTGTTGACCGTTAATATTTCCTCTTTGAAATGTTATGCTTGCCCACATAGCTTTGAGTATCACTTTGCATATTCTTTTGCTCTTGTTTAAAATCATGAGACGTAATTTTCTCTTGCTTGTCCATTCATTTTGGCTCGATAACTGAATTACCATCTCACTGTGTAGGTGCCATTTTTTTAAACCATACGGCGAGTGTTCATTGTCGGCGTTTGTAGGCTGTCACTATATTTACCCATGGTCAAGGCTAATATTTCCTTAAAATGTCATTTTTTCGATTTGTGTACTACTTTCCACAATGTTTGTGTCTTTTTTGAAATTTTTTGCTAAAGGTTGGATATTGATACATATTTTCTCTTACGTTTTCCACCTAGCTACATCTTGCCGTACTGTGCGTGCCATGGATTCCAGATGCCGAGTGACGGCTTCTTTGGACGCCAAATGCAACTGCTCGTGACCGGCTGCCTGTCCATTACAATGTTGTGGGATGACCGGCCAGGCCCCCTTTGTCCCTACGCTGAACTAGCTATAAGGAGTAACATAACATCGTTTATGGTGGTATAGGGCAAGGGTCATGACAATGGGAGTCAATGGGCTTCCACTATCTGTCTTTACCCTAAACAGTTATAACACAAAATAGACAGTAGTTGTTTTGTTAAAAAATGTATATTTATTCCTAAGTCTAAATCCTTAATGATAACTTTCTTGCCCTGTGTGTGAATAACTCATACCCCCATAGTGTAGCACATCCGTGCCTAGTAAGCGATGGTGTGCTGCCTACAGAGGGTATGGAAATCCTAGCCCTCAACTCTCTCATTGCTTTCCTCAGTCTAAATGATAGGTGAACATTTTGTGGGGGTCGGTGTGTCTATTTATTATTACCGCCTCCAGTCTATGTGTCTTATAGTTAAGAGACCAGATGGTCAAGTGAACAGCTAAAAACAAACTTAAAAAGAAGAACTTTTTTTTATCAATCAATAAGGTAACTTTAGTATTGTTTTGATAAAGTTAAAATTATGTGTTATGCTTCTTCAAGCCCTCTCCTCAAGCGTATGTATTGTCTCGGAGTTGTGGTCATCAGCCTAACATCTCTTAGAAATAGTCAACCGGTTTCAGCGGTCCTTATAACTAGCCACCTTCTTCAGGACGGAGAATCTTGCATTCTTATTGACAACATGATTTCTTCACATGTCTCCACATCTTGGAGGGTTCTGAGAGGTGCTTCGGGTTACCCACGGCCGTGTTTTGCTTGTGTCCCGTTCCCTGTTGGGTTACAAAAAATGGACAGAAGGGTATTGTAAGTGGGAAATGTTCTTAAATGTTATTAAATTCTGGGAACTGCCATACCGGTGTGGGGGTATTACCTGTCAATCGACTTTCTATTCTCTGTTTGCAGCAACTGCACCTATGCTCTGGGTGACTTCTTGCGTGAGCAGCCTGAGAACAGATGAAATGGTATATCTTATACTGTGCCAATTGGTATACAAAATTGTTGGCAGTGCTAGGGCATACAGAGTTTGTTCTTCGTGTCATATAATACCTGTGTAGGGCAAGGGTCATGGCACCGTCTTGGAAATCACTGTGCAAACAAAGCGGTGGTTTAACAAAAATGCATATTGTGCGCATGGGAAAATAATTACGTGTGCCTCACCATGAACATTTTCAATGACGCCCTTATAACCATTCTTACAATGTAATTGAAAATTGGATTAGTGCAATAGTCTCTGACAGTTGTTTGTTAAATAAAACTACTTTACAAATTCTAAAATGTTAACGTTTTCTCTTAAAATCCAGTATATCATTTCAAAATGTAAGGTACTACGTTGTACGTTGCTGTATGTTTATTTACAGGTTCTGCGTCATGGCACAAACTTTTGCTTTTTGCAGGCTGCCATGGAAAGCGAAGAGGGGCCATGTATGGAACAACCACCTTCCCTTTCTATGGTGGCGATCTTGAAAATGGATTTTGTTTTGTAATCGCTGTATGTTTATTTATAGGTTCTGCGTCATGGCACATACTTTTGCTTTTTGCAGGCTGCCATGGAAAGCGAAGAGGGGCCATGTATGGAACAACCGCCTTCCCTTTCTATGGTGGCCAACTTGAAAAAGGATTTTGTTTTGTAATCGGGCCCGCTGCAGGCAACCAAAAATCCTATTTTTCCGCAGCACACGTTATTGCTTTGCAAATCTATACTATTACTGGCAAATCTTATTGCGTCTATGTCCTTGAGAAATACAAAGTACATGGAGTGTATGATATATATATATATATATTTTTAATATACTTACACTGTGAAAGGTGGTTCTTAACAGAACATTTACTTTGCTAACGGATGGATTTCTTTTTTGGTAGGATAGGTAATAAGGCAATTTGCGAATGAAAATAAGGAAAGAGCCACCAAATGGAAATATGGGGGAGTAGGTGGATGGTGCAAAATTTTTGGTTGTTTGTTATTTGTAAGGTAGGGGCAGTGTTTGTCATGCTCCTTCATTACAGCAGTGCTGCTGTTTCTTGGGGAGGAGGGATGGCCTTAGCTCATGTCATTTTCAAATAACTAGACCTTTTCGTAAAAGTCTGTAATGTGTACTATATTGTTAATGGCTGACTACCAATACCCGTTGGTGCTGTGCAAGGGAAATGTTGCAGGTGGATGTACCTACATCAATATAAAATCTGTTTCCACACTGTCCACGAGGCATACATCTTACTGTTAAGTGTTTACGGATTCTCGGACACGTCACCGTGCTGTACACCAGCATACTGTCATGTGGGATTCTCCGCAAGGTGTGTAAATAAGTCAGAAGTTACTTTACATTATGGTTACGTGCCACTACTATAAACCGATGCTCTTTAGCAAAATATCTTTGGTAAAGGGACGGTATGGTTAAGTTGCTCTACTGAAAACCTGTGCAATTCAGTAAAAAAACTTTGTTAACCGGTTATGGTTAAGTTGTCCTACTAAAAACCTGTAAAATTCACTAAAAAAAACTTTGTTAAGGGGACGTTAGGGTTAGGTTGCACTACTAAAAGCCTATGCAATTCACTAAAAATAAAACTTTGCTAACGCAACGTTATGGTTCAAAGTAAAACCGAAAAACCCCTGAAATTCGCCAGTTATGATAAGATAAGCAACCATAACTGCCCGCACCACTGTGCACTGCTAACACTAACACCCAGGACATCAAAGATGACATCACAAATATTATTGATGACATCACTGATTAAGTAAAATGACTACAGTCGATCAGTTTATACCTGCACATATGCTTGAAACCACAAGAAAGCTAAGAAGACAGTACGGTTTGCTATGCTAAGTAGAAGAATAGTGCGGCAAACGCCATTGTATATAATCTACCTCAAAATGAAGCACAGTATTGTAATTTCACTTTACGCGAAAAACAGAATCAACTCGGGGTACTAGAGGCCAAACAAGACAAGATTCATTTTCTAGCAAAATGAGAAGTGACAGCTGAATCGAAACTCAGCAGATGCAACTCATGCCAAGAGAGCCAAGGTCATACCAATAGAAGGAACGAACAGTAGCTGCATCTAATTGAAACCTAAGAACAGAATATTCTGTCTCTGAAAGGTCAAGATAAGGAAGCGTAGGCAGGTGGCAAGCTGAATAAGAATTAAATGCACAAATCGAGAGAAACTATTCACGGTGTCTGCATCATATGACCATCCGAGCGAGGAGAAGCACGAGCTCACACCTACACGTGGCATCCGCCCAGGAGAAGATAGCGGAACTTTCCCAAGCAGAATATCTAGTTTCGAAGCCAACCACAGTAACATAATTGACACATCGTTGTTGAAGTGATGATTAATTGTAACCTTAATTGGTGGAATGATCTACACAATTAAGGATAACCACATTGACCCCCTTGTCGTCTTCTTTGATCACTTTATTCTGATCATTGGCTAATGGCGATAATGCAATGTACTCATTATGGCTGAGGTTCTGTACATTACGTGTATTCCAATATGTTCTAGAGTCCAAAAAACAATGGGCCTTATTGCAAGTTTGCTGGTCCGGATACAAAGGTACTGTTAAGCTTGCCGGTAGCGTTGTATGAGGACGGGCAAACTCTGAGTTGTTCTCGCGGGTGCCTTTCGTTCTACCAGGTCTGACCTGGCAGAATGAAAGGCACCTGCCAGCACAGCTCGTCAGATGCACCGGCACCGTTATAAACGATGCCGGTGCATCCGACCTCCCCATTCCCATTGAGCCCAATGGGGCTCAATGGGAATGGGGAAGAATTCTTTCTGGCACCCAGAAATGGGCGAATACTGGTCCGGCAAGGCTTTAATGACCCGGTAATTGCCCATTTCTGGGCGCCGGAAAAAAATTAATAACGGTGGCAAGCCTCGTAATGGGGGGCAATGTATATCCCTTGTAACAACTCTAGGAAAGGTATCAATAACATTCTCTGTCGCTATTTGGGGTCTGAACTTCGACTTGGATTTCAGTTCTACAATCTGAAGATTCCTTTGGTGAATTCCAAGTTTTCTACAAATTTCCCGATGTTCTACGAGTTGCTCCTGTTCCAGAGACATAAGGAGGTGTGTATTTTCGATATCACTGATCATGAGATCACTGATCGGTGGTGGTATTGCCCTTGGTATATACGTTTTGCATTGTATTGAAAAAAAAATGTTTTAGTTTCAGTTTCCTAATAAACTTGAAAACGCCAATTTGGAAACTAGTAAAGCCTGTCTTAGTGGTATGAAAAAAAGATAAGCCTCTGTTGAGTACAGAGACCTCTGTTGCCGTTAGGGTCCGGTCCAAGAGATTGGTAACTAGACTGTCTATAGTTGCCTCCCTGTCTTCTTCTTTGTTCCTGATCTCGTTAAAATGCCTGATGGTCCTTTGTCTTTGTCACAAATGCACCTGCATTGCCATCCCGCAAGGGGCAGGAGGGGAGGAATATGAAAGCCCAAATGAAGGATGAATATTGGTTTCTAAACCATCAATCAGCCCTACACCTCTAGTACACCAGTAGGGATCTGAACAGATTGGAAACACAAGCTAATTTGAAATCTCCTTGTCCAATTTTGGTAACGTGGACAGAATGGCAGGCTTATTTCCGAAGGTTTGTGGATCGTTGGTTAGTTGCATCACAGCAAAAATATAATTATTACCCAATGACAAAAGGGGCTGTCCAGCCAAGGTTGTATACAAATATCTGCTTTATTATTATAACAACAGACAGCTCTAGCACACTACAAAATGTAACCCACCATGTAAAGCAATGCAGAGGACAGACAGTTTCAAAGAAGGAAAAGGGATGCACTCTGGCTACTGACAGTCAATAAAGTCATGAATCACAGTAGTTCAAGGATAATTGATTTCAACACAAAGGGAGCAATGGGTCATAACATGTCACTAGGGGCCTTCAGAAAAGGACCACAGGGTAATAACAACAATGTACCTTGTGCTTGTAGAATTTCTTGGTGCTCAACAGCGTCACATCGGTTTCAGGGAGTTTTGCAGCTTCTGCGACAGAGTTCAAGATGGGAGACAGCTTTCAGGTATCAGGCGGCAGGCAGTTTGGCGAACAAGGCTGGGTGGACACCTGCATGCTGGCCCACACGGTGGCTCAGGGTCAGGAATCATTGTCTCAGTGCTGGTTGGTGGGTCTGAAGCACTGGTCTCTCAAGCCCTGGTTCTCTCTAGGTTGAATTATTGGAACAGCCTCTTTCTAAATCTACCTGCCTCTACTCTCCGCCCTTTGCAACTCATCCAGAACAGTACTACGAGACTTGTCCTTGGCTTCATTCCCTTGGATCGTATCTCTCCATGTGGGCCTGTTTGAAGTATACTCTGTTAGTATGCTAATTATGTTAATTGCCATCATCATCTGCAGAGGGTTAACAGACAGGGCCTATCCATGGAGCCTTCAATAGTTAATTAGGCAGGCCATGGAAGGAGGAAGGTTTTGGCCCTCCCCCTTCTGAGATGTATCATGTACTCCACCTGTCTGATCCCAACTCACTATGACAGGGGGACTAAGCCTGTAGGCTGTGTAAACCCAGAGTACACAGGTCTATGTGTATGTTGTGTAGTGACCGGCACATATGACCGAATACTTCTGACTTGCACACGTCAACACCGCTATCCCATGAACAGCAAACCAGCACATATGACCGAATACTTCTGACCTGCACACGTCAACAGCGCTATCCCATGAACAGCAAACCAGCACATATGACTGAATACTTCTGACCTGTACACGTCAACATGGTTATCCCTTGAACAGCAAACCAGCACATATGACTGAATACTTCTGACCTGCACACGTCAACATGGTTATCCCTTGAACAGTGGCAAGGGATAACCGTGCAATCAGAGCAACCACCAGCGAGGATAACAACAAATGGCAGAAGGGCACAAGACAAGACCACGTCACTTCCTTTATGGCTTCTTCCACCTGCAGGTGCGCGGCAGGCTACCAATACCAATCTCCGAGTCTACTTTTGGTGGCATCAGTGACCTGGGTGTCATACATTCTCAATCCTATTCCTAAAGTCTTCTGGTCGCGCAGCCCTATCTCCACAGACTTTGACCAATTTGCTGTCAGTTATTTCTGCAAGTGCTTGCCCAATATCTGGTATTAACTTTTCCACTTTCTCCCTGCATTGTTTATTTGCTAAAATTTACCAAACATAGGTGGCACCAGCCTTGTAGCATGTCACAAGGTTTCCATCCCATCTCCATCAACACTGAAAAGCGACAGGACAAATAGGTTTAAATTAGTTTATTTGTCTATGAGTCACATATGGGCTTCGACTGGGCTAGCTGGAAAGTATTTTCTTTCCCTTATGAGTGTTGCCTCGCAGTGTCCTTTTCATGGAAAGAAAATACTATACAAGGATGACAGCCATGCACTAGGAAGGTAGAGCACCTTTTCCCTTTCCATGGTGGCCAAACGGAGCTGTGGCGGTGGTACACATTGCCACAGCTATCAGGTAAGTGGGTATTGGGGGCTGAGGGACAAAACGACTGCGGGTTAGGTGGCAGAGATTACGGGCAGGGCACCAGCCATCAGGCAGCTTGGAACATTGGCTTAGAGTAGCTGTTTCAGCCGCGTTCTGTCCCATCAGATTGGCTGATCCCCCCCCCCCCTCAAGGGTGCAGGGTCCCTTTACAATGGAATGTAAACAGCAACACATTTGACAGTTAACACAGGCCTGATTTTAATATATGATCTTCAATGAATACTGTCCAATATAACAACTTACTTCTCTCTCTGGTCTTGAGGTGACTCTTCTCACTAACCCAGGCACCCGTAAACACAGGTTAGTGCTACGAATTATAACCCATAGTGTGTAAAAAGCCTGATGGATCTATGGATGATAATCTGCCTGCCATCAATCTAACCCCCTGTGGGACGTCCTGTCTCTACTTTAGGCAGCAAGTGATCTAATGGGAATCAGGATAGTGACTTGCAACTACTCTATTGGATTAAAACTTTCTCTTCATCCCTCCTCCTTATGCCTTCCACCAATCCTCTGTCCCTTCAATGTATCACACCACTTAGAGCCTGACCTCCACCCTTATATGTTAAGATTCCGTCCTTCACTTCCCTATTCCTCCTTTCATCCCCTAATCCTCCAACCAAACTGCCACTACTCCTTCTGAACCAATACTCCTCCCTCCAAACTCCTCCTCCATCAAACTACAATTTCTTTCATCTCTTCCCACTACTCACACCCCCTTATTTCACTCTACACTTCTCAATGACTCCTTACACTAGATATTCTACCAACAATTACCAAACACTCATGCACACTCACACAGCAGTATTACTTTCACTTAACAACCAATAGCTCACCTTTTTCACAATTCACCTCCATGCTGCGCTGTTCCTTCCTCCCTCCTGCTGCTCTGTTGGTCTTCCACCTCCACTGCCTCTGACCTCACCAACTTATCCACACTTCCTGTAGGCTCTTCTTATAGCCCACTTTCTCTGGTGACTGGTTCACCTTCCCTGGCCAATCTGGTCCTGCCTCCCCCACCCCGAAGGGTTTGATTCTGGAAAAGGATTACTAAAAGCGGTGTAAACCCAGCACCCTTTTTCCGAGCGGTTTTGCTGTGGAACAAACACAGTGGTGGGCCGGAAAGTGCACTATTCCTGTTGGTGATCCTGGTGCAGGAGGTTGTTGTTTTCCTGGTCCCTAGTGATCTGGTGGATTAATCTGTACTTGTGTACTCTCAACGGTGCTTCCGGATGGTAACTCACAGCTCTAGGGTCTGACGCGCCAGCTCACAGCTTTTCTCTGCAGCTCTCTCTCTCCGGTTTGTTATTTGGATCTTGCAACACTGGGTCCATGTACGGTTTGCAGAGCTGACCGTTTTTAGAAGTGTCTGGTGCTGCAAGGTGTGGGTCTTTGTCTTAGGCTCTCCTTGGTATTCTCTCTGTGGCTTCTCTGGTTTGGACGCCATCTTTCTGAAGGGAAAAAGAAACCCTGGCGAGCACCTTGTGAAGGACATATGGTGTGAGTTAGGTGGGTACTGCAAAATTCCATGGTGGCACAAGGGCGAGGACAGGAATTGGGGCTCACGTAGCTGCCACCGTCCTCCTCAGGGGAAGAACTGGCACTGGGTTACTCCCTGATTGGCCTCCAGGCCCAGCTAAGAGGGGTTTGCGGCCCCTCTTAAGAAGGCCAGGACACTTTCCTTGTCACAGAAGCCTTCCCCAATGGACTATGGGTAGAGTGTTCGCCTTAGCCCCGTATGAGGAATTTGTGCATGTATGATCTGCTCGACTACGATACTCTAGGTGGAAGGGTTTCTTGCTTTTTCCCAAATGCACCCTAACTTTGAAGGCGGCTTGTAAACACGCACTAACGCTCCAAAGTCAAGGATGTCAATCTCCACTGCACTGGTGCGCCCCCAACCCCTTGATTGCTGTCGGCCTTGGGTTGATAAAGCTATTTATAAAATACGACTTCCCTATAAGACTGTCATTTTCCTCATAAGGGGGAAAAAGCAAGCTGCTCAGCTAATTTGCATACCCATAGTTAATTGCTGTTGGGCTCTGATGGGGAGGTGCACTTTCAGTAATGGCTACTTGGTAGTGGGTCATAATCATAGCTTGTAGCTTAATTATGTGGCTGAGTGCTGTTTGGTGGTGTTTACATCTGTGTGCAAGTTCAGTGTTCTTACCTGCTTACTTGAGCTGTGAGGCCATGTAGAATCTTTAGGTCTCATGGAAGGTTGCCAGGGTTTTGGGTTCCGGGATTCTACGAATGACAGTTGAAGGCTGCTCTGGTCGAGTGTGGATGTACCGGTACTTTCCTTCATGGTACTTACTTACCTGTAACTACCTTACGTAATAAAGCTGTATTACAATTTACCGGACCCTAGTACTTCCATTATATCACTGGCGACGAGGATTCGTGCTGCCGGGAAGGGGCAGTTGGACAGGAGTACCGCCTTCCTTGGGTGACAGTCCATATTTCGCCAGGTTCGGACCGCCAGAACGAGTTGGCTGGCTGGATTCTGCCAGGTGGGGCAGGAGCAGCAGTGGAGCATCTGGGGTCCAGGAGAAAGGCCCTGATCATGGTGCTAAGTGATCAAGGAGAGGAGGAGGCACAATCCAAGCCGCAAGGGTGTGCTGTGCGTGCCTGTTTGGGCGCACATCGCTGGAGGAGCGGTCCTGTAGTGGAGACAGCTGGTGAGGTGCCGGCTGTGGGCCAGTAGTGGAGACGGCTGGTGAGGTACCAGCTGTGGGCCTGGTGTGTGTCGGGTCCTGCTCATGGTCTGTGCATAGGGCTGTGAGGTGCTCCGGCATGGAGCGGGCCTGTTCCTGTAAGGATCTTGGCAGGCCGGGCAGCGTGCTGTGCAGGGCAGTGCAGCAGAAGCGGAACAGCGACATGGAGGTCGCCGGAGAAGGTGTGCCGGTAGGAGATGTTTCTCCCTTGGTGCCGTCGTCCAGTATGATGACGTCGGCTGGAGGAGGGCCAGCGTCGGTTTGGAGGAGGCCTGGCATTCCAGCATCATCAGCTGGAACGCAGCGTTGCATGTCGCAGTGGCGTTCATTTGGAACGCAGTGTAGGCGGAATTGTCAGCGCGGTCCTGTTGGCTTTTCGAGCAGGGCAGAGCAGTTTATGGAAACTGTCAAAACTGGGGAATGGTATGTGAACTTCGCTCGGATGATTAACGTGGAGCTTGGAGGAACCGGTCTATCTAAAAAAAAATGTGCGGTTGGCGCTGAGGACGGCTGATGCGGGATCAAGTGCCATGTGGTTACACAGAGCTTGAGGGAGGTGGATCCCGACCTATGGGGTCTATTTGGAGGATGATGGTGTGCACCGAGACAAACTTTTGGAGCCGATGCTGGTGGATCAAGATGTGCACTGTTGCGGATGAAGTTGGGGTAGGTGTGTTGAGGCCTGTAATTTTGGTGTTGTATTTACATTGTGGCCTCGGGGGGGTAGTTGCCATTAGGGTTGGGCCCTGGGTTAATGTTAGCGGTTTTGGGCCAGTGATATTGAATTTTATTTAGTTGATTTTGTCTTCATGTGGTGGCCTGTTATGTTTAGGACTCTAGGTGGGGTTACTTGAGGACTCGTGGGTGCGGGTCTTGGATTTGTGTTGTATTTTTGTGATTTTCTTCTTCTTGCGGGGGGGGGGTGGCGGTTTGGACATTTCTCTTCAGGGTTGACCAATTGGGTTGACATTGTTTTTTTTTGGGTTTTTTTTGTTTTTTTCCTCTTTTTCTGCATCGTGGACTTGAGGGCTTGGGGTGCAGCGCTGGACTGTAGCGCAGGTGACATTTGGTTAGATGTATGCCTATTTAAATGTCATTTCTGGGATTGAATTGCTTATGTATTTTATCTGTTTGTTCGTAGGGGAGATTTCCCCTGGTTATTTCTAGAGTGGGCGGGTGGGCTCTGGAGAGGGGTTAAAGGTGGCAGTGAGGTGCTGTCTAGGTTAAGGGGACAGTGTGGTACTGTCTATGTTTTGCGGTTAATTAAGGGGCAGCTGGGTGCTGTCTCTTATGTGGTTATGGGGCGGTGAGTTGCTGTCTAGGTTAAGGGGCAGTGTGGTGCTGTTTAGAGTAAGGGGCAGTTGGGCTCTGTTTACTTTTGCGGTTAAGGGGCAGTGAGGTGCTGTCAAAATGTTTTGGTTAAGGGCAGTTGGGTACTGTCTAAGTTTTGCGGTTAAGGTGGCAGTGTGGTGCTGTCCAGGTTAAAGGGGCAGTGAGGTGCTGTCTATTATGTGGTTAAGGGGCAGTGAGAGTTTAAGGTTTTGTGTTGGTGAGTTGGATCTGTTGGGCATGGACATGGTGTCCACATGTCTGAGTAGGGTTTGAGAGTTGACTGGGTTAGTTTAGCGGTTGTGGTGTGCAGGGTCTCCACTGGGGTAAGATCTGTTAATATGGTTTCTGCCATTTATATTGTTAGTTGTTCATCAGTGGGTGGTCTGGCTGGTGTGGGTGTTCAGGCTTTGGGGATGGTCCGTGGTCTTGTTATCTCTATCTTGTGATGTCCGTTTAAGATCTTTGTGAGATTTTTGTGTCGTGGCATGTTTGTTCCAGTGGTAGTCTTGCTATCTCTGGACTGGTGTAAGTTGCAGGTTTCTGCTAGCGTGTGTTGTTGTTAGCGGGTGTAAGGAGGGAGATGTGCCATAATCATAGCTTGTACCTTGATTATGTGGCTGAGTGCTGTTTGGTGGTGTTTACATCTGTGTGCAAGTTCAGTGTTCTTACCTGCTTACTTGAGCTGTGAGGACATGTAGACTCTTTAGGTCTCATGGAAGGTTGCCAGGGTTTGGGGTTCCGGGATTCTAGGAATTACAGTTGAAAGCTGCTCTGGTCAAGTGTGGATGTCCCGGTATTTCCTTCATGGTACTTACTTGCCAGTAACTACTTACGTAATAAACCTGTATTACAACTTACCAGACCCTAGTATTTTCATTATATCAATGTGCTGTGCATGAGTGGCTTTTTCGCTGATATATGATCACGTCACAGATATGAGGACTATTTTCTTGCTTTTTTTTCAAACCCATCAAGATATTGATGGTGAATGAGAGTAGATAGTCTTGACCCAAGGGATTGGACATGAGCTTCCCTATGGTACTCAACATTATGTGTTACTACTGACTTCTGCAATTGTATTCGCTCTCCACTCTTTTTGACTGCTTACTCTCTTTACTCTTCTCCTTTCCCTTCTCCCTTTTCCTATCTCCTCCCCTTACTTTCTTCTATGCACTTACTCTATCAGAATTGTCCTTGGACCTAATATGATAGCAACCTCGTCTGTTTCCTCCACCCTCCCATTACTGTATTTTTCCTCCCCACCACCCCTCCAGCACTATCTGAAATGTCATCAGGCCTAGTATGATAGTTGCTTGTTTTGTTCCTCCCCTCCCTTTCTGCACCCCTCTCCCTCACCTTTTGTTTTTCTCCGGCTCTACCAGAAATGTCGTCAGGCCGAGTACGGTAGTTAATTTTACATCCTTACTGTTCATGGCCTGTAAGAATGTGGTTGTATTTTCCCTTGTTCCCTCCCTTGCCTTGAAGCGCTTTGAAACACATTGTGCATAGGTGCTATATAAATAAACGATCATATCATATCATCTCATACTCGACTTTGGCAAAAGTAAGGAAAAAGCAGATGCACACTCGTCCTCCTCTTGAAGAGGTCCTTCTGCTTCCACGACCTGTCTCGAAAGGCCCCTAGTCTTGTGTCCTTATGGTAGATGTGGAGGTCATACTTCATCAGTCATGGGCAAACGGATCTGAGGCCAGTGGACAGTGAGTGCCTGCCACGAATAGTAACGTGGTATAGTTGATCATCGGTAAAACAAAAGAGGTGATGGCTGCAAGGTTTGGGATTAATCGTAGCTTATGGCATTGCTCTGGGCAACCCTCCAGACCATCGTTCTTGACCTGCAAAGCCATTACGAAAAGGCAAAGAGCATATGCAAATAAGGTATGGTCCAACCCCAAATCCTCTGTGCTACACGTACAAGTGTTGGAAAGTATAGTACGTCATTAGCCAACTCACCCGTCACTGACTGCACAAGTTCCTATTTCCAAATGTCTTGGGCGCCATTGACTCTTCTGATCCCCCTGGCTCTTTGATTACCCCTGATTAGGGACACAATGTAAAGCTATCCCTGATTCCAGAACCCGCTCACGGCATCATGTTGGAGCTGCTCACATTTCTCTGAGTACATCCCGTCGACGTGCTGGATAAATTGGACACATAACCTTTGAGCGGCTGCGACGGCGATCTTTACTCTGCCGCGCACAGTATTTTTCTTCGATAACTGTATCTGCGTGGTGTTCCCTGGACGCTGGTTAAAGCATTTATTGTGAACTATTGCAGCAATACAGTCTGATCTGCGGCCGCTGGGGATGGGCCCACCTTCGAACGCCTGCCAATGGGTTAGTCTTAGAAATAACACCTACGCGGGATGCTTGTTAATAAGGTTTCCTTTATTGGACGACACTCTACTTCCGTTTAGTCCATTACCCCAGTGGGCGCAGGAAGTTTGCTAATGAGTCCATCTGTCACAGGAGCACTTAGCTCTTCGCAGAGGTCCTATCACTGAGGTTCTTGAGACCCTCTTGTTCTGCTAGCGGCCCTCCCCCTGAAGGGCCGTCAACCTGTGATATAAATGGTATTCAGTGAAAGGGGATTTAATGTAAGGGTACTCATCCAGATTAAATACCCAGGGCCCTATTACTTGGGGCGCAACATGCATGCATTGTACCCTGAGGTTCACATCATTTTTTGAGCGATACCTTGTTATGCCACTTTCTCCCGAGTGACTGAGAGCGCGAATAGCAGAAACCCATTTCTCAAAGGTGGTTTGGATTAAAATACCAAGGACATCGGCTTGCAACTCTTCACCTTCGCTCCGGAAGCAGAGCATGACCCGCCATCATGGGATCTTTCTTCAGGCCTTCAGCGCTGCACCACCCACTCTGCACCTGGCCCGTCTTTCTAATGCCGGGGCTTTGGGGGGGAGCTTGTGTGTCACCGCAGTGGACCCCGGCCCTGCTGTGACCTTGAAATCACGGCCGTCATTGCAGAGGAGATTTCCGCGTTTTGCTGCCATGGCGACCACAGTGAAGTGGGCAAGCAGCCGACATAGCAAAAGAAGCGAAGTGGTGCTTTCCCAGCTGAGGCCCCCCGACTAACATGGCGCTGCCACTCCGGGGAGGCTGCAATGGCGGCCATCTGGGGGCCTCATTTTTCCGTTCAGAGCCGTATAGTAAACAAAACAGGCAGGAGGAGATGAATGGGCAGTTTTAATATATAGCGTAGGTAAACATTTCCTCGGATAATCTGGCAGAGAACTCTTACGCCTCCTGTATTAACCTTATGTACTTTGTATTGAAAAATGTCAACTCTTTGATATCATTTTGTGGGACACTTGTCCACAAGGCAGTGATGACGTCACAATGTCATTCACGTTTGGCCCACCCCATGTGTAACTGGCTTAATTGCAATGCAAATGGTTTGTCCTTGGGAGGTGATGGTCACGTGTTTTAACTGCAAATATGACCATCTGGACCCCAGGAATAAAGCATTGCTATTGGAATGAAGCCAGGTGTCCGAGCGGCACCAGCTCAACTTGCCAGCTCAAAAGGAGCCAGAGCTGCCCAGAGGAAGGAAGCAGCAGGTGGTATCGCGTGGTGTGTAGATGCCACTTCAGTCTGCAGAGTCGCTCTGCTGGAAGCAGGTTGCCCGAGTTGCTGTCTCCTGAGAGTCACACTCCAGGCGCACAGTAACTCTGCAAACTGCGGGACAGAGTCCCCAATTATGGGACAATCCTGTAAAATACGGGACAGTTGGCCACCCTACTTACTGCCATTGGTATGAGCTCAAACGGCTGTAGGTGTACTTACGGCAATTGAAGGTGTCAAAAAGCCATAGTATACTGTTAATACCGCCCTTAGATGTTAGCATGGTCAAGCTGCAGCCATCCGTGCATGTTGCTGGTGGAGTGCAGGTGGAGTGATGAGTGCTTTTGGGGGGCGAGGGGTGCAGGATCCCTGGTTTGGGGAAATTCTGGGACCCAAAGTACTCAGTGAAAAAGGTAGTAGGTATGTGGGAGAGGCGGTGCTGGTGGCTGGGATGGAAGGCAGTTATGTGCGCAGTTACCGCCAGGTTCAGACCGCGTTCCTGGCCACGTGATTGGCTGGCACCTCTCCTGCTGGTGCCACTATGGTGAGATTAGCTCACTTGCAGAATTCAAGTTAAATAATGCAACACAAGGACCCGGGTTGTTCTTGAGTGTTCCCTTCATCTTCTCTGCACCCACTCCGCTGGCGGAGAATCCAAACTGCTGCCATTGGCTTGCATAGTCTCCAGCTTTACCCCACAGTCATGCGTACGCTCCTCAGCCCTGCGCATTCTGCCTTCCTTGGTGCTCTGAAACCACTCAATTGATTACCTGTGTAAGGAGAGGCTGTTAGTATTCGCGCAGGTGACAGCGTCCTCCCCTCCCCCATAGATCCCACTTCTGACTCCATGATCAGTGCCACGGAACCCAGCTCACCAGTTCACTCTCTCTGGGGACTGTCAGCTGTGGGGGAAGGCTGGCCCTCCTCTCCCCTCTCTTCAACATTGGCTTTGGGGGGTAGTGATAGGTGGGCGAAGGGCCTGGAGCAGTAACCCACCAGCCTGGCCATCAGCGCGCTTGATTGGCTTGATTCCTGTACAACCTCCTGTGCCGCTATGGGGTGAAACTCATGAATAAGTGCAACTGGCATCGACTCAGCAGTGCACTCGCAAAGGCCCCCGGGGGACCTTTTGCAGGCCACCAATCTGGGATCCCATTGCCTTCAATTGGGGGTGCCTGGTTTCAAGTATTTTATTCCATGCCCGTACTCCAAACCCCCTGCAGATGGCCTTGGGTGACTCAAGTTACATGATGGCTCACCATGAGTTACCCAGTGCTGGCTCCTGCACACCGCCCATTGCTGGGACACCGGGAGCTAGAGACCCACCTCAACCTCAAACTCTGCATACAGCTCTGGGGGGCACTGGAAGACAGTCAGTGTCTGACGGCAAAGACCAGCTGTGTATGCCCAATGACCCATATGTCCCGGGGGCCAATTCTGGCCCAGCCTCACACAGGCATGTTAGGCTGCTGCCCCTACACGTGGGCACACAGAGGGAAGATATCAAGTTGTGGCTTTGAAATGCCCCCCTGGGGGCACTAATGGATCATTGGGGAGCAGGATTCATGGGCAGTTGAGGAGCAGAGCGGGACCAAGCTGCTAGGTATGGCATGTTTTGAACAAAAAAGACTGTTTCATGAGTCTGTGTTGAGTCTGTGGGCGCGAATAAGTGTGCAAATGTGGTCAGAAGTTATGTCGTCTTTCATCTGTATAGTGCCTCCTGCCATAGTTTCTGTTGAAGCGTTTTGCCTGTATGATCGAACATGCAGTAGTGGCACTAGGAGCAAAGCTGGGTCGAGAGTTGAGAAGAGGATGGAGAGCAGATGAGATGTTCAGGCAGAAGAAGAAGGACAAGGTGAAGGAGCTGTGTGTGCAATTGGGCCATCCTTATTGTGGGACTCAACTGTATTCTATTGGGTGCATCGCAAAATAAAAAGCTAAAGAGACACCTGGAGAGAGGTATCTGCTTGCTGGGGGGTTAAGTGGGGGGGGTTATTGGAATTGATTCACCCCATTGAGGTTGCAAGTTATGTCACCCATTGTTAATACTGCACACCTCATGCCTGTCTGAAAGATGACATATCGGGATATCGCCAGACCTGGCAAGGAAGGGAAGGTTTGGGGAGGAGGTGATAGGAAAGAGAAATGAGACTAAGCAATGGCCAAAATAAGAGGGGAAAAACAACTGCGGTGAGTGGGAGGGTGTATGTTTGCTGCAGTAGGGATGTACGTTTCTCAAATGTGATAAGTTATTGGTAAGCATGAGTGCAGGGCTCAGGAGAGTACAGCTCGGATTGGAGCAGAGTTTTACTCTGATGACAACATCTACAACCATTGAAGCTTGGCACTAGATGTGGTTAGATGGCCAGTGGTTGCGTGATGAACTTGGGAGGTGCTCAAGCGAGCACAACAGTGTGGAGGCTTGCACCACCTTAGTTTGTATAACACAATCCCTGTATCAAGGGAGTGCACCGGGTTTGCTGAGCCAGCTGGGAGGAGTGTCGGCACCAAGAGCTGGACACATATGGAATTATGCCTGGTGAGGACATGGCATGAGTGATAGGGAAGACATGGTGGCAGGTGTCCAGCAATATTAGGTTATGTCAGCTAGGAGCTAGTTATCATTCATTGTAACATAATAACCTGACATTCTCAACGAACTAGCTCAAGTTACCAGCTACTCAGATATGGAAGACAGTCACAGCCCTAAGCAGAACCTCTGCCGCCTCTTGCAGGATAAACTCCAACACTCACTAGTTACCCAATAGCACCATCCTCCAGATCAGACCGACAGCCACCGCGAGAGCTCAACGGGCTGCCTTCACATTAGTGCTCATTCTTTTTCCAAATGACATCAACTACTCCTTTGAGGCAGCACGCGTTTACTTTGTGTCCTACCCAATTCATGAAGTCACCCTCAGCAGCGGGAGGCGGGGAAGAATCACCTGCATAGACAAGATTACCTCGACAATGACATCACCCTCATAGACGAGATCTCCTCGACAATGACATCACCCTCATAGACGAGATCTCCTAGACAATGACATCACCCTCATAGACAAGATCACCTCGACAATGACATCACCCTCATAGACGAGATCTCCTCGACAATGACATCACCCTCATAGACAAGATCACCTCGACAATGACATCACCCTCATAGACAAGATTACCTCGACAATGACATCACCCTCATAGACGAGATCTCCTCGACAATGACATCACCCTCATAGACGAGATCACTTCGACAATGACATCACCCTCATAGACGAGATCACCTCGACAATGACATCACCCTCATAGACAAGATTACCTCGACAATGACATCACCCTCATAAACGAGATCTCCTCGACAATGACATCACCCTCATAGACGAGATCACTTCGACAATGACATCACCCTCATAGACGAGATCACCTCGACAATGACATCACCCTCATAGACAAGATTACCTCGACAATGACATCACCCTCATAGAGGAGATCACCTCGACAATGACATCACCCTCATAGACGAGATCACCTCGACAATTACATCACCCTCATAGAGGAGATCACCTCGACAATGACATCACCCTCATAGACGAGATCACCTCGACAATGACATCACCCTCATAGACGAGATCACTTCGACAATGACATCACCCTCATAGACAAGATTACCTCGACAATGACATCACCCTCATAGACGAGATCACCTCGACAACGACATCACTCTCATAGACGAGATCACCTCGACAATGACATCACCCTCATAGACAAGATCACCTCGCCAATGACATCACCCTCATAGACGAGATCACCTCGACAATGACATCACCCTCATAGACGAGATCACCTCGACAATGACATCACCCTCATAGACGAGATCACCTCGACAATGACATCACCCTCATAGACAAGATCACCTCGCCAATGACATCACCCTCATAGACGAGATCACCGCGACAATGACATCACCCTCATAGACAATATCACCTCGACAATGACATCACCCTCATAGACAAGATCACCTCGCCAATGACATCACCCTCATAGACGAGATTACCGCGACAATGACATCACCCTCATAGACGAGATCACCTCGACAATGACATCACCCTCATAGACGAGATCACCTCGACAATGACATCACCCTCATAGACGAGATCACCTCGACAATTACATCACCCTCATAGACGAGATTACCTCGACAATGACATCACCCTCATAGACGAGATCACCTCGACAATGACATCACCTTCATAGACGAGATCACCTCGACAATGACATCACCCTCATAGACAAGATCACCTCGACAATGACATCACCCTCATAGACAAGATCACCTCGACAATGACATCACCCTCATGGACAAGATCACCTCGACAATGACATCACCCTCATAGACAGGATCACCTCGACAATGACATCACCCTCATAGACAATATCACCTCGACAATATCACCCTCATAGACAAGATCACCTCGCCAATGACATCACCCTCATAGACGAGATTACCGCGACAATGACATCACCCTCATAGACGAGATCACCTCGACAATGACATCACCCTCATAGACGAGATCACCTCGACAATGACATCACCCTCATAGACAAGATCACCTCGACCATGACATCACCCTCATAGACAGGATCACCTCGACAATGACATCACCCTCATAGACAAGATTACCTCGACAGTGACATCACCCTCATAGACAAGATTACCTCGACAGTGACATCACCCTCCCCTAGCTCCCCGACGATGAATCCCGTCTGTGGTTGAAGCCGTGGTGACCTCAAGGATTTTATGTGATTGTCACCGAGAGTCAGGGATCCTCCCCGGTGTGAGTGCTGTGGACTACGGGAGGGACATGGAGCAACCAGGGCCTTCCCTGGGTGCAGTCGGGAATTTCAGGAAGCAATAAGACAGCTCAGGGATACAGTGTGTCGCAAGGGTCCTGGTGCGGCAATAGGATGCGACGGGGGAACATTTCTGAGAAACGTGAGTGCCATCATTTAAATCCGAGGACAATGGGGGATGGTCTGAAATAGGAGTGTGAGTTCCTTAAGGCAATTAATGGGACAATCAGACCAGGCATGGGGGCGATTCTGAAGGAAATGTGACTGACATGGGGCCGTTCAGAGGCCAATGCAACATGGCATGGAGACATTATTGGGGAAATGGGATTGGGCAATTCTGGTGACAATGTGTCATGGGATAATTCAGGGGGCACTTGTAATGGGCAATTATGTGGGTGGTGAAATTGGGATGGAGCAATTCAGAAAGAAAATGTGCAATGGTAAATTTCATGGGTAATGGCAAACGTGCTGGGTCAATTTTGAGGGCAATGTGAGTGACATGGTGCCTTTCATGGGCATTGTAGATGCAAGCCTGACCAGCTGCTCCACTAGAGCAACACTGACTTGGCATCGCGGAGCCAAACCTCACCAGTTATGGGGAGCAGGCAAGGGCACCTACATTTCCCACAGAAAATTCCAATGCCCATTTACAAAAAAATCCAAGCGTTGCTGTCTTAATAGAACCCCTCTTGATGGAGAGATCATGTGCTTCCATGGGGCAACACTGGCATTGCTTTGCTGGGACGCTCATCCCTCATTTCTGGGATCAATGAAGATGCATGAGGGGCATTTTATCTACTGCAGTAGCTCTGTCATGAGTAGTCGGAGACTGGTGGCACTACGCTGGCATTCATGGCATTGTTGAAACTGGAATGACAGTTCATGTCAATAACTGTGACAGCTTGAGACTGGCTTGGCAATTAGGAAATTAACAGGGTTGTTTAAACTGACAGGCTGGCACAATAAGCTCAAGTTAGGCATATTTTGTACCCTGGCATGTCGTGGCAAGACGTTGCCAGCGCATTCTGTTGGTATTTGATGTTCTCACCGGCGCTCTACATGTAGTTCATTCAGAGCAGAGGGTGGATGAGGACGCCAGTATTTTAATTGGGCGCCCGGTGTTCAGATGGGCACACATGGGTTGCTGCGGCGAATACTTGTGGGTTATGCTGGCATCTGTAATCATTGGAACATTTAATGTCTTTCACCTATAGACCTGCCTGGGAAACCCGCACCTCATAGCCACACAATGGAGCTGTAAAAAGCACCGCTACAAAGATGTTTGACCTATCCGAGGATACTCGCTTGCACCAATCGGAAGCAATATTGAGGGGCCAGAAATTTAATGAGCTTCCTGTTGGCCGTATGGAAAATCCCCTGGGAAGCTTCGCAGAATGCCCGAGACATAGAGACGTCATTTAGGGGTCGCCAGATGTCGCAACTGCGACCTCTGAGGTCTCTCTTGCGACCTCTAAAAAAAAAAAATGTTTCTTTTTTTACATTTTTTTTTTGTAATGCAAGCTCCTGGGCTGTGGCCAGCCTAATGTGGCTCTTTACTTCTGGAGTGGCTGGCTTTCTTGTTCAGGCTCCTTAAAAAAAGATGAAAAATAAGAACGGGAGTGCCACAAGTCTAACACTTTCAGCACTGACCCTAAATAAGAAAGAATAGGAATACCAAATAATGTGTCTTTCTGGAATTCTATCCAATAATTGCTAGACTCATTAAAGGTTTATTTCAGGCACACTTCAGGGGTGAGTTACTGATTTAGTCTGTTCTTAAACGCCTCAACTCAGACTTTCATCCTTGTGAGGTCGATAAATGAGTACCAACACAGGTTGGGTGATATTGGGTGCATATTTTTTCTATATAAAGCGCTCAAGCGTAAGTGCTATATAATAACACATCATTATCATTTAGTCATGGACGTCTGCTTGCATTCACAGTCATTTGGTAATATGGGCCTATACGCACTGATCTTAACGCTACATATGGCGATCCATTCTTGTATGAAATGTAAATCACATTATAGTGATATTGTAACCATAATTTTCGTAGTGTAAAATGCTATGTGATGCCACTTCCTGTTTTGTCAGCGGGTGAAAGGTCGTGTTCCATAGCTACCCGAGATATCACTTCGGGTGGGGTCAAATGACATCACTGCCTGTGATGTCATCAGGGGTCAAGGGTCGTGTGATGTCACTTCCGCTACCCCTGGCATTTTGGTGAAATGATGTCCCTGGGTCTCTGGGCGCTAAAGATACAACCGCCAAACCAAACGAACCACACTGCCAAGTGAATTGTGCAGAATAAAATTTGGCTGTAGGCGTTACTATTTACAAAATAATAAATGAAAGCTCAAGCTGTGTGTGCTTTTAGGCATCTCGCCAGCCAGAGCGCCTCTGTTACCCAGCAGTGTCCTCCCGCTGTCCATGAGCTCTGGTGATAAGTCTGCTAGCAGGACGTTTGCTACTTGGCTGATGCCCCTTCTTTGCCCAATGGGCATCCTCCATTCTCCCACGGGCCGCCCTTCGCCTACGACTGACAGACACTGCGTTGCGGTGTGCGCACTTTGCTCCCTCTCACCCTACGTTATCCTTAGGTGTGACCCATCCTTCATTCGCTTGGTCCCTTTGTGGACAGGCCAACACATCTCCTTTGTAGGGAGGGTAGCGGGGCGGCTGCTCCTCCAGCCGCCTGTCAGGTACTGTTAGGATACAGTGACATAATCTGAGACATTAGGTCTGAGGAAAATTAGTATAGAAAGGTTTTTGGAAGTTATTATGAGTTTAATTTTAAAACAGCCAATTTTGCCCTTAACATTCATTACAGTCTATGGAGAATGCCCCAAGCCAAGATGGAGGTCCTCAGTCTAAGTTCTGATTGGCTGGTGATTGTTTATAGGGAAGACAATGAACATTCTAAACTGCCTTTCATCGTCTTTGCCCAGCTGAGAGGTCGCGTATTAAGCTGCTCCTGCTTAACTTGTTCAGGGGTTTCAAGTTTCAAGCGGTCGAGCGGCTTATTTGAAAAAGCAAACAGGAATCTTGCGGAGATTCATTTTGGCACGGAACAGGAGTAAGAAGATTTCGAGTTATCCAAGAAAAAAGAAAGGTTTCAAAGACTCTTCACAAGATAAGTCCTTTTAAAACTCAAGACTCTTTCTATAATGTCATTGTAGAAGATTTAATCTGATTTTCAAGTTCATTTGAAAAATATTTACTAAGAACTTTATTGCTGTCGCATGTTTGGCTTTGCTACGCTACGTTTTCTATCAAGCGCGTGGTTTTTCTGTTAACAGAAGCCTGCGCGTGAGAGACTTCGCTTGAGTATCTAGCGCGAGCTCTTTGGTGTCGCGTGATACTCTTGTGCGTGTGTTTTTTCCTACCCGCGGTTGAACTTCAGCGCGTGTGCATCTTGTTTTAAGCGCGTGTGGATTTTTCCCGTTTTTCCGACTTTAGCGCGTGTGCGTGTGATCGCATCTTGGACTAAACGCGTGTGGATTTTTACCCGCGGTTTGTCGTCAGCGCGTGTGCTCGCATATTGGATTAAGCGCGTGTGGATTTTTACCCGCGGTTTGTCGTCAGCGCGTGTGCTAGCATATTGGACTAAGCGCGTGTGGATTTTTACCCGCGGTTTGTCGTCAGCGCGTGTGCTCGCATCTTGGACTAAGCGCGTGTGGATTTTTACCCGCGGTTTGTCGTCAGCGCGTGTATTCGCATCCTGGACTAAGCGCGTGTGGATTTTTACCCGCGGTTGAACTTCAGCGCGTGTGCGTGCTTTCGTTTAATCGCGTGTGGATTTTTTCTGTGATTTCGATTTAGCACGTGTGGTTTTTTTTCCTGCGGTTTGATCTACAGCGCTTCAACGATCTTCACTCAGTTTGGATCCCTATGCGAGTTCAAGAGATTTCCACGTGAGATTTTTGACGCAAGTTTCAAGAACTGTTAATTTAAGTAAAAACACTCTAAAAAGAAATTTATAAGAAGAAATATAAATACTTTCCAGAAACACTAGAACTTCCATTTACTTTTAATCAACTTAAGACTTTGTTCAAGCTTCTTGAGTTTAAAGAAGATTACCTGCAAAGTTAATTTCACATTCATGGACCTACTAAGAAGGCTGAATGATCGTTGAGATTCAAGTCAACTAGTAAGGAAGTCTAGTCAGCTTATCACTTCTCTGGGCATATTGTAGAGAAGTTCCAGGTATGGTTTTTACTTTATTTGGTAAAGGATATTGATACTTAAGGTTAGTATAGTGCCTCATGAATAACAAGGTGTATTATATGTTTATGTTTTACCACAGGTGAAGAACCAGCTAGTCTTAGCTTCCAGCCTGGTGTTTGTTAATTTGTCCCTTCCCCCTTTCCCCTGGAAGTGAGGTAAACTGAGCAGTTTATAGTATCAGCTCAGAGTGCCACATTTTGGGTGGATTGTCGGGGGCTCAGCAGCTTCTGCAGACACCAGGATCTCAGCCTGACAGAATGAAAGGCCAATAAAAAGAAAAAGTCTGCCCAAGCTGTATGAACCCCGACGAGACAGCCATGGAGGCATTGGGAGAAATGGTTAGGGAAATTAGGGAAGAGTTACGGGTGGCTCATCGAGAATACTCAAATCTTAATAAAAGAATAGATGAGTTAAATTTAAAGGTAACACAAATACAAGAAAAGGAAGTTTCGGAAGGTGCAGGAAACCCACCTGAGCTGGTGAGAGTAGGGGAAGAACAAGAACATAGACTTTCAAGGGAAGTGGTGGGTGGTTTAGGAACTTTAGTTATGCCTGTTCCTTTGGCTGCTCCTGAGCGTTTTTTGGGAGATCCGAGAAAGTTTCAAATTTTTCAGACTCAGTGCGAATTACATTTCTTAAGTCGTCCCGAGTTATTTTCAACGGATGCTTCCAAGGTCACATTTACATTATCTTATTTATCAGGAGAAGCATCTGCGTGGGGAAGTCTCTTGGTGAGTCAAAAGAGTTTGGCTTTGAATAATTATTCCCTGTTCCAGACCGAATTTAAAAAGATGTTTGATAAGAGACAGGTATCTCTAGAGGTAGATGGAGAACTACTGGAGTTGCGTCAGGGAGGAAAGGAGTTGATTTCTTATATCACTCAATTTAGAACTTTAATTTTAGAGAGTAGATGGCCAGAGGAGAAGAGGGCTTCCTTATTTTATCGGGGCTTAAAAGATGAATTGAAAGATGCTTTGGCTGGTGTTTTGGAACGACCAACTACTTTAGATGCTCTAATTGATTTGGTGGTTCGGTTAGATTTTCGTTTAACCGAAAGACGTTTAGAGCGTAGACGTTCTCAGGGGGAAGGTAGGTTTCCAGGAAGAGTAGAGAGATCTAAGGTTGAGGTGGTGAACAGGGAAGTTAAGTCAAAGGGAAATGAGCTGCAGAGTCGGGTGAGAGGTCCGTTGTCAAAGGAAGAGAAGACAAGAAGAAGGGAGAATAATTTGTGCCTATACTGCGGTAGGAGTGGTCATTTCCTTGAAAACTGTCCTTTTACCTCCAAGAAGATCTTCAATTCTTCAGGCAGAGTACAACAAGTTGCTAACACGATACAGACAGCTGTTCCTCATATAACTGTAAACGTATCCTTAATGTTTGAAAAGAAAATCTTAGGTTCTGGGCCAATTATTATTGATTCAGGGGCTACAGGAAATTTTATGGACAGAGGATTGGCAAAGAGTTTAGGTGTTCCTTTAGTGGCTAAGAAAGAAGTTGAGCAGGTAAGGGCAGTTGATGGTACATCTCTTTCTTCAGGTCCAATCACTCATAATACAGAGGTACTTGAGATGGAGTTAACTGGAGGTCATAAGGAAACTATCTCTTTTGAATTAATTGATGCTCCAATCTTGAAAATAATCTTGGGTATGCCCTGGCTTACTCTGCATAATCCTAGAATTGATTGGAGTGCAAGAATTGTATCCCTAGAATCAACTTTTTGTAAGGAACATTGTTTCTTAGGGAAAAGTCATGGAGAGGAAGAAAGATTTGTGAATTCTGTTTCGTTTTCACTTGCAGAAAGAGGGGCAATAGGTTTTGATGTTGGAGCAGTAGTGGGTGAACTTCCTACTTGTTATCAAGATTTTTGGGATGTATTTGATGAAAAGGAAGCTGGAGAGTTGCCTCCTCATAGACTGTTTGACTGCAGGATAGATTTGGAGCCTGGAGCTATTTTACCTAGCAGTAGGGTTTATACCCTGACAGAAAAAGAGAATGACTATTTGAAAGAATACTTAAAGGAAAATTTGGCTAAGGGTTTTATTCGGCACTCTCAATCGCCGGCTGCCTCACCATTGTTTTTTGTGCCAAAATCTGACGGTTCCCTCAGAACTTGTATAGATTATAGGGCGGTAAATAGAATGACAGTAAAAAATAGGTATCCGCTCCCTCTCATCTCTGAGATGTTAAATCAAATTCAAGGTGCCACCATTTTTTCTAAATTGGATTTAAGGGGGGCTTATCATCTGGTACGAGTTCAAGAGGGGGATGAGTGGAAGACGGCATTTAAGACCAGATTTGGCCTGTACGAGTACCAAGTGATGCCATTCGGTCTTTGCAATGCCCCAGCGGCTTTTCAATTTTTTATCGATGAGGTTCTTCGGGAATTTCTTGATATTTTTGTTATTGTTTATATTGACGATATTTTGATTTTTTCCCAAAGTTTGGAGAAACACAAAATTCACGTTCGACAGGTCTTGAAAAAATTGAGAGAGAATAATCTTTACGCTAAATTGGAGAAGAGTCAGTTCCATACGAATTCGGTGGAATTTTTAGGTTTTGTGATCACTCCTAGTGGTCTGGAAATGAATCCGAAAAAGGTGGAAGCGGTTCGTGATTGGCCTATTCCAACGAAGGTGAAGGAGATCCAGAGTTTTTTGGGATTTGCCAACTTTTACCGAAGATTCATTGAAGGCTTCTCCAGTTTGGTGACTCCAATTACTCGACTTTTGAAGAATGGAGTTCCTTTTGTTTGGGACGTTAAGGCTAATGAGGCTTTTAAAGTATTGAAGGAGAAATTCACAACTACTCCTATCTTAATTCATCCTGATACTTCCAAGCCATTTTTTGTAGAGGCTGATGCTTCCAATGTGGCAATGGGAGCAGTGTTGTCGCAGAGGCATAATGTTACTGGACAATTGCATCCTGTGGCCTACTTTTCTCAGAGGTTCTCACCAGCGGAAGAAAATTATACCATTTCAGATCGCGAGCTTCTTGCTATCAAAGCAGCATTTGAAGAATGGCGACATTTTTTAAAAGGAGCACGTCATACTGTGACAGTATTAACCGATCACCGAAACTTACTCTTTTTGAAGACAGCAAGAACTCTGACACCTCGACAACTAAGGTGGTCTTTATTTTTTGCAGATTATGATTTTATAGTTACTTTTAAGCCAGGAAATCAAAATAAAAAAGCAGATGCTCTGTCACGACAATTTCCAGAAAGTGAAGTTAAGTCGGTTTGTGAGTCACTTCCTCTGATCGCTCCAGAACGTTTTGTTCTTGCTGGAATTGAGAAAGAAAACGAAATCTTCAAACAAGTACGAGAATCCATATCTGAGAGACAACTTGAACATTGGGTTCGTTTGGATCCAGCTCGCAAGATTAAAGATGGTTTACCTTATCTGGACGACAGACTCTATTTACCATCTATTGAACTTAGAGAAAAGATTTTGAAGGAATGTCACGATTCAGTTCTGGCAGGACATCCAGGATATCGAAAAACACTTGAGTTGGTCAGAAGACATTTTTGGTGGGAGAAAATTCGACAAGATACTCTTAATTTTGTTAAGACCTGTGAAGTTTGTGCTAGATCTAAGAACCTCATCGGAAAGCCTTCTGGGTTATTGGAACCGTTGCCAGTTCCACCGCGGCCTTGGTATTCAGTGTCTTTAGATTTCATCACGGATCTACCACTAGATAAGGGGTGTACATCAGTATTGGTTGTAGTGGATTTACTCACTAAAGAAGCACATTTCATTCCAATGAAGGGTGAGGTTACCGCTGATAGTTTAGCTCACAGTTTCTTACAAGAAGTAGTTAAACTGCATGGAATTCCCAGTCAGGTCATCTCAGACAGAGGGTCTCAATTTATTTCTAAATTTTGGAGAGCTTTCTGTAAGAGATTGGGAGTTGAGGTATGCCTATCATCCGGTTACCATCCCGAAACCAATGGGCAAGTGGAAAGGATAAATCAGGAGTTGGAGAAATATTTGAGATGTTATCTACAGACAGGGGAAGAGTGGGTAGATATGTTGTGGGTGGCAGAATTTGCATATAACAACTGTAGTAAGGATGCCACCTCAATGTCTCCATTTTATTTGGGACGAGGTTTTCATCCTCGTTTTCTTAGTATAGAGATCGATTATGATGCTGAAAACCCGGAAGTGGAAAAGAGACTAGAGATCATGAAAAGAAATTTGGAGAAGGCAAAAGGGGTGTTGGTGGAGAGTAAACAAAAATATAAAAGATTTGCGGACCTTAAAAGAAAGACTAGTCCCCAGTATAGGGAGGGAGATTTGGTATGGTTATCAACCAAATTTTTGAGAATTAAGAGAAGAAATAAGTTTTGCCCTCGTTTTGTAGGGCCGTTTGTGGTTGAAAGGGTGATAAATCCAGTGGCTGTTCGCCTTAGATTACCAAGACACATGAAAACTCATCCAACTTTTCATGTTAGCTTGTTGAAACCAGTGGTTAAAGGAACTAGATTGACACCTACTCCTTCACCAGTTGTATTTGAGGAAGATGATTCAGAAGAATTTGTAGTTAAGAAAATTCTGGACTCTAGAATAGTGAGAGGAAAGCTACAGTATCTCCTTGATTGGGAGGGTTTTGGTCCTGAAGAACGCACTTGGGAGAAAGCAAGTGATGTACATGCTCCTCATTTGGTTAAAAAATTCCATAAGAAATTTCCATTGAAAAAAGGCCCAGGGACTGGGCGTTAGAAGGGGGGTACTGTCAGGTACTGTTAGGATACAGTGACATAATCTGAGACATTAGGTCTGAGGAAAATTAGTATAGAAAGGTTTTTGGAAGTTATTATGAGTTTAATTTTAAAACAGCCAATTTTGCCCTTAACATTCATTACAGTCTATGGAGAATGCCCCAAGCCAAGATGGAGGTCCTCAGTCTAAGTTCTGATTGGCTGGTGATTGTTTATAGGGAAGACAATGAACATTCTAAACTGCCTTTCATCGTCTTTGCCCAGCTGAGAGGTCGCGTATTAAGCTGCTCCTGCTTAACTTGTTCAGGGGTTTCAAGTTTCAAGCGGTCGAGCGGCTTATTTGGAAAAGCAAACAGGAATCTTGCGGAGATTCATTTTGGCACGGAACAGGAGTAAGAAGATTTCGAGTTATCCAAGAAAAAAGAAAGGTTTCAAAGACTCTTCACAAGATAAGTCCTTTTAAAACTCAAGACTCTTTCTATAATGTCATTGTAGAAGATTTAATCTGATTTTCAAGTTCATATGAAAAATATTTACTAAGAACTTTATTGCTGTCGCATGTTTGGCTTTGCTACGCTACGTTTTCTATCAAGCGCGTGGTTTTTCCGTTAACAGAAGCCTGCGCGTGAGAGACTTCGCTTGAGTATCTAGCGCGAGCTCTTTGGTGTCGCGTGATACTCTTGTGCGTGTGTTTTTTCCTACCCGCGGTTGAACTTCAGCGCGTGTGCATCTTGTTTTAAGCGCGTGTGGATTTTTCCCGTTTTTCCGACTTTAGCGCGTGTGCGTGTGATCGCATCTTGGACTAAACGCGTGTGGATTTTTACCCGCGGTTTGTCGTCAGCGCGTGTGCTCGCATATTGGATTAAGCGCGTGTGGATTTTTACCCGCGGTTTGTCGTCAGCGCGTGTGCTAGCATATTGGACTAAGCGCGTGTGGATTTTTACCCGCGGTTTTTCGTCAGCGCGTGTGCTCGCATTTTGGACTAAGCGCGTGTGGATTTTTACCCGCGGTTTGTCGTCAGCGCGTGTATTCGCATCCTGGACTAAGCGCGTGTGGATTTTTACCCGCGGTTGAACTTCAGCGCGTGTGCGTGCTTTCGTTTAATCGCGTGTGGATTTTTTCTGTGATTTTGATTTAGCGCGTGTGGTTTTTTTTCCTGCGGTTTAATCTACAGCGCTTCAACGATCTTCACTCAGTTTGGATCCCTATGCGAGTTCAAGAGATTTCCACGTGAGATTTTTGACGCAAGTTTCAAGAACTGTTAATTTAAGTAAAAACACTCTAAAAAGAAATTTATAAGAAGAAATATAAATACTTTCCAGAAACACTAGAACTTCCATTTACTTTTAATGAACTTAAGACTTTGTTCAAGCTTCTTGAGTTTAAAGAAGATTACCTGCAAAGTTAATTTCACATTCATGGACCTACTAAGAAGGCTGAATGATCGTTGAGATTCAAGTCAACTAGTAAGGAAGTCTAGTCAGCTTATCACTTCTCTGGGCATATTGTAGAGAAGTTCCAGGTATGGTTTTTACTTTATTTGGTAAAGGATATTGATACTTAAGGTTAGTATAGTGCCTCATGAATAACAAGGTGTATTATATGTTTATGGTTTACCACAGGTGAAGAACCAGCTAGTCTTAGCTTCCAGCCTGGTGTTTGTTAATTTGTCCCTTCCCCCTTTCCCCTGGAAGTGAGGTAAACTGAGCAGTTTATAGTATCAGCTCAGAGTGCCACATTTTGGGTGGATTGTCGGGGGCTCAGCAGCTTCTGCAGACACCAGGATCTCAGCCTGACACCGCCGCAGCAAGCAAGCTCCGCTCAGAGCGAGTTTGCGTCTGTATTGCTTTGGGCGCATTGTCTGTCTTCTTCCTGCTGATGGATGTTATCCATCAGCTGTGATTATTGGATACCGAGGCTGGAGCCTCATTACTCCATCCTCTCGGGTTGAGTGTGTAGTGGTGGGTTAGGACTCTTCTTGGTCTGAGTGGACTTGTCATTCGCTTTTCTTCTTCCTGCCGATAGATGTTATCCATTAGCTGTGATTATTGGATACCGAGGCTGGAGCCTCATTACTCCATCCTCTCAGGTTGAGTGTGGAGTTGTGGGTTAGGATTCTTCTTGGTCTGTGTGGACTTGTCACTCGCCTTTCTTCTTCCTGCCGATAGATGTTATCCATCAGCTGTGATTATTGGATACCGAGGCTGGAGCCTCATTACTCCATCCTCTCGGGTTGAGTGTGTAGTCGTGGGTTAGGACTCTTCTTGGTCTGTGTGGACTTGTCACTCGCCTTTCTTCTTCCTGCTGATAGATGTTATCCATCAGCTGTGATTATTGGATACCGGGCCTGGAGCCTCATGACTCCACCCTCTCGGGTTGAGTGTGTAGTCGTGGGTTAGGATTCTTCTTGGTCTGTGTGGACTTGTCACTCGCCTTTCTTCTTCCTGCCGATAGATGTTATCCATCAGCTGTGATTATTGGATACCGAGGCTGGAGCCTCATTACTCCATCCTCTCGGGTTGAGTGTGTAGTCGTGGGTTAGGACTCTTCTTGGTCTGTGTGGACTTGTCACTCGCCTTTCTTCTTCCTGCTGATAGATGTTATCCATCAGCTGTGATTATTGGATACCGAGGCTGGAGCCTCATTACTCCATCTTCTAGGGTTGAGTCTGTAGTGGTGAGTTAGGACTCTTCTTGGTCTGTGTGGACTTGTCATTCGCTTTTCTTCTTCCTGCTGATAGATGTTATCCATCAGCTGTGATTATTGGATACCGAGGCTGGAGCCTCATTACTCCATCTTCTAGGGTTGAGTCTGTAGTGGTGAGTTAGGACTCTTCTTGGTCTGTGTGGACTTGTCATTCGCTTTTCTTCTTCCTGCTGATAGATGTTATCCATCAGCTGTGATTATTGGATACCGGGCCTGGAGCCTCATTACTCCATCTTCTCGGGTTGAGTGTGTAGTCGTGGGTTAGGACTCTTCTTGGTCTGTGTGGACTTGTCACTCGCCTTTCTTCTTTCTGCCGATAGATGTTATCCATCAGCTGTGATTATTGGATACCGAGGCTGGAGCCTCATGACTCCATCTTCTCGGGTTGAGTGTGTAGTCGTGGGTTAGGATTCTTCTTGGTCTGTGTGGACTTGTCATTCGCTTTTCTTCTTCCTGCCGATAGATGTTATCCATCAGCTGTGATTATTGGATACCGAGGCTGGAGCCTCATTACTCCATCCTCTCGGGTTGAGTGTGTAGTCGTGGGTTAGGGATCTTCTTGGTCTGTGTGGACTTGTCACTCGCCTTTCTTCTTCCTGCCGATAGATGTTATCCATCAGCTGTGATTTTTGGATACCGAGGCTGGAGCCTCATGACTCCATCCTCTCGGGTTGAGTGTGTAGTCGTGGGTTAGGACTCTTCTTGGTCTGTGTGGACTTGTCACTCGCCTTTCTTCTTCCTGCCGATAGATGTTCCCCATCAGCTGTGATTATTGGATACCGAGGCTTGAGCCTCATGACTCCATCCTCTCGGGTTGAGTGTGTAGTCGTGGGTTAGGACTCTTCTTGGTCTGTGTGGACTTGTCACTCGCCTTTCTTCTTTCTGCTGATAGATGTTATCCATCAGCTGTGATTATTGGATACCGAGGCTGGAGACTCATTACTCCATCCTCTCGGGTTGAGTGTGTAGTCGTGGGTAGGGACTCTTCTTGGTCTGTGTGGACTTGTCACTCGCCTTTCTTCTTCCTGCCGATAGATGTTATCCATCAGCTGTGATTATTGGATACCGAGGCTGGAGCCTCATTACTCCATCCTCTCGGGTTGAGTGTGTAGTCGTGGGTTAGGACTCTTCTTGGTCTGTGTGGACTTGTCACTCGCCTTTCTTCTTCCTGCTGATAGATGTTATCCATCAGCTGTGATTATTGGATACCGGGCCTGGAGCCTCATGACTCCACCCTCTCGGGTTGAGTGTGTAGTCGTGGGTTAGGATTCTTCTTGGTCTGTGTGGACTTGTCACTCGCCTTTCTTCTTCCTGCCGATAGATGTTATCCATCAGCTGTGATTATTGGATACCAAGGCTGGAGCCTCATTACTCCATCCTCTCGGGTTGAGTGTGTAGTCGTGGGTTAGGACTCTTCTTGGTCTGTGTGGACTTGTCACTCGCCTTTCTTCTTCCTGCTGATAGATGTTATCCATCAGCTGTGATTATTGGATACCGAGGCTGGAGCCTCATTACTCCATCTTCTAGGGTTGAGTCTGTAGTGGTGAGTTAGGACTCTTCTTGGTCTGTGTGGACTTGTCATTCGCTTTTCTTCTTCCTGCTGATAGATGTTATCCATCAGCTGTGATTATTGGATACCGAGGCTGGAGCCTCATTACTCCATCTTCTAGGGTTGAGTCTGTAGTGGTGAGTTAGGACTCTTCTTGTCTGTGTGGACTTGTCATTCGCTTTTCTTCTTCCTGCTGATAGATGTTATCCATCAGCTGTGATTATTGGATACCGGGCCTGGAGCCTCATTACTCCATCTTCTCGGGTTGAGTGTGTAGTCGTGGGTTAGGACTCTTCTTGGTCTGTGTGGACTTGTCACTCGCCTTTCTTCTTTCTGCCGATAGATGTTATCCATCAGCTGTGATTATTGGATACCGAGGCTGGAGCCTCATGACTCCATCTTCTCGGGTTGAGTGTGTAGTCGTGGGTTAGGATTCTTCTTGGTCTGTGTGGACTTGTCATTCGCTTTTCTTCTTCCTGCCGATAGATGTTATCCATCAGCTGTGATTATTGGATACCGAGGCTGGAGCCTCATTACTCCATCCTCTCGGGTTGAGTGTGTAGTCGTGGGTTAGGAATCTTCTTGGTCTGTGTGGACTTGTCACTCGCCTTTCTTCTTCCTGCCGATAGATGTTATCCATCAGCTGTGATTTTTGGATACCGAGGCTGGAGCCTCATGACTCCATCCTCTCGGGTTGAGTGTGTAGTCGTGGGTTAGGACTCTTCTTGGTCTGTGTGGACTTGTCACTCGCCTTTCTTCTTCCTGCCGATAGATGTTCCCCATCAGCTGTGATTATTGGATACCGAGGCTTGAGCCTCATGACTCCATCCTCTCGGGTTGAGTGTGTAGTCGTGGGTTAGGACTCTTCTTGGTCTGTGTGGACTTGTCACTCGCCTTTCTTCTTTCTGCTGATAGATGTTATCCATCAGCTGTGATTATTGGATACCGAGGCTGGAGACTCATTACTCCATCCTCTCGGGTTGAGTGTGTAGTCGTGGGTAGGGACTCTTCTTGGTCTGTGTGGACTTGTCACTCGCCTTTCTTCTTTCTGCTGATAGATGTTATCCATCAGCTGTGATTATTGGATATCGAGGCTGGAGACTCATTACTCCATCCTCTCGGGTTGAGTGTGTAGTCGTGGGTAGGGACTCTTCTTGGTCTGTGTGGACTTGTCACTCGCCTTTCTTCTTCCTGCCGATAGATGTTATCCATCAGCTGTGATTATTGGATACCGAGGCTGGAGCCTCATGACTCCATCTTCTCAGGTTGAGTGTGTAGTCGTGGGTAGGGACTCTTCTTGGTCTGTGTGGACTTGTCACTCGCCTTTCTTCTTCCTGCCGATAGATGTTATCCATCAGCTGTGATTATTGGATACCGAGGCTGGAGCCTCATGACTCCATCTTCTCGGGTTGAGTGTGTAGTCGTGGGTAGGGACTCTTCTTGGTCTGTGTGGACTTGTCACTCGCCTTTCTTCTTCCTGCCGATAGATGTAATCCATCAGCTGTGATTATTGGATACCGAGGCTGGAGCCTCATGACTCCATCTTCTCGGGTTGAGTGTGTAGTGGTGAGTTAGGATTCTTCATGGTTTGTGTGGACTTGTCACTCGCCTTTCTTCTTCCTGCTGATAGATGTTATCCATCAGCTGTGATTATTGGATACCGAGGCTGGAGCCTCATGACTCCATCTTCTCGGGTTGAGTGTGTAGTCGTGGGTTAGGATTCTTCGTGGTCTGTGTGGACTTGTCATTCGCTTTTCTTCTTCCTGCCGATAGATGTTATCCATCAGCTGTGATTATTGGATACCAAGGCTGGAGCCTCATGACTCCATCTTCTCGGGTTGAGTGTGTAGTCGTGGGTAGGGACTCTTCTTGGTCTGTGTGGACTTGTCACTCGCCTTTCTTCTTCCTGCTGATAGATGTTATCCATCAGCTGTGATTATTGGATACCGAGGCTGGAGCCTCATGACTCCATCTTCTCGGGTTGAGTGTGTAGTGGTGAGTTAGGATTCTTCATGGTTTGTGTGGACTTGTCACTCGCCTTTCTTCTTCCTGCTGATAGATGTTATCCATCAGCTGTGATTATTGGATACCGAGGCTGGAGCCTCATTACTCCATCCTCTCGGGTTGAGTGTGTAGTCGTGGCTTAGGACTCTTCTTGGTCTGTGTGGACTTGTCATTCGCCTTTCTTCTTCCTGCCGATAGATGTTATCCATCAGCTGTGATTATTGGATACCGAGGCTGGAGCCTCATTACTCCATCCTCTCGGGTTGAGTGTGTAGTCGTGGGTTAGGACTCTTCTTGGTCTGTGTGGACTTGTCATTCGCCTTTCTTCTTCCTGCCGATAGATGTTATCCATCAGCTGTGATTATTGGATACCGAGGCTGGAGCCTCATTACTCCATCCTCTCGGGTTGAGTGTGTAGTCGTGGGTAGGGACTCTTCTTGGTCTGTGTGGGCTTGTCACTCGCCTTTCTTCTTCCTGCCGATAGATGTTATCCATCAGCTGTGATTATTGGATACCGGGCCTGGAGCCTCATTACTCCATCCTCTCGGGTTGAGTGTGTAGTCGTGGGTAGGGACTCTTCTTGGTCTGTGTGGACTTGTCACTCGCCTTTCTTCTTCCTGCTGATAGATGTTATCCATCAGCTGTGATTATTGGATACCGAGGCTTGAGCCTCATTACTCCATCCTCTCGGGTTGAGTGTGTAGTAGTGGGTTAGGATTCTTCTTGGTCTGTGTGGACTTGTCATTCGCTTTTCTTCTTCCTGCCGATAGATGTTATCCATCAGCTGTGATTATTGGATACCGAGGCTTGAGCCTCATTACTCCATCCTCTCGGGTTGAGTGTGTAGTAGTGGGTTAGGATTCTTCTTGGTCTGTGTGGACTTGTCAAAGTAGGGCTGGTTTCACAGGGTCTTTGCTGGATTGTTTGGGGGTAAAGATGCCCGCCCTTTATAGGGGGAGAATTGCCCCAAGCCAACCTCACAAGCGCCATGCTGCCTATGAGCATGCGTTCTCTCCCGCCCCATGCTGCCACTTTAAATTTGCATTCATCACCGTCCTTTGTCGACCGCTTCCTGCCCCTTTGAAATTTGCATGTCTCAATGGGCCAACCATCCTGGCTCCCACTTGACCCTGTTCCATGTTCCTTTGGCCTACCTGCTCGAGGGGGGAGAAGGGTGCCACTTGCTGCCCACCATCAAGGAACAACTGCCTATCCCACCACGCTTAATGCCAGTGCCCTCCATCTTCCTGTACTGTGGCCCTTCAGAGCCTGGGTCGATTGCCCTCACTCTTTAGAGCACACGCTATGCCCTATGCCTCCTGACCAAATACCACTCACACCTTCCAACAAATCTTTTGACCAATCCCCTTGACCAATGTGAGCTCCCACCCACACACGCAGAGCACACCATGGGTCCTTTCTCCCCTGACCAATGACTACCCACCACCTGCAGAGCTCATCCTGCGACCTGTCTCCTGACCATGCCCACCCGGGCCAGGTACCCTAGGGTAAGAAGGTAGACCTTCATCTTTCTATGCAGAACCTTCTAGGGACTTCCACTCTCAGATCTTCGCCAGACTGTCAACCTCCCCCTCCACCCCCAATACATACACTTCACAGCCCCTCCCCCATCTTCAAAACTGATCCTCACAAACGTTAGTCCCTGGTGGGCGGCCATACAAAACACATATTTCATCCTTCTGAGGCAGATGGGTTTCTGGGACAAGATCAACAACTGCAGAACTCTTGTCAGCACAGGGCCTAGAATCTATTCTAAGCACTATAACAGTGATCAGTGGTGCACCCTGGGAACAGCTCTCCGTGCCCCCTGGAAGATTCAATTGGTCCTCCAGTTCACCTGAGTCAAAAACAACGTTTTAAATCAGCTCCCTTCGTTTAATGATGTGTGCTTTTTTCACACACACAATGTTTATTTTGGTGATAGTTACATAGTATCCCATATATGTTAACCAGCATGTGCTTGCCAAACAATGACTACAAGCAGGTGGTTTGAATTTATCATGCAGTATCTTTTGTGTGTCATTAAGTCTTGGAAATATGTTTTCAAACCCAGGGGGGACTTTCTGGCATTTCATAAGTGTCCTTCCATCGTTACATTACATCATATGCCCTGCTTATTACTGCCCTCTTAATAACCGCCCTTCCCCATCAGGCCTTTGTTGATGGATCATTTTGATCCCTGGATAACAATGACTTTCCACTTATATATTACACTAGCAAAGTACCTGTTCTCCGAATGGGTTCTCTAGACAGACATGGTAACAATGATCCTCTAGGTTGCTGTTCCGATTAGGGTATCGCTTGATGTGCTTTGCAACCTGAAGTAAACTGCACTGAGAATGGGTGCGTGTTGCTGGCTGACATACCCCAGAGCAGACGGGGAAGGCAAGAGTTGGTGTGCTGCTGCAAACTGGGACCTTCTGTGCTCTCTCCCCACCTGTTGCCTCACCCTGGCGTGGTGCAGTTCATTGCGTTGCATTGTGGTGAAAAGGTCCCAGATACATGCATTTTAGGGTTGCGGGCCCGTCCTTCTATGACCACATTGATGTTTTGCCAATTTCAGGCAACCGCCTCATGTGTGAAGGTGCTGAAATCCGGGAAACGGGTTGGGGTGTCCAACTGTCATGTAGCCAGTAATGTCTGGAGGGTTCTAACAGGTAACTGTGCAAAATGGGGTGCAGATTGGTGAAACGGTGTGGAATTGTATAAGGAACAACGCTTTGCCACAAACCCAGCCGCCCACAAATGTTTACTTTTATAAATATAGATTAAATTACATTGCATTACATTCATAGTCACCATTCTATGTGCGGAAAGAAATATACAATCACACCTTTTTTGCTAATGGATATTTCTTTAACGATTCATACATTTGCCCGGTTGTTTTAGTAAAATGTTTTTGCTTTTCAAGTCATCGCTATAAAACAGTAATCTTGAAAGCCAAACATTAACAGACATTTGCACCAATAGGACCTGAACAGATGTGTGGTCCAGTGCTTCAGATGCTGGCTGTGCTCAAATCCCAGCTACACCACTTAACTAAAGTGTGTGAGCCTTGGCAAATCCTTGAATCTAATTGCTCCTTATCTGCTGGAGTACTGTTTTCACACAGAACACAAGATGATGTAATAAATAGAACACATGCGTGTAGTTATTAAATGTTAGAAATAGTTATGGTTACCCATGTGAACATACATAACAGATGCAGATGCAGAATTGCAATCATTGCGTTTATTTGTTTAACTCCTGTATTGACTTGACGAGAGTAGCTGGGAGGCAAAGCCTGGCAAAGCCTCCCTGCACCCTATCCTCCCAGCTCCCACGTGCTGAGACTGCCACCGCCCTCGTCCCTGTCTCCCAGCACCCTATCCTTCCAGCTCCTACATGCTGAGACTGCCACCGCCCTCGTCCCTGTCTCCCAGCACCCTATCCTTCCAGCTCCCACGTGCTGAGACTGCCACCGCCCTCGTCCCTGCCTCCCAGCACCCGATCCTCCAGCTCCCACGTGCTGAGACTGCCACCGCCCTCGTCCCTGTCTCCCAGCACCCTATCCTCCCAGCTCCCACGTGCTGAGACTGCCACCGCCCTCGTCCCTGTCTCCCTATCCTTCCAGCTCCTACATGCTGAGACTGCCACCGCCCTCGTCCCTGTCTCCCAGCACCCTATCCTTCCAGCTCCCACGTGCTGAGACTGCCACCGCCCTCGTCCCTGCCTCCCAGCACCCGATCCTCCAGCTCCCACGTGCTGAGACTGCCACCGCCCTCGTCCCTGTCTCCCAGCACCCTATCCTTCCAGCTCCTACATGCTGAGACTGCCACCGCCCTCGTCCCTGTCTCCCAGCACCCTATCCTTCCAGCTCCCACGTGCTGAGACTGCCACCGCCCTCGTCCCTGTCTCCCAGCACCCTATCCTTCCAGCTCCTACATGCTGAGACTGCCACCGCCCTCGTCCCTGTCTCCCAGCACCCTATCCTTCCAGCTCCCATGTGCTGAGACTGCCACCGCCCTCGTCCCTGTCTCCCAGCACCCTATCCTCCCAGCTCCCACGTGCTGAGACTGCCACCGCCCTCGTCCCTGTCTCCCTATCCTTCCAGCTCCTACATGCTGAGACTGCCACCGCCCTCGTCCCTGTCTCCCAGCACCCTATCCTTCCAGCTCCCACGTGCTGAGACTGCCACCGCCCTCGTCCCTGCCTCCCAGCACCCGATCCTCCAGCTCCCACGTGCTGAGACTGCCACCGCCCTCGTCCCTGTCTCCCAGCACCCTATCCTTCCAGCTCCTACATGCTGAGACTGCCACCGCCCTCGTCCCTGTCTCCCAGCACCCTATCCTTCCAGCTCCCACGTGCTGAGACTGCCACCGCCCTCGTCCCTGTCTCCCAGCACCCTATCCTTCCAGCTCCTACATGCTGAGACTGCCACCGCCCTCGTCCCTGTCTCCCAGCACCCTATCCTTCCAGCTCCCACGTGCTGAGACTGCCACCGCCCTCGTCCCTGTCTCCCAGCACCCTATCCTTCCAGCTCCCACGGGCTGAGACTGCCACCGCCCTCGTCCCTGTCTCCCAGCACCCTATCCTTCCTGCGGCCACAGGCTGAGGCTGTCACCACCCTCGTCCCTGCCTCCCAGCACCCTGTCCTAGCCTCTAGCTCCTACGTGCTGAGACTGCCACCACCCTCGTCCCTGTCTCCCAGCACCCTATCCTTCCAGCTCCTACATGCTGAGACTGCCACCGCCCTCGTCCCTGTCTCCCAGCACCCTATCCTTCCAGCTCCCACGTGCTGAGACTGCCACCGCCCTCGTCCCTGTCTCCCAGCACCCTATCCTTCCTGCGGCCACGGGCTGAGGCTGTCACCACCCTCGTCCCTGTCCCCCAGCACCCTATCCTCCCAGCTCCCACGTGCTGAGACTGCCACCGCCCTTGTCCCTGTCTCCCAGCACTCTATCCTCCCAGCTCCCATGGGCTGAGACTGCCACCGCCCTCGTCCCTTCCTCCAAGCACAATATCCTCCAGCTCCCACGTGCTGAGACTGCCACCACCCTCGTCCCTGTCTCTCAGTACCCTATCCTTCCAGCGCCCACGGACTGAGACTGCCACTGCCCTCGTCCCTGTCTCCCAGCACCCTATCCTTCCAGCAGCTATGGGCTGAGACTGCCACCACCCTCGTCCCTGTCTCCCAGCACCCTATCCTTCCAGCGGCCACGGGCTGAGACTGCCACCGCCCTCATCCCTGTCTCCCAGCACCCTAGCCTCCCAGCTCCCACATGCTGAGACTGCCACCGCCCTCGTCCCGGCCTCGCAGCACCCTGTCATATCCTTCCAGCGCCCACGGGCTGAGACTGCCACTGCCCTCGTCCCTGTCTCCCAGCACCATATTCTCCCAGCTCCCACGTGCTGAGACTGCCACCGCCCTCGTCCCTGCCTCCCAGCACCCGATCCTCCAGCTCCCACGTGCTGAGACTGCCACCGCCCTTGTCCCTGTCTCCCAGCAGCCTATCCTTCCAGCGCCCACGGGCTGAGACTGCCATCGCCCTCGTCCCTGTCTCCCAGCACCCTATCGTTCCAGCGGCCACGGGCTGAGACTGCCACCACCCTCGTCCCTGTCTCCCAGCACCCTATTGTTCCAGCGGCCACAGGCTGAGACTGCCACCGCCCTCCTCCCTGTCTCCCAGCACCCTATCCTCCCAGCTCCCACGTGCTGAGACTGCCACTGCCCTCGTACCTGTCTCCCAGCACCCTATCCTCCCAGCTCCCACGTGCTAAGACTGCCACCGCCCTCGTCCCGGCCTCCAAGCACCCTGTCATATCCTTCCAGCGCCCACGGGCTGAGACTGCCACTGCCCTCATCCCTGTCTCCCTGCATCATATCTTCCCAGCTCCCACGTGCTGAGACTGCAACCGCCCTCGTCCCTTCCTCCCAGAACCATATCCTCCAGCTCCCACATGCTGACACTGCCACCACCCTCGTCCCTGTCTCTCAGCACCCTATCCTCCAGCTCCCACGTGCTGAAACTGCCACCGCCCTCGTCCCTTCTTCCCAGCACCATATCCTCCAGCTCCCATGTGCTGACACTGCCACCGCCCTCGTCCCTGTCTCCCAGCACCCTATCCTCCAGCTCCAATGTGCTGAGACTGCCACCACCCTCGTCCCTTCCTCCCAGCACCATAAACTCCAGCTTCCACGTGCTGAGACTGCTACCACCCTCATTCCTGTCTCCCAGCACCCTATACTTCCAGCGCCCATGGGCTGAGACTGCCACCACCCTCATCCTGGCCTCCCAGCACCCTATCCTCCCGCTCCCACGTGCTGAGACTGCCACTACCCTTGTCCCGGCCTCCCAGCACCCTGTCCTATCCTTCCAGCGCTCACGGGCTGAGACTGCCACCACCCTCATCCCTTCCTCCCAGGACCCTATCCTTCTAGCTCCCACGTGCTGAGACTGCCAACGCCCTTGTCCCTGTCTCCCAGCACCCTATCCTTCCAGCGCCCATGGCTGAGACTGGCACCGCCCTCGTCCCTTCCTCCCAGCACCATATCCTCCAGCTCCCACGTGCTGAGACTACCACCGCTCTCGTCCCTTCCACCCAGCACCATATCCTCCAACTCCCACGTGCTGAGACTGCCACCTCCCTCGTCCCTGTCTCTCAGCACCCAATGCTCCCAGCTCCCACGTGCTGAGACTGCCACCGCCCTCGTACCTGCCTCCCAGCACCCTATCTTCCCAACTCCCATGTGCTGAGATGGCCACCGCCCTCGTCCCTGTCTCCCAGCACCCTATCCTTCCAGCGCCCACGTGCTGAGACTGCCACCGCCCTCATCCCTGTCTCCCAGCACCCTATCTTCCCAGCTCCCACATGCTGAGACTGCCACCGCCCTCGTCCCTGTTTCCCAGCACCCTATGACCCAGGCCCCGGGCCGCATGAAATGCGGGACGATAGAGGGTCTGGGAGTTTAGGCGCGGGTGGGGGGAAAACGGCGCTAAAGCGTAGGGAGGGGCGTCCGAATGGCGCCACAAGAAACAAAAGCCCAGGAAGGGCAGGAAACGGCACCTGGTAAGGTGCAAATTGTAACAGCAAGAGGTCAGGGGGTAACCCGGCCGCCCCTAGGAAGGAACAAAAGGCCAGGGGGGTATAAGTAAGCCTGGGAAAAGGAGAGGCGGCACAAACCAGGTAAGAGCTCACCTCTCTCGGGTAGGCTCTTGGTACCTGGAGAAGGGGAAGGAAAAACGTTTGCTCTTGCGGGCTCACGCGTTTTCTACCTCTCTAGAAGTTGAGACTACCGCGGCGGCCACAACGATACCGGAGCGAGAGAGAAGGATACTTTTGCAGTTGCCAAACGGAAGCACGTCCGACAGAATTCAGACGAGAAGGATGGCGGAAGGAAGAGCGAAGAGGGCCCGAGAATTCTCAGAATGGGCAAGAAAGGCAGAGAAGGAGTATGGAGCACAATGGGTGCTAGAAGTAATGCAGAAAGAAGAAAGAGCGAAGGCAACATCACCTCTGCTGTTCATAGAGCACAGCAGCAGCGAAGGTGAAGACGAGGTACCGCAGGGACAGAAAAGGGGGAGAAGGGAGTCAAAAAGAGCAGAGGAACAGATGGAGGCACCGACCAAGAGAAAGAAAAAAGATAAAAAGAAAGGTACTGTGAATAATAATGTGGGGAATAAAATAGTAAAAATGTTAAAAAATTGCGTCACGGTTTCGGGTAAGTCGCCCAGAACCAACGACAAGAAGAGCAGACGGGGGAAGAAAAGCAGGGAAGAGTGGCAGGGGAGTTCATCAGAAGAATCAAGCAGTGATGACGAAGAAAGGGATCACCTAAAAGCTTGGGTAAAATGGAGAGGAGTGGTGAGCAAAGAAAGGCGGAGTGGGGTACGGGGGGCAGGGGCAGAACCCAGAGAGGCCCCGGTCCCTACCCCACAGTTCACCAGCTGAGCCCAGGGAAGCCCCGGTCCCGGCACCACAAGGGGTACCAGTAGTCCCGGTGCCCCAAGGAGCACCAATTGTATCGACACCACAAGGTGTGCCGGTAGGGCCGAACATAGAGGCAGGGGCCACACCACCGGGGGCAGCTCCGCCGGTGGCAGCGGTAGAAAATGAGGCGCCACTCATGACGAAATATGGCAGGCCAACCATGGGTAAAGACACACAGGGCAGGTCAATGAAGGCGATGGCCTGGTACATAAATGACAAAGTAAAGGAAAAAATCTGGAGAAAAGAATTGATCGATATATTTACATTATTAGATTGTCAAAAGAGGGGGATGAATGTAGCACTGGAGGACATGAAAGAAGATGAAACAAGCTTACTAAAAAAGGGGCCAGTAGTAAGGAACTTTGATAATTGGATGTCGGCCTTCACCATAATGTCTACAATCATATTACAAAAATTCCTGGAAGACGGGGTAGCGTTAGTGGCATATCAACAGAGGGTGATAAAGGTCCACGCAGCATTTGGAGGGGACGCATGGCTGTAGTATGACCATGAGTTCAGAAAGGAGATGGACTGCTTTCCGGATATGGGCTGGGACGAAGAAAACTTTAACCTCTACATTTTTAACGTGCTAAAGAAAAAATGGGATTCCAAGGAGCGGAGCACAGGGGGACAGCAGAGAAGGCAGTACTGGCAGAATGATTACAAAACAGATTATAGATCGAGTGGCAGAAGGTATGAATCCAGCTATGACAGGAATAGAGACCAGAGTTTTCGGAGCAGAAATTACGGGTCACAGAGAGGATGGCAGAGCAGCCTGCCCCCGACAACACAGGGTGGGGGCAGTGGGAGCACGGGGACGGCACGAGCGGAACCAGGGCAATGCAGGAGCTTTGAAAAGGGAGTACCATGCAGCTGGGGATGGAAGTGCAAATTCAGCCACAAGTGCGAGAGATGCAAGGGTGACCACAGCAGCTCCAAGTGCACAAGGGCCGCAGCTCCAAGCGGCAGAAGAGACGAGACGCGGAAATGAAAACTGGGGCAGGAAAGGGGCCACGCCTGTGAAAATTGAGAAGATGGAAAGGTGGCTCCGGAAATACCCCGATCAAGAAGCGGCGGACAAATCAGACAAGGCTTTAGAGAAGGGTTCAACATCTCGTTAACCAGGCAGGGAGCACAAGACATTCCTAGGAATCTAAAATCAGCAATCGAAAACAGGGAGATAGTGACCAGTAAGATCAGGAAGGAAGTAGAACTGGGGAGGGTTGTGGGCCCATTCACAGCCCTACCATTCGAAGAATTTGTATGCTCCCCGTTAGGGCTGGTGCTGAAAAAAGAGGGGGGGAATACAGGTTGATACACCACCTGTCCTACCCTCCAGGTGCCTCGGTAAACGACGGCATTGCTCAGAGCGAAGCGACAGTAGCATATTCAGACTTCGAGGAGGCAGTGGAATTGGTCAGAAAAGCAGGGGAAGGGGCATGGATGGCGAAAGCAGACATTTAATCGGCATTTCGCCTGTTGCCAGTCAACAGCAGATCACAAAGATGGTTATGTATGCATTGGGAGGGGGAATACTTCATCGACAAATGCCTTCCAATGGGGTGCGCCATCTCATGCGCATATTTCGAGAGGGTGAGTTCATTCTTACAATGGACAGTGGCACAGGAAATGAGGGAGTCCATGATGGTGCATTACCTAGACGATTTTTTATTTGTCAGCCCCAAAGGTGCGTATATATGCAGGGCAACCCTGGACAAGTTGGTAGAAATAACAAGCGAGTGGGGTATTCCTCTAGCGAAGGAGAAAACGATGGGGCCAACACAGGTTATCCAATTCCTAGGTATAGAGATTGACTCGAACAAGGGGAGGTGTCGGATCCCGGAGGAAAAAGTGACAGAGCTGCTACAGACAATAAAGGAACTACAAGGAAGAAACAAAGCAACAGGGAGGGAATTGCAAGCGCTGGCAGGGAAACCGAACTTCGCAGGAAGAGTCATACCTCAGGGGAAGGTGTTCCAGAGAAGGATCGAACTGAAAACGAGAGGAGCTACCAAAGGGCACCACAGGGTCAGGCTACGAGGGGGAATCAAGAGAGACCTGGAAGTATGGGCAGACTTTCTGAAAAACTTCAGGGGGGCAGTAATATGGCGCTCACCAGTGAACGATGAAGGTAAAATGGTGTTGTTCACTGACGCAGCCGGTGGCTTCGGTTTTGGCGCAATACTGGGGAAAAAATGGTGTGCAGACAAGTGGCCAAAATCATGGCAAGTGGCGGGATGGACAAAGAACATAACGCTGCTGGAGCTCTTCCCGATATGGGTTGCGTTATGCGCATGGGGGGAGGAGCTAGGCAACAAGGAGTTGGCGGTATGGTCAGATAACACGGCGGTGGTGCACGTGTTAAACAAGGGAAGTGCGTCATGCAGTATAGTATTGGAATTGATGAGGGCAATAAATCTGGAAAGCCTAAAAATGAATACATGCATAAAGGCGAGGCATATCGCAGGGGAGGAAAATGTGGTGGCTGATGCAATCTCTCGCTTTCAGTGGGAGAAATTCAGGGAGCAGAGACCGGGCGCCAACAAGGAAAGAACGCCCACGCCGTGGAAGGCCTGGGTCCCATTAGAGGCACTAGAAAGGAAAGCACGGTTGGCCTCAAGGTCTACTCAAAAGAGGTGGGAGAAGAACGGAGAAAAGAAAGGGTCATCGACAAGCTGACCAGAAATGCCCTGACATACAAGACGGGTAAGCAGTACGTAGAGCATGTAAAAGATGTGTTGATGGAAACAGGTGTAAAAGAGGTGGAAAAAATTCAACGGAAAAAATGTGTGAATTTCTTGAAGGGGCATTTGCCAAAGGAAAAAAGAAAAGCTGGGCAGCAGCGCACCTGGCGGCGGTGGCATATACCACAAAAGTGGCGGGCATACCGGACCCGACTGACAGCGCTAAGATAAAATACGCTATGAGGGGATGGGCGAAGTTAGAGGGGAAGAAACCAGATAGCAGAAGGCCGGTAAATTTTGGGAAGTTGATAATTTTACTGAAAGTGCTACAAGACACGTGCAGCAGCACGTACGAAACCGCGCTGTTCAGGGCAGCATTTGCGCTAGCTTACTATGGGGCTTTCAGAATAGGGGAACTGGTGGCCAGGAATACGGTGGCAGGAGATGGCCTGGCAAGAAAGGACGTTAGTATGGGTATCAAGGGGATGTCGATAATGCTAAGGAAATCTAAGACAGACCAAATGGGGAAGGGGAGAGCAATAGATCTCAATTGCATCAGAGAAAAGGGCCACTGTCCCAGATGCATCACCCAAGAATTCCTAGATCTGCGACCAGAGGTCGACGGACAGTTATTGATCCATAGGGACGGCAGCGCGCTCAGCAGGTACCAGTTTCAGGCAGTATTAAAACAGGCGGTGGCGAAAGTGGGATGGGATCCAGCCGAGTTTGGGACACACTCTTTCAGGATAGGGGCAGCAACCTCTGCGTGGGCGGGGGGACTGGGAGCAAAGGGGGTGAGACGAATTGGGGGATGGAAGTCGCAATGTTTTAAGAAATATATAAGGGAGGAACTGATATGACACTTATCTCCCCCGTTTCCACAGAGGTCGGACCCTACAAATCGGCGTGGATAGTGGGGCACTCTTTTGTGACCCAGGCAGGCAGGTGGCTGGAAGAGGTGAAGCAAGGACTACATTTCAGGAACACAATTACGTCATGGTGGGGCCTCCCGGGATGCACTGGGAGGACATCCACGACAGGCTATCGGACCTGATAGGTTTCAGGGAACCCCCCGGGTACCTGGTTATACATCTACGGGGGAATGACCTGGTGAGCACGAACAGGGGTAAATTGCAAAGGAATATCTGTGAGTCACTGCATAGCATAGCCCGCAGCTGGTGGAAAACCGAGATTTTTATGTCGGAGATAATACCCAGAAGGATCTGGCATGGGGCACAGAAGAGGCACGCAATTGAGAAACTAAATAAATGAGTAGAAAAGTACTGCAAGAGTACAGGGCTGCATTTCATAAGACATGGCTTACACCGGAACAACCCGGACATGTTTCACCAAGATGGGGTGCACCTATCAAAGGATGGGATGGGTTTTTTTTCCGACAACATTTTTAGGGCACTCCAGGAACGAGGCTGTAGGTAGGGTGCTTTTGGGGGGGACCTGTGCGGGCGTAAGGAACACCCACTCAGGTGTGGCGGCATGTGCCCAGGAACGAAGGCCCAGGGATAACAAGGACTCAGGAGGAGGCTTGGGCAACTTCGGGACTGGACAGAATGTGCCTAAAAGCATATGGCAGTGTAAATATTTAGTTGTGTTGTATTTTCTGTAAGAAAATAAAATGCCTACGGCCTACAACTTTTCCATACACATAAATGGTCTGTGATTTATTGCTTAGGTAGGGATCTGGTAAGAGAAGCAAAGTGAACCCACACTGCTCAGCCTATCCTTCCAGCGCCCACAGGCTGAGACTGCCACCGCCCTCATCCCTGTCTCCCAGCACCCTATCCCCCAGCTGCTGAGACTGCCACCGCCCTCGTCCCTGTCTCCCAGCACCCTATCCCCCAGCTGCTGAGACTGCCACCGCCCTCGTCCCTGTCTCTCACCACCCTGTCCTAGCATCTAGTTCCTACGTTCTGAGACTGCTACTGGCCTCGTCCCTGTCTCCCAGCACTCTATACTCACAGCTCACACGTGCTGAGACTTCCACCGCCCTCGTCCCTGTCTCCCACCGCCATGTGTGTCCTAGCCTCCAGCTCCCACGTGCTGAGACTGCCACCGCCCTCGTCCCTGTCTCCCAGCACCCTATCCTCCAGCTCCCACGTGCTGAGACTGCCACCACCCTCGTACCTGTCTCCCAGCACCCTAGCCTCCAGCTCCCACGTGCTGAGACTGCCACCAGCCTCGTCCCTGTCTCCCACCTCCATGTCCTAGCCTCCAGCTCCCACTCGCTGAGACTGCCACCACCCTCGTTCCTGTCTCCCACCGCCCTCGTTCCTGTCTTCCGCTCCCTCGTGCTGAGCCTGCTTTCTCCCAGGTCCCACTCTCCCAGCCCCCTGGTCAGGCCTGTGCTCGGAGATCCCCCGCTCTGCCAGGCCTGTGGCTGGCACTTGTCAGCTGTCCCTAAGGCTAGGGAGTCTGTGAGTGGGCACGTGTTCCCTCTGGATCTAGCACTCTGCACTGTAGCGCTTTAAAGGGCTCAGTGAGAGCGCGCTGTGAGGTCGAGGCCCGCCTTTTGATCGGGGATATGTAGGCGGCCTGCCTCGGCAGCACCGCCCTTTCATCTTTCTCGCTGTCAGTGTTTTGTGCCACTCGCTGATGTGTCTTGAGAGAAATGCGCACCCTGCCCTCCTCCTTTTATAGGAGTTCTGTCACTTTCATGACATGGCCTCTGGGGTGACATGGAGCGCGAAAGTGATTTGCACGACACCTTTGAATCTAAGCACTCAGACCCTCCGAGCTGACCTCTTCAGAAGGAACGGATGGGAAGGGCGGGTGTTAAAAGGTTTCCTACAGGGTCCCTCCAGCAGGGGCCTGACGAGGAGGGAGAGACTTGCGGTGTAGAGTGCAGCGCGGCCAAAGAGTGCAGCGCGGCCAAAGAGTGCAGCGCGCCAAAGAGTGCACTTTAAATGATAGGCGACAGGGCCTCAGTTGCGCCGTCTCGGCCAAATGACCCGGAAACCCCCGGGCCACGCCTGTTTTATTGATGCCACCTCACTGCCCATGCGCAGTGACGCATAGGGTGTGCGAGAGGCAGAGGCGGGCGAGCAAAATGGACAGAAATGCCCAAATATGAAGAAAAGAACCTGGCCCTGATGGCGGCTCGGGTGCGAGCGGGCGCCAGGGCCGCGTTCATTTTTCTGCTTTTCTATCCATTGAGCCCCCACATGGCCAATATGGAAAGAAATGCGCGAAATGGAGAACAAATAAATGCGGCCCTGATGGTGGCTCGTGCGCGCACATTAGGATTGGGTGATTAGGAGGGGCTGACCCAAGAGCTGCCCCGTCTTTCAACTTTTTCCATAATAACAGTCTTTGCACCCCTAACGAAAGCAGCCCCCAAAGGAATAAATACCAAGTAGACGGGGGCACCGGCTTCATATGAAGCATTTACTTTTAGAATATGAAAGGCTGGCAGATCACGTGGCCATCTCTGAAACAGTCTAACATCTGCCAATGAAACCCTTGCTTTATTTATGTATTGTATGTGTTGGTAGTGCCCAGACCCGGAGGTATTTTAGCCCTTAAATAGCCACCAATTTTCACAGTGTCACCCAGATCCCTCAATTTGTAACGCGCCTATAAACACATGTGTATAGGCGCGTTACAAATACCATACCATATCATAATCACAAAATGACTTCCATGTCTACTTCAGTTTCAGGTCCAAGAGGCGGCTCATACACATTTATCATTAGCAGCTCTACATTTTCCCCCAAAATATCAAATGGAAAATGTCTATTAGCAGGATATGTGTCACTCTTCTTAATTAGATTCTTAGTACTGGTACCCATTAAAAGGATGCCTTTAGGCCATCCCGTGGGATATGTGTCACTCTTCTTAATTAGATTTGTAGTACTGGTACCCTTTAAAAGGACGCCTTTAGGCCATCCCGTGAGATATGTCTCACTCTTCTTAATTAGATTTGTAGTACTGGTACCCATTAAAAGGACGCCTGTAGGCCATCCTGTGGGATATGTGTCTTAATTAGATTTGTAGTACTGGTACCCTTTAAAAGAACGCCTGTAAGCCATCCCGTGGGGTATGTGTCACTCTTCTTAATTAGATTCTTAGTACTGGTACCCAATAAAAGGACGCCTTTAGGCCATCCCGTGGGATATGTGTCACTCTTCTTAATTAGATTCTTAGTACTGGTACCCAATAAAAGGACGCCTGTAGGCCATCCCGTGGGGTATGTGTCACTCTTCTTAATTAGATTTGTAGTACTGGTACCCTTTAAAAGGACGCCTGTAGGCCATCCCGTGGGATATGTGTCTTTATTAGATTTGTAGTACTGGTACCCTTTAAAAGAACGCCTGTAGGCCATCCCGTGGGATATGTGTCACTCTTCTTAATTAGATTTGTAGTACTGGTACCCTTTAAAAGGACGCCTGTAGGCCATCCCGTGGGATATGTGTCTTAATTAGATTTGTAGTACTGGTACCCTTTAAAAGGACGTCTGTAGGCCATCCCGTGGGATATGTGTCACTCTTCTTAATTAGATTTGTAGTACTGGTACCCTTCAATAGGACGTCTGTAGGCAATCCCGTGGGGTATGTGTCACTCTTCTTAATTAGATTTGTAGTACTGGTACCCATTAAAAGGACGCCTTTAAGCCATCCCGTGGTATATGTGTCACTCTTCTTAATTAGATTTGTAGTACTGGTACCCTTTAAAAGGACGCCTTTAGGCCATCCCGTGGGATATGTGTCACTCTTCTTAATTAGATTTGTAGTACTGGTACCCTTTAAAAGGACGTCTTTAGGCCATCCCGTGAGATATGTGTCACTCTTCTTAATTAGATTTGTAGTACTGGTACCCATTAAAAGGACGCCTGCAGGCCATCCTGTGGGATATGTGTCTTAATTAGATTTGTAGTACTGGTACCCTTTAAAAGAACGCCTGTAAGCCATCCCGTGGGGTATGTGTCACTCTTCTTAATTAGATTTGTAGTACTGGTACCCTTTAAAAGGATGCCTTTAGGCCATCCCGCGGGATATGTGTCAATCTTCATAATTAGATTTGTAGTACTGGTACCCTTTAAAAGGATGCCTTTAGGCCATCCCGTGGAATATGTGTCACTCTTCTTAATTAGATTTGTAGTACTGGTACCCATTAAAAGGACGCCTTTAGGCCATCCCGTGGGGTATGTGTCACTCTTCTTAATTAGATTTGTAGTACTGGTACCCTTTAAAAGGACGCCTGTAGGCCATCCCGTGGGATATGTGTCACTCTTCTTAATTAGATTTGTAGTACTGGTACCCTTTAAAAGGACGCCTGTAGGCCAACCCGTGGGATATGTGTCTTAATTAGATTTGTAGTACTGGTACCCTTTAAAAGAACGCCTGTAGGCCATACCGTGGGATATGTGTCACTCTTCTTAATTAGATTTGTAGTACTGGTACCCTTTAAAAGGACGCCTGTAGGCCATCCCGTGGGATATGTTTCTTAATTAGATTTGTAGTACTGGTACCCTTTAAAAGGACGTCTGTAGGCCATCCCGTGGGATATGTGGCACTCTTCTTAATTAGATTTGTAGTACTGGTACCCTTCAATAGGACGCCTGTAGGCCATCCCGTGGGGTATGTGTCACTCTTCTTAATTAGATTTGTAGTACTGGTACCCATTAAAAGGACGCCTTTAGGCCATCCCGTGGTATATGTGTCACTCTTCTTAATTAGATTTGTAGTACTGGTACCCTTTAAAAGGACGCCTTTAGGCCATCCCGTGGGATATGTGTCACTCTTCTTAATTAGATTTGTAGTACTGGTACCCTTTAAAAGGACGCCTTTAGGCCATCCCGTGAGATATGTGTCACTCTTCTTAATTAGATTTGTAGTACTGGTACCCATTAAAAGGACGCCTGTAGGCCATCCTGTGGGATATGTGTCTTAATTAGATTTGTAGTACTGGTACCCAATAAAAGGACGCTTTTAGGCCATCCCGTGGGGTATGCGTCACTATTCTTAATTAGATTTGTAGTACTGGTACCCTTTAAAAGGATGCCTTTAGGCCATCCCGCGGGATATGTGTCAATCTTCATAATTAGATTTGTAGTACTGGTACCCTTTAAAAGGATGCCTTTAGGCTATCCCGTGGGATATGTGTCACTCTTCTTAATTAGATTTGTAGTACTGGTACCCATTAAAAGGACGCCTTTAGGCCATCCCGTGGGGTATGTGTCACTCTTCTTAATTAGATTTGTAGTACTGGTACCCTTTAATAGGACGCCTGTAGGCCATCCCGTGGGATATGTGTCACTCTTCTTAATTAGATTTGTAGTACTGGTACCCATTAAAAGGACGCCTTTAGGCCATCCCGTGGGGTATGTGTCACTCTTCTTAATTAGATTTGTAGTACTGGTACCCTTTAAACGGACGCCTGTAGGCCATCCCGCGGGGTATGTGTCACTCTTCTTAATTAGATTTGTAGTACTGGTACCCTTTAAAAGGACGCCTTTAGGCCATCCCGTGAGATATGTGTCACTCTTCTTAATTAGATTTGTAGTACTGGTACCCTTTAAAAGGACGCCTTTAGGCCATCCCGTGAGATATGTGTCACTCTTCTTAATTAGATTCTTAGTACTGGTACCCAATAAAAGGAGGCCTTTAGGCCATCCCGTGGGATATGTGTCATTCTTCTTAATTAGATTCTTAGTACTGGTACCCAATAAAAGGACGCCTGTAGGCCATCCCGTGGGGTATGTGTCACTCTTCTTAATTAGATTTGTAGTACCGGTACCCTTTAAAAGGACGCCTGTAGGCCATCCCGTGGGATATGTGTCTTAATTAGATTTGTAGTACTGGTACCCTTTAAAAGAACGCCTGTAGGCCATCCCGTGGGATATGTGTCACTCTTCTTAATTAGATTTGTAGTACTGGTACCCTTTAAAAGGACGCCTGTAGGCCATCCCGTGGGATATGTGTCTTAATTAGATTTGTAGTACTGGTACCCTTTAAAAGAACGCCTGTAGGCCATCCCGTGGGATATGTGTCACTCTTCTTAATTAGATTTGTAGTACTGGTACCCTTTAAAAGAACGCCTGTAGGCCATACCGTGGGATATGTGTCACTCTTCTTAATTAGATTTGTAGTACTGGTACCCTTTAAAAGGACGCCTGTAGGCCATCCCGTGGGATATGTTTCTTAATTAGATTTGTAGTACTGGTACCCTTTAAAAGGACGTCTGTAGGCCATCCCGTGGGATATGTGGCACTCTTCTTAATTAGATTTGTAGTACTGCTACCCTTCAATAGGACGCCTGTAGGCCATCCCGTGGGGTATGTGTCACTCTTCTTAATTAGATTTGTAGTACTGGTACCCATTAAAAGGACGCCTTTAGGCCATCCCGTGGTATATGTGTCACTCTTCTTAATTAGATTTGTAGTACTGGTACCCTTTAAAAGGACGCCTTTAGGCCATCCCGTGGGATATGTGTCACTATTCTTAATTAGATTTGTAGTACTGGTACCCTTTAAAAGGACGCCTTTAGGCCATCCCGTGAGATATGTGTCACTCTTCTTAATTAGATTTGTAGTACTGGTACCCATTAAAAGGACGCCTGTAGGCCATCCTGTGGGATATGTGTCTTAATTAGATTTGTAGTACTGGTACCCAATAAAAGGACGCTTTTAGGCCATCCCGTGGGGTATGCGTCACTATTCTTAATTAGATTTGTAGTACTGGTACCCTTTAAAAGGATGCCTTTAGGCCATCCCGCGGGATATGTGTCAATCTTCATAATTAGATTTGTAGTACTGGTACCCTTTAAAAGGATGCCTTTAGGCCATCCCGTGGGATATGTGTCACTCTTCTTAATTAGATTTGTAGTACTGGTACCCATTAAAAGGACGCCTTTAGGCCATCCCGTGGGGTATGTGTCACTCTTCTTAATTAGATTTGTAGTACTGGTACCCTTTAATAGGACGCCTGTAGGCCATCCCGTGGGATATGTGTCACTCTTCTTAATTAGATTTGTAGTACTGGTACCCATTAAAAGGACGCCTTTAGGCCATCCCGTGGGGTATGTGTCACTCTTCTTAATTAGATTTGTAGTACTGGTACCCTTTAAAAGGACGCCTGTAGGCCATCCCGCGGGGTATGTGTCACTCTTCTTAATTAGATTTGTAGTACTGGTACCCTTTAAAAGGACGCCTTTAGGCCATCCCGTGAGATATGTGTCACTCTTCTTAATTAGATTTGTAGTACTGGTACCCTTTAAAAGGACGCCTTTAGGCCATCCCGTGAGATATGTGTCACTCTTCTTAATTAGATTCTTAGTACTGGTACCCAATAAAAGGAGGCCTTTAGGCCATCCCGTGGGATATGTGTCATTCTTCTTAATTAGATTCTTAGTACTGGTACCCAATAAAAGGACGCCTGTAGGCCATCCCGTGGGGTATGTGTCACTCTTCTTAATTAGATTTGTAGTACTGGTACCCTTTAAAAGGACGCCTGTAGGCCATCCCGTGGGATATGTGTCTTAATTAGATTTGTAGTACTGGTACCCTTTAAAAGAACGCCTGTAGGCCATCCCGTGGGATATGTGTCACTCTTCTTAATTAGATTTGTAGTACTGGTACCCTTTAAAAGGACGCCTGTAGGCCATCCCGTGGGATATGTGTCTTAATTAGATTTGTAGTACTGGTACCCTTTAAAAGGACGTCTGTAGGCCATCCCGTGGGATATGTGTCACTCTTCTTAATTAGATTTGTAGTACTGGTACCCTTCAATAGGACGTCTGTAGGCCATCCCGTGGGGTATGTGTCACTCTTCTTAATTAGATTTGTAGTACTGGTACCCATTAAAAGGACGCCTTTAGGCCATCCCGTGGTATATGTGTCACTCTTCTTAATTAGATTTGTAGTACTGGTACCCTTTAAAAGGACGCCTTTAGGCCATCCCGTGGGATATGTGTCACTCTTCTTAATTAGATTTGTAGTACTGGTACCCTTTAAAAGGACGCCTTTAGGCCATCCCGTGAGATATGTGTCACTCTTCTTAATTAGATTTGTAGTACTGGTACCCATTAAAAGGACGCCTGTAGGCCATCCTGTGGGATATGTGTCTTAATTAGATTTGTAGTACTGGTACCCTTTAAAAGAACGCCTGTAAGCCATCCCGTGGGGTATGTGTCACTCTTCTTAATTAGATTCTTAGTACTGGTACCCAATAAAAGGACGCCTTTAGGCCATCCCGTGGGATATGTGTCACTCTTCTTAATTAGATTCTTAGTACTGGTACCCAATAAAAGGACGCCTGTAGGCCATCCCGTGGGGTATGTGTCACTCTTCTTAATTAGATTTGTAGTACTGGTACCCTTTAAAAGGACGCCTGTAGGCCATCCCGTGGGATATGTGTCTTAATTAGATTTGTAGTACTGGTACCCTTTAAAAGAACGCCTGTAGGCCATCCCGTGGGATATGTGTCACTCTTCTTAATTAGATTTGTAGTACTGGTACCCTTTAAAAGGACGCCTGTAGGCCATCCCGTGGGATATGTGTCTTAATTAGATTTGTAGTACTGGTACCCTTTAAAAGGACGTCTGTAGGCCATCCCGTGGGATATGTGTCACTCTTCTTAATTAGATTTGTAGTACTGGTACCCATTAAAAGGACGCCTTTAGGCCATCCCGTGGTATATGTGTCACTCTTCTTAATTAGATTTGTAGTACTGGTACCCTTTAAAAGGACGCCTTTAGGCCATCCCGTGGGATATGTGTCACTCTTCTTAATTAGATTTGTAGTACTGGTACCCTTTAAAAGGATGCCTTTAGGCCATCCCGTGAGATATGTGTCACTCTTCTTAATTAGATTTGTAGTACTGGTACCCATTAAAAGGACGCCTGCAGGCCATCCTGTGGGATATGTGTCTTAATTAGATTTGTAGTACTGGTACCCTTTAAAAGAACGCCTGTAAGCCATCCCGTGGGGTATGTGTCACTCTTCTTAATTAGATTTGTAGTACTGGTACCCTTTAAAAGGATGCCTTTAGGCCATCCCGCGGGATATGTGTCAATCTTCATAATTAGATTTGTAGTACTGGTACCCTTTAAAAGGATGCCTTTAGGCCATCCCGTGGAATATGTGTCACTCTTCTTAATTAGATTTGTAGTACTGGTACCCATTAAAAGGACGCCTTTAGGCCATCCCGTGGGGTATGTGTCACTCTTCTTAATTAGATTTGTAGTACTGGTACCCTTTAAAAGGACGCCTGTAGGCCATCCCGTGGGATATGTGTCACTCTTCTTAATTAGATTTGTAGTACTGGTACCCTTTAAAAGGACGCCTGTAGGCCATCCCGTGGGATATGTGTCTTAATTAGATTTGTAGTACTGGTACCCTTTAAAAGAACGCCTGTAGGCCATACCGTGGGATATGTGTCACTCTTCTTAATTAGATTTGTAGTACTGGTACCCTTTAAAAGGACGCCTGTAGGCCATCCCGTGGGATATGTTTCTTAATTAGATTTGTAGTACTGGTACCCTTTAAAAGGACGTCTGTAGGCCATCCCGTGGGATATGTGGCACTTTTCTTAATTAGATTTGTAGTACTGGTACCCTTCAATAGGACGCCTGTAGGCCATCCCGTGGGGTATGTGTCACTCTTCTTAATTAGATTTGTAGTACTGGTACCCATTAAAAGGACGCCTTTAGGCCATCCCGTGGTATATGTGTCACTCTTCTTAATTAGATTTGTAGTACTGGTACCCTTTAAAAGGACGCCTTTAGGCCATCCCGTGGGATATGTGTCACTCTTCTTAATTAGATTTGTAGTACTGGTACCCTTTAAAAGGACGCCTTTAGGCCATCCCGTGAGATATGTGTCACTCTTCTTAATTAGATTTGTAGTACTGGTACCCATTAAAAGGACGCCTGTAGGCCATCCTGTGGGATATGTGTCTTAATTAGATTTGTAGTACTGGTACCCAATAAAAGGACGCTTTTAGGCCATCCCGTGGGGTATGCGTCACTATTCTTAATTAGATTTGTAGTACTGGTACCCTTTAAAAGGATGCCTTTAGGCCATCCCGCGGGATATGTGTCAATCTTCATAATTAGATTTGTAGTACTGGTACCCTTTAAAAGGATGCCTTTAGGCCATCCCGTGGGATATGTGTCACTCTTCTTAATTAGATTTGTAGTACTGGTACCCATTAAAAGGACGCCTTTAGGCCATCCCGTGGGGTATGTGTCACTCTTCTTAATTAGATTTGTAGTACTGGTACCCTTTAAAAGGATGCCTGTAGGCCATCCCGTGGGATATGTGTCACTCTTCTTAATTAGATTTGTAGTACTGGTACCCATTAAAAGGACGCCTTTAGGCCATCCCGTGGGGTATGTGTCACTCTTCTTAATTAGATTTGTAGTACTGGTACCCTTTAAAAGGACGCCTGTAGGCCATCCCGTGGGATATGTGTCTTAATTAGATTTGTAGTACTGGTACCCTTTAAAAGAACGCCTGTAGGCCATCCCGTGGGATATGTGTCACTCTTCTTAATTAGATTTGTAGTACTGGTACCCTTTAAAAGGACGCCTGTAGGCCATCCCGTGGGATATGTGTCTTAATTAGATTTGTAGTACTGGTACCCTTTAAAAGGACGTCTGTAGGCCATCCCGTGGGATATGTGTCACTCTTCTTAATTAGATTTGTAGTACTGGTACCCTTCAATAGGACGCCTGTAGGCCATCCCGTGGGGTATGTGTCACTCTTCTTAATTAGATTTGTAGTACTGGTACCCATTAAAAGGACGCCTTTAGGCCATCCCGTGGTATATGTGTCACTCTTCTTAATTAGATTTGTAGTACTGGTACCCTTTAAAAGGACGCCTTTAGGCCATCCCGTGGGATATGTGTCACTCTTCTTAATTAGATTTGTAGTACTGGTACCCTTTAAAAGGACGCCTTTAGACCATCCCGTGAGATATGTGTCACTCTTCTTAATTAGATTTGTAGTACTGGTACCCATTAAAAGGACGCCTGTAGGCCATTCTGTGGGATATGTGTCTTAATTAGATTTGTAGTACTGGTACCCTTTAAAAGAACGCCTGTAAGCCATCCTGTGGGGTATGTGTCACTCTTCTTAATTAGATTTGTAGTAACGGTACCCATTAAAAGGACGCCTTTAGGCCATCCCGTGGGATATGTGTCACTCTTCTTAATTAGATTTGTAGTACTGGTACCCTTTAAAAGGACGCCTTTAGGCCATCCCGTGGGATATGTGTCACTCTTCTTAATTAGATTTGTAGTACTGGTACCCTTTAAAAGGACGTCTGTAGGCCATCCCGTGGGGTATGTGTCACTCTTCTTAATTAGATTTGTAGTACTGATACCCTTTGAAAGGACGTCTGTAGGCCATCCCGTGTGGTATGTGTCACACTTCTTAATTAGATTTGTAGTACTGATACCCTTTAAAAGGATGTCTGTAGGCCATCCCGTGGGGTATGTGTCACTCTTCTTAATTAGATTTGTAGTACTGGTACCCTTTAAAAGAACGCCTGTAAGCCATCCCGTGGGGTATGTGTCACTCTTCTTAATTAGATTTGTGGTACTGGTACCCTTTAAAAGGACGCCTGTAGGCCATCCCGTGGGATATGTGTATTAATTAGATTTGTAGTACTGGTACCCTTTAAAAGGACACCTGTAGGCCATCCCGTGGGATATGTGTCTTAATTAGATTTGTAGTACTGGTACCCTTTAAAAGGACGCCTGTAGGCCATCCCGTGGGATATGTGTCTTAATTAGATTTGTAGTACTGGTACCCTTTAAAAGAACGCCTGTAGGCCATCCCGTGGGATATGTGTCACTCTTCTTAATTAGATTTGTAATACTGGTACCCTTTAAAAGGACGCCTGTAGGCCATCCCGTGGGATATGTGTCTTAATTAGATTTGTAGTACTGGTACCCTTTAAAAGGACGTCTGTAGGCCATCCCGTGGGATATGTGTCACTCTTCTTAATTAGATTTGTAGTACTGGTACCCTTCAATAGGACGCCTGTAGGCCATCCCGTGGGGTATGTGTCACTCTTCTTAATTAGATTTGTAGTACTGGTACCCTTTAAAAGGATGCCTTTAGGCCATCCCGTGGGATATGTGTCACTCTTCTTAATTAGATTTGTAGTACTGGTACCCATTAAAAGGACGCCTTTAGGCCATCCCGTGGGGTATGTGTCACTCTTCTTAATTAGATTTGTAGTACTGGTACCCTTTAAAAGGATGCCTGTAGGCCATCCCGTTGGATATGTGTCACTCTTCTTAATTAGATTTGTAGTACTGGTACCCATTAAAAGGACGCCTTTAGGCCATCCCGTGGGGTATGTGTCACTCTTCTTAATTAGATTTGTAGTACTGGTACCCTTTAAAAGGACGCCTGTAGGCCATCCCGTGGGATATGTGTCTTAATTAGATTTGTAGTACTGGTACCCTTTAAAAGAACGCCTGTAGGCCATCCCGTGGGATATGTGTCACTCTTCTTAATTAGATTTGTAGTACTGGTACCCTTTAAAAGGACGCCTGTAGGCCATCCCGTGGGATATGTGTCTTAATTAGATTTGTAGTACTGGTACCCTTTAAAAGGACGTCTGTAGGCCATCCCGTGGGATATGTGTCACTCTTCTTAATTAGATTTGTAGTACTGGTACCCTTCAATAGGACGCCTGTAGGCCATCCCGTGGGGTATGTGTCACTCTTCTTAATTAGATTTGTAGTACTGGTACCCATTAAAAGGACGCCTTTAGGCCATCCCGTGGTATATGTGTCACTCTTCTTAATTAGATTTGTAGTACTGGTACCCTTTAAAAGGACGCCTTTAGGCCATCCCGTGGGATATGTGTCACTCTTCTTAATTAGATTTGTAGTACTGGTACCCTTTAAAAGGACGCCTTTAGGCCATCCCGTGAGATATGTGTCACTCTTCTTAATTAGATTTGTAGTACTGGTACCCATTAAAAGGACGCCTGTAGGCCATTCTGTGGGATATGTGTCTTAATTAGATTTGTAGTACTGGTACCCTTTAAAAGAACGCCTGTAAGCCATCCTGTGGGGTATGTGTCACTCTTCTTAATTAGATGTGTAGTAACGGTACCCATTAAAAGGACGCCTTTAGGCCATCCCGTGGGATATGTGTCACTCTTCTTAATTAGATTTGTAGTACTGGTACCCTTTAAAAGGACGCCTTTAGGCCATCCCGTGGGATATGTGTCACTCTTCTTAATTAGATTTGTAGTACTGGTACCCTTTAAAAGGACGTCTGTAGGCCATCCCGTGGGGTATGTGTCACTCTTCTTAATTAGATTTGTAGTACTGATACCCTTTGAAAGGACGTCTGTAGGCCATCCCGTGTGGTATGTGTCACACTTCTTAATTAGATTTGTAGTACTGATACCCTTTAAAAGGATGTCTGTAGGCCATCCCGTGGGGTATGTGTCACTCTTCTTAATTAGATTTGTAGTACTGGTACCCTTTAAAAGAACGCCTGTAGGCCATCCCGTGGGGTATGTGTCACTCTTCTTAATTAGATTTGTGGTACTGGTACCCTTTAAAAGGACGCCTGTAGGCCATCCCGTGGGATATGTGTCTTAATTAGATTTGTAGTACTGGTACCCTTTAAAAGGACACCTGTAGGCCATCCCGTGGGATATGTGTCTTAATTAGATTTGTAGTACTGGTACCCTTTAAAAGGACGCCTGTAGGCCATCCCATGGGATATGTGTCTTAATTAGATTTGTAGTACTGGTACCCTTTAAAAGGATGCCTTTAGGCCATCCCGCGGGATATGTGTCAATCTTCATAATTAGATTTGTAGTACTGGTACCCTTTAAAAGGATGCCTTTAGGCCATCCCGTGGGATATGTGTCACTCTTCTTAATTAGATTTGTAGTACTGGTACCCATTAAAAGGACGCCTTTAGGCCATCCCGTGGGGTATGTGTCACTCTTCTTAATTAGATTTGTAGTACTGGTACCCTTTAAAAGGATGCCTGTAGGCCATCCCGTGGGATATGTGTCACTCTTCTTAATTAGATTTGTAGTACTGGTACCCATTAAAAGGACGCCTTTAGGCCATCCCGTGGGGTATGTGTCACTCTTCTTAATTAGATTTGTAGTACTGGTACCCTTTAAAAGGACGCCTGTAGGCCATCCCGTGGGATATGTGTCTTAATTAGATTTGTAGTACTGGTACCCTTTAAAAGAACGCCTGTAGGCCATCCCGTGGGATATGTGTCACTCTTCTTAATTAGATTTGTAATACTGGTACCCTTTAAAAGGACGCCTGTAGGCCATCCCGTGGGATATGTGTCTTAATTAGATTTGTAGTACTGGTACCCTTTAAAAGGACGTCTGTAGGCCATTCCGTGGGATATGTGTCACTCTTCTTAATTAGATTTGTAGTACTGGTACCCTTCAATAGGACGCCTGTAGGCCATCCCGTGGGGTATGTGTCACTCTTCTTAATTAGATTTGTAGTACTGGTACCCATTAAAAGGACGCCTTTAGGCCATCCCGTGGTATATGTGTCACTCTTCTTAATTAGATTTGTAGTACTGGTACCCTTTAAAAGGACGCCTTTAGGCCATCCCGTGGGATATGTGTCACTCTTCTTAATTAGATTTGTAGTACTGGTACCCTTTAAAAGGACGCCTTTAGGCCATCCCGTGAGATATGTGTCACTCTTCTTAATTAGATTTGTAGTACTGGTACCCATTAAAAGGACGCCTGTAGGCCATTCTGTGGGATATGTGTCTTAATTAGATTTGTAGTACTGGTACCCTTTAAAAGAACGCCTGTAAGCCATCCTGTGGGGTATGTGTCACTCTTCTTAATTAGATTTGTAGTAACGGTACCCATTAAAAGGACGCCTTTAGGCCATCCCGTGGGATATGTGTCACTCTTCTTAATTAGATTTGTAGTACTGGTACCCTTTAAAAGGACGCCTTTAGGCCATCCCGTGGGATATGTGTCACTCTTCTTAATTAGATTTGTAGTACTGGTACCCTTTAAAAGGACGTCTGTAGGCCATCCCGTGGGGTATGTGTCACTCTTCTTAATTAGATTTGTAGTACTGATACCCTTTGAAAGGACGTCTGTAGGCCATCCCGTGTGGTATGTGTCACACTTCTTAATTAGATTTGTAGTACTGATACCCTTTAAAAGGATGTCTGTAGGCCATCCCGTGGGGTATGTGTCACTCTTCTTAATTAGATTTGTAGTACTGGTACCCTTTAAAAGAACGCCTGTAGGCCATCCCGTGGGGTATGTGTCACTCTTCTTAATTAGATTTGTGGTACTGGTACCCTTTAAAAGGACGCCTGTAGGCCATCCCGTGGGATATGTGTCTTAATTAGATTTGTAGTACTGGTACCCTTTAAAAGGACACCTGTAGGCCATCCCGTGGGATATGTGTCTTAATTAGATTTGTAGTACTGGTACCCTTTAAAAGGACGCCTGTAGGCCATCCCGTGGGATATGTGTCTTAATTAGATTTGTAGTACTGGTACCCTTTAAAAGGACGCCTGTAGGCCATCCCGTGGGATATGTGTCTTAATTAGATTTGTAGTACTGGTACCCTTTAAAAGGACCCCTGTAGGCCATCCCGTGGGATATGTGTCTTAATTAGATTTGTAGTACTGGTACCCTTTAAAAGGACGCCTGTAGGCCATCCCGTGGGGTATGTGTCACTCTTCTTAATTAGATTTGTAGTACTGGTACCCATTAAAAGGACGCCTTTAGGCCATCCCGTGGGGTATGTGTCACTCTTCTTAATTAGATTTGTAGTACTGGTACCCTTTAAAAGGACGCCTGTAGGCCATCCCGTGGGATATGTGTCAGGCTTCTTAATTAGATTTGTAGTACTGGTACCCTTTAAAAGGACACCTGTAGGCCATCCCGTGGGATATGTGTCTTAATTAGATTTGTAGTACTGGTACCGTTTAAAAGGACACCTTTAGGCCATCCCGTGGGGTATGTGTCACTATTCTTAATTAGATTTTTAGTACTGGTACCCATTAAAAGGACGCCTTTAGGCCATCCCGTGGGGTATGTGTCACTCTTCTTAATTAGATTTGTAGTACTGGTACTCTTTAAAAGGACGACTTTAGGCCATCCCGTGGGGTATGTGTCACTCTTCTTAATTAGATTTGTAGTACTGGTACCCTTTAAAAGGACGCCTTTAGGCCATCCCGTGGGGTATGTGTCACTCTTCTTAATTAGATTTGTAGTACTGGTACCCATTAAAAGGATGCCTTTAGGCCATCCCGTGGGGTATGTGTCACTCTTCTTAATTAGATTTGTAGTACTGGTACCCTTTAAAAGGACGCCTTTAGGCCATCCCGTGGGGTATGTGTCACTCTTCTTAATTAGATTTGTAGTACTGGTACCCATTAAAAGGATGCCTTTAGGCCATCCCGTGGGGTATGTGTCACTCTTCTTAATTAGATTTGTAGTACTGGTACCCTTTAAAAGGTAGCCTTTAGGCCATCCCGTGGGGTATGTGTCACTCGTCTTAATTAGATTTGTAGTACTGGTACCCTTTAAAAGGACGCCTGTAGGCCATCCCGTGGGATATGTGTCTTAATTAGATTGGTAGTACTGGTACCCTTTAAAAGGACGCCTGTAGGCCAACCCGTGGGATATGTGTCACTCTTCTTAATTAGATTTGTAGTACTGGTATCCATTAAAAGGACACCTTTAGGCCATCCCATGGGATATGTGTCTTAATTAGATTTGTAGTACTGGTACCCATTAAAAGGATGCCTTTAGGCCATCCCGTGGGATATGTGTCACTCTTCTTAATTAGATTTGTAGTACTGGTACCCATTAAAAGGACGCCTGTAGGCCATCCCGTGGGATATGTGTCTTAATTAGATTTGTAGTACTCGTACCCTTTAAAAGGACGCCTGTAGGCCATCCCGTGGGATATGTGTCACTGTTCTTAATTAGAATTGTAGTACTGGTACCCATTAAAAGGACGCCTTTAGGCCATCCCGTGGGATATGTGTCTTAATTAGATTTGTAGTACTGGTACCCATTAAAAGGATGCCTTTAGGCCATCCCGTGGGATATGTGTCACTCTTCTTAATTAGATTTGTAGTACTGGTACCCATTAAAAGGACGCCTGTAGGCCATCCCATGGGATATGTGTCTTAATTAGATTTGTAGTACTGCTACCCTTTAAAAGGACGCCTGTAGGCCATCCCGTGGGATATGTGTCACTCTTCTTAATTAGATTTGTAGTACTGGTACCCATTAAAAGGACGCCTTTAGGCCATCCCGTGGGATATGTGTCTTAATTAGATTGGTAGTACTGGTACCTTTTAAAAGGACGCCTGTAGGCCATCCCGTGGGATAGGTGTCACTCTTCTTAATTAGATTTTCAGTACTGGTATTCTTTAAAAGGACGCCTGTAGGCCATCCCGTGGGATATGTGTCACTCTTCTTAATTAGATTTGTAGTACTGGTACCCTTTAAAAGGACGCCTTTAGGCCATCCCGTGGGATATGTGTCACTCTTCTTAATTAGATTTGTAGTACTGGTACCCTTTAAAAGGACGCCTTTAGGCCATCCCGCGGGGTATGTGTCAATCTTCTTAATTAGATTTTTAGTACTGGTAACCATTAAAAGGAAGCCTTTAGGCAAGCCCGCGGGGTATGTGTCACTCTTCTTAATTAGATTTGTAGTACTGGTACCCTTTAAAAGGACGCCTTTAGGCCATCCCGTATGGTATGTGTCACTCTTCTTAATTAGATTTGTAGTACTGGTACCCATTAAAAGGATGCCTTTAGGCCATCCCGTGAGGTCTGTGTCACTCTTCTTAATTAGATTTGTAGTACTGGTACCCTTTAAAAGGACGCCTTTAGGCCATCCCGTGCGGTATGTGTCACTCTTCTTAATTAGATTTGTAGTACTGGTACCCTTTAAAAGGACGCCTTTAGGCCATCCCGCGGGGTATGTGTCAATCTTCTTAATTAGATTTGTAGTACTGGTACCCATTAAAAGGATGCCTTTAGGCCATCCCGTGGGGTATGTGTCACTCTTCTTAATTAGATTTGTAGTACTGGTATCCTTTAAAAGGACGCCTGTAGGCCATCCCGTGGGATTATGTGTCTTAATTAGATTTTTAGTACTAGTACCCTTTAAAAGGACGCCTGTAGGCCATCCTGTGGGATATGTGTCACTCTTCTTAATTAGATTTGTAGTACTGGTACCCTTTAAAAGGACGCCTGTAGGCCATCCCGTGGGATATGTGTCTTAATTAGATTTGTAGTACTGGTACCCTTTAAAAGGACGTCTGTAGGCCATCCTGTGGGATATGTGTCACTCTTCTTAATTAGATTTGTAATACAGGTACCCTTTAAAAGCACGCCTTTAGGCCATCCTGCGGGGTATGTGTCAATCTTCTTAATTAGATTTTTAGTACTGGTAACCATTAAAAGGACGCCTTTAGGCAAGCCCGCGGGGTATGTGTCAATCTTCTTAGTTAGATTTTTAGTACTGGTACCCTTTAAAAGGACGCCTGTAGGCCATCCCGTGGGGTATGTGTCACTCTTCTTAATTAGATTTGTAGTCCTGGTACCCTTTAAAAGGACGCCTTTAGGCCATCCCGTGGGATATGTGTCACTCTTCTTAATTAGATTTTCAGTACTGGTACCCTTTAAAAGGACGCCTGTAGGCCATCCCGTGGGATATGTGTCACTCTTCTTAATTAGATTTGTAGTACTGGTACCCATTAAAAGGACACCTTTAGGCCATCCCGCGGGGTATGTGCCAATCTTCTTAGTTAGATTTTTAGTACTGGTACTTATTAAAAGGAAACCTTTAAGCCAGCCCCCGGTGTATGTGTCAATCTTCTTAGTTACATTTTTAGTACTGGTACTCTTTAAAAGGACATCTTTAAGCCAGCCCCCGGGGTATGTGTCAAGCTTTTAAATCAGATTTGTAGTACTGGTACCCATTAAAAGGACGCCTTTAAGCCAGCACCCGGGTATGTGTCAATCTTCTTAATTAGATTTTTAGTACTGGTAACCATTAAAAGGACACCTTTAGACCAGCCCCCGGGTTATGTGTCAATCTTTTTAATCAGATTTGTAGTACTGGTACCCATTAAAAGGACGCCTTTAGGCCAGCCCCCTGGGTATGTGCCAATCTTCTTAGTTAGATTTTTAGTACTGGTACTTATTAAAAGGACACCTTTAAGCCAGCCCCCGGTGTATGTGTCAATCTTCTTAGTTACATTTTTAGTACTGGTACTCTTTAAAAGGACATCTTTAAGCCAGCCCCCGGGGTATGTGTCAATCTTTCAAATCAGATTTGTAGTACTGGTACCCATTAAAAGGACACCTTTAGGCCATCCCGCGGGGTATGTGTCAATCTACTTAGTTCAATTTTTAGTACTGGTACTCATTAAAAGGACAGCTTTAAGCCAGCCCCGGTGTATGTGTCCATCTTCTTAATTAGATTCCTAGTATTGGTACTCTTTAAAAGGACACCTTTAAGCCAGCCCCCGGGTATGTGTCAATCTTCTTAATCAGATTCTTAGTAATGGTACTCATTAAATTGACGCCTTTAGGCCAGCCCCGGGGTGTGTGTCAATCTTCTTAATTAGATTTGTAGTTGTCACGATCCCATTGCGGGGCCAGCAAGGTTAGGCTCAAGGGGTAGGGGTATTCCCCCATGGTAGATTGGGGAGGTGGTGGACAGGTATGGTGGCTGGCTGGCGTAAGTGGGTAGAATAGAGCAAGGCCGCAATCTGCACCAGTGCGCCGACCAAGAGAGAGGGAACGCCTAGCACGTGCAAAGGAGCGTCCAACACGTGCGAGGAACCAACGCCCCTGGCAGTCTAACGCTGTCAGGGCATGGCCCAAGGCTATAAAACCACGCCCCGGACCACACCCTCGGCTTAGCGTTTCTTCTGGTCTTTACAAGAACAGAGTCTCGCTTACCGCTCCTGCTCTCAGTGCATCTACAGACAACTTTACATGGATGGAAAGCAGTGGAAACTCAACTGAGGAAACTCACCTGAAACGAGAATACACGCCCTGCGTAAAGGCTCGGTCTCTGTGTTTATTTTTGTTTCTTCCAAACAGCACCCAGAGTCCGCCGGTGGGGATGCTCATCTTGGACATTGGTTCTTCATCTCCTGCTCATCTTGGACATTGGTTCATCATCGCCTCCTCATCATGGTTCTTCCTCGTTTCTCCGACTGTTGTCTTTCCCGCAGCATCCAAGGACCTGAAAGGCAAAGCAAGAGAGTGAGAGATCCCATTCTGTTCTTCAACCACCGCCCTTCCCAGTGCCTAGTGTGCTCACCTGCGCATTGAGTCCAGCTCTGTTCCATCAGCCTCTCCTTGCGGTGTCGGCTTTCAGTCGCTCAGCTCCTGTGAAGAAGAAAGACAAAGACATTGAGAAAGCAAGCTCAGACCAAGTGTGCAAGCACAGCAAGTTGGGACACTCATGTTTAACCAAGACTCTCCTGTTCCCACGTTTAAAATCAAGACTTATCTGTTCACCGTCGTATCCTGTGTGTCGCCGCCGGCCTGGACGACGCATCTTTAGTGAAGTAACTGGAGGACAATACGGACCGGAGGGCCGTGACCGTAGTCGCAAACATTACGGTGGGCAGCGCTTGCTTTGCACCAGCCAGCCAACCCAGGGTCTCTAGGGGAGGGGCAGAAGGGAAGGTACTGTGCTTATACTTACCCTGCAATTATCTTTAGGTCACCCTGACCCCCAGAATGATACAGGCCCAAAGTCCCGAAACACCCAAGTCCCTCCCAACTTCACGGTCCCCTGGGAGTTAATCCCCAGTCGACCAGTGGGGGAAGGAATGGCTGGAGCAAGCATCAGGGTGAAGGCAGTCAGCGAGGGTGCTACGTATCGGTACAGATCAGAGCAGGCACTCCTGCAGGGCACCAGAGGTAAGCGTGACAGTAGTACTGGTACTCATTTAAAGGCCCCCTTTAAGCTAAAATCCTGCTGTGTGAGGAATTCGACCATCAGCATGGGGAGAGTGCGCTCGCCTGGTGTTTTTTGATTTTTTAATAATGAGGCCATTCCGCGCACATTTCATCTGCTTCCTGCAAAAAACGCATAGTCACATGGATGACTTACGCCAAGATGCCGTTAGTTGAATGTGCGCGTAAGAAATTCTCCTAACATCACATAACATGTACTCTGGGAAGACACAGCCTACAGGTCTTCCCCTGTCATATTCAGCTGGAATGTGACTACCCTGGGTACATGAAAGCATCTCAAGGAGGGGGAAGTCACACGTTCCTCCAGCATGGGCAGCCTAATGTAAATATCAAAGGCTCCATGGATCTGCATTTCTATTGTCCTCAGGCTAGTGGCTGTGCACACTAACAAGATAATTGAGGCAAGCCTGCTGAGTGGGCTTGGTTGCTGAAGAGACAACAGGAAGGCCGAACGGACACCCCTTTGGTATGCAATGTGTCAACTTGAAGCTAGTTCCCACCTCTCTGCATGAAAGGCAGTGCATGGCCTGTCTGGATCCAACAGTTACCGCAGGTGTCCCTGCAGAGCAGCCCCCTTTCAGAGGGGAGAAGTATGTTATTTGGGGGAGACAGGAAGTCTGCTCCCAGCACAAACTTTAAGGGTACTTTCGCTTTAGTCAAGAGTTATAGAGGGCTCAGTTAACCAGAGAGACACTTTGATCTACAACAGCTCCTGGGGTATGTATCAATCTTCTTAATTAGATTTGTAGTACTGGTACTCATTAAAACAATACATTTAGGCCATCCCACGGGGTATGTGCCAACCTTCTTAATTAAGGAGATTCCATCTATTTTTAATGGGGTAGCAAGCCAACATTCTTATATAAAAAGTAACTTTTGCATTTTTCAGTTAATTCTTGCTCAATATCAGGGAAATGTGGATGGCTCTTCGTGTTCAAGGACAGTATTTGGAAACATCAGGGTCGTTTTTCTAGGCTTGTTTGCAAAGCACCTGGCAATCATAGCCAGTTCCGTTTAGATGAAGTCTCTTCCATAAGCACTTATGCTTTTCTTTGACAAGATATTGTACAAATTCCATCGTAGCAATTTCTCATGATTGGTTCGTAGACTTTAGAGGATGTATACTCATCCTGAGGTAGTCTATTGAAAAATCAAGCCTACTACATTTCAAACTTGCAGTGAACGTGTGTAATGTTTTTGTACTAATTCTCAAGAAATTCGATTCGCTCAATATCTGAATTAAGTGTGACGAAACAACTTCTGCACTGCATGAGTAAAGGGCAGTGTATTGAAGAAACTGCCTACTCAGCCCTCACACTTCTACAAACCAAGAGTGATCCCAGTCACACAATTAAACAGACACAGTTAGGAGATATACCTCCTTCACCTTTTGTGGTAACTTGGGCAGATGGAAGGCCATACGCTCAAGAGGGGTGTGAATGTCATTCAGTAGTGACCCAAACAGCAAAATACAACAGTCCAAAAAAAAAGGAATGCCCGCCAGGGGTCTAAACAAATATCTACTTTAATTAAATGCACTATCTGTAAGAAAACTGAATAGAAAAAAACTGTAAAAAAAACACCCCTGTAGAAAGAGCAAAAAAGATGCAAGAAAGGAGAGAAAGCATCACTCTGGGTGCGAATACAGGGTTGGAGGCCAATTCATTAACCACAATGTTCTCTCAAAAGGGTATGTCTTTGATGAAAAAGGCTCAGCAGTGACCTAGACAAAGTCTACAAACCAAAATGGAGCAGAGGGGCAGATATGGGCCAATAATAATATCTAGTTTTATATAGCTGCTCTACATGATCGGTTCAATGAGGCACTCAAGGGGTTGTGGATCGTAAGAGCCCCCAGTGTCCGATCAATGATTGATTCTTTGGCAAAAGATGCTGGAGACTGGATGCACAGTACGGTTCGAGTGGTGTGATTCAGCGTCAAATGCTCCAACCGTCCTTTCGACTGGATACGATGTTCAGCAGTGATGAGGCTGGCAGGACAAGTGCCAGATTGAAGGCGGCAGATGCAACAAAAAGCTTGTAGTTCGAGCAGAGGCAACGATGCGATCAGCAAGCGTGGTTCACCAGCAAACTGTTTCAAATGTGCAGATCAGCATTTCGAAGAGCATGTGAGTGCCAAAGTCAGCTTCAAAGTGTCCTGATGGTTTGATGCAGTAGTTCAAGCTTGAAACCAGGCTTGCGGTGGTTCAACAGTGATGCATGCAGGAATACTGGCTGTTGCAGCTGTCAGGTGCTGTATCTCCCAGAGGTCTCAGGGACAAGCGTAGTTCTTCTTCTCTGGCTCCCAAGGCAAGGTGAGGCTGGTGCATGTTAAGATGGATTCTGAACTCTGACCTGGTGGGCAGAGGTTCAGAAGGCCAGCCTAGTTTCTTGGAACAGGGTAACCTCTGGACAAGCCAGACCAATCAAGGTAGCTTGGCGGCGGTCAAGACTAAGTCTCAAGAGGGGTGAGGATGACTGAAAGACCTCAATGAGCACACACAGTAAAGGACACTTGCAAATCACTCCTAGTGAGGTGTAGATATATTAAAAATACAAATACATTTATTTCAAGTCCTTTGAGTGTCAACACACAAATCAAATCACAGTAATACTATTAAGCCAACACAATCCTATCTAAATACATATATCCAAGACCAATGGGGTCCAAGGGGTTAATGCACAAAATGGGTCCACAACCTAAAAGGGGAAGGAAACAGGCAGTGCAAATAGGTTTAGCCCCTTCTACATCCAACACACCCATAAATAAGAGGCAGTCCAATCCCTAAGAAGAGGGGAGCCTAATGCTCAAAAGGACAGGCAATGCAAGCGCACGCAGTAGTTCCAATGGGCAAAACAGGGTCTCTTCAAGAGTCTGTAGCAGCTCAGGAAGGTGGGTAAGGCAATGAAAAGTTGAGAGTAGTTCGCTAGCTCGCACAAGCAGTTGCAAGGAGAGTGGCCCCAAGGGGCCACTCGTGTGCAAAAATGAATGGAGGTGCTAGGGGCCACCGGTTAGGGTTCCGATACTCACCTACCCCCGTCGCACTCCGGACCAAACTTCAGCAGTCGAGTCCTCTTCGGTTGCAGGTTCAAGTGCGGCAATTTGACGGCTCTGTGGCTTTCAGCAGCGAGGATACAGTGATGATTCCCAAATGGGACAGTGGCAATTTCTCTGCTCCTGGTGGATGGATCAGGCCAGTTCCACTGCAGAAGGCTTCAGCGGCAAGAGAGGCACAAATGCAGTGCATCTGCAAAGTTCGTCACCATGGCTGGGCGACACGGTAACCTTGTATACTCCAGTTCTGGCACACTCGGTTCCCTTCAGACCTGGGAACGCCAAGTGTACGAAATTCAGTGTGAGGGTGCCGTGAACACAGAGCTAGGGATGTACCAAGTTTCGAGGGCCTCCTAGAAACAGCGGCGGTATCAGGGCAAAGAGTCTGCGTAAGTTGGTCAGCTGACTGGTTGGCCCAGGGACACTTCCGAGAAAGCTTACTTGCAGGGTTTGATGAAGGTGCCGAGAATAGTTGGTCCCACTATTCCAATAGATCAAAGCGTCTTCACAGACCTTCTAGGACGACCAGATGCAGAGGGGTCCCACAGGACGGCAGCGGGCTCATGGTGCCAAACCTTCCAGCCGGTCACCAGCGGTTCCTCGACTCGGCTTCTTAGTTTCAGGATACTTGGATCCTATCCTTCGTTCAGTGAGAACTCCATAGATCGACATGGTATGGGTGTTTGGGGCCCTCTCCTATCCAGAATCTCCTTCACGCCAAAGGACCCAATGGGAGAGCTGCTCACAAAAACACAGTCCATACGTGGACCAATCATGGACCACTGTGGTCCCAGGTTCACAACGCTCCTAACTATCTGCCAGCCAGGATGTGTATTGGGAACAGACATCCCAGCCCACACCCTGGATGCACACACACAAGGCATGCAGAAGCCCGTGAAAGCTTGGCGCCAGGCCACCTATTCGTGCCAAACATGGTAATCGGGGTTTACCTGGCAGAAAAGGGTTACAAATATACGAAATGATAAGCTGCCACCAGCCCTGTCCTTGACATATCTGCACTTCTCCTAAAAAATCCCTCGAGAGTATCTAGGTCCTTTGGAAATGACTATGAGACCCAAGTGCACTGTACTGGAAGGTACATTGTGCACTTGTTACATGTTGCAGAAAAGTAGCAACATTGGAAAGGACTAAGGGAAACAAAGTCTCCCAGTACTGACTGTGAGGGCATGTCAGTTTCCCCATAAAAAGTGAGCGAAAACCCAGAGGGGGGCAGCTGAAGGCTGGGCTCCCCTGGCAAAGACAGACTAAGGTGTTTAAACAGCAGCAAAAAGTTGGGGTGTACACAACTGGAAGGAAAATTACACATGAAATGGAAATCTTTCCTAACAGTGCACACTTCCGGGGGTCCTTCACCAAGATGAAGGTCTGGGCAGCAGAGTTACAAGTCTTATTACAGCTGTAGGTCACCCCAATGTAACCTAGTTATGGGTAGTGAACAGAACTTGCCTCTGCCTTGGGCACTTGGTCTTCACCTCACTGGTAGAGGGCTTTGGAAAGTAAACAGAGGCCGAGCAGAATTCTTCTTATGGGTTAGTACTGAAGTGAATCTGAGCAGTCATGGGAGACCCCTTCTTTTAAAGGCAAAAGCCTCCAGCTGATTGGACTAAAGCTAGTCTACTTTAGGGATCCAATCGCTGCTCTTGGAGCAAGTAGACATTGCCTTCTGACATCACACACAGTGATTTGTGCTACAGGAAGTGAAGGAGGGGCAGGAAGGAAAGATGGAGAGAAACAAGATGATTGAACTCCCCTCCAGCTGTGAGGAGCTCCCTCTTTCTACACTAACCCCATCCCTTCAATTTTCAATAGAATCAAAGGCCCTTTTTTATATGCAGCACCCTGGTGTGAGGACTCTTGTGAATGGATGTGACCTCCTGTTCCCATGACTGCTTCCTGTGGAGTGACTGTGTCTCTAGGGATGGTTTTACCGGTCCTCACAAAGGAACAAAAAAAGGAACCATCAGGGCTACAGCATTTCTGGGAGCAGCAGACACAGCGTGTCTGGGTAAAACACTCATCATACCACAGTTTAGCTTTGCTAAGAGGGCTGATACGTGTGATAACAGTTGGCTGAGGCTGTAATAATTGTGACATACCATCCACCATACCCAAACCAAGCTGTGCCTTGTTTGTAAAGTTTAACATGCCATTATGATAGAAAACTCACAAGTGTGGAGTTTTGGGACAGAGGTGCAATGCAGCCGCTGTAGTGACTTTGGCTGACTCAAGATACTGATGCAGCTGAGCACAGGTGTGTACTATGTTTTTAGCATGGAGTTTTGTGGTGAGGGGGGTCTGGTCAGCGGCCACACTCTCTGAGACAGAATTCACACCTAATTTTATGTTTGAATACAAATCAAAAAAGCCAGGGCTTCTATACCCTTGGCAGATGGAAATCCTCCACAGTAAGTACTCTTAATTGTGGTAAAGTAGCGAGGCTCTGCAAGATACACACACTCTTAATAGGATAATCACGTCACTTGGCAAAGAGATTATTTCTAAAATGATGGAGTCATTAGCCATGCCGCGTGGGACTCTCACCACAGATGCACGAGTTCCCCGTCTCTGGGTACATGTTTTAAGCCCAGATTCAGATTCTCTGCGCGCCTCCTTCTGCGAACTGCGGAGCACTCAGCATAGGGGCTTAAGCCCAGATTCATTCAAGCCAATGATTCTACCCGCGCCTCCTTCTGCCAACTGTGGAGCACTCGCCACATGGGCTTAAGCCCAGATTCATTCAAACCATTGATTCTCCCCGTGCCTCCTTCTGCGAACTGCACTGCACTCGCCACAGGGGCTTAAGCCTAGATTCATTCAAACCATTGATTCTCCCCGTGCCTCCTCCTGCGAACTGCACTGCACTCGCCACAGGGGCTTAAGCCCAGATTCATTCAAACCAATGATTCTACCCGCGCCTCCTTCTGCCAACTGTGGAGCACTCAGCATAGGGGCTTAAGCCCAGATTCATTCAAACCAATGATTCTACCCGCGCCTCCTTCTGCCAACTGTGGAGCACTCAGCATAGGGGCTTAAGCCCAGATTCATTCAAACCAATGATTCTCCCCATGCCTCCTTCTGTGAACTGCACTGCACTCGCCACAGGGGCTTAAGCCCAGATTCATTCAAACCAATGATTCTACCCGCGCCTCCTTCTGCCAACTGTGGAGCACTCGCCTCAGGAGATTAAGCCCAGATTCCTTCACACCAATGATTCTCCCCACGCCTCCTTCTGCGAACTGCAGAGCACTCACCATAGGGCGGGTTATCTGCGAAACAGGCTCTCACGCTTGTGGTATCCGAACCCGTGTCTTGAGGTCTCATTAGACCACTTACGCTCGGGTTACTTTCAACCATGTCGTCTTCCATGTCTGTGGTTTCCTGTTCCGCGAGCACCCTACTAGAGCACCATGTGCCCCGAGTCTTCTGTCGAGCATTTTCTTTGTATTTTGTGTATTCTTCTTCTTAGCATGTGTGGGTAATCGATGATCGGAGGCGGCCTGCTTCATTAACTCCAGATTGCGGGTAGAGGCTCCATCTACTCGTAACCTCTGGACTTTCTTTTCATCCTGCCCCTTTCTCTCGTGACTTCCTGGTAACCCCAGGCATGGTCTTCTCAGCAGAGGGAGGGCCCCCTTTAGTGTTCGCATCTTGACTCGCTGGGCTGCTAAGCTCAGGTTGTTAGAGTGACATGGGTTCTTGGCTTGGTGTCTGGAAGTCAAGATGAGGCAATGATTTGTCTGGGCCATCAGATGTGCTGACTAGGCTGGATTTGGCCATCACATCCTCCAGATGGCTTTTTTGCTCTATATACATTAATTGACACTACTTAGCCATCCCACTTCTATCGGCATGGAACCGTTGAGAAGATAGCTTCGTGTTCGACAGCGGCGTGCAGGTCTAATTACCGGAGTCACCCTTACTGGAGTCACCCTTACCAGAGTCACCCTCACTGGAGTCACCCTTACCGGAGTCACCCTTACCGGAGTCACCCTCACTGGAGTCACCCTTACCGGAGTCACCCTTACCAGAGTCACCCTCACTGGAGTCACCATTACCAGAGTCACCCTCACTGGAGTCACCCTTACCGGAGTCACCCTTACTGGAGTCAGCACTCCTTGGTCATTAATTCCTTTTTATCTGTTGATGTCCCTCCGAAGGCTGTCACGCAAGTTCAGTAGTGAGTTCCTGTCAATGGCCTCCGAATAGGGACCTCTTGCGCTTGAGTCACCAATTATTTCTGCAGTTGGGGTGCTTACTGGCCCCTGGTATGGGCCATAATAAGCAGTGATTGTCCTCTTATTGGCGTTTTGGGGAGGTTTAGCACCTTCCCTTGTAGGGCCAGGATTTTGTTCCACAGCCGATACTATTTTCATAGGGGAGGGATTGGCTCACCCCATGAGAATCCATCTCCTTATTTCCTCTAATACAATGGACTGGTTTGTTCTCTTGCATTATGGGTGAATTCTGGGGGTAAGACGCCTGGGTCATAGGAATCACCAGCCTGAAGAATCGAGGCAAATATATTTCTCATGAAATAATAACGCCCAGCCTCCGGAATCACTGTAATTGATCAAGTAGAGTCCACACCTGAGAATTAAAAAGGGCGCCAAGCCGCTCACCCCCTGCAGACTTAGCACCCGACACTGCACGTGACAATGTGCAAGGTCATGTCACTGTGGAGTACCAGAAAGCAATATAGTACGTGCTTAAATTCAAATAAATAAATAAATACATAAATACATACATACATATATAAATAAAATAGTATGCGCTTAAATTCCAATAAATAAATAAATATATACATAATATAGTATGCGCTTAAATTCCAGCAACGGTTGAATGTGTCACTGCTGACATAGGAACATTGGTGTTGTCTGCAACATGTGCTCTACGTCTTACTATTTTCAAGACTTCAGTCTTAAGCACACCGCAAAATAGCCTTCATAATATAGACACCTGCTTGAAGTCATTGTTTGACCCACGCATGCATCACCATTAACAATTACCAGGCGCTAAGGCGTTTCAGAGGTAAGAGCAACTCCCATAATCTGTGCAGTGTCTTCTGCAGTGAGTAATGAAACCACTCGTGCTCGTTAGAGCTGCACTGCTTAGTTTTACAGACCCGTGCAAAGACAGTGTGAGGAAAAAAGAACAGCTTGTGGCCTAGGAGGCCCGGGGAAGTGCCCTGGATGCTTTCTGCCGTCTGCAGAGCCTTCTTGTGAACTCTTGAAGCAACCACAGACTCCTCAAAAGGTCCTGGTTTCCTTTACTGTGGAGCCTGTGTTTGTCAAGCAGACCCTCTGATCCTGGTTAGCACTTCTCTGGTAACATAACAGGTGCCATTGCATCCCCACCCTAGAAGGGTGATGGAGAACAGGTGCTCTTGACTGGATCCACTGGTATTTACTTAATGAACGTTGGAAGGTGGAATCGCTGATCGCTCCACATAACACTGATTGTCCCGCTCTGGCACTTTCCACTTCTCTTTCTTTAATTATCCATCCCAGCTACCTCTGCTAGGCCCTGCACCCTACCTGTAAGCTCCAGGTATGTCACCTATGCAAATGATTAAAGTGAGTGGCGGCTGGTCCCTAGTGACAGAGATAAGAGAGCGAGTATAGCAGTCCCCACCTTATCACTGAGCAAGGACCCTGTCCCTTTAGGCAGGGGTGTTCCTGGCCCTGGACATGGTCTGGGCTACGCTAATGTCAGGACTGTTGGGGCTCAGTGGTAGCTAGCCTTTTGGTTGTAGGCCCTGAGCCTCTATCTAGGGCTTCAACCAGAAGACCCCAGGACTATAGACCCCCAAACCGCCCCCTAGCAACACCTCTGACTTTAAGAAGGAAACAGTGTCCTCTTAAAGAGAGTGTGAATGAACATCACAGCAGTGTGTTGCTTCAAGAATTGTGAAGTGCGGGCGCAGTCCCTTCACTGTAGACGCATTAGCAGCAGCGTGTATCTGTGTGACTCCTACGCAGATAACGTTGCTAGTTACTACGCCTAATTAGCGCACAGGGTGTGGGGAGCGACCAATCAGGTTGCTCGCATCGCGGACTGAATCTACCTATCCAAGCCCGCGTTGCGATCAACCTGATGGTAGCAGCCATCAGGTTGCTTGGAACGCCCCCCACCCTCCCTTCCCTTATTAATTTTAACCCCCCACCAGCCCCACTTCCCTGAATATAACGGCGGCTGCGCCCCCCCGCTGCTGCGGCCTCCTCCCAGTGCTCTGACTGCCTGCCATGGAAATGGAAGAGGGGCTCCGAACGGCCATCGCTAATGAATAAATTGTTACCGGATTGGCAACCTGGAGTGCTGATAGCAATAATCACCCATTGCAAGAGCTGGAATAGGTGATAACAGCACCAGGGACCCTTGTTAAACGAACCGGGCCGTTATCACCCATTCCAGCCCTTGGAACGAGTGATTAATGCTGAATTAAAGCTCTTGGGGCACCAGTAAGACCTTCCAGTAAAGGTGGAGAAGCTTGACTGATGGTAAGTGTTAGGACGGCCTGGTGGTGGCAGTTCAAGTGCGCATCCTTGCCCCACAAAACACTGAAAAGGGTGCTTTTTTGGGTCTGCCTCCTTAAAAACCTAACAAACGTTTTTTGTTTTTTTGTGTTGCATGCTACAGGTTGGCACTAACCAAGGCTTTGGAGTAAAGTGATCCTAAAAGCCATAGATGGGCTTCACAGGGTCATTCCCCAAGTCTGTTTCATGTCTTATCTTTTATAAGGTTGCTGGGTCAGACACAGGTGTGAAATGGAGAGTGCTAATGGCCCCTTTCCGTGACAAGTCACAGCTCACTGGGAAAGGGTCAGCAGCATTCCCAAAGCCCCTCATTCTCCGTATTCTGCACAGTAAATGCCTCCATAACACAAGCCTGGAACAGTGTAATGCGTGCACGCCTGCACATTCTATTCAGAAGAGGCTTGCGTGAAACAACTCTGTGATGTGAAGACACAGAGGGCAATGCACACAGGTGTCTGGTTGTCTTGGGCAGGTAAAACATTTTCAAGCATCAGGGTGTTGTTCTTGCTGACGGACTCCTTGATTTCAGGAATAAGGGGTGTTTCAAATGAATGTTGAAAACAAGGAAAGGGGGTGTTTTATAAAAATAGGGACGAGCATGGGTCCAACAGTGACAGCACTGGGCATGATGGGAATGCCTAATAGTGTCTCGCGCCGAAGCGCGCAGAAGGAGCGCGCATCCACCACACAAAGGGCGAACAGGAGGGTGTGGGCAAGATGGGGCACCTGCTCAAACCAAATACTCAAATATGTCCTCAAAAAACCTGAACGGTAGGAAATGCCGAAATCGGCTTGGTAAACAAAAACGATACCTGAAAATGTCAAATAAGGGGAGCGGGGGTTGCAGAGGTGTCCCCCCCCCCCCCCGCTTCCCTTGTTTGATATTATGGGATTTCAGGGGTAGCTGAGTTCTCCCCCAGTTTCCATTACATGGAAAGTGGGGGACAATAAAGAAAAAATAAATAAGAGCGTAAAGAAAGGGACCCTGTGGCGTCAGTTCGCACCCATAAAAGGAAGGTGTGCGGCTTTACCATTGTCCCCGGAGGATAGCTCAGGGGCAACGCACTGGGCTTGGCAGCAAGATGACGCGGAGCAGCACAGGTTCGATCCCCGGGTCTGCGCTTAGAAACCTCTGGGTACTAAGCGCGTCGTAGATAACCGATTGCAATTGTCTGGTGGTGTGCAGACCTACACTGGCAGAGTGAGTGTGCTGAGTGTGCTGTGTGTGCTCCTCTGTGCTGGGGCTGCTCGCCTGATGTGTGTGCCTGATTCACTCCCTTCCCAGCACAGTTTAATACATTGAATATTTCACATGGCCCAGGGATGTCGCTGTCAGTGCGCGAGATGATGGGAGTGTAATGTGTTCTGCATTTCCCGTGGGAGCGTGCCTGATCCGAGCATGTGGCCGCTCCGTTTTCCTTGTCTGGATGAGGCTTAATTACACAAATCCCTCAGGATTCTGAGGCTGCCCCCAGAGAAAGCTCCATTATAGCCTTGAAAATGTGTGCACTGCGATAGGCTGGTTTGAATAGCTGTCTTTTATGGAGATTAGAGGTGAGATTCAGTGACTGCCTCTTTGTGAAAACACCTCTGTGGGCGCGATGAAACTTGAATATTGTTCCCCATCCAGCACATTGCTTCTCACACAGGCATCCAGGGGTTCTGGGGCAGTACAGCTGCTTAGCTCCCGTGCATAAGAACAGAGAGTCTTGAAACATTAGCGCCTGCATTTTTTTAACCGCCATGTGGCTTATAAAGCGACACCTTGAAGGGTAAGAGGGGAGAACACAGGGGGATAGTGGGGTAACATGTAGTGACACGTAAAGGGCATGGAAGGAACAGGAGAGGCGTGGAGGCAGACACCGGGGAAGCCCTGTCGGGAGCAAAGTGGGACAGGAGGCATGTCACGTGCCGCAGGCACAGTTCCATCAAATGGACCTTGAATTTAAGGTCTTCTCTCTGGTCCTTATTTATAAAGTGGTAAAATGATGCTCACAGTCATTCCACGGTCAAATGTGCAGAGTCCTACCCTCTAAAATGGTCCCCCAGACTGAGACTGGATCAACACTTTTGGAAATCATAGTTTCTCAACAACAGTTCTGTTAAGATAAGGTTGAGCCCTCCAAATAGGGGTTATGGTAAAAGCTCTACTTGCCTTCTTCATTGAGAGTAACATGGGGACACACCTAAGCCCTGAGAGTGACACGGGAGAAGGACTGGGCCCTGGGAGCTATTTAGTGCAGCGCTGGGCCGTCAGAGTGGCATGGGCTAGAACTTAGAAATGAACGCGACTAGGGGTGTTATTGGGCCCTGAAAGTGAAGATGTAAATACCGGGTGCTGTAAATTGCACGCGGCACGGCTCGTGCAGCACACTGCATGGAAACGTACTTTACAGTGCAAAGCTGGCATATATTGTAGAAACAGGGCTCCATATTATTTTGTGGAGCGAGCAGCATGGCAGTGCATTTTATATTGACAGTGCTGGCATATATAGTGGCAAAGGCATCCTAATGTGTTGGGAAATTCTCTGATGTACTGTTGGTGACCTTGCAGCCACTGGAATTGTTTATGTTACCTACAATAACCCATTGTGAAATGAATGTTTTTTTAAGCAATTTTTCATAAAATGTGTGCTCTGCAATTCACCATTTTTATTCACGACTCCCCCATGAGCCCCCAACCTCCTTTGCTAAATTGTGGCTCCTTCGCTACGCTCAGTCACGCAAACTCAATTGGGATTACGATTTACGATTCTCCAAGGGTGTGGACTTGCTGGGATTTGAACATGTGCCCAGGAGCTCAAACACTGACCCCTGTGTATTCACCCACTGTGATTGGCAGTTTCCACTCTGCCACTCCTGAAAGTCTAGAGGAAGTAACTCTGGGTTCTGTCAATTTACAGTAACACCCAATGGACAAAAACTCCCCCACATTTCAAAGGTACGCTGGTGCACCTGCCAGTCCCATCACACAACTATGCAGTGACTCATTTCCCTGTATAACTATAAGTACCATAAAGGACCTACATGGTTATACTCTCCATCACAGAAGCATCGAGGATTTGACCTGTTCTGATCAGTGCAATGCCGGATGTCTGCAATATTTGGCTCGCCAGAGCTTTTGGAGTGCAACTCCCATCAGCCCTAGCCATCGTAGGACATGGTGAGGGATCATGGGAGTCGTAGTTTATGACACCAGGATGTTGCAGATCCCTGTTCTACTCTAACTCTACAGGAAGGTGTGAAGAACCTGGGGGCATTCGCCTATCTATTCCCTTTGGAGCTTCCTCTCAGTTGGCCTAGGAAAGGCCATTTGCTCATGGGTCCCGACCATGGGGGTGGAGATCCGAGGGAGGATCACCTGGGTGGTGGGACCCTGGGGATTGGGAGCAGGATATCTGCTGCAGGTGAGACATGGTATCCCCCTTTCCCGTTCGAGAATGAGTCCTCCCCTACCCCTGCCTCTATAGGGTATTGTAAGTCTTTTTCCCTTTCACACACACTGTCCCACAATCACATGCCTTTAAATCTGGGACGAGGAAGAGGCAACTAGGATTAATGCATACTTCTAGTCAATTTCACCACTGTGGTACTGAGATGAGGAAGATGGCTATGGAGGGTCAAGCATGTCCAGTTAATTGGTGCAAGTGGTGTCAGGCAAAGTACTTGCACCTGCAACCCATTGACAGGCCACAGTTGCTTAAAAGGAGGGCCACACAATGCAGAGAGGAGAAGCTGACTGGAGGGAAGGCAACAGCAGCAAGGTGAGGAGCAGGCTGCAGCGGGACCGGCAGAGAGGACACTGTGTCTTGCCAGGGTGAAGGAAGGGTGCCGCGACCCGAGTGGGTCGTAAGAGGACCAGTGCCCCAGCAATTCCTGGAACTGCGTGTTCCCAGCTGGTTTCCTGAAAGCGAACACTGCTCGCTGGAGCTCCTGGAGCATACCCGGGAGGAAAGTGGAAGATGGAGAGAAGACGCCCGGAGGAGCAGACAAGCCCGATGAGTGCGAGAAAGAGAACACTCATACCAAGGTGCTCCAGGGGTCGGAATTGGACATTTAAAGTTACTGATTGAACAGAAACTTATGAGAATGGGGGTTGGAAGCAGAATGAAAGAACTTTGAATAATGAACAAGTGGCCACGTTTTGGGGGGAACATAAATGCGCTTATTGAATACCAAACTAAAGGGAAGATATGGATATATTGCAAAATCACAGCACGAGTGGAAAGCAGATGATGTGTTATAGTAAAAGTGGTGAAATGTGCAAAAATGCACTGATGACCAAAGTGAAAGGCTGTGATGAATACTAATGAGCTGAGTGGGAAGCAAGCGTGAACGACAAGTTGCTGAACCTGAATGGATAAAGTGAAAGCAAGGTGGCGGTAGAGGATGTACACAACAGAATTAAGTGAATACAAGTTGTGGCAAAGCCAAAAGACTGCCAAGGAGAAATGACAGCACATGTTAAGCACTGACACTGGTACAACATGGAAAGCCTGTGTTGGTCAAGGAAAACTCAGAGCATCACAAAGTGCCAAGAGCTATTAGTTGCGTGAACTGTAATGGGTGGCCCGTGTGGTCTGACACCTGCGGCGAGACTGAGTGGCCCGCTTTGGGAAAGAGCCAAGAGAAGCCAAGAGACAAAGGTTGTGCAGTATAAGTGTTAAGGTGAAAGAAAGCGTCTCTGCAAACTATCATGGAATCCAAAGGATAATAGAGCGATGCTTGGAGGAGAGGAAGCTGGAAGAAGCTCAGAACCCGATGTTGAACACTGCTTATTTTGTTGCCGACATCCCTACACATTGTATATCTTTAGTTGCGAGGGCCAGGATAGGTGTTGGACAGAGACAGACTTTTGAGTTGAATTTACTGACACCGCCTGTCCTTAGATTCTTTAGGTAGGGAAATCCCACCTTAGCATAGGGCAAGCTAGGCTTGACATATGCAACAAGTCCCTTTTGTGAAGAAAAGTGAATCTGTTGTCTGTGTCTTGCTTCTTGATGCCTTCATACAGGCAACCTATTACAAACTCGACCCGGTATCGCGTTGGTTCATCCCAACAGTTCTTTTGAAATAATTTTTTACGCCAAAATTATTTTTAAAAACTCATCAAAATGTATGGGGCTAAGGATAAAGGCTACAATGGGTTGGGAGGGGGCCAGGTAGGGTTTACAATATAGTGAAGAGGGAGACTTGGGGGTAGGGATGTCCCAAATATAAGAAAAATAAAATTCAATGAGTTTTTTTTTAGAATACATTTAGTCAAATGAATTATTTAAAAAAAATACTCATGTTGATGTAGGGAAAGAGAACCAATCCACTGTTACCCTTGTTCCTTTTATTACCTGTACACATATTGCAGGAGAATGTACTTTTCTCCTTCTCTGCCATCTCCCCACCTCTGCTGTCCTTTTCCATTTTTTCACAGACCAAGGTGTGGATAGACTGGTAGGGAGACAATACACCATTCTCTGGGCAAGACTTGGCATGGTTTGGCTACTGTGGTTGCGACTGTGTAGTGTAAACAATTCTTAACATAGTATAGGGGAAAGATGGGGGCCATGGCCCTGGAGAATGAAACGTCAGCCGGGTGATGTCTCAGTGCTCAACCTCTCCCCAGCAGAGGTGTCACTCGGGGAGGGCTTGGGGGGGCTATAGTCCCTGGTCATTTGGCTGTAGCTACGGATAGAAGCTCAGGGGCTACAACCAAAAGGCTAGCTAGCCCGGAGTCCCGGCATTCCCGATATTAGCGTTTTCCAGACCTAGCAACACCCTTGACACCCAGCAAGTCCAACCGTGTCCTACCCTCGTGCGCGGCAATTTGAGGCGATATTGATATTGACAATGATATTTTATTTCTAAGTGTTTCAGAGCACGAATGGGTGGACATCATTCAGCACCTGCACAATAATTCACCCTTTTTAGTTATGCAGGCGATTCCTGCTCTGTGGACCTGCCACAGGGAGACACACGTCGACGTGCACAAAATCCAGAGACTTGAGGCCACTCAGCCTTCGGATTGCAGCAGCTGGGGAAGCGCGCATAAAGGAGCGGGTTCATTGTGAATGTGGAGGGCGGGACCTCAAAGAATATTTCTTAACGAGTTGCCTTTTTTCTCCAGAAGTTGCTAGAACACATTGGGCGGGTTCTCGCTGCAGCTGCTCATTACTGAAAGCCGCCGCGGTGGCTCATCAAGGCGCTTTATCCAACTCCCCTCTGACCAAGCGCACCACAGACAAGGGACGCAATTATGACTTCAAGTTCATGTGAACCCTGAACGGAGGCGTACATCAGGTGCTGAAGAGGACTTGGTGGGTATGCAGATGCTGGATTTATTCAGACGACCCCATCCTCAGAGTTCTGAAAGAAAGGACAGTTTTTTAGTTTTGGCACATGGCGCTGGTTTAGCTTGAGCTGGTGGGGTGAAAACGAATGGCATGAGGCGTGGGAATGAGTCAATGGCAAGTGCACTCAGTGCTTTGGTGATATTCTCTCCTTCTCCAAGCTCCTGAGCTGCTCCTTCCTTAGACTCGCTTGCTTATCACTTCCTGATGTAAGATGTGCTGTTCCTATTGGCCAGCTGCAGTGCCAATCTCTTTGGAAAGGGTGCCAGCTGCAGTGCCAATCTATTTGGGAATGATTCTTGATGGATTCCTTTGTACTTAGCTGGTTTTGCGTTTGCAAGCTGGCAGACACGTGATCACCCACGGCCTCTCATTCTAAGCTTTGACTCTACAGGGGAGTTTTATAGGTTGAGGGCGTTGTTTAGATAAGAAGGAAGGGATTGGGAAATGGGGATGTTAATGTGTACCCTGATGTGAGACAGGCGAGGGAAGTGGGGGCTGCCAGAGGATGCCAGGGTGGGACCGTGGGAGCACCCATTGGGCCATCTACTGGTCTTCCTTTAGGTATAGGCCGGGGTCTGTACCTTAAGTCCTCCCGATGCGTCCTCTCTAACCCTTCAAATAAAGGCGAGGCTGACGATCTCTTTAAAAGGGACTCACACCAGGGCACCCTTGACGGGGTTTAGTGTTAGGGATGTTTCATAAGAAAATGTCTGTTTTTATAAATAAAAAGGGGTCCCCGTTGGTATCCCTAAAATATCTGCCTTGGCCGCTGCGTGTCGTGAAGAAGGAAGGTAAGGACTCGGGGTGCAGCCCATCTCCTGAGTAACAGCGATTTTATTTGCGGTTGGTTCCCGTGCACAGGGCATTAAATGCACTGGGACTGGGCAGAGCTCAGCCCTGGCAGTCTCCAAATGTTGCTGCCAACTTTCGGTCACAGCCAGGGACCATAGTCCAGTCGCTAGAAAGAGTCATGTTGACCTGGGACTCACCTCTCGTGATGGCAGTTACCCTTGATGCAGAGTAACTGCTGAGATAAAGCACACAGGGGACTGTGTTGCTGTCACTCAGGATTTGTGGGGGGGGGGGGGGGGGCGCCACCGGGTTAAATTAGGCCATTATTCTTTGCTTTATGATATGATATGATAGGTTATTTATAACGCGCTTAATACCCAGAGGTTTCTAAGCGCGGACCTGGGGATGGAACCTGTGTTGCTCCATGTCGTCTTGCTTCCAAGGCGAGCATGTTGCCCTTGAACTATCCCCCCGAGACAATATAGTTTTTGGCATAACAAACACCACACAAGTCGGAGAGTTGTGGCCCACGGGCTGGGGCTGGTTAAGTGGGGGCGGGGGGCTTCTAAGTGAATTCCCTGGCACCCTGCTGGCTCTGGACACTCCTTCTATTGGCTGCATGCCACACTGTGGTAAATATTCCTGCACTGATTAATTACCACTCAGCGCCGCCCAGGCCTTCACTGGCAGCTCGATGTATTCGTTCTTGTTCTGTTCATTGATTGGTTATTATCGATAGGAGGCCCACACGTTCTGACCAAACAATGGCTGCTGCCAGTCCCTGAAAGGGACAGGCTGCTCCCCTTCACGTTCGGATTAAAGGCATCGATTGCAAATTAATCATGGGTGGATTACAACAAGAGCCTGACATCCAAAGCCGCAGCACGGGGCGTAGGGCGGGGGGCAGCTGTGTCTCTGGCCCAGACACACCACAAGCAGGCGCCCGCCCCTCACTGCACATCAGAGGGGCTTAAATGCTGGTTCCAGGCATGAGGGCCGCACTGCACCACTGCAGAGGCCCCGCTGCACAAGGTCCTCGATGCATGAGACTGCAAAGGCCAAACCACAAGCAGATGCCACCCTCACTGCACATCAAAGGGGCTTAAACCCTGGTGACAGGCATGAGGGCCGCACTGCACCACTGCAGAGGCTCCACTGCACAAGGTCCCTGATGCATGAGACTGCAAAGGCCAAACCACAAGCAGATGCCACCCTCACTGCACATCAAAGGGGCTTAAACCCTGGTGACAGGCATGAGGGCCGCACTGCACCACTGCAAAGGCCCCGCTGCACAAGGTCCCCGATGCACGGGACTGCAAAGTCCAAACCACAAGCAGGCGCCCCCTCACTGCACATCAAAGGGGCTTAAACTCTGGTTACAGGCATGAAGGCCAAACTGCACCACTGCAAAGGCCCTGCTGCACAAAGCCCTCGATGCACGAGACTGCAAAGGCCAAACCACAAGCAAGTGCCACCCTCACTGTACATCAAAGGGGCTTAAACTTGGTTACAGGCATGAGGGCCACACTGCACCACTGTAAATGTCCCGCTGCAAAAGGCCCTCGATGGACGAGACTGCAAAGGCCAAACCACAAGCAGACACCCCCCTCACTACACATCAAAGGGGCTTAAACGCTGGTTCCAGGCATGATTGCCGCACTGCACCACTGCAGAGGCCCCCACTGCACAAGGCCCTCGATGCACGAGACTGCCAAGGCCAAACCACAAGCAGGCGCCCCCCTCACTCCACATCAGAGGGGCTTAAATTCTGGTTACAGGCATGAGGGCCACACTGCACCACTGCAGAGGCCCCGCTGCACAAGGCCCTCGATGCACGAGACTGCAAAGGCCAAACCACAAGCAGGCGCCCCCCTCACTGCACATCAAAGGGGCTTAAACCCTCGTTAAAGGCATGAGGGCCGCACTGCAGCACTGCAGAGGCCCCACTGCACAAGGTCCCCGATGCACAAGAGTGCAAAGGCCAAACCACAAGCAGATGCCACCCTCACTGCACATCAAAGGGGCTTAAACCCTCGTTAAAGGCATGAGGGCTGCACTGCACCACTGCACAGGCCCCGCTGCACAAGGTCCTCGATGCATGAGACTGCAAAGGCCAAACCACAAGCAGGCGCCCCACCCTCACTGCACATCAAAGGGGCTTAAATGCTGGTTCCAGCCATGAGTGCCGCACTGCACCACTGCAGAGGCCCCGCTGCACAAGGTCCCCGATGCACGGGACTGCAAAGGCCAAACCACAAGCAGGCGCCTCCCTCACTGCACATCAAATGGGCTTAAACTCTGGTTACAGGCGTGAGGGCCGCACTGCACCATTGCAGAGGCCCCCGCTGCACAAGATCCCCGATGCATGAGACTGCAAATGCCAAACCACAAGCAGGCACCACCCTCAATGCACATCAAAGGGGCTTAAACCCTGGTTACAGGCATGAGGGCCGCACTGCACCACTGCAGAGGCTCCGCTGCACAAGGTCCCCAATGCATGAGACTGCAAAGGCCAAACCAAAAGCAGGCGCCACCCTCAATGCACATCAAAGGGGCTTAAACCCTGGTTACAGGCATGAGGGCCGCACTGCACCACTGCAGAGGCCCCGCTGCACAAGGTCCCCGATGCATGAGACTGCAAAGTTCAAACCATAAAATACAATGTCACTGCAAAATGCATACCGTACTACAAATCACTGCCTTTCTCAGAGAGACAGCAATGCACTGCATGGCGTTGTAGGCTACACTGCTGAAAAGCCTTGCTGCAAGTGACTGCAAAGGCCAAACCACAAAGGACAGCATCACTGCAGCGTGCATTCTGTATAGAACTGCCTTACTGCAAGGAGACTCACTGCACGTGACTGCAACAACCCAGATGCTGTGACATAAAGTACACCATCACTGCAAAGCCATATTGCAGAAAGGCATCACTGCACAAGGCTGTACTACTGCAGAGGCCTCACGATACATGACATGGTATGGCTCCAATGCAGAGTATCCTCACTGCACTGCAATACTTCAGAGGCCAGCTCATGAAGGATAACATCACTGCAAAGTACATACTACACAGGACTGACACACTGCAGAGGGGCCTCACTGCACAGGACTGCAGTACTGAGGGCCCATGCCACAAAGGATAGCATCATTGCAGCCTCTACACTCCACAGGACTAGGGGTGAGGGAAATGTTCCCCCACGAGGGGAAAAGTGCAGAATCTGCAATCGAATCCACTTCAGCCCGTTCCATTAAGTCAGCATTATGGTTCCGGGACACTGAAATTTCATCCGGTTTTGTGCAGTTTCGCGTAGAGCATGGTGTTTCGTTCCCTTGTTGTTTTCATCTAGCACGACAAGAATCTTCTCACAGGTCTTTTTTTGTTCAAATTCCATGCTAGTTTCGTGCAGCGACACGAGAATCTTCAAGCCGATTTTTCAGAAACGCGCTAGGTTTGCACATTGCCACAAGAAACTTTGCGCTTTTTATGATTCATGATAGGTTCGTGCACCGTCACGGGAAACTTTCTGTGGGCTTATTTTCGATCGGTACTAGTTTTGCGTTGCGACACGAGAAACTCCGCCCACTTTTGATTCATGGTAGGTTCGCGAAGCGGCACGAGAAACTTTGCAAAGCTCATTTCGATTCGTTCTACGGCACAAGAAACTGGGCTCTGCTTGTTTCAGTAAGGGGGTGTAACGGTGGATTGCAGCAAAACTGATCAAAATCTTACAGATTTCGTTTCCGCAGCTGGTGGAACGAGATGTAACAATTTCGCCAAGCCCTACATTGGACTCCCACACTTCAGAGGGGCATCACCACACCAGTCTGCAGTACTCTAGAGGCAACACTATATAGGACAATATCACTGCAAGGTCCATACTACACATTGACCTTTTACAATTGACCTTTTGTCGTAATTGACCCAATGATAGTGGTCCTAATTGACCTTCTGCACAATTGACCTTTACCTTTATTTTACTTTGTATAGATATGTGTGGGGTGGGTTTGGGGTAATAAGTAATATAATGGGACTGGGTAGGGGGTGGCAGGGGTTTCTCCCCACATATATGTCCTAATTGATCCTTAATTTCACGATCAGTGGTGCAGAAGGTCAATTGGCACACATCCCAGGACTGCCACACTACAGAGGGGCATCACTACACTGCACTGCACTGCAGCAGAGGCCGTACTGTGCATCCTCGTCCACCAGGGACGAACATTGCAGTCTTCAACCACTGTACCACACACCCGTGCTCTCAGGAGTGGGGAGCCGACCCAGAACTGGGAGTCACCTTTGAACTTTGTTATAAGGCCTATGACAAGCCTTTCTGTGAGGAATGGTGCTTTGAGAAACCCTTTTCAGAAACGGACCCACACATTGCAAACTTGTACTATTTATTTCATTTTCCCTCAGAACATTCATAAAGACATCTTAGTTATTACGTCTGCTCCCTCTTCAGTTGCGCTGTGCACAAAGAACCCCCTGTTTTATCTTCTCCCAGTGAATCAGCCTCTGTCGGTTTCCTTTCTAGTTACAAGCAGTGACAGCTTCAGGCAGGATGGGGCTGCTACTTTGAAGCGTAATAGGACATTTGGTGCTTTCTTCTAAGTCAGTCCCTGCGACAACAAATAGAAGATTTGTATAAATGGCCTTTTAGGGAGCAGCGTGTTAGAAAGATAGTACAATTCTGATGGGTCAAGTCCTAGGCATTGGGACGTTACAGCTCATATAAAAAACACTTGTGTATAGGCGTGATATAAATACAATATCACATCATGTGTCATAATAGACAGCATTAGCTGCTGAGGCATTCAGGTTGGTTGGCACAGATGAAGCACTGTGTTTTCTGGAGTTTTATAATGTGTCAAATGCAGAAAGGTGAGGACAGCAGAGGGTAAAGTGAGAGGGAGGGTGGACCCCCAGGGGTGTTGCTAGGTCTGGAAAAGATCAGGGGCTATGCTAATGTCACGACTGGCGGGATTCTGGGCTAGCTATAGCCTTTCGGTTGTAGTCCCTGAGCTTCTATCTGGGGATACAACCAAAAGACCCGGGGCTATAGCCCCTTCAGCACCCCCCTAGCAACGCCTCTTTGTACCGCTGACGCCGACTGCAGTGGTCGACCTGGTGCCTACGAGCTTAGTGAGAGAGACAGAAAAAGAAGTCACGAGTGAGGAGCTAACCAATCGTAGCTAAATGGAGGTCACAGTCCTGGCCTCTAGGAGCTTGTTTGCATGGAAATGTGATAAGCCTCAATTGCCCCCGTGGGCCTTCAGGGTGACATGGGCAGTATTCTTGCCACAGCCAGTCATAAGGTCACAGAACTCCGAGCTGACTTGCAATATCCTTTTTACATATAGTAGGGGGTATCGTATTCCGTATAATGCATGGCCACGCCACACGCTGCCATGCCTTTAATACCTCGCCTCTTGCTTTGCTGATCCATTTGCTCAATATAGAATCTGTTTACTATGCAGCTGTGAATGTGTTGCAGAAAAATAGTTTACACATTTTAATAAAATGTAATGAAAAAGTGTTTAGATTTTATACTTTAAGGTAAGTATTAACATGCAGCTGTGAAGTGTCACAGTCACCTAAGCAAGGAATTTGAACAGCTTTTTTCATCATTAATTTAGTGCTGCGTTGGCAGCTGGAGTACTCTCTGCTGGTTCAGGCAGAAGGCATTGTGACATCACAAGTGAAGAGTAATAACTGATTGCCCAGCAGTTGTGATGTCATTATTTTTCATTACAGGTCAGGTGTGATGTCACAACTAGCCTGTAATAAGAACATTATTTGCAGGCAGCCTGTTATACGGATATTGCAGGCAGCCATGTATTATAAAGCGCTTGGAAGAGGGGCTGAAAAGGAATGGAAGTTCTAAGCGCTAGGATTGAATTTCCTTGATGGACATTGGCTTTGGTGCAAATGGATATTTCTAGCTATGGAACGGCCTCTATAACTAAAGCTTTTTAAGAGGTTACGCTCATAATATGAATGACAGAGCAGCAGTGTCGGTAACCCCTACTGTCTGATGATGTTCCCAAGCTTGGGGGAGGGGAGGTCTAAAGGCAGAGATGCTCTTTCTCTCTGTCTCGCTCCGGGACGTCTTAAGGATATCCTATCCATCCCCAGGATCTTGCCCATATGGTTTAAGGTTGTTCTGTGCCTTCAAACAGACTCTTCCTAGTTTTCCTTTCACTCCTGATCTTATCTCTCCTAGCTCTACCCACTGTTCTCAGGCTCCATTTATGTCTCTCTCCGACTTCCTAGCTTTCGCTCTCCTTCTCTCTTCTTACTCCCACACGAATCATCTCTCTAGCTCTCCATTCCCTCATCTGTCCTCCCACCTGTCTTCTTATTCTCTGCCTCTCTGTCCCCCTCTCTCTCATACCTCCTCTCATCTTATCACACTCTTCCACTCCCTCTCTCCGCCAACTGCTCCCTCCTGCCTTCAACCTCCAACCTCCCCATATATTGCTACACCCTCCCCTTCCCTTCCACGCTCACTCCCCTGTCTCCCATACCCTCTCCTACCAAACATACCCCCAGATAGACTGTCACAAACACAGCCTTAGTAATTCTTTGTAAAACTTTTCCAGACAGTCACTACGTCACCTGCACACAAAGTCACTGCCACAATAGATTCCTGGGCACTGTGCTCAACCTTCTGTCCTCCACCTGGTCTCTCCGGCCACCTGCACAACTTCTGACCCCACCCAAACCTATTTCTCTCTGACTCTCTACTGTGGGCTTTTTATACCTGCCCATTACTGGTTTTTCCCCCTCCCCCTCCATTGGCTCCTGGATTCACCACTCTTGGGGTCCATCTACTTCTATTATTTTCCCCGGGGTTGGGTCATTGCTCTGCAGGGTTTCAAATGGCCCTGTTAGCCCCACTCCTTTCTGCATGCAGCATTTTGGTTAACCTGTACTCCCACATTCCTTTCTCCTCTACTTCAAGGCGCTTCTGTTACTGTGAGGAATTCGACCGTCCGCACAGTGAGCGTGTGCTCGGCTGGGATTTTTTGAAGTTTTGTAATTAAAATGACTGATGGGAGATCAACCTCAGAATATGTTTGGGGCTAATCCGCACACATTTTCCTGTGCTCGCCGCACAACAAACCCAGAGTCAAGTGTACATCCTACAGGCACAGTCCTCCCTGTCACATTTAGCTGGAATGTGACAGCTACGGGTACATCAAAGCATCTCTGAAGGGGGAAGGCAACAGCTTCCTGTGGCCATGGACAGCCTAATTAAAATATCAATGGCTCCATGGATCTGCCCTGTTCTATTGTCTAAGTTTGGCTGGTGGCAGTGCATACTGATGAGAGTCAAATGAAAACAGGCGTGCAAAGAGGCCTGGTCACAGAACTAACACAAGGGACAGGAAACACCAACACCTCTTTGATGTGCAATGTGTAATCTTGAAGCTAGCTCCCACCCCTCTGGATGAATGGCAATGAATGTCATGTCTGGGACAACTTTTTACAGTAGGCAACCCCTGCAGGGAACCCCCTTTCAGAAGGAAGAAGAATGTGATTTCATTGAGACAGAAAGTCTGTTCTCGACACAAAATACAAGGGAGACATTTTGATCCACAACAGAGAGGAAGATGGGTGGGACTTAATAGCACATGTTGTCACCACTTACCTTTCCTGCTGCAAAGCACTCTGGTTATGACCTCATGCATAACAGTAGATTGTTGGTGGGGACCCAGGATTGGTTCATTAAGGTAGGCTTTTAGCCTACACCAATCACTGAGGCCCATTTGGCTTTAAAAGATGGCTGAGCCCCTCACTTAGCAGATCATCCAATGACTTTGAAAGGAGTAAGAAGGACTCATTTGGACCATGGCCAAAGGTACAGTCTGACGTACAGCTTCCGCCAGTGAAGGAAGGCTAGGATTTCCAAGAGGGAAGCAAGATCCCTCCCCTAGACATCTCGCAGGGAACATACAGAGATGCTGGACTCAGAGGACCCATCCAGCAGCTCCAGAACCGGTACCAAGCCAGCACACAGCGTGCCCTGCTAGGTTCTGCCAGAAAGCTTCCTAGGTGGGACGTGCCAGAGAGTCTCTGAAAAAAGGACAAGGCTATTGCCTGCAACCACTCCGCTGAGCTTTGGGCCGCCCACACTAAAGGATGACACAAGCCCTGTGAAGAAGCTAGGAGGAGTGCCACAACAAGCATCAACCAGCTTCCATCTTTTAAGGACCTCTTCGAGACATTTGAGCCCTCCAACCGTGATCGGCTACACAACTCACTAAGTGTTGTCATGCTTCAGTCACTAAAGCCGTCCGAGATGCCTCGACCAGCATTCCAGATCTGCCAATGGGTACAGAGACAACAATTCTTGACCCTGGGTTGCCGTGTAGGCCAGCTTGCAGAATCCCGACCAGCCTTGCGTGCCAAACTGCCTGCCACCTGATTCCTGCAGCTTTTTTGCAGCTTGAACTCAGTCGCAGGAGCTTCAAAGCATCCTAGAATGCACTTGATGCAGTCGAGCATCAAGGATACCTCATGCACCAGGTACATTGTGGTTCTGGCCCCCTGGGTCTTCTCCGAAGGCCCCTATTGACATTTGCGACCCCTTGCTGCCTTGGTGCTGAAACCAAATAACCATGAACAGTTAAGACTGATTGCTTTACCGACTACCCTCCTGTCAGTATCCAGAGTGCATCCCTTTCGTTCATGAAACTCTTTGTCCTCTGTGTTCCTTTACTGGGTGGGTTGTATTTTGTAGTGTGCTAAAACTGTCTGTTGTAATAATAATAAAGTAGATATTTGTATACAACCTCGACTGCACAGTCCCTTTTATCATTGGGTAATAATTGTATTTTTGCTGCCTTACAATGATCCATGACTATGCGAAGATAAGCCTGCCGTTCCATCCACGTTACCAACATTGAAGAAGGAGGTTTATAATTGACTTGTGTTTCCAATCTGTTCGTATTCCTTCTGATGTACTAGAGGTGTGGGGCTGACTGATGGTTTAGAAACCGATATTCATCCCGGGACCACTGGTGTCCCGGAAGCTGATTTTTCACAGTTACACTTTGGCGCTCGTCCTCCATTGTGCTCTGTGGAGTATTCTCTTGCACCTCTCCTCCTCACTGATGTTTATGTGCTGAGTGTCCGCCATTAGTCAGGTTCTCCTTCCCGGTCCACTCTGCTTCTCAGCCATGTGCTTCTCCCCATTTCCCTTAGCAAGCCTCCATCTGCAGAGTCCCTTTCTTTGTGGGTCTTCTATCTTTTCTTTCTCCTGAGTTGTCACAGGCCATTTCACAGGATTATCGACACCTGAAAGAAACATGTACAGCTTTGATGCTGGAAGCATCATGGCAAGCACTTTGTTTCGGGATCCAATTCTGTTGTGTTGCTCAGTAAGTCAGTTCAGGGATGGTGTTTCCTTTTCTCCTTTCTGTTCCTGGTAGTCCGGGGGACCTGGGCACTCCTCACCATTGATTGGGAGCTCTGTGGCATTTCTGCGTACTCAGGTTGGAATCAGAGCCGGCCCGAGACATGTGCGGTGGCATGGATCCCACTCTCAGGTGGTGGCCCTCCCACCTCGATTATAGCAGGTCACATTGTTTTAAAGAGGTACTATTTGCTGCTTCCTTAGACGATTCATGTTTTTCGAGAGAGAGAGAGAGAGAGAGAGAGAGAGAGAGAGAGAGAGGAGAGAGAGAGAGAGAGAGAGAGAGAGAGAGAGAGAGAGAGAGAGAGAGAGGCCACAGTGTCACCTCCCAAGCCATTGCGATGCTCTTAAGACAAATACCCCGTCCCGCCGGCCCATCAGACGCTGCAGGCCCAATAATTACTGCTAATCACTTTCTTTGATCTATTCTAGCTTTTAAAGCAGGGGGATTTACACATCATGGCTCATTTACGAGACCGTTGTTTTGGGCAAGACGTTTCCGTGTCAAGAAATGCAAAGAGGCATTTGTATTATAAAAACACACACAAAAAAAAAACATGTTTTTCTTTATCATATAACAATGCTTTATCGGCATTTGTTTTATGACGGCGTGCATGTTTATCCCTACTTTTAAGCTGCTGTAACGCTTCTTTTTTCCAATTCTGTAAAACATCAAAGGCTGCAGGTCTAGCCTTCTTTTTTAGCAAGACTGATTCTAGATATTCAATACGGGGGATCTCAAAACTGCCATTGATTGGCCACTGCAATTCGGAGGCATGTCTGGTCTGTCTGTGCCAAATATCATTAAATACTATACTACCAATGCCATACTTAAAGTACATAGTACATGCCGGCGACCCCTCCTGTGGTGCCGGGCGGTTAAATTCCAAAGATTGTCGATCGCAGCGGAACAGAGCCCTAAAGCAGCTTGACAATTTCCCAGGCATTTCACAAAAAATTGGTGTTACCTGGTCAATAATTGTGTCTGCAGATACAATACGCCAAATTCAAATTGTCAGGGTTAAATTAAGAGCCGGGTCACGACTGCACCTGACCAAACCTAAGGAGGACCGTACGGTTTATCAAAGAGCTTACCTAACGAATTTTACCTTGTGTTTGGTAGTTTCGACAAATCTGCCCGCCTCAAAAATGGACCCTCGTCAAGATGCCGTGTCAGACCACACGACTATCGTCCAAGGATCGGATCATGCAGCGCTGCCGAGATATCGCGTCTCGTTCGGTCGGGCCCGCAGAATCACACCGTCCGATCCCGGTTCGATTGTCTGCGTCAACCTTCAATGATCCGGCATCAATCTTGAGGGTCCCTGCTCGGGCGCCAACTGTGAAAACATAAAAATTGATATGAGGCTGGGAAGCCCAAAAGAAACACACCAACACAGGTTACAAAGGACATACAAGTGCTTTATTAAAAAGCTACAACAGTTACCAAAGTCAATTGACAAACGGATAGCTATTCGGCTCTCAGAGTAACGTAACGAACTTCAACGAGGGTTCGATGCATTAGTAGAGAGACCGTACATTCGGAATACTGGGGCTTTTATATCCTTTATCCAGCCCTAGGCCAACCCCCTCGCGGGTTAACCATTCTTGGGATCAGGCCTAGGGTTCCTTGCCAGGTCAATCCTATAATGTATGCATTTTGATCAGTTCCGCTGATACAGTTGTTCATTTACACATAGGTCAGTGATAGGACAAGGTCTCAGTTCGCGACCCCGACAAGTGGCCTGCAGGCATATTAATTATTCGTGTGTGCGGAGGTCACAATGGCCAGAATCTCACTCAGAATGTCATTCAGCCTCCATTTTGATGTTCAGGGTGACTTCCACATTACAAGAGAACCTAAAATGATGGCTAAATCCAAGATGGCGACTTACATTACTTTTCGTTAAGGTCAAGACCTTGCCGCGGAGTCTATTTACATGATATTTTAGACAACTTGGCGTAGGCCAATACACATTCAATTACTGCGATAGGAGGCATAATATTATTTCAATTCCAACACACAAACTTACTCAAGTGTTCGGCTACAAGGATTTCACCCAGATAGTCCAAGTGCAAACACTTACGCACAAGACCACATAAAAGTGTCATCAAAACACATGCCTCATACTGGGATTTTGTTTTCCTGGCAATATTTCACAATAAATTATTCGGATTAGAAGGTGGGCACCTTCTACATTTTGCCAGCTTAATTATTGGAAAATCTCCCCTCTCGGGTCATTTTCTGGTGTTGATTAAGGCCAATGCTCTTTTGTCTGGTGCACTTTCTTTTAAGGGGAAAGGCCAATTGAATCAAACTTGTATATTTCACTTTAATATATGTACACTTACTGTGCGTATATTCATAGGTGCCAGCTCTTGTTTTTGCTGTGGGGCCAGAGGTTCCCCCACATAGTGATGCGAGGGAGCCGTATCCATCCCATAGTCGAAACGCCACATTTTACAGCACATTTTGCAGCAGTAGTGGGACAAAAGACCTATGATTTACAGGTTGATGTAAACATAACATCTCAGCAACAGTCACATAACCTGCTCAGTTGTCTTTGCAACATTCAGCTATGGGATTCCCTGCTTCCCCTTTCAATTCCTGCGTCCTGCCAAACAGTTGTGGCCCGCTCACCCCCTCCAACGAAGGCCCCGGGGGTACATTGCTGAGGCCCTCTTCTCATGTTGTCTGAGTCTTCAAAATAATGCCCCACCCCTGATGTTGCCACATGGGTAAATGTTAACAGTGACAAATCATACACTGGACATCACATTGTATTTGTCTCCGGCCTTACTAATTGCAACGTGTTTTTAATGTAACTTCCCATGATATTTAGTATATCACGGGTCACTATTTATGCAAATAAGGAGGCCCACACATCATATGCCGCCCAGGGGCTCCGCAAGTCCTAGGGCCGGACCTGAGGCTGGAGGCCAGGGAAGGACAGTGTGCATGCTTGTGTTCCGGAACCCTGCGCTGTGGAGTCTCCCAGCAAACCTTCCAGGGGAGGGTGGGTTCTTCTCCCCTCTTAGTCCCTGGTGATCTAGGGCTCCTTAGAGTTGTTGCGCTGGATTTCCTGCATGTTCTGGCAGCTCGGCAAGGTCCTGTGAAGTGCCACGCGTGGAAGCGGCTGCTCTCTCTCAGGTCTCGCTGCACTAGTGTCTCCGCTCTATGTCTGCTGTTGCGCTACCTTTCCTCTTCCAGTGGTGCCTCTCTCTCCCCACAGCCGATCCTTGCAGCGGTCTGGTGATGTTACTTTGCTTTCCTTGTTTACTTCTGATTTGGAAGCTCTGAAATTGACAGAAAGGAACTGGTAAGTTTCAGACTTTAGAGGAAAGGCTGAAGATAATGAAGGTTGCATAGACCAATGCTGGCATAAGAGGAGGGCAGGAATTTAGGCCTTCTCATGTTCATTGTCTTGCATGCTAGGATTTCCACTGGAGTATCCCTTGGACCTCCTGGCCTTGGCTGAGAGGGCCTCTTATCCCGCTTTGACAAGGCCAAGATACTGGCTTTATCAAACTAAAATGGAGGGGAGAGAAGAGAACTGGGACAAAGTAGGAGGACTGGAAGGAAGGAGAAGAGATAGGTCTCAGATGCAGAAGGCTGGCATGAAGGACAACTCTGACAAAGGACTTGGAATCGGACATAGTAGGAGGAGGAAAAGATAATGGCTTCGATGAATGACTAGGGACATTCGGACTGTGTTGGACACTTGTATTTCGATTGGACACTTGGCTCCTCTAACCTGCTAGTGTCCGCAGGTCAGGCCCCTACATACATTGCTTCGTCCTGCCTGTGATGCCGGAAATGCATTGGAGGGACAAGGCCTCAATTGTCCTTGTCCAGTACTCCCGTATCATGTGTGTTCTGTGTTGTGTTCTGCACAGGACTCCATGTGGGACTCCTGGCAGTGCAGCTCTTCCTCTTTTTGGTTGTGGTGAACAGACAGACATCCTTGGAATACCTTAATGTCACTCATGGGTGGGGGTACAACTCTGTACCCCTAGTGTATATTTTTTGGCACCTGTGTGTGGTCCACAGAGCAGGGTATGGGCTGGTGGCAGCTCTGTGCTGAATTTGACAGATGCTCTGAGTATCCTCCATTTTTGGATACACAGTTACTGCCATAGGAATCTGTGGATTCCTGATAGGAGACAAGATGGCCCCTGTGGCCTCTTGGTTTCTATTACCTGTTACCTTGCTTTCCCAAATTCCTGGGAAGCCCTGACTCTGTCCCTTCCCCTGACTGGCTTTTGGGTGGAAGAAACATATATGGTATTGTGGGGACGTCCAGGCAAGACTGGCTGAAGCCGTCCCAGTGACTGTATGTTGTGGGTACACCCTTGGGGTGGGACATGTATGATTGGAGTGTGTGACCAATAAGCATTACATGTTATGTGTGTCTGGTTTCTGTGTGTGTGTGACACAAAGAATGAGACAGCGCTGCCTGAAACGGACATGAATGCAGTGTGGTGTGCTGAACGGCTGGGCGCTTGCCCCAATCCACATTCCTTGTTTTGGGTGTTTGGGTGGAAGTGAATGGCCTGAATGCACTGTGAGCCTGATTGGCTGCCTGCATGAATGCCCTTCTGGCTGATTGGCTGACTGAGCTTGGCTCAGCAGTGTGAATAAGGGACAGATCTGTATATCTGGGGACCTCTCACCTACCAAATTGTTCAGATGCTGAAGTTTAAACTTGAAGCTGCTCATCCTTGAAGCCCAGCTGGAAGAAGAAGAATTGCCGCTGCTTTCCTCAAACCCAATTTGAAATCTGTCGAGTCTGTTGAGGACTGATCCCAGGGAGGACCTGGCTAGGAGACCTCTGCCAGAGGTGCGAGGGAACATTGTGAAGAAGCTGATCTTCATTGAGGCACCCTTAAAGCCAGTCCCGAAAGACTGTTGACCGGAGACTGGGTCAGCCAAGAAATCTTGAAGTAAAGCACCAGGACATCGAAGCCGTTGAAGTCCATTGTCGTCGACTGGGGTTTGGAGGATTACCGTAACCGCTGGAAGCCAGTCGAGTGATGTTGCCCAGAAGTAGGGACAGCTTGAAGCCATGATGCCCGACGACCGGAGCCACAAGGCTACACCTTTTGCCTAAGAACATTTAAATGAAGGGCTCCCTTGCCATCACTGTCGAACGCTTTGTCCCACCGGAGACAACCGAGGAGAAGCTGCTGGTTGGTTTCCCGCTACCTGAAGTCCACAAAGACGCAGACAAGTGAAGATCCGAATGTCTAGTCGTGGTCAAGTCCCGATCGCCGACACCGACATCCGCCGCTGACCTTCGACGCCCCACTGCCGGGCATACGTTCTTCATTGAGTCTTCTTTGCGGCAACAAACTCTTTGCATCGAGGTGCACCGTACACCTCATCTTCCCAGGACATCCTCGAATGATTGCACCACGAAGATGGAAGCTGCAGTCTCAATGCCAGTGTTCACACTTCTTCGAGGAATCTTGACGCCCTGTGGCTCCTGCTTTAAAGAGAACGTACCTGCGAGGGATCCGTCGATGAACCGTTGAAGAAACTCTGCTTACTGAGGTACATTGGGGTAGTTGACCGTTTTTGACCAGGAAAATAGACTATTTAAACATTAATGGCCTGGGCTTGGTAATCCACTTTATTCCCGGTTGTCCAAGGGGGTGGGGGGACCTCACCCAGAACTGCCTCTAGGTAGAGGGGGTCAGTATTCTGCCATTGCCAACTTGTCTTCCTTCCTACGATCTATGCTGATACACATTGTTACATGATTTGCATGCCATTATAACTGTCAGCAGTAAATGCATTTTAAAGGAGTCAATAGCTAAGTGTGATACCACGTAGACATTGTATATATTTTCCATATTAGAATTGGCAGAGTACAAAGTGTGTTATTAGTTGTGTATATATATTGAACCATATATGTATATAAATAACTGTGTTACCACATAACACAGTGTGTGGACATTCCTTTGTGGGGGTCTTGGGGACTCACTGTACTTAAGAACCAGCCTGCATCACCTCCTGAGAGCTTAAGCCTTTGTTTCTCGTCCATTGCTACCATATAGAGAACCTTGGCTGGGGTGCTCTGTGCTTATACTGTGCCATATAGAGAGCAGGAGTACAGATCCCCCCTCCAGTCTTTACACTGCTGCTTGCTGTAGCATTGGTGCCTGGTCTATGGTCCATGGACTCGTAGAGGGTTAATCCCCATTAGGCCAGATGTCCGGACTCTTGGGGAAAGGTAGATATCGCATACATTATTATTATTATTATTATTATTACGTTATTTATTGAGCGCGGACCTAGCTTTGGGAAGCAACAGAGCGCTTTACAATCACAGGGGGAGAACTTAGTGTGGGAAGCAGAGATACAAGAGACCAGGAACCTAACAGGGGAGGGTGGCATGGGCAATTGGCTACAAGGGATCTAAAAGCAACGGGAGAGGAGACCGTGAGGAGCAGATCACAGAGTCTACAGTAGGGTGGGGAGTGCAGGGGGTGTGGACCTAGGTGTTAGGGAGGCGCCATTCCTTGAAAAGGAAGGTCTTGAGCTCTTTCATGAACCGTAGAAGCATTGGGACAAGCCTGATGTTGACGGGGAGGAGGTTCCATAGTCTTGGACCATAGACAGAGAAGGCCTGTCTTTTGGTTCTTTCTTTCCTGCACCTTAAGACTTCAAGTCTGCATATTTCCTTATTTCTGGTGTATCAGAGGCCTCCAGACATGCCGAGGATCTCAGTGAGGTAGCTTGGGGACGTCAGACTGACAGCCTTGTAGATGATGGAGCATAATTTGAAGATGATACAGGCTTGCAGAGGGAGCCAGTGCAGTTCCATGAGGGTTGGGGTTATGTGGTTGAATTTGTGGAGTCCTTTAAAGAGTCTTGTTGCCGCTTGCAGTGCATATCTCAGGGGGTACCAGGGTAGTCTCCGGAAGGCCTTCCAAAAGGGCATTGCTACCTTCAGGGTAGACCAGGACCAAGGCTTGGACAGCAGTTCTGGAGTTTCTTTCTGGGATGAAGGGCTTAAGATTCTGCAGGAGAGAAAGTTGGTACAAAGCCGCGTGTATCTTTCTTGATATATGCTATTTGAAGGAGAGGTGTCTAGCTGGGCTATGAAGCCCTTGAGGTACGTTGCAAAGAGCGATGTCTGGATGTCAGGGTGTTTGGTGTTGTTCAGCAGTAGGAATTCAGTCTTGGAGGGGTTGAACTTCAGTTAAGCACTGGACATCCACAACTGGATCAATTTGAGGCAGCCCTTGAGCCTGTGGATGTCTTCGATGGAGGATATCTTGAGGTAGAGCTGTGTGTCGTCTGTGTATTGATGGATGTGGATGTTGTGTGGAGTGAGGCAGGTTCGGAGCAGTTCCATGTAAAGATTGAAGATCATGGGGCACAGGATGGATTCTTGTGGGACTCCACAGGTGATGGATAGAGTTGGTGATCTGGAAGAATCCATTTGTACCAACTGTTGGCGTTAAGCAACATAGGATCTGAACCAGCTGAGGATGATCTCACTGATCCCTATGCAGCGCTGCAGGTTGTCATGGAGTGTCTCTGTGTCAAATGCTGCTGAGGGGTCAAGGAGAACAAGGAGGCAAGGATGGCCATCATTGAGGATTTATTTTAAGGACATTGTCGATCACCTGATGATGGCTGTTTCTGCTGCATCTGGACCTGAAACCAGATTGGTAGGACTTAAGGATGTTATTGGCTTCAATGTGTTGGAGGAGTTCTGTGGCTTCTGCTTTCTCAAGGATCTTACCTAGGAAGGGAAGATGTCTGATGGGGAGGTAGTTGCTGAGGTCCTCGGGGTCCAGTGTTGGTTTCTTGGGAATCGGGAGGATTTGTCCGATCTTGAGGGTCAAGGGGAAGGTGTCTTGAGTTAGAGAGTTGTTGATGATTGTCAGGCAAGGGAAGAGTGCTGCAGTTGGTAGGGACTTGAGCGCGAGGGCAGGAGGGATGCCGACCGCATGAAATGTGACCTTGAGGAATGCTATGGGGACAGTGAGGTCTTGAAAGTTGTCCAAGGGAGTTGATGTTTTGCGAGATCGGCTGTCAGTTGTAGCGTGGGCGTCTGTGTCATACGTCGCTATTTTGTGCACAATATGGTTGTGTTTCTTGGAAACATTTTCTCCCATGGTGTTTCTTTCTATTGTTCCCATAGAGAGTTTCCTGCCAGTAGTCTAACCGCCGACATCTCTGTTCATCCTTTGCGCGGCCCGTTGAGCTTGGCTGACCATTCACTGAGTAAGGGGGTTGTTGGGCAATCCTAGTGGCCACCAAGTGCTGCCCTGACGAACATCCCTGCTTTGGCGCCCAAACAGCAGGGAAATATTCCAATCTTCACGGTGGTTTTGGCAGGTGAAATCCAATTATTCATGTGAAAAAGTCGACTTGAGATGTGTAGCAAAACCTTTTTCCCAACATAATCTTTTTTTTCTACACTGCTGCCAGTGATCAGTCTGTCCGCTTGCACAGAAAGCTGCCTGTAACATTGTCCAGAGTCGTCCTCTCTCTGCACACATTGCCGCCCGCCTGCCACACTGCCGCCCGCCTCCCCCACTGCCGGCCTCTCCTTCCAGCTCCCGCAGAGCACTTCGGCCAGCGAGCACTTATTCTCTTCGCAGCCATGATTGCGTCTGCCTGGTACCCGGGACAAGTGGGCCTTTTGGGGGATCCCCCACTGCGGTCCTGATTGCATTCTGCTGGGCTTGGAGTTAGCCGTGTGAAGGGAGCTCCGAGCAGCAAGGTCGGGCAGGCCTTGCGAGCTCATTCTGAAACGGCCTTCGATTAGAGAGATCATCCTGGCAAGTGTTGCTGCGCAGGACAGAGCCTTGGATGCAAGCTGTGGGGGCCTCTTCTACACATTACAGCAAGCAGCCACATTTCACACCCTCCTGAGTGTGCAGGGAGAGGTGATCTGCTGCGCACTTCTCCTGATTACAGCCAAGTGTCTCTGCTCCAATCAGCTGTGATATGTGTGCACAGTGCTTTAAGTGGGCTAAGAAATTGAGGGGGCTGCCCTTCATTGTGGGGCGTGGCTTGTAGGATAGGCATGGTCTGGGACTTGATGGGCATGGTCTAAAGTCAAACATGTCGAAATGGTGTGGCCGACATAACTAAATTCATATCGCAGCACAGTCTGCTTGCTGCATTCCTCAAAGTACAACAAATCAAAGATAAACATGTTATAGTGCACACACGACCCTCAAAGCCCACTGCTGGCATACTGTGCCTATAGTGCAGACAGCGCCCTCACAGTCCACTGCTGGCATACTGTGCCTATAGTGCACACAACGCCCTCACAGCCCACTGCTGGCATACTGTGCCTATAGTGCACACACCACACACAAAGCCCACTGCTGGCATACTGTGCCTATAGTGCACACAACGACCTCACAGCCCACTGCTGGCATACTGTGCCTATAGTGCACACAACGCCCGCAGAGCCCACTGCTGGCATACTGTGCCTATAGAGCACACACCACACTCAAAGCCCACTGCTGGCATACTGTGCCTATAGTGCAGACAACACCCTCAAAGCCCACTGCTGGCATACTGTGCCTATAGTGCAGACAACGCCCTCACAGCCCACTGCTGGCATACTGTGCCTATAGTGCACACAACGCCCTCACAGCCCACTGCTGGCATACTGTGCCTACAGTGCACACACTACCCTCACAGCCCACTGCTGACATACTGTGCCTATAGTGCACACACTACCCTCACAGCCCACTGCTGGCATACTGTGCCTATAGTGCACACAACGACCTCGGAGCCCACTGCTGGCATACTGTGCCTATAGTGCACACAACGCCCGCACAGCCCACTGCTGGCATACTCTGCCTATAGTGCACACAACACCCTCACAGCCCACTGCTGGCATACTGTGCCCATAGTGCACACACTACCCTCACAGCCCACTACTGGCATACTGTGCCTATAGTGCAGACAACGCCCTCAAAGCCCACTGCTGGCATACTGTGCCTATAGTGCAGACAACGCCCTCACAGCCCATTGCTGGCATACTGTGCCTATAGTGCAGACAACGCCCTCACATCCCACTGCTGGCATACTGTGCCTATAGTGCACACAACGACCTCAGAGCCCACTGCTGGCATACTGTGCCTATAGTGCAGACAACGCCCTCACAGCCCACTGCTGGCATACTTTGCCTATAGTGCAGACAACGCCCTCACAGCCCACTGCTGGCATACTGTGCCTATAGTGCACACAACGCCCTCACAGCCCACTGCTGGCATACTGTGCCTATAGTGCAGACAACGCCCTCACAGCCCACTGCTGGCATACTGTGCCCATAGTGCAGACAACGCCCTCACAGCCCACTGCTGGCATACTGTGCCCATAGTGCAGACAACAACCTCACAGCCCACTGCTGGCATACTGTGCCTATAGTGCACACAACGCCCTCACAGCCCACTGCTGGCATACTGTGCCTATAGTGCACACAACGCCCTCACAGCCCACTGCTGGCATACTGTGCCTATAGAGCACACAACGCCCTCACAGCCCACTGCTGGCATACTGTGCCTATAGTGCACACAACGACCTCACAGCCCACTGGTGGCATACTGTGCCTATAGTGCACACAACGCCCTCACAGCCCGCTGCTGGCATACTGTGCCTATAGTGCAGACAACGCCCTCACAGCCCGCTGCTGGCATACTGTGCCCATAGTGCACACAACGACTTCACAGCCCGCTGCTGGCATACTGTGCCTATAGTGCAGACAACGCCCTCACAGCCCGCTGCTGGCATACTGTGCCTATAGTGCACACATTACACTCACATCCCACTCCTGGCATGTTGTGCCTATAGTGCACACAACGCCCTCACAGCCCACTGCTGGCATACTGTGCCTATAGTGCCGACAACGCCCTCACAGCCCACTGCTGGCATACTGTGCCTATAGTGCACACAACGCCCTCACAGCCCACTGCTGGCATACTGTGCCTATAGTGCACACAACGACCTCATAGTCCACTGCTGGCATACTGTGCCTATAGTGCACACAACGACCTCACAGCCCACTGCTGGCATACTGTGCCTATAGTGCACACACTACCCTCACAGCCCACTGCTGGCATACTGTGCCTATAGTGCACACACTACCCTCACAGCCCACTGCTGGCATACTGTGCCTATAGTGCAGACAACACCCTCAAAGCTCACTGCTGGCATACTGTGCCTATAGTGCAGACAACACCCTCACAGCCCACTGCTGGCATACTGTGCCTATAGTGCACACAACGCCCTCACAGCCCACTGCTGGCATACTGTGCCTATAGTGCACACACTACCCTCACAGCCCCCTGCTGGCATACTGTGCCTATAGTGCACACAACGCCCGCACAGCCCACTGCTGGCATACTGTGCCTATAGTGCACACACTACCCTCACAGCCCCCTGCTGGCATACTGTGCCTATAGTGCACACAACGCCCGCACAGCCCACTGCTGGCATACTGTGCCTATAGTGCACACAACGCCCTCACAGCCCACTGCTGGCATACTGTGCCTATAGTGCACACACTACCCTCACAGCCCACTGCTGGCATACTGTGCCTATAGTGCAGACAACACTCGCAAAGCCCACTGCTGGCATACTGTGCCTATAGTGCAGACAACACCCTCAAAGCCCACTGCTGGCATACTGTGCCTATAGTGCAGACAACACCCTCACAGCCCACTGCTGGTATACTGTGCCTATAGTGCACACAACACCCTCACAGCCCACTGCTGGCATACTGTGCCTATAGTGCACACACTACCCTCACAGCCCACTGCTGGCATACTGTGCCTATAGTGCACACAACGACCTCACAGCCCACTGCTGGCATACTGTGCCTACAGTGCCACAACGCCCGCATAGCCCACTGCTGGCATACTGTGCCTATAGAGCACACACCACACTCAAAGCCCACTGCTGGCATACTGTGCCTATAGTGCACACAACACCCTCAAAGCCCACTGCTGGCATACTGTGCCTATAGTGCACACAACACCCGCACAGCCCACTGCTGGCATACTGTGCCTATAGTGCACACAACGCCCTCACAGCCCACTGCTGGCATACTGTGCCTATAGTGCAGACAACACCCGCACAGCCCACTGCTGGCATACTGTGCCTATAGTGCACACAACGACCTCAGAGCCCACTGCTGGCATACTGTGCCTATAGTGCACACAACGCCCGCACAGCCCACTGCTGGCATACTGTGCCTATAGTGCACACAACGTCCTCACAGCCCACTGCTGGAATACTGTGCCTATAGTGCAAACACTACCCTCACAGCCCACTGCTGGCATACTGTGCCTATAGTGCACACACTACCCTCACAGCCCGCTGCTGGCATACTGTGCCTATAGTGCACACACCACACTCAAAGCCCACTGCTGGCATACTGTGCCAATAGAGCACACACCACACTCAAAGCCCACTGCTGGCATACTGTGCCTATAGTGCACACAACGACCTCAGAGCCCACTGCTGGCATAATGTGCCTATAGTGCACACAACGACCTCAGAGACCACTGCTGGCATACTGTGCCTATGGAGCACACACCACACTCAAAGCCCACTGCTGGCATACTGTGCCTATAGTGCACACAACGACCTCAGAGCCCACTGCTGGCATACTGTGCCTTTAGTGCACACAACGACCTCAGAGCCCACTGCTGGCATACTGTGCCTATAGTGCAGACAACGCCCTCACAGCCCACTGCTGGCATAAAGTGCCTATAGTGCACACACCACACTCAAAGCCCACTGCTGGCATACTGTGCCTATAGTGCACACAACGACCTCAGAGCCCACTGCTGGCATACTGTGCCTATAGTGCACACACCACACTCAAAGCCCACTGCTGGCATACTGTGCCTATAGTGCACACAACGACCTCAGAGCCCACTGCTGGCATACTGTGCCTATAGTGCACACAACGACCTCAGAGCCCACTGCTGGCATACTGTGCCTATAGTGCACACAACGACCTCGGAGCCCACTGCTGGCATACTGTGCCTATAGTGCACACAACGCCCGCACAGCCCACTGCTGGCATACTCTGCCTATAGTGCACACAACACCCTCACAGCCCACTGCTGGCATACTGTGCCCATAGTGCACACACTACCCTCACAGCCCACTGCTGGCATACTGTGCCTATAGTGCAGACAACGCCCTCAAAGCCCACTGCTGGCATACTGTGCCTATAGTGCAGACAACGCCCTCACAGCCCACTGCTGGCATACTGTGCCTATAGTGCAGACAACGCCCTCACATCCCACTGCTGGCATACTGTGCCTATAGTGCACACAACGACCTCAGAGCCCACTGCTGGCATACTGTGCCTATAGTGCAGACAACGCCCTCACAGCCCACTGCTGGCATACTTTGCCTATAGTGCAGACAACGCCCTCACAGCCCACTGATGGCATACTGTGCCTATAGTGCCCACAACGCCCTCACAGCCCACTGCTGGCATACTGTGCCTATAGTGCAGACAACGCCCTCACAGCCCACTGCTGGCATACTGTGCCCATAGTGCAGACAACGCCCTCACAGCCCGCTGCTGGCATACTGTGCCCATAGTGCACACAACGACCTCACAGCCCGCTGCTGGCATACTGTGCCTATAGTGCAGACAACGCCCTCACAGCCCGCTGCTGGCATACTGTGCCTATAGTGCACACATTACACTCACATCCCACTCCTGGCATGTTGTGCCTATAGTGCACACAACGCCCTCACAGCCCACTGCTGGCATACTGTGCCTATAGTGCCGACAACGCCCTCACAGCCCACTGCTGGCATACTGTGCCTATAGTGCACACAACGCCCTCACAGCCCACTGCTGGCATGCTGTGCCTATAGTGCACACAACGACCTCATAGTCCACTGCTGCATACTGTGCCTATAGTGCACACAACGACCTCACAGCCCACTGCTGGCATACTGTGCCTATAGTGCACACACTACCCTCACAGCCCACTGCTGGCATACTGTGCCTATAGTGCAGACAACACCCTCAAAGCCCACTGCTGGCATACTGTGCCTATAGTGCAGACAACACCCTCACAGCCCACTGCTGGCATACTGTGCCTATAGTGCACACAACGCCCTCACAGCCCACTGCTGGCATACTGTGCCTATAGTGCACACACTACCCTCACAGCCCCCTGCTGGCATACTGTGCCTATAGTGCACACAACGCCCGCACAGCCCACTGCTGGCATACTGTGCCTATAGTGCACACACTACCCTCACAGCCCCCTGCTGGCATACTGTGCCTATAGTGCACACAACGCCCACACAGCCCACTGCTGGCATACTGTGCCTATAGTGCACACAACGCCCTCACAGCCCACTGCTGGCATACTGTGCCTATAGTGCACACACTACCCTCACAGCCCACTGCTGGCATACTGTGCCTATAGTGCAGACAACACTCTCAAAGCCCACTGCTGGCATACTGTGCCTATAGTGCAGACAACACCCTCAAAGCCCACTGCTGGCATACTGTGCCTATAGTGCAGACAACACCCTCACAGCCCACTGCTGGTATACTGTGCCTATAGTGCACACAACACCCTCACAGCCCACTGCTGGCATACTGTGCCTATAGTGCACACACTACCCTCACAGCCCACTGCTGGCATACTGTGCCTATAGTGCACACAACGACCTCACAGCCCACTGCTGGCATACTGTGCCTACAGTGCCACAACGCCCGCATAGCCCACTGCTGGCATACTGTGCCTATAGAGCACACACCACACTCAAAGCCCACTGCTGGCATACTGTGCCTATTGTGCACACAACACCCTCAAAGCCCACTGCTGGCATACTGTGCCTATAGTGCACACAACACCCGCACAGCCCACTGCTGGCATACTGTGCCTATAGTGCACACAACGCCCTCACAGCCCACTGCTGGCATACTGTGCCTATAGTGCAGACAACACCCGCACAGCCCACTGCTGGCATACTGTGCCTATAGTGCACACAACGCCCGCACAGCCCACTGCTGGCATACTGTGCCTATAGTGCACACAACGCCCTCACAGCCCACTGCTGGAATACTGTGCCTATAGTGCACACACTACCCTCACAGCCCACTGCTGGCATACTTTGCCTATAGTGCACACACTACCCTCACAGCCCGCTGCTGGCATACTGTGCCTATAGTGCACACACCACACTCAAAGCCCACTGCTGGCATACTGTGCCAATAGAGCACACACCACACTCAAAGCCCACTGCTGGCATGCTGTGCCTATAGTGCACACAACGACCTCAGAGCCCACTGCTGGCATACTGTGCCTATAGTGCACACAACGACCTCAGAGACCACTGCTGGCATACTGTGCCTATGGAGCACACCCCACACTCAAAGCCCACTGCTGGCATACTGTGCCTATAGTGCACACAACGACCTCAGAGCCCACTGCTGGCATACTGTGCCTATAGTGCACACAACGACCTCAGAGCCCACTGCTGGCATACTGTGCCTATAGTGCAGACAACGCCTCACAGCCCACTGCTGGCATACTGTGCCTATAGTGCACACACCACACTCAAAGCCCACTGCTGGCATACTGTGCCTATAGTGCACACAACGACCTCAGAGCCCACTGCTGGCATACTGTGCCTATAGTGCACACAACGACCTCAGAGCCCACTGCTGGCATACTGTGCCTATAGTGCACACAACTCCCGCACAGCCCACTACTGGCATACTGTGCCTATAGTGCAGACAACGCCCTCACAGCCCACTGCTGGCATACTGTGCCTATAGTGCACACACTGGCCTCACAGCCCGCTGCTGGCATACTGTGCCTATAGTGCACACATTACACTCACATCCCACTCCTGGCATGTTGTGCCTATAGTGCACACAACGCCCTCACAGCCCACTGCTGGCATACTGTGCCTATAGTGCTGACAACGCCCTCACAGCCCACTGCTGGCATACTGTGCCTATGGTGCACACAACGACCTCACAGCCCACTGCTGGCATACTGTGCCTATAGTGCACACAACAACCTCAGAGCCCACTGCTGGCATACTGTGCCTATAGTGCAGACAACGCCCTCACAGCCCACTGCTGGCATACTGTGCCTATAGTGCACACACCACACTCAAAGCCCACTGCTGGCATACTGTGCCTATAGTGCACACAACGACCTCAGAGCCCACTGCTGGCATACTGTGCCTATAGTGCACACAACGCCCGCACAGCCCACTGCTGGCATACTGTGCCTATAGTGCAGACAACGCCCTCACAGCCCACTGCTGGCATACTGTGCCTATAGTGCAGACAACGCCCTCACAGCCCACTGCTGGCATACTGTGCCTATAGTGCAGACAACGCCCTCACAGCCCACTGCTGGCATACTGTGCCTATAGTGCCGACAACGCCCTCACAGCCCACTGCTGGCATACTGTGCCTATAGTGCACACAACGCCCTCACAGCCCACGGCTGGCATACTGTGCCTGTAGTGCCGACAACGCCCTCACAGCCCACTGCTGGCATACTGTGCCTATAGTGCACACAACGACCTCAGAGCCCACTGCTCTACACGTTATATGAGGCGGGAGGGCTGCTTTTCAGATTCTCCGAGGTAGGAGTGCTGTTCTTCACGTTCTCTGAGGCCAGGGTTGGATTGGCCCCTCTGCTTTTTTCAGCCGTGGCAGGACCGAAATCATCCCTGGGTAGTGGGGGCCGGTTTCTGGCCATGCCTGGGCAGGTTTGGAAAAAGAACATTTGAAGAAAAAAAAAAAAGCCTTTCATCCTTCTTGGGTCGATATGAGTACCAACACAGGTTGGGTGATATTGTATGCATATTTCTTCTACAAAAGAAAGAGCTTAAGCGTAAGTGCTATACAATACCATATCATTTGGCCTTGGACGTCTGCCTGCATGCACAGTAATTTAGTGTACTTAGGAACAATGCTATTTGATGCCACTTCCTGTTTTGTCAAGGGGCGAAAGGTCATGTTTCATCTCTTCACAGGATGCCACTTTGGGGTGGGGGCCAAATGACATCTCGTCCAGTGATGTCATCAGAGGTCAAGGGTTGTGAGGCGTGGGGTGGGGCACTTTTTTGAGGCGAGGAGTGGGCCATTTTTTTTGGGTGACTGGTCCTATTTCTTGTCCCAACCCGACCCTGTCTGAGGCAGGAGGTCTGCTCTTCACGTTCTCTGAGGCAGGAGAGCTGCTCTTCATGTTCTGCGAGGCAGGAGTGCTGCTCTTCAGGTCCTCCAAGGCAGGAGTGCTGCTCTTCACATTCCCCAAGGCAGGAGTGCTGCTCTTGAGGTTCTCCAAGGCAGGAGTGCTGCTCTTGAGGTTCTCCAAGGCAGGAGTGCTGCTCTTCAGGTTCACCAAGGCATGAGGGCTGCTCTACACATTCTCTGAGACAGGAGTGCTGCTCTTGAGGTTCTCCAAGGCAGGAGTGCTGTTCATCACGTTCTCCAAGGCAGAAGTGCTGCTCTTCACTTTCTCCAAGGCAGGAGTGCTACTCTTCAAGTTCTCCAAGGTAGGAGTGGTGCTCTTCAAGTTCTCCAAGGCAGAATGCTGCTCTTCACTTTCTCCAAGGCAGGAGTGTTGCTCTACACGTTCACCCAGGCAGGAGTGCTGCTCTTCAAGTTCTCCAAGGCAGGAGTGCTGCTCTTCAAGTTCTCCAAGGCAGGAGTGCTGCTCTTTACGTTCACCAAGGCAGGAGTGCTGCTCTTCAAGTTCTCCAAGTCAGGAGTGCTGCCCTTCAAGTTCTCCAAGGCAGAATGCTGCTCTTCACTTTCTCCAAGGCAGGAATGCTGCTCCTCACGTTCTCCTAGGCAGGAGTGCTGCTCTTCACTTTCTCCAAGGCAGGAGTGCTACTCTACACGTTCACCCAAGCAGGAGTGTTGCTCTTCAAGTTCACCAAGGCAGAAAGCTGCTCTTCACTTTCTCCAAGGCAGGAGTGCTGCTCTACACGTTCACCCAGGCAGGAGTGTTGCTCTTCATGTTCTGCGAGGCATGAGTGCTGCTCTTCGCTTTCTCCAAGGCAGGAGTACTACTCTACACGTTCACCCAGGCAGGAGTGTTGCTCTTCAAGTTCTCCAAGGCAGAATGCTGCTCTTCACTTTCTCCAAGGCAGGAGTGCTGCTTTACACGTTCACCCAGGCAGGAGTGCTGCTCTTCAAGTTCTCCAAGGCAGGAGTGCTGCTCTTCAAGCTCGCCAAGGTAGGAGTGCTGCTCTTCAAATTCTCCAAGGCAGGAGTGCTGCTCTTCAAGTTCTGCGAGGCAGGAGTGCTGCTCTTCACATTCTCCAAGGCAGGAGTGCTGCTCTTTACCTTCACCAAGGGGGGAGCGCTGCTCTTCACGTTCTCCAAGGCAGGAGTGTTGCTCTTTACCTTCACCAAGGGGGGAGTGCTGCTCTTCAAGTTCACCAAGGCAGGAGTGCTGCTCTTCATGTTCTCCAAGGCATGAGTGCTGCTCTTCTAGTTTTCTATGGCAGGAGTGCTGCTCTACACATTCATCAAGGCAGGAGTGCTGCTCTTCAAGTTCACCAAGGGAGGAGTGCTGCTCTTCACGTTCACCAAGGTAGGAGGTCTGCTCTTCACGTTCACCAAGGCAGGCATGCTGCTCTTCAAGTTCTCCAAGGCAGGAGTGCTGCTCTTCACGTTCTCCAAGGCAGGAATGCTGCTCTTCACTTTCTCCAAGTCATGAGTGCTGCTCTTTACGTTCACCCAGGCAGGAGTGCTGCTCTTCAAGTTCAACAAGGCAGGAATGCAGCTCTTCACGTTCTCCAAGGCAGGAGTGCTGCTCTTCACTTTCTCCAAGGCAGGAATGCTGCTCTTCACTTTCTCCAAGGCATGAGTGCTGCTCTTTACGTTCACCCAGGCAGGAGTGCTGCTCTTCAAGTTCTCCAAGGCAGGAGTACTGCTCTTCACGTTCTCCAAGGCAGGAATGCTGCTCTTCACTTTCTCCAAGTCATGAGTGCTGCTCTTTACGTTCACCCAGGCAGGAGTGCTGCTCTTCAAGTTCACCAAGGCAGGAATGCAGCTCTTCACGTTCTCCTAGGCAGGAGTGCTGCTCTTCACTTTCTCCAAGGCAGGAGTGCTGCTCTTCACGTTCTCCAAGGCAGGAATTCTGCTCTTCACTTTCTCCAAGGCATGAGTGCTGCTCTTCAAGTTCACCAAGGCAGGAATGCAGCTCTTCACGTTCTCCAAGGCAGGAGTGCTGCTCTTCACTTTCTCCAAGGCAGGAGTGCTGCTCTTTACGTTCACCCAGGCAGGAGTGCTGCTCTTCAAGTTCAACAAGGCAGGAATGCAGCTCTTCACGTTCTCCAAGGCAGGAGTGCTGCTCTTCACTTTCTCCAAGGCAGGAATGCTGCTCTTCACTTTCTCCAAGGCATGAGTGCTGCTCTTTACGTTCACCCAGGCAGGAGTGCTGCTCTTCAAGTTCTCCAAGGCAGGAGTACTGCTCTTCACGTTCTCCAAGGCAGGAATGCTGCTCTTCACTTTCTCCAAGTCATGAGTGCTGCTCTTTACGTTCACCCAGGCAGGAGTGCTGCTCTTCAAGTTCACCAAGGCAGGAATGCAGCTCTTCACGTTCTCCTAGGCAGGAGTGCTGCTCTTCACTTTCTCCAAGGCAGGAGTGCTGCTCTTCACGTTCTCCAAGGCAGGAATTCTGCTCTTCACTTTCTCCAAGGCATGAGTGCTGCTCTTCAAGTTCACCAAGGCAGGAATGCAGCTCTTCACGTTCTCCAAGGCAGGAGTGCTGCTCTTCACTTTCTCCAAGGCAGGAGTGCTGCTCTTCACGTTCTCCAAGGCAGGAATGCTGCTCTTCACTTTCTCCAAGGCAGGAGTGCTGCTCTTCACGTTCTCCAAGGCAGGAATGCTGCTCTTCACTTTCTCCAAGGCATGAGTGCTACTCTTCAAGTTCACCCAGGCAGGAGTGCTGCTCTTCACGTTCTCCAAGGCAGGAGTGCTGCTCTTCACGTTCTCCAAGGCAGGAATGCTGCTCTTCACTTTCTCCAAGGCATGAGTGCTGCTCTTCAAGTTCACCAAGGCAGGAATGCAGCTCTTCACGTTCTCCAAGGCAGGAGTGCTGCTCTTCACTTTCTCCAAGGCAGGAGTGCTGCTCTTCACGTTCTCCAAGGCAGGAATGCTGCTCTTCACTTTCTCCAAGGCAGGAGTGCTGCTCTTCACGTTCTCCAATGCATGAGTGCTGCTCTTCAAGTTCACCCAGGCAGGAATGCTGCTCTTCACTTTCTGCAAGGCATGAGTGCTGCTCTTCCAGTTCACCAAGGCAGGAATGCAGCTCTTCACGTTCTCCAAGGCAGGAGTGCTGCTCTTCACTTTCTCCAAGGCAGGAGTGCTGCTCTTCACGTTCTCCAAGGCAGGAATGCTGCTCTTCACTTTCTCCAAGGCAGGAGTGCTGCTCTTCACGTTCTCCAAGGCAGGAGTGCTGCTCTTCACGTTCTCCAAGGCAGGAATGCTGCTCTTCACTTTCTCCAAGGCATGAGTGCTGCTCTTCAAGTTCACCAAGGCAGGAGTGCTGCTCTTCACTTTCTCCAAGGCAGGAGTGCTGCTCTTCACGTTCTCCAAGGCAGGAATGCTGCTCTTCACTTTCTCCAAGGCAGGAGTGCTGCTCTTCACGTTCTCCAAGGCAGGAGTGCTGCTCTTCACGTTCTCCAAGGCAGGAATGCTGCTCTTCACTTTCTCCAAGGCAGGAGTGCTGCTCTTCACGTTCTCCAAGGCAGGAGTGCTGCTCTTCACTTTCTCCAAGGCAGGAGTGCTGCTCTTCACGTTCTCCAAGGCAGGAATGCTGCTCTTCACTTTCTCCAAGGCAGGAGTGCTGCTCTTCACGTTCTCCAAGGCAGGAGTGCTGCTCTTCACGTTCTCCAAGGCAGGATACTTAATCTTTTCATATTTTCTAGGGCAGAGAATTTGTTTTCACATGTTCTCCAGGACTTGAACATTGCTGATTACATGTTATCCAGGAGAAGTGTATTTATATGTGTCTCTGAGACATGAGCATTTTGTTGCCCATGTTCTCCAGGAGAGGTGATGTGTTGTTTGCAGATTTTTACCGGCCAGTCATATTGTTATGTACAGAGTAAATGGGGCGGGATGATAGCTCAGGGGCAACTACAACACCCAATGCCATGGATTAAAAACCCAGTGCCGCGCTTAGAGACTGAAATGTGACGCGAAGCATGATATAAAAAATAATGTCATTCTCTTTTTTCAGGAGTGTTTGTGACGAATCAACTTCTGGCGCTCCAGTTGTACAGGAGTGAATATCGGTTTCTAAACCATCAATCAACCCCACACCTCTAGTACACCAGAAGGAATCCGAACTTTGGGTGGACCCAGCCTACAGGCAGAGTCTGTCCTGTCATATTCAGTTGGCAAATGACAGACAAGAGTACACCATGTCATCTCCAGAAACGGGAAAGGGGAGGACCAAGCTACGCCTTGCAATAGCCAGCCGTTTGACTAACAAAGGCTCCATGGATCCGCCCTGCACTTTTGTTGGGCCCTGCAGCTGGTGGCAGCGATTATCATACGCATAGAGTGTACTTCGAACAGGCCCACATGGGGACTGGCAGCAGAGATTAACAAAGGAGACAGGAAACCCCAACCACATTTCATATGACACTGTGTCAACCTGAAGATAGCTCCATCCCTCAGTTCTCCAGGACAGTGAGCTTTCATGTCTGGGACTGTGTGTTTACAGTAGTTCACCCATAGGGGGAATCGATTCATAAGGCACAAGGATGTGATTTACTGGTGCCAGAGAGTCTGGTCTGGCTGTAGCTTCAATGGAGACCTACCACTATAATCATGAACCATAGATATCTCCATTAACCAAAGAGAACCTTTGATCCACAACAGACAGGGAAATGGGAGAGACTTAGTATTACATGCTTTCACCCTTTTCCCTTTTCTGTTGCAAAGCACTCTGGTTATGACCTTGGGCATGCAGGAGATTGTTGGTGGGGTCCCAGGATTTGTTCATTGTGGTAGGCTTAGCCTACACTAATCACTGTGGTCCATTTGGCTTTAAAAGAGGACTGAGCAACTATTTGAGCAAATCTCTGAAGACTTTGAAAAGAGTAACAAGAAGAACTCAGCATTGGACCCTGGCTGAAGGTACAGTCTGCCTTACGTCTTCCACCATTGAAGGAAGGCCAGGACCTCGATTAGGGAAGCAAGATCCCTCCCCTAAACATCTCCTAGGGAACAGAGAGAAATACTGAATCCAGAGGACCCATCCAGCAGCTCCAGAACCTGAACCCAGCCAGCTCACAGCATGCCCTGCTAGGCTCTGCAGCAAGCTTCCTAAGTGGGAGGTGCCAGAGAGTCTCTGAACCAAACCAAGGACAAGGCGGTGCCTGCAAAACTCTCCTCAGCTTCAGGCTGTCCGCCTTAAAGGAGAACATGAGCCCAGTGAAGAAGCTGGGAGGAGTGCATCGACAAGTATCTACCAGCGTCTGCCTTAGAGAAGTTTTCGAGCAAGTCAAGCCCCTCGAGCGACAACCGACTACACCGCTGACTGTTGTTACACCACAGTCATAACACCATCCGAGGCGCCTCGGCCAGTGCTTCAGAACCGCCGCCCAGCACTGAGACAACAATTCCTGACTCTGAGCTGTCGTGTAGGCCAGCCTGTAGCCGTCCGTGCAGCTTCACTCACCGAAATACCTGCCGCCTGATACCCACAGCTGTCTCCCATCTTCAACTCTGTCACAGAAGCGGCAAAGTGCCTTGAAACCGACTCAACGCTGTCGAGAACCAAGAATTTCTACAGCACAAGGTACATTGTGGTTCTGTCCCCCTGGCTCTTCTCCGAAGACCCCTAGTGACATTTTACGACACATTGCTCCCTTTGTGCTGAAATCAAGTATCCTTGAACAGTTAAGACTGATTGCTTTAGTGACTACCCTCCTGCCAGTATCCAGAGTGCATCCCTTTCCTTGATGAAACTGTCCTCTGTGTTTCTTTATAGAGTGAGTCGTACTTTGTAGTGTGCTAGAATGTCTGTAATAATATTAATAAAGTAGATATTTGTATCCAACCTTGACTGGACAGTCCCTTTTATCATTGGGTAATAATTGTATTTTCGCTGTTTTGCAACTAACCAACGATCCACCGCCTTGCTGAGATAAGCCTGCCTTTCCGTCCACGTTACCAAAATTGGACAAGGAGGTTTATAATTTACTTGTATTCCAATCTGTTTGGATCTCTTCTGGTGTACTAGAGGTGTAGAGCTGACTGTAGCCAGTCAGATAGCACAGCGAAATCCTGGTAAGGCCAAACTCAGCCTTTCATTCTTCCAAGGTCGATAAATGAGCGCCACACACCTTGGGTGATAATAAGCAGTGCTCAGATGCCTGAGGGTTCGTAGCGCTATATAAATGCAAACAAAATCATCATATTGATGGTTTAGAAACTGATATTCATGCCTGGACCACTGCTGTCCCGGATTCATCACAACCCTGGATTACAAATAGCCACTTGCAGCTCTAATGTCATGCGCTGACTATGGCTGGTGCAGTCAGGAGCCGTTCACACAGCGCTGGCCAATTCCCAAACGAGCATGGCGACTTCATGTAACGCTCACAGGCGAGCCTGTGAAGCCGGGTATAAAACGCACCCACCCAAGCCCAGTCCTCATTAGAGGGCAGGTGTGGGCACCTCACAAGGGCAAACTCATCGAGGGGATAGCAAAAATGCGACTGAACACCCCTAACATACTGCTTTGGGACTTTCTCCTGGACGCAGTCCGCAACCACACCCCAGTTGGTGCGTCTCCACGGCACAGATGCAGCACAGTGTGTTTGATCTGACATGTTCCCCGTATTGGCAGCTGATCGATTTCTTAAGTGAATGCCATCGAGGACAGCGCTTCATGCCGAGTGCCCCGCTTCTGTGCGCCTCACTGCAGCGATTTCTGGTTGGCTTCCATTGCCAGCCATGTTTCCCGCGCTGCTGCCTGTCAACATGCCAAGCACGCCGGGTCCTGGGGGGGGCCCAGGGCTGTTAATTAGCATGTCAGTGGTTACAGCTGGGCACTATGCCAGATCTGACAGGGGAAGCTCGCGCACTCGCGCAGACTGCCGTCTGTGGGCTCGCGCTTTAAATAGGAGCTGGCAGCCTCTGTGAAGAGCGAAATGTATTTTACAAAATTAAATTTGAAATGATTTGCAGTGATCGCAAACGGGGCAAATGTATTTACATAATTCATGATATCTGCAAATAGTCTGCGTGTGCTGGAAGCGTCCCACCACCTCCTCCCACAGAGCACTCATATTTAAACTCTCAGTAAACCGTGTCCTACCGATCACGTGGCCCCCTCAGCAGAGCGCCTTCTCAGGCTCTAGGCGGTGAGTGCAGTCACACGAGCGCCCTATGGGGAGTGGAGCGTGCTGTGAAGCTCCGAAAACCCGGCTAGCCTGCTTCTATGCAGTTCCAGTGGTCTGGTCCATGGGGATCATGTGACGAATCAACTTCGGGGGCACCAGTTGTCCAGGGATGAATATCTGTTTCTAAACGATCAATCAGCCCCACACCTCTAGTGCACCAGAAGGGATCCAAACAGATTGGAAACACACATCAAATATAAACCTCCTTGTCCAATTTTGGTAACGTGGACAGAACGGCAGGCTTATCTTTGCAAGATCATGGATCGTTGGTTAGTTGCAACACATCAAAAATACAATTATTACCTAATGATAAAAGGGACTGTCCAGTCAAGGTTGTATCAAAAAGATCTACTTTATTATTATCAAAGCAGACAGTTCTAGCACACTACAAAATGCAACCCACCCTGTAAAGGAACACAGAGGACAGTTTCAAACAAGGAAAAGGGATGCACTCTGGATACTGACAGGAGGGTAGTCGGGATAGTAAATAATCACAACCGTTCATTAATACTTGGCTTCAGCACAAAGGGAGCAATGGGTCTTAAAATGTCTCTAGGGACATTCTGAGAAGGACCAGGGGGGCAGAACCACAATGTACCTTGTGCTGTAGGTGTTCTTGGTGCTCAAACGGGTCTAGTTGGCTTCAGGGCGCTTGGCAGGCTTCTGTGACAGAGTTCAAGATGTAAGTCAGCTGCAGGAATCAGGCGGCAAAGCGGTTTGGCGAGCAAAGCTGGACGGATGGCTGCAGCCTGGCCTACACAGTGGCTCGGGTTCAGGAATCCTTGTCTCAGTGCTGGTTGGCGGTTCTGAAGCACTGGTTGAGACGTCTCGGATGTCTTTAAGCGACTGCGGCTTCACAACGGTCAGCGTTGCAGTCAGTTGTTGCTCGAGGAGCTCGACTGGCTCGAAAATTTCCTTTAAGGTGGATGTCAGTCAGCGCTCGTCGATGCACTCCTCCTAGCTTCTTCAATGAGCTTGTGTCATCCTTTAATGCAGACGGCCCAAAGCTGAGGAGAGTGTTGCAGGCACCGCCTTGTCCTTGGTTTAGGTTTCAGAGATTCTCTGACACCTCCCACCTAGGAAGCTTGCTGTAGGGCCTAGCAGGGCTCACTGTGTGCTGGCTGGATACCAGTAATGGAGCAGTTGGATGGTTCTATTGATTTAGTATTGCCCTCTGTTGACTGGAAGATGTTTAGGGGAGGGATCTTGCTTCCCTCTTTGGTAATCCTGGACTTCTGTCACTGGCGGAAGATGTAAGGCAGACTGTACCTTCAGCCAGAGTGCAAAGCTGAGTTCTTCTTGCTACTCCTTGCAAAGTCTTCAGAAGATCTGCCCAAAAGAGGGGCTCAGCCCTCTTTTAAAGCCAAAGGGACCACAGGGATTGGTGTAGGCTAAGTCTACCTCAATGAAGAAATCCTGGGGTCTCTACTAACAATCTCCTGTATGCGTGAGGTCATAACCAGAGTGCTTTGCAACCAGAAAGGGAAAGGGGTGAACACGTGCTACTACGTCCCACCATCTTCCTGTCTGTTGTAGATCAAAGAGTCTTTCTGGTTAGATGGGCTCTCTGTGGTTGCTGATTAAAGTGGCGCGTCTCCCTTGAAGCTCCAAATCACATCCTCATACCTTATGAGTGGGGTCCCCCTTTGGGGTGAACTACTGTAAATACGCAGTCCCATACATGACAGTTCACTGTCAATTGATATTGGGGGTCGGAGCTGGCTCCGGGTTGACCCAGTTGCAGTTGTTGGGGTTTCATTTCTTTTTTGTTAACCTCTGAAGCCAGGCTCCATGTGGACCTGCTTGAAGTGCATTCTATGTGTATGTTAATCACTGCCACCAGCTGCAGGGCCCAAAGAAAGACCAGGGCAGATCCATGGAGCCTTTGTTAATCAGGCTAGCCATGGCAGAGGGAAAGTTTGGTCTATGCGTATGTCATGAGGTGAGCATAGGAAACTGTGTGCAGATTAGCCCAACACATTTTCAGGAGGTTGAGCTGCCATCATTCAATTTCATTTAAAAATGTCCACAAAGTCCAGGCAAGCGCACACCTACCGTGCGGATGATCAAATTCCTCACATACCCACAGTACATGTAGACTGTAGGTGACAAGGATCAAACAGTTTGTGAAAGTGGGGAGCTGGGAGTAGGGAGTGAAAGGTGTATTGGAGTGAACCTTTCCACAAATAATTGCAGTAATCCATGAGAAATGTGTCCACTTGAATCATGTTCGCCCTATCTATGATCTCCAAATCCCGTGGAAATGAATGACGATTTTACAGTAATTTCAATTTCTTGACCACTTTCTTTTGCAAAGGATCAGGTGAAGAGGCATTTCTTATGCAGGCCAACAAGAACAGAGACACCACTGGAACAACTAGTGCAGATTTGGAGCAGTCTTTGGCAGGAAAGCTACCCATGTCTGAAAGTGTCCAAAGGAACAGTTTCTGAAGTTCCAGTGAAGTTAGTCGCACAAGAGAACCTGGGTGATGAAGAATTGAACAGAGGAGATTTGCCAGGAACACATGAGAGTCAGCAGGGGCCGCACAGGAGACCCCTGGTGATGAAGAATTGAACAGAGGAGATTTGCCAGCAACACATGCGAGTCAGGAGGGCAATATCCTGGCAGTGGGTGAGCAGTTCTGCACAGGCAGTGTGAGGTTCCCAGAGGTGGTGGCTGTGCACATTATTCAGTGACCACTGAGGCTTCCAGAGACACCAGTACATGAAGGGCCCAAAGACGATTGACTATATAGTGATTCCCAGGTCGAGGGTCGGAGCCAGGGGGACAGAAGGGTGGTTTGTCTGTGGTCAGTAGAAGTCGTCCATGAAGGGTTCCCATGTCATCCTTGTGTGCTTGATCTGGCACCCAAAGATGAAAGACTAAGGAATGAAGGTGAGGGAAGTCACACTGGAGCCATGGAAGAAGGACCAGACGACTGGTTTGGCTGTGGGCTTGCAGGAACACAGATAGCAACAGAGAGGCACCTGGAGCATCTCGGTCGGGTAGATGGACTCAGGCCTCTGATGTCCTGGGATGAAGATTCTGTCGTCGGCACAGGACAGAGAGCCTTCGGAGTACTGGCAGTGAAGGGCACCCTCTTCTAGCGATGCAGGCACTTTTAAGAGCTTCAGGGAGACTAGGCCTTTGAGCAGGAGGTGGGACCCACTTGCCCCCACTGGGTCAGGGGAAAGCAGCGTCTTATATGTGACCTTCTGGTTGCCTGGAGAGTCAGAGCTCTGCGTTCGGATGAATCTTTGGAGCATGAAAGGGTGCTGCAACATAGCCTTGGCCATTCCTCAGACAGCAGCACTTACAGGAATGCAAGTACACACTTCCCACAGTACAGAAGGTGGGCGGGTGATGGGTCTACTTCAATCTCCTTCAGGAGGAAGTGAAGGAACACAGCACCCAGTCACTAACCAATGATCATTAAAACAGAGCAGAGGCCAGTCAATAGTAGACCCTCCCTCCAAGCACAGCCAGGCATTCTGGAGGGGTCGTTCACACAACAGAATCATTCCACATTATACCACACAGGTACCGGCATATGCCAGACAAAATGGCTTCCAGCTGCGGCGAGTCGCAGACATAGGATTCAGCCATCCAGTCTCCCAAGATGGCCACCTCCTCGCACACACACACACAAAGAGACACAAAGGACAGTCATGTAAGCCCTCATGTGTTTGAAGCAATAAAAACAGCCAATATTGTTTTGTGACTGGAGGAGCAGGTGAATCAGAAGGTAGCCAGGTTAAATGGATTCCACCCAGTGGAACAGTTTTCCACCACCCGCCTAGCCACATGACTAATAGTTAGAGGGTACCGCTATAGTGTAACTTTCGGGTACTCTCCCTTAGGCGTTATAAGCACTCATAGGGCAGAACACAAAACAGCTAACAGAAGCACACTCTGTGAGGCTTTGGATTAAGCCTGACTGGGAGAAAAAGAAATGCAAAATATAGTAAAGTCAGCAAAAAGTACAGGGGAATTGTTACATATCAACTTCCGGGGCACCAGAGGTCCAGGGATGAATATCGGTTTCTAAACCATCAATCAGCCCCACACCCCTAGTACACCAGAAGGGATCCGAACAGATTGGAAACACAAGCAAATTATAAACCTTCTTGTCCAATTTTGGTAACGTGGACGGAACGGCAGGTTTATCTCTGCAAGGTCGTGGATCGTTGGATAGTTGCAACACAGTGAAAATACAATTATTACCCATGATAAAAGGGACTGTCCAGTCAAGGTTGTATAAAAATATCTAATTGATCATTATCACAACAGACAGTTCTAGCAACACTACAAAATAACACCCACCCTGTAAAGGAACACAGAGGACAGACAGTTTCACGAAGGAAAAGGATGCACTCTGGATACCCACAGGAGGATACTCGGTAAAGCAATCAGCCTTAACTGTTCAAGGTTATTTGTTTTCAGCACCAAGGCGCAAAGGGTCGTAAATGTCAGTAGGGGCCTTTGGAGAAGGACCAGGGGCACAGAACCACAATGTACCTGGTGCATGAGATGATCTTGATGCTCGTCAGGGTCGAGTCGGTTCCAGGGCACTTTGCAGCTCCTGTGGCAGAGTTCGAGATGGGCGACAGGTGCGGGTAACAGGCGGAAGGCACTTCGGCAAGCAAGGCTGGGCGGACAGCTGCCGGCTGACCTACACGGCGGCTCAGGGTTAAGATTCACTGTCTCTGTGCTGGTTGGCGGATCTGGAATGCTGGTCGAGGCATCTATCTATCTATCTATATTTTTGTATTGCGCCACCAACCCATAGGCCTCAGAACCACCCTTCTTCCTCTTTGTTGTGAATCAAAGAGTCTCTCTGGTTAATTGAGCTCTCTGTGGTCCCTGATCAAAGCGCAGGTCTCCCTTGAAGAGGTGATCAGACCAGACGTATGGTCGCCGCCAAACCACATACTCGTACCTTCCTGAATGGGGTCCCCCTGCGGGGATGACCACTCTAAACAGTTGTTCCAGACATGACATTTCACTGCCCTTGTAACTAAGAAGCGGGGGCTGACTTCAGGTTGACACAGATGCATACCAAAAGGGTTTTTGGTATCTTGTCCTTTGTCAATCTTGCGACCAGGCCTCTCACAGGCCTGCTTCAATTAACTTCTCATCAGTATGCACCACCACCAGCAGGGTGGACAAAGGATAGGGCAGATCCATGGAACCTTTATCAGTTAATGAGGCTGGCCATGGTAGGAGGAAGGTGTTGCCTTCCCCCTCTTGACATGACATATTTGGTTATTTATAATGCGCTTAATACCCAGAGGTTTCTAACTGCAGACCCGGGGATCGAACCTGTGTTGCTCCATGTCACCTTGCTTCCAAGGTAAGCACGTTGCCCCTGATCTATCCACCTCTTGAGATACTTTGGTGTACCTGTGGCTGTCACATTTCAGCTGAACATGACTGGAGGACTGCGCCTGTAGGCTTTGTCTACCCAGAGTACACATGACTATGTGTTTGGTGTGTGGCGAGCATAGGAAAATGTGTGCGGATTAGCCCCACACATTTTCTGGAGGTTGATCTCCCATCATTCAATTTTACTAGAAAATTTCAAAATAGCCCAGGCGAGTTCACACTTCCTGTGACAATAGTCGAATTCCTCATAGTGAGTTGTATTCCTACCATCATCCACAGTTGAAGTGCTTTTGCCTATGTCCGTGGATAAGGTGATGTGTGTACAACACTCCTGCCATAGTGTTCAGGTTACCATATATGCCATCGCATACCATTCCACTCAGCAAAGGTTCCTGCACTTGTGTGCTTTCCTTCAGTATTCTGCAACTTGTAGGTCTGGATTATAATGTGAAAAGTGAATCAGAAAGACAAAAACAGAACTGCCCAAGTATTTTCCAAATTGAATGAGGCATGTTGTCATGTGTTATAACACATGACTATTTCTGGGGATTCTAGGCCCACTTTCTATGGCTCCCTCCGCTTTTTTGCCTTTTTCCCACTCTAAATTTTGAGGATCACAAGGTTATTTTTGGTGGCCAGAAGCACTTCTCCGTAATTGGCCATGCCACTGCAGCTCTTTTTCACTGTTTTATAGGCTATAGTCAAGGGTCGCCCATAAGGCTCCCAGTCCTAGGGGTGCTTTATAAAGCACTACATGTGTGCAGTCACTGATTGCTAGAGCTGAGGTTTCTTATAGACAACTGGCAGTCACTGATTCCTAAAGCTGATGTTTCTGATATACATCTGTCAGTCACTGATTCCTAGAACTGAGAGCGCAGGTTTCTGATATACAACTAGCGGTCACTGATTCCTAAAGCTGATGTTTCTGATATACAACTAGCGGTCATTGATTCCTATAGCTGAGATTTCTGATATACAACTAGCGGTCACTGATTCCTAAAGCTGATGTTTCTGATATACAACTGGTGGTCACTGATTCCTATAGCTGAGATTTCTGATATACAACTAGCGGTCACTGATTCCTAAAGCTGATGTTTCTGATATACAACTGTCAGTCACTGATTCCTAGAACTGAGAGCGCAGGTTTCTGATATACAACTAGCGGTCACTGATTCCTAAAGCTGATGTTTCTGATATACAACTAGCGGTCATTTATTCCTATAGCTGAGATTTCTGATATACAACTAGCGGTCATTGATTCCTATAGCTGAGATTTCTGATATACAACTAGCGGTCATTGATTCCTATAGCTGAGATTTCTGATATACAACTAGCGGTCACTGATTCCTAAAGCTGATGTTTCTGATATACAACTAGCGGTCATTGATTCCTATAGCTGAGATTTCTGATATACAACTAGCGGTCACTGATTCCTATAGCTGAGATTTCTGATATACAACTAGCGGTCACTGATTACTAAAGCTGATGTTTCTGATATACAACTGGTGGTCACTGATTCCTATAGCTGAGATTTCTGATACACAACTAGCGGTCACTGATTCCTATAGCTGAGATTTCTGATATACAACTAGCGGTCACTGATTCCTAAAGCTGATGTTTCTGATATACAACTAGCGGTCACTGATTCCTATAGCTGAGATTTCTGATATACAACTGGTGGTCACTGATTCCTAGAGCTGAGGTTTTTCATATACAACTAGAAAAACACTGATTCCTGGAGCTGAGGTTTCTCATATAGAACTAGAGGTCACTGATTCCTGGAGCTGAGGTTTCTGATATACAACTAGAGGTGAAAGATTCCTAGAGCTGGGGTCTGTCATATACAACTAGCGGTCACTGATTCAGTGGTAAAAATGGTTTATGATATTCTGTATGAACGGAATCTGGCTCGATTCAAGCTTAGGGCATCATCTCAGTGGTAACAATGATTGCGGATGTTCTGTATGAATGGAATCTGGCTCGGTTCAAGAGTAGTGTATCGCCTCAGTGGTGATAATGATTTAGGATGTCCTGTATTAACGGAATTGGACTTGATTCAAGCTTTGGCCACCGTCTCTTTGGTAAAAATGGTTTATGATATTCTGAAGGAATGGAATCTGACTCGGTTCAAGCCTAAGGTATCGCTTCAGTGGTAATAATTATTTAGGATGTTCTGTTTGAACAGAATCTGGCTCGGTTCAAGCTTAAGGTATCACCTCAGAGGTAAAAATGATTTGGTATATTCTGTATGAACACAATCTGACTCGGTTTTGAATCGGTTCAAGCTTAGGGTATCGCCTCAGTGGTAAAATAACGATTTAGGATGTGCTCTATGAACGGAATCTGGCTTGGTTCAAGTTTCCGGTATTTCCTTAATAATAATAATTGTTTAGGATGTTCTGAATGGACGGAATCTGACTTGGTTCAAGCTTATGGTATCACCTCAGAGGTAATAGTGATTTAGGATGTTCTGTTTGAACAGAATCTGACTCGGGATCTGACTCGGTTCAAGCTTAGGATATTGCCTCAGAGGTAATAATGATTTAGGATGTTCATATGAACGGAATCTGGCTCATTCGCATCAGTGGGTAAAGGCGGTGCAATAACTATTTGGAACATTTGATATCAGCAGAGTCGGGTGTGTTCCGGCTTAGGTTATCGCCTCAGTGGGCACAGACGATGGCGATAAGTATTGGGAACGTTCTGTTTTTGTGGTAACGGACATTGTTCAGGCTTAGGGGAAAGGCTCAGTGGATTCAGGTGTAGTCAATAGCTACACTCTAGCCAGCATTGGACCTACCTCGATCCTTCTTTGTATATGCAGCCACTGTCTTTAATTGAACCCCTTGAACCCCTTTCAAGTGGCGCAGCCCCGCACAGTGCTGGCTTTCTGACTCCCCTCCGAACAGCGGATTTGGGAACTGGAGCCATGTGATTGGCTAATGGTTTTCCATTACCTGGTAATTGCCTCTCGATTTGTGCAATGTGTCTGTGTTTCGAGTGGGGGGGCCATAGAAATTAATTTTCATTTATAAACATTGTTATTTTCAGCTTGGCTGCATCCGGGCGAGAATAAACACGATGTTTGCTCTCCAGATGCGCCGACATCAAGTTATTTTCTCTCCAGATGGCGTCGTAAAGACAAAATGGGCCAATCACCAGATGAGCGGCTTTTCTGCCGTGTTGAAATGAAAGATTCTTATAAATAGCCCATCACGTGCGCCTAACCTTGGGCTTCAGTGAGCGTCACTTCGGAGAGCTTGCCAGACAGGATGTTCGTGGCAAGTGAAACGCACGGGCGAGTGTTAAAGACTGGCGATGGCGGCAGGGGCATCAACTACCACGGTAGTGCACAGGCGGGGAGAGGTGGCGCATTGCTGCCACGGTGGCGCACTGGCGGGGTAAGGTGGTGCATTACTGCCACAGTGGCGCACAGGCAGGAGGAGGTGGCGCTTTACTGCCACGGTGGCGCACTGGCAGGGGAAGGTGGCGCATTACTGCCACGGTGGCGCACAGGCAGGAGGAGGTGGCGCATTACTGCCACGGTGGCGCACAAGCGGGTGGAGTTGGCGCATTACTGCCAGGGTGGCGCACAGGCAGAAGGAGGTGGCAGCTTACTGCCACGGTGGTGCACTGGCAGTGGAAGGTGGTGCATTACTGCCCTAGTGGCGCACAGGCCGGGAGAGGTGGTGCATTACTGTCATGCTGGCACACAGGTGGGGGGAGGTGGTGCATTACTGCCACGGTGGCGCACTGGCGGGGTAAGGTGGCACATTACTGCCACAGTGGCGCACAGGCAGGAGGAGGTGGTGCATTACTGCCATGGTGGCGCACAGGCAGGAGGAGGGGGTGCATTACTGCCACAGTGGCGCACAGGCGGGGGGAGTTGGCGCATTACTGCCACATTGGCGCACAGGCAGGAGGAGGTGGCGCATTACTGCCATGGTGGCACAAAGGCAGGAGGAGGTGGTGCATTACTGCCATGGTGGCACAAAGGCAGGAGGAGGTGGTGCATTACTGCCACGGTGGCGCACAGGCGGGGGAGGTGGCGCATTACTGGCACGGTGGCGCATAGGCTGGGAGAGGTGGTGCATTACTGGCACGGTGGCGCACAGGCGGGGGGAGGTGGCGCATTACTGGCACGGTGGCGCATAGGCTGGGAGAGGTGGTGCATTACTGGCACGGTGGCGCACAGGCGGGGAGAGGTGGCACATTACTGGCACGGTGGCGCATAGGCTGGGAGAGGTGGTGCATTACTGGCACGGTGGCGCACAGGCGGGGAGAGGTGGCACATTACTGGCACGGTGGCGCATAGGCTGGGAGAGGTGGTGCATCACTGGCACGGTGGCACACAGGCGGTGGGGAGGCGGCGCATTAGGGGAGCTTGGCTTCAGAATACAGAAGGTAGTCTTTAGTGATAGAGGTGGACGAGCCAGGTGGGGCTCTGGCCAGCTCGCACAGAGGCGGAGCCATTTCTGGCTAGCATAGTTGACAATTTAAAAGTGCGTTCCGTGTGATCACCTGGCGCGCCTTCTGTAGGATAGATAGTAATGCTGAAAAACACTACCCTGTTTTCTGCACATCATTGAGAGAAGCCGCTGCGAGTAAGACAGTCTTCTGAAAAGATTACATGTGGTTGCCTGCATTGCTAGCTGCTTTCAGGACACGCCAATGTTCATGTTTGTACAGTACTTGCTCGATGTTCTTGTTATAAACGTAGGACTACAAGTACCATATGGAACAGAGACTTGACACGTGGGGGGCTGGTGGATTATACACATGTCATTTGGGACAATTTGAGATTGCTGCAGTTTGCCGCCATTCTAGTAAATCTATTTTTAAGATACAAAGATAGGTAGCAGAAAAGCCTGTGTGAAAGTCACCTGCTTGTAGTCATTGTTTCACTCAAGCTCGCAACATTTTGCTAATAATGATGCTAACCATATATACAGTGCTACACGATAGGTGGCCACGTTTTGTGTTGTTGTTGCTTTCAACAAGCTGATATCCTGGACTAGTCAACATTCCCAAGTTTCACAAAGAGGCTTACTTTGAAATTCAATTTTCTTACAGAAAACAGTTTAAAATCCAACGTGGGCTCCATATTTGATATGCCTCAGTGGCAGGGTAAATTGCCAATCATAAGCAATTAATCGATGCCACGACTGGTCAGTTCATATTGCCCTCTGACCCTTTATTCATCACTGATGGATGGATGGTGGTGTACTGCCCTGCAGGGAAGTCTGTTGATTTCCTGGTGGGCCTCTGAGCCACGAGCCTCTTTTCTGAGAGCACTCAGCATTATTATAATTGCTACATGCCAGACACCCCACTAAGATGATATATGTGCTTGCGTGGTGTCATATTGGACACCCAGGGCCTCTTTTGCTTCCTAGTCCGTCCCTGCTCACGGAGAAGTGTGCGGCAGCCCCACACTACACAAGCACTGCTTCTCCTAAAGAGTCTGTGTGAACGACACTTGCCAGCACCAGGGATGGCTCTGCCTGGGGCTAGTGGGCAATAGCCTTGTTGACATTACTCACAAGCCCATGGCTGCTGCTGCCCTGGAGCGGGTTGGTCGCTCAGGCTCGATTTGAGTCTCGAGCCCCTGCACGACCAACACATACACCAACCCCCGCCTCCCTGTGTTTCTGTTGCTCCCAAATACCTCTCTGCCTCTGCATGAATAGAGACTCTGTGCTGTCCAGGGAGACTTTGCTACTGGTCGAGCAGGGGCAGCTCAGCTCAGAGGCGGCGTTTGTATATTTTGGCTTGGGTAGCAGTGCACAACCTGTTCCTTCCCACCCTTGGGAGAAGTGATCGTTGGCTTCGCTGAGCACTGGTAATTTTGATGGTAATGAGGGAAGCTCTGGCTCCTGCCTCTGGGAGGCACTTGCCAGGCATCTGGTTCACCACCCTAAGCACCAGATCTCAGCTGTGGCACGGTGGGGCCCCTTCCTAGAGTCCAGGCCCCAGGTCCAGCAGATGCCGCAGGGACATATCTTTTTCCTCCTCCTAGCAGTCTTGCTCCCCCTCTTCGCAGAGTTGCCACTACTGGTAGTGCCAGTCATGGGACCGGATTTTACCATAACCGAGATCCGGCAAAATATGCCTGCCCGTATCCAGGAGATCCATTTATGCCCTTCAAGGCTTTTAATATTTTTACTTTGCTTTTATTGTTGCTCGAAGCCAGGACTTGAACACTAGTCCTCAGGATGAAAGTCAAGAGACTTTCCCACTAGATCACTTTGTAATGGTTTACTCAATAAAGTGTTAATGTCAGTTCTTTTTATTCAGCCCTATCTCAGCCTCATATCATGCTCCTTGGATCTCTCCCCCTGAGCTACTAATGAGCCAGGAACCAGGCAGGGTGGATTTCGGATCCCCCGTACACTTCAAAGCCTGTGTTGGAGAAGCTGGACAGCAAACATTGGAATTATTTGAGAATTGTAGACCCCCCTCCAGTTAAAGGCCTGTGTTGGGGAAGCTGGATAGTAGAATCGGGAGGATTCTTTGTTTTTGTTTAGGAACAAAGACACTCCTCTTCCTAAAATAAGTCGGGGTTAACAGGCAAAATAGAATTACCAACTTACATTACATTCTATAGTTTTCAGCCCACTTTGGGAATTAGCTTTGTTAATTTCGTATTTTAATGAAAATCACCCTGTGGTGTTCTCCCAAGGGGAAGTAAATCATATTTTCAGTGAATTAGGCTAAGGATCTACACAGTTTTGCTCCCTTTTGACAACTATAAATGGAAAGGTTTTAAGGCCAGCAGATTTTTGGTTACAAAAGGCTCAAGTCTACTTGCATTGAAAACCTCTGTTTAAAGTTCAGGACAACCAGCTGCATGCCAGGACCACCTGGAAAGATAGGGCAGGGGTCTGGTCACTTCACTGCCAATGATAATCCTCAGCTCTCCACCACAGGACACGTTTAGCTTTTAGGCTTTCCCAGAAATAAAGAGCTCTACCCTGAGTTAATCTCTGCAAAATCTCCTTTTGATGTTTCCTGGCAGCTGTCAGATGGTAGGTTTTAGCAGCTCCTTTCACGATGGTAAGTTTAGGATCTCTCTCTCTTTTTCATAGTACATCAACTTCATATAGCAACAATGACACAATCAAGTTTACAGTCTTGGGGTGTACCCTGCAAGAGTTCTCGTGAATAGGGTTTGGATAGTTACGCTTCTCTCCCCATCCAAATCCAGCCCCTCTCTAAGGATTGGTTTAGGAGACTGCAGCAGACATATGGCAGCTTCCATTTGCAAATCCCCATTTGTTCTCATGTCAATGATTTTGCAAAGATTATCTATGTGGCAAAGCTTGATAATGTTACTAGTACTGCCATAATATATTTTCCGAATCAGCTAAGCAGGGGTAATTTCAATAAAACAGCCGGTTCTGCACCTTTTTGCACGGGCATTTAGCAATTTTCCACCGTTTTTACAAAAAGCATAATCGTTAGGAACATGCAATTTATTATCCATATTCCTCATTTTACCCTACACCTGTTTGCCAACTCTGAAATGTGGCCAAATTTCAGATCAGCCAGAAACCCATTTTATATTACCATTACAGTTCTCTGAGTCGCAGGTGGATGAATTTTATATCACCAAAATTGCCTGGAAATTACCTAAAAAAAGATACATCAATCAAGAAAGTACAAATTTTGGTTGCTGAGAAAAAGGCTTAAATGATAATAACCCTAAATTAATAGCTGATCCTTGGCATATACAAATTGGATGGCTCCTGTCCCTAGTGCCATTTGCCTCTCTGGGCCAGCCTGTGACCAGAGTTTGTTATTAGTCTCTTTGAAGTTGGTTGTTTGAAGTTAGTTGCAGCTCGTAAATACCTGCGACACACTGGCTAGAGCCATTTGCATTGCCCTGAGCTGGGCTTTCAGAGACAGCAAATCTGGCGGACACTTGATTTTTAACACCCTTAGCAGCCACACTTTTTTGAAGTTGTAAATAGATGGGGGGATGTAAAAGCTAGGCTTGCAGTGAGGGAGTTATTTGTGAAGTTTGTCCAACAACAAGCCAAAATGGTCTGCCTTAGGCCTAAATGAAATCTTCATGTCACCCATGGAACAAAGATTTTCTTTTGCCTTGTTGCTAGTACTTTGCATGTGAACCACACTATACATTACATCTTGTTTACATGCACCATGTCTTTCCCCTGACATCTTTACATCTTACATTCTTCTCTTGTCTTGCTTTAAATTGCAAACACACATGCAAAGCCATTTGGATGTCAGTATTTTAAAATCTTTTTTTTCACGTGAAAGTGACCTCTGAATTTCCTTTGCCTTTGTCAATTAAAATGCTGCTTTTCCTTGGTAGTGACAGGTAGGCCCCTTTCACATGGCCCTTCATTCCCATTGGTTTGGGGCCTTTGATTACACCCCACATGCTTGAACATCTTGTCAGGATTCTTGTGAATATCTGTAAGCAGTGCACCCTGCAGAAAGTACTTAAGCACTCTTTGCATGTCTAAAAGGGGCGCACATGGCATACCTACTTGCAGCATCACAGGAAAAATGCCTCTTTTGGGTTATTTTCCAGGGGTTAATAACTAATTGATCTCTTGAAATGGAAATATGTATTTATTGGGAGAGATTCCGAACATTTTTCTGTGTTCGCTGAGGTCTCCCTTCCCCGGTCTTTGGTGGGATCCCCCACTTAATAATTTTCATTTCCAGCACTTGCTACTGGCATGATTCTGGGACGGAACTGAGGTTCAGGGGATGGGTAGGAGGACAGCGGCATATGAGACCTGTCCCCCAGGAATTTAGGGTTTTTCCATCACTTTCTGCTGTTCTTCAAGTTATACCTTTTAGTTGGTGCATCAAATATTCCAACCTTAGGCAAACCATTAAGAATTGGAGAATACCTGCTCCTCAAAAGGCAGCAGGTGTTGCTCCTTTTCATATCTCATCTTACATGGGGGGGGGTTCCTCTTCCCAAGTAAGCCGTGCCACCAGTGTCTTTCTGCAGAGATCATACATGGTCTGGATGTACAGCCTCAGAAACAAGTTGAGTGGACAGAATAACGGGGAGGGTTGGGCCAGTACTATAGAAAGCAGGAGCATAACAAGGCTGGTCAGGAGCTTGGAGCAAGCAATGAATATGGTCACCCCCCCATCACACCGCTACTAACAACCAAATATCTCTCACTCCCCAAACCGTTCACTCGACAATTAACTTGTCTCAAACTCTGGGATAAGGGAGGGGGGGGCAGTTGTCATTAAATACAACATTCATTCTCCACAAATGGGGTCTGCAACCTGCAGCTTGTGAGATGTTCAGACCAGAACTCCCATGCTCACTCACCATTGGCTATGCTGGCCATGGCTGATGGGAATTGTAGTGCAAAACATCTGGAGTGCCAGAGGTTGCAGACCCCTGCCAATATCTGAGGTACCAAGTATGCATATTAGGCTGAGCGAATAACATATGCATGTTATGTTATGTTAGCTACACTTTTAGAGCGCTGCCTTCACCAACTAGGGAATCATGGCACTAAGGAGGTAGAGCTGTAAAGGAAACTGACAGAAAACGCAGGATGGACTCACACGGCGAATAAGAAGGTTTTCAAGGCGCGTCAAAAGGACAAATGGTCAGAGATATCTCAAAGGGGTGGAGTTCCATAACTGGGCAGGGGCCACTGTGAACGAGCGACCTCCCACACAAGAGTACTTAAAACGTTGAGCAACAATATGCGGGGCAGTAGAGGAACACAAAGGATGTGGAGGAAAATACAGACAAAATATTTGTTGAGAATATTCAGGCCCCATTTTGTAAAAGGCCCGATGAACGATACAAAGGGCCTTAAACGTAACCCGTTTGGGCACGGGCAACCAATGCAGGGCATTCAATATGGGAGATGCAGAAGAGTAGCGGGCTGCATCAGTAGCAAGCCTGGCAGCAGAATTTTGAAGGATTTGCAGTCAGTGAAGGAAACAAGCAGGTTGAGCAAGGAAAAGAGAGTTAAGTAGTCAAGGGATCCTGACGTCAGAGAAGATATAACCAAGGGAGGAATTCATGGGGCATAATGCACAGTTTAAAATGGACGGACTGGCAAATAGCATTAACCTAGGCCTGCATAGACAGCTTGGTAGAAAGCTTCACGCCCAGGTTCTTAACCACTGATTGGGTGAAGGCAGGGGGCAAACTTTGTTAGGCCAGAAGGCCGACAACCGAAACAAACTCTTAAAAGGGGAGCCGATGACGAGGACCTCCATTTTATCGACATTAAGGTGAAGCTAATTGTTGCCCATCCAATGATGGACAGCTCACAAGCAAGAGCGACACCTCACAGCAGTAGCAGGGAGAGAAAGATCAAGCCTAACCGAGATCTGAGTGTCGTCCTCGTAAGAGTAGCCCCAAAACCCAAAAGAGTGAATCAGTTTAGCAAGAGGCTGAATATAGACATTAAAGAGAAGGGGGGAAGAGCAGAGCCTTGGGGAACACCACAGGCGAGGGGATTAGGAGATGAGGTGAATAGAGAAAGGAACAGAAATTGAGCGTGATCGGAAAGAAAGTAGCAAAACCAGTCCGGGATTGAGAGCCAGAGATGCCTGCCATCGTCATCCTCTCAAGGAGGATGCCATGGTCCACAGTGTAGAAAGCATCGTAGTGATCTAGCAGGATTAGGGCTCCGATACCACCCTGATCCATAATCTGGGCCATACCATGAAGCGCAGACGCCAGGACAGATTCTATTCACCGGCCAGGCCGGAAGCCAGACTGGCAGGGGTCCAAGAATCCAGAGTCTTCCATAAAAGTACGGCGTAGAGTGGTGAGCAGACCTTCCAAAGGTTTCATAGGAAAGGTAAGCAGAGTCATATGGCGGAAATTAGAAGGAATAGAAGATTAGGCTTTCTGAGGAGGGGAATAATCAGTGCATGCTTAAGTGAGGTAGGGAGGTGAGAATTGATGAAAGATAGGATGACTGCAGTGGAAAGCAGAGGTGCAGTAGCAGGGATGATGGTTTTTATGGATGCTGACCTGAATGGGTTCAGCAGGCCTATGTCATGTTTTGGGGTGCTCAAAAGTCCTGGAAGAGTCCTGGAAGACCGGAAAGGCAGACCAGGAATGGGCCGTTCAAGGGCAAGTACATGGAACATTCACCATGAGTGACTCTGTAATGACAGAGAGGCCCAGTAACATGAACAATACATGCCTTCAATAGTGTCACTGCCTGGGAGGTTCAGCACTGACCAATCATTGCAAATACATTACTCAACTGCACTGTAAAAATGTGTTCCTTTGTCCAGGGGTGGACTGGCCTTTAGGGAACTCTGGAGATTTCCCGGTGGGCCTCTGCACCCTGGGCCTCTTTTCTGTGGTATTTCCAAATTTTGTCATAGGAAAAGCATTGGGCTTTCTGAAAATGTGTAATTTGGGGCCACTTTGAACTTTATTTCCAGGGCCTCTTTTGGTCCCCAGTAATTATTTCCAGGGCCTCTTTTAGTTCCCAGTCCAGCCGTGCCTTTGTCGGACATTGTAAAGCACATTTCGAACACACGTTGAAAACGCAACTGGGCAACTAGTTTTGGCTCTGGCCGAAAATGCAAACAAGAAAACCAGTTCCAGGCCCCGGGATGAAGTAAATGGCAAAGACACCACCTTTGGATCATAAAATGAATGTACTTAAGTTTCCATCATATAAGGCAGGGTGGAGTTAGGCAGGTATATCTGACAGTTACATGTTAAAGACATGGCGCGCACCTGAGGGCACATATTATTTAGCAGGACAGGTACTTAGAATCCACTAACAAGTTTCCATGCCTGAACATGTTCCCCAAAAGTATGAACTGAGAGCTGGCAGGATTCATGTAATAACTGCAAATCAGTGGCAAATGTTGATGATTGTTTTTACGGGTTGAAATTCATGCCTCGTGACAGGGAACAGTTCGGAGCTTGTGCTGCCAGCAGCAGAGAGGACAAGTTAAGTTACACAATAAGGCTTTCTTTTGTCAAATAGAAGTGTACATATAATACTGCTTACAACAAATTATACCAATTGCCAGTCCAACAAGTCAAACACAGACTTCTAAGGCATGACTAGCTGATTATCGAGCTCAACTTAGAATGGAGCACGCAGTGCCTGCTGCTGGGCAGGTGACTGTGAGAAAGTGAAGTTATACTCTTATTAGCATGTCCTGATTATCTCTTCACTAGCAGCACCTGTGGTGACACTCCAGCTCCTCAGGCTCCATAAAGGACACGTGTGACAATGTTAGAAGCATGTGGTGGGTGGGGGCGGGGGGGCTCTGGAGTCTGCTGCTTTGGGCTGGATCTGCTGCTGTAAGTGCCTGGTGCTGCAGATAAATAATGACCACAATCCTTGCAGTGCCATGAACATTTGCTGAGTGACTGGGACAGGTCCGCCACCTTGGATCCAAGTGCAGCTCTCTTAGTTGCGCCAGTGGTGGTCCTGCCAAAGTACAGAGAAATGGAGCGAGTGGTGTGGGGGGCGATTAAAGATGCTAGGGGTACAAACTTAGAATAGGAGCACTCGGGTTTAGCAAACAAGGAAGAGCACAGGCAAAGAGACCTGGGCCAAAGAGGACATGGGTATTACAGACGTGAGCTTTGGTGGGCACAGGTGGCATGCCTTACCGATAATGGGCCAGACGGGACTGGCAGGGAGGAAGACAGGAGGGCGGGAAGAGGAGGCGCAGATCATACAGACAGGAGCTGTGAAGGGCACAGCTGGCATGCCTTACCGATAAGGGGCCAGAAGAGACTGGCTGGGAGGAAGACACGAGGCCAGGCACATGGCAAAGGGGACTGGACCTGGGACCGGCTCCGCATAAGTTGATGTGTGCACGGACACATGCAGGCAGGCGACATATTGTGTTCCTACATCCCCACCCTCTTCCTGCGGCCATCCTTATCACTCAACCCCTGCCTACTCGCACGTGCCATCACCCTCATAAGTGGAGAAGGGCCATCATTCCAGCAAAGTCTACAACTATAAAAAGAGGCTGCACTTTCAAAAGCCCCTCTCTGCTGCTCCATTCACCCCCAGACACAACTCTGACACCCCACGGCTACAGCCACAGACTCTTCAGTCCCCATTTTGAAAATCAAGTGCCATCCAAGAATCCGCGGGTCTTAGGGACTCCCCATTCCCCTACTTTCTTCCTTCTTAGTCCTCCGAACAGTGCCAGTCACAGTGCCAGTCACAGTGCCAGTCACGATCCACACCTCCTCTTCACAACTGCCCCCGTCCTGCCCTCAGCTGAACTCTCCTGCGCCCCACCTCTGTTCAGACTGCTGTGACCTGCCTCCCTGGGCACACATTTCATCACATGACTTTTATACTACCAAGGGGACCCACCCCTCCCCCAAGATTAAAAACAGCATCCCCCAGTCATGTGCTTAAATATCCCTCTGCGGTTCCCACGATCCTCTTGAAGTTATAATTACAATATCAATGGCTCCACTCCTTATGCAGCGACACGTCCCTTGGTGCTAATAACAGGTGTTAAGTACTGCACAGCTCCCAGTGTTCTCTGGAAGCCTCCATTAAAGGCTGTGTTTCAACAGACCCACTCTCCGCTTCATCAGAAAAAGCCTCTTCTGCACCAAGCAGTCTCTTGTGGCAGGTTCCACACAAGCGAGAGTGCTCGTGCCCTTTATAGTTTACAGCGCATATCCAGCTCCAGAGCAGTAGAGCGCTGCACAAGTTTGTGGTAGCCAGCGTTTGGGCGGCCATCTTTTGATAGTAGCGCAATGCTGCGAGTTGCGTTATGCGCATCCATTGGGTTTAGTCCGTTGTCTGGTTCCGCTGAAAAAGCCACATTTTGAGAGATTTGTGAAATTGGCCAATTGTGGAGGCTTTCTGAGTTCATACTGGGATCGGGTTCCAGAGGGTGGGTATGTAACAAGAGAACGATTGTTTGTGGTACTCTCGTTGCGGACTAGTTGTGATTCAAGCCGGTTGGTCGATTTGCTGCACGAGGAGTGTGTGCCACTAGATCAGTGGAGCTTAGCCGCCAGGTGCAACTCGTGCTGGTTTGTAGATGATACATGAACGCCTGAACAGTATCCTGTCATGGAGAGTATAGTTTGCAAAGAACGGGTGTGGGGATCGGTAACATTTCTGCACACCCATAATAAGACGTGCTGCAGCGTGGTGGGCTGCTTTTAGGGGAGCCAAGTGAGCAGATAGGCGCCCTGTGTTGCTGAGTAGTGCATTGAGTGCCGGGCCAGTCAATTCTTTAATGAGCCAGATGCCATTACCTCCCAGTCCCTCGTCCTCGTCCCAGTACTTACCTTTGCGGCCCCACCTCTCTTAACAGGAACCTTTCTTTCAATCCAAATGGTGTGTACCCTCCCCTGCACGTGCCTATCTGCAAGCAGAAGGGGACCTAGCAGGCTGGGAAGTACTCCTGGGCTCCCTGCTGGGCGAGGGAGGCCAGCGAAGGAGGGTTTCCCCTATGCCACCCTTAATGTTGGAGACACTGCATGGACGGGACTTCAGACATCTAGCCCAGGATGGGGAGTCACCATGCGCCTCGGCGGAGATATGTGGCGTTTATTTATTTATTGTGCACTTGTAAGGCGCTTATACATTAAGTAAATTCTGTTTCAAAGCGGAACATGGGCCGGGCCGAGGGAGCTGCCCGGGGTGATGTATGTTACCGGTGGCAGTGACGCTTCGACGTGAAGCCCACCACGCAGCCCTGTCTCATTGCAGGTGTTGTGTGGTGAATTGGTGCATGGGCACGTCTTGGATGTGGGTACGGGGCAGAGGGTGCACTGCCAGGAGCAGGCGGCGAGCCAGCGCCGTCGTGGAGCCAACCAGTCCAGTGGTTTTGATTTGATGAACTGCACTGGGTTGGACTGAGGGAGGGGGCTCTATATGCGTCCCACTCGGTCCTTGTTTTAATTTCCTCAAGCCGAAGGGTTCCGCTGAGGTGTAGGCAGAGAGTGGGAGCGGTTCGGTGGTTACCCCGGCCTGGCCCTTGTTCTGTGAGCCCCTGTTTCCGCTCAAGTAGACAGTGTCGTTGTCCTGCAGAAGAGGACACGTGGGAAGAGGTGTCCTGTCTCTGAAAAAAAGGGTGCAGGAACGTGTCCTTCCGGCTTTGACAGAAGCTCATGGTCATCGATATACATCCAATACATAGCAGATTCCTGAGGCTGGGCTGACCGTAGAGTGCAGCAGTTCGAAAAGTCACCCAAATAGGGGCTGCCTTCTGTATCTGATGTCAAAGTCAAGGTGTTGATGGAGGCAATGCCCTGAGTGGATCTTTGTGCTGTGGTCATGTCCAGAGGGGGAGGGCATGTCCTGACCAGAGGTCGGTGGGTAGACCCTCCAGGGCTGCAGAAGAGGCAGCACCGCATGATCCGGTGGATCGTAAAGTGGATCCTATATGGGGGTACACTGGGCTCTGCCAATGGATACCTGTGCTTCCAATGCTGGGGGAGGGCGGTTTCAGGCTCTGCATGGCACACGCAGAGCCCAAAATGGAGAGTGTGTGCCTTCAAATACAATTCTTGCCTGACTTTGCCTTTGATGGGGTACTGGCTAAGACGAGGACTCTGGGTGCTGTTGTGTCTGGTAGGTGGCATGTACATATTACAGGCTGGTACTCGGAAGGTTCCCAGAAGATGACTGCCTTGAAGGGGCCAAGCGGTTTAAGGATCCTGAAAGATAAGGTTCACTAGGTGTTTAAGGAGGACCAGCTGGCTGATAATCTGAGACTTAAGACGAAGGCTTCTTCTCATTCTCAGCCTCCTGTGTTCCTCAGGGCCGCAGATCTGTGTCTTCAAGCCTAGCAGCAGTGACGGTGGGTGAAGGAGGGGTTCTAGGTTCCATTCTTAGCCTCCCATGTTGTGCAGGTCCGGCAGACCTGTGTCTTCATGCCTAGTAGCAGCGAAGGTGGTCAAGGAGGGGTTCTAGGTTCCATTCTCAGCCTCCTGTGTTCCGCAGGTCTGACAGACCTGTGTCTTCATGCCTAGCAGCAGCGAAGGTGGGTGAAGGAGGGGTTCCAGGTTCCATTCTCAGGCTCCTGTGTTCCGCAGGTCTGACAGACCTGTGTCTTCATGCCTAGCAGCAGCGAAGGTGGGTGAAGGAGGGTTCTAGGTTCCATTCTCAGCCTCCTGTGCTCTGCAGGGCCGCAGACCTGTGTCTTCAAGCCTAGCAGCAGTGACGGTGGGTGAAGGAGGGGTTCCAGGTTCCATTCTCAGGCTCCTGTGTTCCGCAGGTCTGACAGACCTGTGTCTTCATGCCTAGCAGCAGCGAAGGTGGGTGAAGGAGGGTTCTAGGTTCCATTCTCAGCCTCCTGTGTTCCGCAGGTCTGACAGACCTGTGTCTTCATGCCTAGCAGCAGCGAAGGTGGGTGAAGGACGGGTTCCAGGTTCCATTCTCAGGCTCCTGTGCTCCGCAGGGCCGCAGACGTGTGTCTTCACGCCTAGCAGCAGTGACGGTGGGTGAAGGAGGGTTCTAGGTTCCATTCTCAGCCTCCTGTGCTCTGCAGGGCCGCAGACCTGTGTCTTCAAGCCTAGCAGCAGTGGCGGTGGGTGAAGGAGGGGTTCCAGGTTCCATTCTCAGGCTCCTGTGTGCCGCAGGTCTGACAGACCTGTGTCTTCGTGCCTAGCAGCAGCGAAGGTGGGTGAAGGAGGGTTCTAGGTTCCATTCTCAGCCTCCTATGTTCCGCAGGTCTGACAGACCTGTGTCTTCATGCCTAGCAGCAGCGAAGGTGGGTGAAGGAGGGGTTCCAGGTTCCATTCTCAGGCTCCTGTGCTCCGCAGGGCCGCAGACCTGTGTCTTCAAGCCTAGCAGCAGTGATGGTGGGTGAAGGAGGGTTCTAGGTTCCATTCTCAGCCTCCTGTGCTCTGCAGGGCCGCAGACCTGTGTCTTCAAGCCTAGCAGCAGTGACGGTGGGTGAAGGAGGGGTTCCAGATTCCATTCTCAGGCTCCTGTGTTCCGCAGGTCTGACAGACCTGTGTCTTCATGCCTAGCAGCAGCGAAGGTGTGTGAAGGAGGGGTTCTAGGATCCATCCTCAGCCTCCTGTGCTCCGCAGGGCCGCAGACCTGTGTCTTCAAGCCTAGCAGCAGTGACGGTGGGTGAAGGATGGGTTCCAGGTTCCATTCTCAGCCTCCTGTGCTCCGCGGGGCCACAGTCCTGTGTCTTCAAGCCTAGCAGCAGTGACGGTGGGTGAAGGAGGGGTTCCAGGTTCCATTCTCAGGCTCCTGTGTTCCGCGGGTCTGGCAGACCTGTGTCTTCATGCCTAGCAACAGCGAAGGTGGGTGAAGGAGGGGTTCTAGGTTCCATTCTCAGCCTCCTGTGCTCCGCAGGGCCGCAGACCTGTGTCTTCAAGCCTAGCAGCAGTGACGGTGGGTGAAGGAGGGGTTCTAGGATCCATCCTCAGCCTCCTGTGTTCCGCAGCGCCGCAGACCTGTGTCTTCATGCCTAGCAGCAGCAAAAGTGGGTGAAGGAGGGGTTCTAAGTTCCATTCTAAGGCTCATGTGTTCCGTAGGTCTGGCAGACCTGTGTCTTCATGCCTAGCTGCAGCGAAGGTGGGTGAAGGAGGGGTTCTAGGTTCCATTCTCAGCCTCCTGTGTTCCACAGGTCTGCAGATCTGTGTCTTCATGCCTAGCAGCAGCGACAGTGGGTGAAGGATGGTTTCTAGGTTCCATTCTCAGCCTCCTGTGTTCCGGAGGGCCGCAGACCTGTGTCTTCATGCCTAGCAGCAGCGAAGGTGGGTGAAGGAGGGTCTTGGTTCCATTCTCAGCCTTCTGTGCTCTGCAGTGCCACAGACCTTTGTCTTCAAGCATAGCAGCAGTGACGGTGGGTGAAGGAGGGGTTCCAGGTTCCATTCTCAGCTCCTGTGTTCCGCAGGTCTGACAGACCTGTGTCTTCATGCCTTGCAGCAGCAACAGTGGGTGAAGGAGGGGTTCTAGGTTCCATTCTTAGCCTCCCATATTCCGCAGGTCCGGCAGACCTATGTCTTTATGCCTAGCAGCAGCGAAGGTGGGTGAAGGAGGGTTCTAGGTTCCATTCTCAGCCTCCTCTGTTACGCAGGGCCGCAGACCTGTGTCTTCATGCCTAGCAGCAGCGAAGGTGGGTGAAGGAGGGTTCTAGGATCCATCCTCAGCCTCCTGTGCTCCGCAGGGCTGCAGACCTGTGATTTCATGCATAGCAGCAGAAAAAGTAGGTGAAGGAGGGGTTCTAGGTTCCATTCTTAGCCCCCCATGTTCCGCAGGTCCGGCAAACCTCTGTCTTCATGCCTAGCACCAGAGAAGGTGAGTGAAGGAGGGTTCTAGGTTCCATTCTCAGCCTCCTGTATTCCGCAGAGCCGCAGACCTGTGTCTTCATGCCTAGCAGCAGCGAAGGTGGGTGAAGGAGGGGTTCTAGGTTCCATCCTCAGCCTCCTGTGTTCCGCCGGGCCGCAGACCTGTGTCTTCATGCCTAGCAGCAGCAATGGTGGGTGAAGGAGGTGTTCTAGGTTCCATTCTTAGCTTCCTGTGTTTCACACGTCTGACAGACCTGTGTCTTCATGGCTAGCAACAGCAACGGTGGGTGAAGGAGGGGTTCTAGGTTCCATTCTTAGCCTGCCATGTTCCGCAGGTCCGGCCGACCTGTGTCTTTATGCCTAGCAGCAGCGAAGGTGGGTGAAGGAGGGTTCTAGGTTCCATTCTCAGCCTCCTGTGTTACGCAGGGCCGCAGACCTGTGTCTTCATGCCTAGCAGCAGCAACGGTGGGTGAAGGAGGGGTTCTAGGTTCCATACTTAGCTTCCTGTGTTCCACAGGTCTGACAGACCTGTGTCTTCATGACTAGCAACAGCAATGGTGGGTGAAGAGGGGATCTAGGTTCCATTCTTAGCCTCCCATGTTCCGCAGGTCCGGCAGACTTGTGTCTTTATGCCTAGCAGCAGCGAAGGTGGGTGAAGGAGGGTTCTAGGTTCCATTCTCAGCCTCCTGTGTTACACAGGGCCGCAGACCTGTGTCTTTATGCCTAGCAGCAGCGAAGGTGGGTGAAGGAGGGGTTCTATGATCCATCCTCAGCCTCCTGTGTTCCGCAGGGCCGCAGACCTGTGTCTTCATGCCTAGCTGCAGCAAAAGTGGGTGAAGGAGGGGTTCTAGGTTCCATTCTTAGCCTCCCATGTTCCGCAGGTCCGGCAGACCTGTATCTTCATGCCTAGCACCAGCGAAGGTGGGTGTAGGAGGGGTTCGAGGATCCATCCTAAGCCTCCTGTGTTCCGCAGGGCCGCAGACCTGTGTCTTCATGCCTAGCAGCAGCAAAGGTGGGTGAAGGAGGGATTCTATGTTCCATCCTCAGCCACCTGTGTTCCGGAGGGCCGCAGACCTGTGTCTTCATGCCTAGCAGCAGCAACGGTGGGTGAAGGAGGCATTCTAGGTTCCATTCTTAGCTTCCTGTGTTCCACACGTCGGACAGACCTGTGTCTTCATGCCTAGCAGCAGCAACGGTGGGTGTAGGAAGGGTTCTAGGTTCCATTCTTATCCTCCCATGTTCTGCAGGTCTGGCAAACCTGTGTCTTCATGCCTAGCAGCAGCGAAGGTGGGTGAAGGAGGGTTCTAGGTTTAATTCTCAGCCTCCTGTGTTCCACAGTGCCACAGAACTGTGTCTTCATGCCTAGCAGCAGTGAAGGTGGGTGAAGGAGGGGTTCTAGGTTCTATCCTCAGCCTCCTGTGTTCCGCAGGGCCGCAGACCTGTGTCTTCATGCCTAGCAGCAGCAACGGTGGGTGAAGGAGGGGTTCTAGGTTCCATACTTAGCTTCCTGTGTACCACAGGTCTGACAGACCTGTGTCCTCATGACTAGCAGCAGCAATGGTGGGTGAAGGAGGGGATCTAGGTTCCATTCTTAGCCTCCCATGTGATGCAGGTCCGGCAGACCTGTGTCTTCATGCCTAGCAGCAGCGAAGGTGGGTGAAGGAGGGTTCTATGATCCATTCTCAGCCTCCTGTGTTCCGCAGTGCCACAGAACTGTGTCTTCATGCCTAGCAGCAGTGAAGGTGGGTGAAGGAGGGGTTCTAGGTTCTATGCTCAGCCTCCTGTGTTCTGCAGGGCCACAGACCTGTGTCTTCATGCCTAGGAGCAGCGAAGGTGGGTGAAGGAGGGTTCTAGGTTCCATTCTCAGCCTCCTGTGTTACGCAGGTCCGCAGACCTGTGTCTTCATGCCTAGCAGCAGCAACGGTGGGTGAAGGAGGGGTTCTAGGTTCCATACTTAGCTTCCTGTGTTCCACAGGTCTGACAGACCTGTGTCTTCATGGCTAGCAACAGCAACGGTGGGTGAAGGAGGGGTTCTAGGTTCCATTCTTAGCCTGCCATGTTCCGCAGGTCCGGCTGACCTGTGTCTTTATGCCTAGCAGCAGCGAAGGTGGGTGAAGGAGGGTTCTAGGTTCCATTCTCAGCCTCCTGTGTTACGCAGGGCCGCAGACCTGTGTCTTCATGCCTAGCAGCAGCGAAGGTGGGTGAAGGAGGGGTTCTAGGATCCATCCTCAGCCTCCTGTGTTCCGCAGGGCCGCAGACCTGTGTCTTCATGCCTAGCTGCAGCAAAAGTGGGTGAAGGAGGGGTTCTAGGTTCCATTCTTAGCCTCCCATGTTCCGCAGGTCCGGCAGACCTGTATCTTCATGCCTAGCACCAGCGAAGGTGGGTGAAGGAGGGTTCTAGGTTCCATTCTCAGCCTCCTGTGTTCCGCAGCGTCGCAGACCTGTGTCTTCATGCCAAGCAGCAGCAAAGGTGGGTGTAGGAGGGGTTCGAGGATCCATCCTAAGCCTCCTGTGTTCCGCAGGGCCGCAGACCTGTGTCTTCATGCCTAGCAGCAGCAAAGGTGGGTGAAGGAGGGGTTCTAGGTTCCATCCTCAGCCTCCTGTGTTCCGGAGGGCCGCAGACCTGTGTCTTCATGCCTAGCAGCAGCAACGGTGGGTGAAGGAGGCGTTCTAGGTTCCATTCTTAGCTTCCTGTGTTCCACACGTCAGACAGACCTGTGTCTTCATGCCTAGCAGCAGCAACGGTGGGTGTAGGAAGGGTTCTAGGTTCCATTCTTATCCTCCCATGTTCTGCAGGTCTGGCAAACCTGTGTCTTCATGCCTAGCAGCAGCGAAGGTGGGTGAAGGAGGGTTCTAGGTTTAATTCTCAGCCTCCTGTGTTCCACAGTGCCACAGAACTGTGTCTTCATGCCTAGCAGCAGTGAAGGTGGGTGAAGGAGGGGTTCTAGGTTCTATCCTCAGCCTCCTGTGTTCCGCAGGGCCGCAGACCTGTGTCTTCATGCCTAGCAGCAGCAACGGTGGGTGAAGGAGGGGTTCTAGGTTCCATACTTAGCTTCCTGTGTACCACAGGTCTGACAGACCTGTGTCTTCATGACTAGCAACAGCAACAGTGGGTGAAGGAGGGGATCTAGGTTCCTTTCTTAGCCTCCCATGTGATGCAGGTCCGGCAGACCTGTGTCTTCATGCCTAGCAGCAGCGAAGGTGGGTGAAGGAGGGTTCTATGATCCATTCTCAGCCTCCTGTGCTCGGCAGGTCAGGCAGACCTGTGTCTTCAAGCCTAGCAGCAGAAATGGTGGGTGAAGGAGAGGTTCTAGGTTCCATTCTCAGCCTCCTGTGTTCCGCAGGGCTGCAGAACTGTGTCTTCATGTCTAGCAGCAGCGAAGGTGGGTGAAGGAGGGGTTCTAGGTTCCATTTTCAGCCTCCTGTGTTCAGAATGTCTGGCATACCTGTATCTTCACGCCTAGCTGCAGCGACGATGGGTGAAGGAGGGGTTCTAGGTTCCATTCTCAGCCTCCTGTGCTCTGCAGGGCCACAGACCTGTGTCTTCAAGCCTAGCAGCAGCAACGGTGGGTGAAGGAGGGGTTCTAGGTTCCATTCTCAGCCTCCTGTCCTCCACTGGGCCGCAGACCTGTGTCTTCAAGCTTAGCAGCAGCAACGGTGGGTGAAAGAGGGTTCTAGGTTCCATTCTTAGCCTCCCGTGTTCCGCGCGTCCGGCAGACTTGTGTCTTCATGCCCAGCAACAGTGATGGTGGGTGAAGGAGGGGTTCTAGGTTCCATTCTCAGCCTCCTGTTTTCCACAGGTCTGGCAGACTTGTCTCTACAAGCCTTGCAGCAGCGACGGTGGGTGAAGGAGGGGTTCTAGGTTCCATTCACAGCCTCCTGTTTTCCACAGGTCTGGCAGAACTGTGTCTTCATGCCTAGCAGCAGCGAAGATGGTCAAGGAGGGGTTCTAGGTTCCATTCTCAGCCTCCTGTGTTCCGAAGGTCCAGCATACCTGTATCTTCATGCCTAGCTGCAGCGATGATGGGTGAAGGAGGGGTTCTAGGTTCCATTCTCAACCTCCTGTGCTCCGCAGGGCTGCAGACGTGTGTCTTCATGCCTAGCAGCAGTGACAGAGGGAGAAGGAGGGGTTCTAGGTTCCATTCTCAGCCTCCCATGTTCCGCAGGTCAGGCAGATTTGTGTCTTCATGCCCAGCAACAGCGACGGTCGGTGAAGGAGGGGTTCTAGGTTCCATTCTCAGCCTCATTTTTCCACAGGTCTGGCAGACCTGTCTCTGCAAGCCTAGCAGCAGCGACGGTGGGTGAAGGGGGGTTCTAGGTTCCATTCTCAGCTTCCTGTGTTCTGCATGTCTGGCAGACCTTTGTCTTCATGCCTAGCAGCAGCGAAGGTGAGTGAAGGAGGGGTACTAGGTTCAATCCTCAGCCTCCTGTTTCCGCAGGGCCGCAGACCTGTGTCTTCATGCCTAGCAGCAGCAACGGTGGGTGAAAGAGGGGTTCTAGGTTCCATTCTCAGCCTCCCGTGTTCCGCAGTTCCGGCAGACCTGTGTCTTCATGCCCAGCAGCAGCAACAGTGGGTTATGGAGGGGTTCTAGGTTCCATGCTTAGCTTCCTGTGTTCCACAGGTCTGTCAGCCCTGTGTCTTCATGCCTAGAATCATCAACGGTGGGTGAAGAAGGGGTTCTAGGTTCCATTCTTAGCCTCCCATGTTCCGCAGGTCCGGCAGTCCTGTGTCTTCATGCCTTGCAGCAGCAACAGTGGGTGAAGGAGGGGTTCTAGGTTCCATTCTTAGCCTCCCATGTTCCGCAGGTCCGGTAGACCTGTGTCTTCATGCCTAGCAGCAGCAAAGGTGGGTGAAGGAGGGTTCTAGGTTCCATTCTCAGCCTCCTGTGTTCCGCAGGGCCGCAGACCTGTGTCTTCATGCCTAGCAGCAGTGAAGGTGGATGAAGGAGGGGTTCTAGGATCCATCCTCAGCCTCCTATGTTCCGCAGGGCCGCAGACCTGTGTCTTCATGCCTAGCAGCAGCAACAGTGGGTGAAGGAGGGGTTCTAGGTTCCATTCTTAGCCTCCCATGTTCTGCAGATCCGGCAGACCTGTGTCTTCATGCCTTGCAGCAGCGAAGGTGGGTGAAGGAGGGTTCTAGGTTCCATTCTCAGCCTCCTGTGTTCCGCAGGGCCGCAGACCTGTGTCTTCATGCCTAGCTGCAGCGAAGGTGGGTGAAGGAGGGGTTCGAGGATCCATCCTCAGCCTCCTGTGTTCCACAGGGCCGCAGACCTGTGTCTTCATGCCTAGCAGCAGCAACGGTGGGTGAAGGAGGGGTTCTAGGTTCAATTCTTAGCCTCCCATGTTCTGCAGGTCCGGCAGACCTGTGTCTTCATGCCTAGCAGCAGCGAAGGTGGGTGAAGGAGGGTTCTGGGTTCCATTCTCAGCCTCCTGTGTTACGCAGGGCCACAGAACTGTGTCTTCATGCCTAGCAGCAGTGAAGGTGGGTGAAGGGGGGTTCTAGGTTCCATCCTCAACCTCCTGGGTTCCGCAGGGCCGCAGACCTGTGTCTTCATGCCTAGCAGCAGTAACAGTGGGTGAAGGAGGGGTTCTAGGTTCCATACTTAGCTTCCTGTGTTCCACAGGTCTGAAAGACCTGTGTCTTCATGACTAGCAACAGCAAAGGTGGGTGAAGGAGGGGATCTAGGTTCCATTTTTAGCCTCCCATGTGACTCAGGTCCGGCAGACCTGTGCCTTCATGCCTAGCAGCAACAAAGGTGGGTGAAGGAGGGGATCTAGGTTCCATTTTTAGCCTCCCATGTGACTCAGGTCTGGCAGACCTGTGTCTTCAAGCCTAGCAGCAGAAATGGTGGGTGAAGGAGAGGTTCTGGGTTCCATTTTTAGACTTCCATGTTCCGCAGGTCCGGCAGACCTGTGTCTTCATGCCTAGCAGCAGCGAAGGTGGCTGAAGGAGGGTTCTAGGTTCCATTCTAAGCCTCCTGTGTTCCGCAGGGCCGTAGACCTGTGTCTTCATGCCTAGGAGCAGCGAAGGTGGGTGAAGGAGGGTTCTAAGCTTCATTCTCAGCCTCCTGTGTTCCGCAGGGCTGCAGACCTGTGTCTTCATGCTTAGCAGCAGCGAAGGTGGGTGAAAGAGGGTTCTATGATCCATTCTCCGCCTCCTGTGTTCTGCAGGTCAGGCAGACCTGTGTCTTCATGCCTAGCAGCAGCGAAGGTGGGTGAAGGAGTTGTACTAGGTTCCATTCTCAGCCTCCCGTGTTCCGCAGGGCCGCAGACCTGTGTCTTCATGCCTAGCAGCAGCAAAAGTGGGTGAAGGAGGGGTTCTAAGTTCCATTTTCAGGCTCCTGTGTTCCGTAGGTCTGGCAGACCTGTGTCTTCATGCCTAGCAGCAGCGAAGGTGGGTGAAGGAGGGGTTCTAGGTTCCATTCTCAGCCTCCTGTGTTCCACAGGTCTGCAGATCTGTGTCTTCATGCCTAGCAGCAGCGACGGTGGGTGAAGGATGGTTTCTAGGTTCCATTCTCAGCCTCCTGTGTTCCGGAGGGCCGCAGACCTGTGTCTTCATGCCTAGCAGCAGCGAAGGTGGGTGAAGGAGGGTTCTAGGTTCCATTCTCAGCCTCCTGTGCTCTGCTGGGCCGCAGACCTGTGTCTTCAAGCCTAGCAGCAGTGACGGTGGGTGAAGGAGGGGTTCCAGGTTCCATTCTCAGGCTCCTGTGTTCCGCAGGTCTGACAGACCTGTGTCTTCATGCCTTGCAGCAGCAACAGTGGGTGAAGGAGGGGTTCTAGGTTCCATTGTTAGCCTCCCATGTTCCGCAGGTCCGGCAGACCTATGTCTTTATGCCTAACAGCAGCGAAGGTGGGTGAAGGAGGGTTCTAGGTTCCATTCTCAGCCTCCTGTGTTACGCAGGGCCGCAGACCTGTGTCTTCATGCCTAGCAGCAGCGAAGGTGGGTGAAGGAGGGTTCTAGGATCCATCCTCAGCCTCCTGTGTTCCGCAGGGCTGCAGACCTGTGATTTCATGCCTAGCAGCAGAAAAGGTAGGTGAAGGAGGGGTTCTAGGTTCCATTCTTAGCCTCCCATGTTCCGCAGGTCCGGCAAACCTCTGTCTTCATGCCTTGCACCAGAGAAGGTGTGTGAAGGAGGGTTCTAGGTTCCATTCTCAGCCTCCTGTGTTCCGCAGAGCCGCAGACCTGTGTCTTCATGCATAGCAGCAGCGAAGGTGGGTGAAGGAGGGGTTCTAGGTTCCATCCTCAGCCTCCTGTGTTCCGCAGGGCCGCAGACCTGTGTCTTCATGCCTAGCAGCAGCGAAGGTGGGTGAAGGAGGGGTTCTAGGTTCCATCCTCAGCCTCCTGTGTTCCGCAGGGCCGCAGACCTGTGTCTTCATGCCTAGCAGCAGCAATGGTGGGTGAAGGAGGCGTTCTAGGTTCCATTCTTAGCTTCCTGTGTTTCACACGTCTGACAGACCTGTGTCTTCATGCCTAGCAGCAGCAACGGTGGTTGAAGGAGAGGTTCTAGGTTCCATTCTTAGCCTCCCATGTTCTGCAGGTCCGGAAGACCTGTGTCTTCATGCCTAGCAGCAGCGAAGGTGGGTGAAGGAGGGTTCTAGGTTCCATTCTCAGCCTCCTGTGTTCCGCAGGGCCGCAGACCTGTGTCTTCATGCCTAGCAGCAGTGAAGGTGGGTGAAGGAGGGGTTCTAGGTTCTATGCTCAGCCTCCTTTGTTCTGCAGGGCCACAGACCTGTGTCTTCATGCCTAGCAGCAGCAACGGTGGGTGAAGGAGGGGTTCTAGGTTCCATACTTAGGTTCCTGTGTTCCACAGGTCTGACACACCTGTGTCTTCATGACTAGCAACAGCAATGGTGGGTGAAGAGGGGATCTAGGTTCCATTCTTAGCCTCCCATGTTCCGCAGGTCCGGCAGACCTGTGTCTTCATGACTAGCAACAGCAACGGTGGGTGAAGGAGGGGTTTTAGGTTCCATTCTTAGCCTCCCATGTTCCACAGGTCCGGCAGACCTGTGTCTTTATGCCTAGCAGCAGCGAAGGTGGGTGAAGGAGGGTTCTCGGTTCCATTCTCAGCCTCCTGTGTTCCGCAGGGCCGCAGACCTGTGTCTTCATGCCTAGCTGCAGCAAAAGTGGGTGAAGGAGGGGTTCTAGGTTCCATTCTTAGGCTCCCATGTTCCGCAGGGCCGGCAGACCTGTATCTTCATGCCTAGCACCAGCGAAGGTGGGTGAAGGAGGGTTCTAGGTTCCATTCTCAGCCTCCTGTGTTCCGCAGCGTCGCAGACCTGTGTCTTCATGCCAAGCAGCAGCGAAGGTGGGTGTAGGAGGGGTTCGAGGATCCATCCTAAGCCTCCTGTGTTCCGCAGGGCCGCAGACCTGTGTCTTCATTCCTAGCAGCAGCAAAGGTGGGTGAAGGAGGGGTTCTAGGTTCCATCCTCAGCCTCCTGTGTTCCGGAGGGCCGCAGACCTGTGTCTTCATGCCTAGCAGCAGCAACGGTGGGTGAAGGAGGCGTTCTAGGTTCCATTCTTATCCTCCCATGTTCTGCAGGTCCGGCAGACCTGTGTCTTCATGCCTAGCAGCAGAGAAGGTGGGTGAAGGAGGGTTCTAGGTTTCATTCTCAGCCTCCTGTGTTCCACAGTGCCACAGAACTGTGTCTTCATGCCTAGCAGCAGTGAAGGTGGGTGAAGGAGGGGTTCTAGGTTCTATCCTCAGCCTCTTGTGTTCCGCAGGGCCGCAGACCTGTGTCTTCATGCCTAGCAGCAGCAACGGTGGGTGAAGGAGGGGTTCTAGGTTCCATACTTAGCTTCCTGTGTACCACAGGTCTGACAGACCTGTGTCTTCATGACTAGCAACAGCAACGGTGGGTGAAGGAGGGGATCTAGGTTCCATTCTTAGCCTCCCATGTGATGCAGGTCCGGCAGACCTGTGTCTTCATGCCTAGCAGCAGCGAAGGTGGGTGAAGGAGGGTTCTATGATCCATTCTCAGCCTCCTGTGCTCGGCAGGTCAGGCAGACCTGTGTCTTCAAGCCTAGCAGCAGAAATGGTGGGTGAAGGAGAGGTTCTAGGTTCCATTCTCAGCCTCCTGTGTTCCCCAGGGCTGCAGAACTGTGTCTTCATGTCTAGCAGCAGCGACAGTGGGTGAAGGAGGGGTTCTAGGTTCCATTCTCAGCCTCCTGTATTCAGAATGTCTGGCATACCTGTATCTTCATGCCTAGCTGCAGCGACGATGGGTGAAGGAGGGGTTCTAGGTTCCATTCTCAGCCTCCTGTGCTCTGCAGGGCCGCAGACCTGTGTCTTCAAGCCTAGCAGCAGCAACGGTGGGTGAAGGAGGGGTTCTATTTCCATTCTCAGCCTCCTGTCCTCCACTGGGCCGCAGACCTGTTTCTTCAAGCTTAGCAGCAGCAACGGTGGGTGAAGGAGGGTTCTAGGTTCCATTCTTAGCCTCCCGTGTTCCGCGCGTCCGGCAGACCTGTGTCTTCATGCCCAGCAACAGTGATGGTGGGTGAAGGAGGGGTTCTAGGTTCCATTCTCAGTCTCCTGTTTTCCACAGGTCTGGCAGACCTGTCTCTACAAGCCTTGCAGCAGTGACGGTGGGTGAAGGAGGGGTTCTAGGTTCCATTCACAGCCTCCTGTTTTCCACAGGTCTGGCAGAACTGTGTCTTCATGCCTAGCAGCAGCGAAGATGGTCAAGGAGGGGTTCTAGGTTCCATTCTCAGCCTCCTGTGTTCCGAAGGTCTGGCAGACCTGTGTCTTCATGCCTAGCAGCAGCGAAGGTGGGTGAAGGAGGGGTTCTAGGTTCCATTCTCAACCTCCCATCTTCTGCAGTTCCGGCAGACCTGTGTCTTCATGCCTAGCAGCAGCAAAGGTGGGTGAAGGAGGGGTTCTAGGTTCCATCCTCAGCCTCCTGTGTGTTGCAGGTCAGGCAGACCTGTGTCTTCATGCCCAGTAACAGCAACGGTGGGTGAAGGAGGGGTTCTAGGTTCCATTCTCAGCTTCCTGTGTTCCACAGGTCTGGCAGACCTGTCTCTTCATGCCTAGCAGCAGCGACAGTGGGTGAAAGAGGGGTTCTAGGTTCCATTCTCAGCCTCCCGTGTTCCACAGGTCCGGAAGACCTGTGTCTTCATGCCTAGCAGCAGCGAAGGTGGGTGAAGGAGGGGTTCTAGGTTCCATTCTCAACCTCCCATCTTCTGCAGTTCCAGCAGACCTGTGCCTTCATGCCTAGCAGCAGCAAAGGTGGGTGAAGGAGGGGTTCTAGGTTCCATCCTCAGCCTCCTGTGTTTTGCAGGTCAGGCAGACCTGTGTCTTCATGCCCAGCAACAGCAACGGTGGGTGAAGGAGGGGTTCTAGGTTCCATTCTCAGCTTCCTGTGTTCCACAGGTCTGGCAGACCTGTCTCTTCATGCCTAGCAGCAGCGACAGTGGGTGAAGTAGGGGTTCTAGGTTCCATTCTCAGCCTCCCATGTTTGGCAGGTCCGGCAGACCTGTGTCTTCATGCCTAGCAACAGCGAAGGTGGGTGAAGGAGGGGTCCTAGGTTCCATTCTCAGCCTCCTGTGTTTTCCGAAGGTCCGGCATACCTGTATCTTCATGCCTAGCTGCAGCGAAGATGGGTGAAGGAGAAGTTCTAGGTTCCCTTCTCAACCTCCTGTGCTCTGCAGGGCTGCAGACCTGTGTCTTCATGCCTAGCAGCAGTGATGGAGGCGGAAGGAGGGGTTCTAGGTTCCGTTCTCAGCCTCCCATGTTCCGCAGGTCTGGCAAACCTGTGTCTTCATGCCTAGCAGCAGCGTCGGTGGGTGAAGGAGGGGTTCTAGGGTCCATTCTCAGCCTCCTGTGTTCCGAAGGGCCGGCATATCTGTTTCTTCATGCCTAGCTGCAGCGACGGTGGGTGAAGGAGGGGTTCTAGGTTCCATCCTCAGCCTCCTGTGTTCCGCAGGTCAGGCAGACCTGTGTCTTCATGCCCAGCAACAGCGATGGTGAAGGAGGGGTTCTAGGTTCCATTCTCAGCCTCCTGTTTTCCACAGGTCTGGCAGACCTGTCTCTACAAGCCTAGCAGCACCGACGGTGGGTGAAGGAGTGGTTCTAGGTTCCATTCTCAGCTTCCTGTGTTCCGCAGGTCTGGCAGACCTGTCTCTACAAGCCTAGCAGCAGCGATGGTGGGTGAAGGAGGGGTTCTAGGTTCGAATTCTGAGCTCTGGCAGACCTGTGTCTGCATGCCAAGCAGCAGCGATGGTGGGTGAAGGAGGGGTTCTAGGTTCCATTCTCAGGCTCCTGTGTTCCACAGGTCTGGCAGACCTGTCTCTTCATGCCCAGCAACAGCGACAGTGGGTGAAGGAGAGGTTCTAGGTTCCATTCTCAGCCTCCTGTTTTCCAAAGGTCTGGCAGACCTGTGTCTTCATGCCTGGTAGCCGTGACAGTGGGTGAAGGAGGGGTTCTCGTTTCCATTCTCAGCCTCTTGTTTTCCACAGGTCTGGCAGACCTGTGTCTTCATGCCTAGCAGCAGCGACAGTGGTGAGGGAGGGGTTCTAGGATCCATTCTCAGCCTCCTGTGTTCTGCCTGTCTGTAGACCTGTTTCTGCATGCCTAGCAGCAGTGAAGGCGGGTGAAGGATGGGTTCTAGGTTCCATTCTCAGCCTCCTGTGTTCCACAGATCTGTCAGACCTGTATCTTCATGCCTAGCAGCAGCAACGGCAGGTGAAGGATGGGTTCTAGGTTCCATTCTCATCTTCCTGTGTTCCTCTGGTCTGGCAGACCTGTGTCTTCATGCCTAGCAGCAGCAACGATGGGTGAAGGAGTGGTTCTCGTTTCCATTCTCAGCCTCCTGTTTTCCGCAGGTCTGGCAGACCTGTGTCTTCATGCCTAGCAGCAGCGACGGTGGGTGAAGGAGAGGTTCTAGGATCCATTCTCAGCTGAAAGGATGAAGTCCTGACAGTCCACAGAGGCCAGTGTGGGGGGTGGACTGGGAACTGCCTGATTTCTGCAGGAGGTTGGGCCTTTGGTTATCCAATCCCTGGGCCAATTGAGTGATGTGGCTGGGTTACAAAAGAAACGATCTGGCTCCTCCCCCACACGCAGGATCCCTCAGAATGCCTGACACAAGCCGGGGTGGGGCGTCCAGGAGCGCTTGGCCAAGGGGGCCCTACAGAGAGTGCCCAGGGCTTGTAAAGGACAGGCTTGTGTTCCTTTCAAGATAAAGACGCCTTAACGGTTCCTTCTTCTAGTGCCGAGAAGGGATTTCCAGGTCCCTTGAGCCTGCAGGATGTTTACTGTCCCACCCTGGTGCAGAGGTTCTGTTGGGGCACAGGGGGCACCCCCATTTTCCCATCTGGTCAGCCTTCTGCCCTGAGGCTGTTCACGAAGGGCTTGGCCCGGTGGTGGCTTGGCTGTACTTGGAGTTCTGGCCTTTCCTTACCTGGATGACCGGTTGCTGAAGGGTCCCCGGATGGATCACTTAGAGGTTGGGGTACTGTTTATAAGATCTCAAAGGATCCATCTGGGCTTCTTAGTCAATGGGGAAACATCCCATTGTATGCCATCTCAGGATCTGGCATTCATTGGGGTGCAGTTTGGGCCAAGTCTGGGCAATGCCGCAGGACCGCCCAAGGCAAGGCAGGGTAACTGGTGTTGCCATCAGCAGGCCAGGAGAGGGGTAGCCCAATCCCCCCTGTCTGCTCCTCTCCTCTTTTTAACTACAGAGACACGCAGTCTCTGCCACACAAAGCTGAGAAAGGGTGAGGTGTGAACAATCACCTCACCCTTCCTCCAAGCAGCAAGGTGCTAAGCACCTACAGAAACCAACAGTCAGGCAGGGCCCAGGTTTAAAGACCTGCCCCCCCAGGGGGCCAGACAGTCGGCTATCTGGCCGGGGGCTGCAACAACAGCATCCCCCACTACTATACACATTAAAGACCCAGGGCTCCCCTGGGTCTTATAAATAAGAGCAGAATGCTCTGAGAAAACACAATCTGTTTAGGGAAGGACAAACAAATAAAGCAGCCCGGCGTTACGCGGCGGTCAATTTCAGCTTGCAGGTGAGCGGCTACGCCGGATTGCGAGGGAAAACAAATACTATTGTTGCAAACGCTAGTGCTAATATAAACATCCCGAGGGAGCTGGCAGAAACTGATCCCTCCAGCTGTCAAATAACATGCCCTGTGTCAATTACTTACAGAAAAGAATGTAACAAAGTCCAAACACAGGGCGCGGGGAAACTCAGCGTCTGAAAACCTCATGCAAGAGACTTGATCAGGCGAGAAAGGGGTGTCCTGGATAATATTAAACAGTGCATAGATACATAGGCTGCTAGCACGATTATTTATTCTTTAATAGGGTCCATGCCAACAGCGGGTATAAGTTTATTTCACACTGAGCCCTGTTTTTTAACTTGCACGAATTAGCTGGCATTGAAAAGAGACGTGAGGAATAATATGCAGTACCCAGACACCAAAACAAGGTGAATGCATGATTGAAGTCAAAATAAGCAACGGAGCATACATTTTAGCTACCCTAGACTTGGAACTCGGGCACAAACAAATGTTTTTAGGATGAGATGCGCACAGTTAAGACAATATATGACAGTAAGCTAGAGGGGCAAGCAGGGGAAACACAGAGGCCCGGGAGCAAGCCAGCTCTGGGCGCTGAAGGCAATTGGCTAAACAGAAGCCTTGTAACTAGTGTGCAGCACCTGACAGCTACCTAACACGGGCAACAACATTACAAACTGTGTTAGAAACTCTCACAAGCACAACAGCCCAGCCATTTCAAAAGCAAAAAAAATGTCTTTCCTTGTATCAAAACAGGCTAAAGAATCATGGGTCCCAAACGAAAATCCCAGGAACCCCTAACACCAGCACAAAAGCCCAAGTCACCTCACCTCCTAGCAGCCATCGAGGCGGCAGAACACTACGGTTGGGCATGGGTGAGGGAAATATGTATGGCCTGCCAAAGGAGGGGGCACCCATACCACCCAGTCAATATGACGACATAACACCATCAAAGAGAAGGAAGATAACAGTCGCAAGAAAAGGTAACAAAAAATTATGTGAAAAAATGTCTCAACTACAACAATTATTGCTCGAAATCAGGGGAAAATAACTATCCTCCACAGGGGAGGCTGGGCCCACAAACCTCACCATACCTCTAGAACCCGCTATAACAGTGACTCCTTCCCGCACATGCAACAACCCCAACAACACCTCCCTTGGCACCCACTCTCTGCACCGGGAGCTTACTTACTATGCCACTGAAGTTCCGTGCGCAGCACATCACTTTGACACTGGTGACCCGATATGTCACACTGTACATAACTGTATATTATAACCCTATGACTATGTAGTAAACATGCACCTTGTTACCTCATTGTTCCTTGACCCTGACCTTACCTTGTACATACCTGCCTACTGTAACATTGTTGATGTCTGTATTTTTCCTATATATCATGTGTTGTAACTAAGTTGAGCATACCCTTGTCTGTTTGCGCCCTGATGCTCCAGGGTATGGCGCGCTATATAAATAATAAAATAAACTAAACTAAACTAAACCAGTCCCAGCAACACCATTGCCACAGGCGCCTGCAACATCAACAGCAGCCAGCACAATTGCGCCAACAGCAGCAACAACAGACCCAACAGGTGCTTTAAAAGCATGGGTAACCACCATTACAGACACTCTGGGGCAGACAGGGGCAAGCAGCAACAACGCAACAGACATAGCAATGATCTGCAATGCCCAACTAGACTTAAAATTGAAATCCTTCCAGACTGAAATACTTAATAGATACAAAAGATGCTTAGCATGGAACATTGACACCACAATCAAAGAGGCCAAATGGGCCAAAGAGTTCATCGAAATCTTCTCACTTATAGAAGCCCAACGTAAAGGGAAAGATGCCTTTAGGGATCCCAAAAAGATAGAGGAGAAAGCCATAGCCAGAAACGCCCAGGTAGGCAGAACTGGGACAACTGGTTGAAGGCCTTTGCCATATTGGCAACGATATTTCAAGAAAAATTCCCCAATGATGGCAGAAAACTATGGGCATACATGGATAAAATAAGAGAAGTAAAAATCGCCCAGAAAGGGAAGACCTGGCTAGCTTAAGATATTAGATTTAGGAGAAGCATGTCAGAGAGACCAGCCATAGAATGGGACGAGGTCCAGAATGACTTATACATGCTAAACGCCGAGCCTCCATCAGAGGAAGAGGCCTCACAAACAAACTCTAAAAATAGCAAAAATGCACATGGCCCCAGAATTAATGACAACGAAAAACACAAAAAGGAGGAACAGCCCTTTCGGAAGAACCAGCCATGGGTGGCTAAGTCTAATGCCCACAAGCAGAACAAAAACCACTCTCCAAAAGCCAACATTCCATGCAGGAATTTTGGGAAAAACCAGTGCACATGGTGGAAGGAATGCTGGTACAAACACACTTGCACAAACTGCAACGGTGACCATGCAGCGAACGACTGCACCAGACTACCAGCCAGAAATACAAAAGATTAACATCCCCCCCCTCACCAACCACTGTTTTAGTACCAGGCAAAACTTCCATCAACCCTAACAAATTTAGAGAAACACTCAGAAATTATTCAGACAAGGAAATCAGCGAAACAATATGGCAGGGTTTAACCAAAGGTTTCATCATCCCCTTCAAGGGCACAGGGTGACAGAACGTCCCGATGAACCTGAAATAAGCCAGTGACAACCCCCTGATGGTGGAGAAAAAAATCAAAAAGGAACTATTACTAGGCAGGATTGCAGGACCCTGGGACCACATGCCCCTCAAAGACTACATATTCCCACTAGGTTTGGTCCCCAAAAAGGAACCAGGGAAAATGAGGCTAATTCATCACCTATCCTATCCCAAAGGCCAATCGCTAAATGACGGCATTCCACACACGGAATCCACGGTATCCTACACACACTTCCAAGAGGCAGTAAGACTCATACAGGAATGTGGCAGGAACGCCCTGATGGCCAAACTGGACATCAAATCCGCTTTCAGACTATTGCCAGTCCATCCAGATTCCCAGCAATGGCTAGTTATTTTTAATAACAAATTCTATGTGGACAGATGCCTCCCCATGGGGTGCGCAGTATCCTGCGCCCTATTTGAGCAATTCAGCTCCTTTTTTTCAATGGGCTTTCCAAAAACAGAGACCAGAGACCAAAATAGTACATTACCTCGATGATTTCATGGTAATGGGACCAGCAAATTCTGATGAATGCAGCAGGGCCCTGGCGACTCTAGAAGGAATGGCCTCACAGTGGGACATCCCCCTGGCAGCGGGAAAATCAACCAAACCAGCCACCAACATAATTTTCCTGGGTATTTTAGTAGTGGGCTCCTTAAACAGAAGGTCTACCAAATGCTCTTTAGTTCTGAAAGTCCTGCGAGCCATCATAGCAGTCAGACTACAAGAAAACATTGTAGTCAAAGCAAAGCACATCTCGGGGGCAAATAATAACATTGCCGATGCTTTATCTCTCTTTCTGTGGGCAAGATTCCGGGAGCTAGCGCCACACACCCAGGAACAGATGACGCCAATACCAGCGGAATGCTGGGCAATAATGGGAAATCAAGAATAACGGCATCAACGCCAGCGCCAGAGAGCCCAGGCCAGGATGCCCAACAAGAACCAGGCACCTCAGAAACGGGTACCCAGGGTTCCTAACAGAGATGGCAGAAAAAGCACTGGCAAGCACTACCACAGCACAGTAAAGTAAGTGCCTACAAACAGTATTTAGAGTCACAGGTTTAAACCATGTAGAGTTAATGACTATTAAAGACATAGAAATATTTTTAAAATGGGCGCACAAACAGGGCTTTAAGAGAGACTGGGCAAAAAGACACCTAGTTGCAATCTCATATTTCTCAAAAATACAGGGCGATTCAGACCCCACCCAGAACGCCCTCGTTGCCTACGCAATGAAAGGATGGGGCAGAGTAGATGGCTCCCAGGTGGACACCCGCCACCGTCTTGACTTCAACAAGATGGTACAAATAGCAAGCCAGCTGGAAGCCATATGCTGGCATACATACGAGATCATATTATTCAAAACAGCTTTTTTCCTGGCATACTTTGGGGCGTTCCGGGTAGGAGAACTTATCGCCTACAGCACCAAGGCCACAAACGGATTGGGTGTCATGGAGGTCAGGGTTAGACAGGAGAGCGTCAGCATAGAAATCCAACAGTCAAAAACCGGGGCTAAAAGAACCATCAACATTTATTTTATTGATGAGGTAACAAACTGCCCAGTATGTATTACCAACCTTTATTACACACAAAGGTCCAAGGTGGGGGGGAGGTTCCTAATCCACAAGGATGCCTCGGCTCTAAGCCGCTACCAATTTAAAGGGGTGCTGATGAAAGCAATCAGCAAAGCAGGGTGGGACCCCAAGGGTTTTGGCACCCACCCTTCAGGATAGGTGCTGCCACCTCAGCATGGCAAGGAGGCTTAGCTCCTCAACAGCTAAAAAACATAGGGGGACGGAGTCAGATTGCTACAAAAGATACCTCAGACCACAGCTAATGTAGCCACCATCCCTCATTTTGCTTTCTCTTTTTCTCCCCCCTTCCCTGCAGAAACAATAGGCGAAGGGAGAACCTCTCTCCAATCAGCATGGACAGTCAACCACTCATTTATCTTCAGGACGGGCCGATGGGCAGAAGAGACCGAAGAAAGGCCACCTTTCAGAAACACCATTGCATCATGGTGGGGATACAGAGGCCTAAAATGTGCCGATATCCATGAAACACTCGCAGAGCTTGTCGCATACAGAGACCCGCCAGAATTTCTGATTATACAACTGTGGGGCAATGACCTGGTTTCCATTGGAAGGAGAACCTTATTCGAGGACATTTGCTCCTCCCTAGCGGGCATTTCTCACAACTGGGGGTAACAGAAATATATGTATCGGCCATAATACCCAGAAAGAAATGGCGGGGGGCCCACGCCTACAAATCTCTAGAAGAAAACTGAACAGGGGGCTAGAGAAATTCTGTACAATAAGAGAACTGGGCTTCATAAAGCACCCGGCCATTACACTGGGTGACCCGGACCTTTTTCTCAAAGACGGCACTCATTTATCAAATCAGGGCATGGAACATTTCTTTCGAGGAATCACTGCAACCCTAGCCTCCAGGGGTTGTCACTAGGAGATACTTTCGGGGGAACGCAGTCAGCTGTCAACCTGCCCGCATGTGGCGGCACGGGCCAGAGGGGGTAACCTCAGGACCCGGTGCCCAAAAGTATGTTACTATTATGATATGTGATTATTGTTATCTCCATAATCATATCTGTACAATAAAAACCTATGGCCTTTTATTGCCAACACTTGACAACATTTTGTGAGCCAAATCATTCTGGGTGAGGATAAGGGTCGGCCAGTACAATGCATGCATATGGGGGCAGCAGTTATGGCTGCCACTGGATCGGGCTGTGAATCTTCAGAGGTTGCCGCAGGACTTGCTCGGGATGGAAGGGCAGTGACCGGGATGTTATGCAGGGCACTCGGCATCTTGTGTGTTTGTGGTGCCATGGACTCAGCTCTGCCTGTGGCCCCTGGTGGGCTTCGTGGACATTGGTGCCACGCTCTGCATGACTACGGGGCTCTCTTCTAGTTTTAGAAGAATAGCTCAAGGGCAACGTGCTCGCCTTGGAAGCAAGAAGACACGGAGCAACACAGGTTGGATCTCCAGGTCTGTGCTCAGAAACCTCTGGGTATTAAGAGCGTTATAAATAACCAATGACAATTCTTACTGTGACTCAGGGACAGTGTTCACTGGTGGATGGATATTGGCACCCTGACGATCACTCTCACCACAGATGCCAGTGGAAAGGTGGCACATGTCTTAGCACTATCGTGTGGTGGGACGCCATGCATCGCCTTGTGGTCAATATGTCAGCGGCCGGCTGAACCTGTGCACTAATGTTTAGAATCCCTCTTACTAGAGCCGGGGAAACTTGCCTGCATATTTACACATCAACATTTAATTTTCAAGTGCAAACATGCTGAATCCTTTTTTTCGGGAGCACGCAGTTCGAGTGGATGCAGACACGCATCTCTGGGGCGCATATCTGATCAATCGATATCTCACAAGGCATTGGAGCACTGAATTCATTGGCGCATTGGTCCAGCACTTTGGCTGGTTGCATCCATTTGGGAGATGCAAGTCCATTCCTGGTTCCGCCTCTGCATTCCTGGATTTCTGCATTACACGGCCAGGGCTACACATGCCTGAATACAAAGTTAAACCAGGACTGGACTAAAGTCTCCAGAATGGAATGGACAATGTTGGTTTAGGGAGTATGCTTCCCCTGGTTGCAGAGCTGGAGATGCATAATATGAATCGCACAATCTTTATTGTGAGCTGACATTACAAGAGAAGTAGAAATCAACCTTTTGCCAACAGCAAGTGGCCTTTTTAACACACATTATTCTTGACTGTGCAGAGATTACAACATAAAATAAATAACGAAGGAGGGGGTGGGGTCACACCGATACGATAAGAGAGGCACTGGGCACGTGGGTCATTAAATATGAGGTACCTTTGGAACTGTTGATCTGGGTCTTGAGTGGACGGGGGGGCACATGTAATGTATGTGTGTAATTTGAGATAACCATGTCACGCATGTATCATAAGAAAAAGCCTTCTGCAACAGCGCCTCGATGCCCCCGGGCCGACTGTGCGCTTTATAAATGCAAATAAATAAATAAAATAAAAAGTATGTCTCGGGGTTTGCAGTTCGAGGGCTGCAGTAAGGACACCAGAAGCTGAAACATGTCTGTGATTGTTGAGCAACCTTGCGCTAGCATTTCAAGAGCCTTTAGTTTGTCAAGGCTGTTGCTTCCTTAATGAATGGGTGCAGATAATCAGCACCACGTGTGCCTTCATTCTGTAGCAAAATCCTAGAGAACACAATGGAGGGAGTGGTGACCTCTGCACGGCAGAACAAACAAAGACAGCAGGGGTCCAACCACCTTAACCACTTAGGAAAAGCTATTAAGATTTCTTTGTCAGAAGAAAAGGGTGCCAATGAGGGCAGGCCTGGAGTCACATCTTCCTCCCCAAAGATTACTCCATGAACTGTCAGGTCTCCAGAGACTTCTGGGTCCCCGTCTGTGTAGCTCTCCCACGCCCAGTCCTCTCTTCCACTAGGCCAGGGAGGCGTCTGCGGCGCTTTCATTACTGCTCGGCGGAGCCTGGGGACAGCCTGTCCTCGCGAGGGAGGGAAGTGTCCCGCTGGCAGATACATGATGAACAGCTCTAGGCCACCGTCTGCTCCGGCTAATATTGAAGGCAGCCTGGAATCAAATACAACCTTCCAAACCTTCAAGTGGTGCCCTATTAAGCGGCGTGCAAAAATAACCTTTGCCGGGGACATGTGCTATCTGCGACGCGTAAAAGTAGTTTATTCCCCACTCAGCGGGGCTGCCTTCCTTCTAGGCCAGTGAAAATGCACCTTCGCGCCGTGAAACGGTCTAAAGAGTGCTGAGAGATGAGACCTGTTCCCCTGTCCGAGTTCTGTCTCTCAGAACCAGTCCCTGCCTCACCCACCACCAGGGATGGACTGGAAACCATAAGAGGCTCTGGAAAAAAATGTTCAAAGTGCCCCCATATTACACATTTTGAGCAAGCCCAGCCCTCTCCCTATGAGGACATCTGGAAATAAAATGGGTTACCACAAAAAAACAGGCCCATGGTGAAAATATACTGTCTCCAGGCATTTTAAGATCACTACAAGCAAGTTCATTCCAGCTCCTTGGTTATTGTTACATATTCAAGACAGATAAGGAATACACAGGACATTAACTAGGACAACAGCGGCTCCCATCCCCCAGGCAGGCCAGCTGTAACTGCCACTACACAGAACTCTCACTCAGAACATTCCCTCACTCACTTGTCAGCATTCCACGGGACCTCACTAGCTTCATCATACCAGACAGACACTACACAACACATGGTACCGAGGCCTACCAGGAAATCTCCAAAGATCCTTATAGGCCAGTCCACCCCTGCCCACCCTCCCTTACTCTCTTTAACCCTTCACAATCATGATTTGCTCTCGACCCCTCGCCATTATCCCAGCAGAATCCACTCATGCCCACCACCGTTGTGCAGACTTCTCCTGAACGTGCCCTTTCCAAGTCTTTCTTTCATTGCTTTGCATTTAGTGTGACCAACTTTACACACAAAGCTCATCAGAAACAGTCTACGGTGCGTGACTACGGTCCATCATGCACCTCTTCTCTCAAATAAGAACTTTTTTTTCTAATTGTGTATTTATAACACGTCTAATACCAAGAGGTTTCTAAGCACGGACCCGGGGATCGAACCTGTTTTGCTCCACGTCGTCGAACCTGTTTTGCTCCACGTCGTCTTACTTCCAAGGTGAGCTTGTTGCCCCTGAGCTATCCTCCTGGTCCTTGGCAACGTAAGCTGTTAACGGACATAGAAATCGGTAACAACATTATGTGTGTAGAGCACTAATATCTTAAGATTTCTACAGGGCCGGTCCTATGATTTCCAGGCCATACAAAACCTATGAATTGTGTATGTAATGACATCATCAGAAGTGACAACTCACGCAGGTGTATTGTAAGGAGTGCCATTATTCTGTGATACTGCAAGGCATCATGGGAAGAGTCATTAAAATGAATGTACATGAATAAGCCATGAGGCAAAAACCTTTGGCCTCATCATGAGTTTGGCGGCAATCGGTGGAATTGCCACCAAACTCAGCTATGGTTACGGCATTCTGTCCCGTGGCATGACCACAGGATCACGAGTGGTGGGAAGGCCGTGTAAATCCTCATGTTTTGAGTCCATGGGGATTGTCAATGGATTTACCTTGAGCAGTATTAATGTGCGGTAAATCTACCGAGATTTGAAAGTAAAGTGGAGGATTTACCTCCAGGAATATGCTGGAGGTACATTATTGACATTACCTTCAAACCTGTAGCACAGTGCGGTAGCAATATGGTGGTAAAGTGGCAGTAACACAATTACTGCTATTTTACCACCATTTTTACCACACCTCTGTACTTGTAAGAAGTCCCTTTGTGCTGTGAAATATAGGAATGGCCACTGTTATTATAAAGGAATCCACTCTATAGTCTAGTGAACCACGAGAGAGGCTTTTTAATAGCAACATCTTCTAACTGAATCACTTTCGGGAACTCCCATTCTTTTCCAGGCGGTGAAATTATATGTAATTGAAAAAATGTGGATTTAGAGTAAGTTGCTCTGCAGGGCGACACCTTCCAATCCCTTGAGTTAGTGTCTGATACGGTTAGAAATATGATGGAGTTTCTTTAAGGCCATCAAAAATATATTCCAGGATGTCGCAGGTCACTGTATCAAGACGGTAGAGAAAGCCTAACCGTCACCATAAGCACTATGTAAAAGAAAAAAATACAGGACTCAGTGCCATCAAAATATGTATGCATTTAGTCGTATTGCACAATTACACATTGTATGTAGAGCCCATGTACAATAACATGTTTGGGCTCTGCTGAGCCTTTTTCAAATCAGGGCCGTATTTAACTGTAAACAATCCACAGGACTGATGTCCCTGTAGTAATAACGGGGTATGATCCCCAGTAACAATCTGTCTCCCTCAATCAGATGGTCGCACGCGTTGGCAAGAAATGGTGAAATTATATGATTTGCCCAAACCACAGACATGGGTTAAGTGGTGAAGTCGAGATCTGAGCCCAGATCGCGACTTAGGCCCTTGGTCATATAACATTGTTTAATTGTAGCTTTATTTTCTCGCTCCTGAATTCAAGCGCGGTGTAGTGGCATGCCCGTTACACAGAGCCTAAAGCGCTAAAGCCCTAAACCAATGCTCTGGGATTTAAAACCCCATTATCAAATTGTCCACACTGTGAAAGAAAATGCATGATACGGTCATCTGCTTGTAGCCATTACTCCATACTGCATTTCCCGTGTTATTAATCCCTCTCATTTCTAATAACCCTACATTATGGGACAATAGTTCCCTGGCCATCTACCAACTATCCCTGTTTTAATCCTCTGCTGAAACATGGCCACGTGCTTAGTAGCTATTTGGCCCTAGTGGAGCCATTGTGCTGACCATGCCTTAAAATTTAACAAGAAAAAGAGACAAACAGCTCATTCACTCAGGCCTTCAAGCGCTGGGAATCTTTGCAACAGCGGATCCTCGCTTCAGAAAAGCAAAGTCAGGATTTTTCCCCAACCTGGGCAGGTTGTGTGTAGGATTTGTAAAACAGGCTATTCATTCGGGACAATATACCAAAATACAGGATGGTCGCTTACCCTATTTCCATTAGTTCCATTCTAACTAGCTTTAGCAATCTTTGAAACCTCGAATTTCGGGTAATTTGAAACTCATCAAATCAATGTACTTTTTAAAAACCTTCATGGTTGAATAATACCATCCTTCCCCACTAGTGAGCCTGATCTTTCAGGCGACAGAGTGATTTACACACCCGATGACTCTGCCTGGGAGTTGGACTAAGTTTAATATGCAACAATATATACGTGCTTTAACTAGAATAGACGCTCCAATTTTCAAAGAAACTGGTCTTGTGTAGACTACATTTTGTATTTCACCCAATGCTACATGTGAAAAACTATTTGTTTATCGAACTTTGGGCCAGATGCAGATTGCAGTAAAAACACTGATAAAATATATACAACGTATTTCCCGGTTGTCTCGGGTTTGTCTTCCCGCTGATGTGTGTGAATGATTGACCATCCATTAATACCACTTCATTTCATGAGAATGACCCCAGAAAATACTGGAAACAAGTAATCTATCCTATTTTTCACACCTTTACTTGTACGTTGACATGACATTCTACCAACAATACCAATACTTAAAGTTTGAACCACAGCTGTGTCTGTTATTTCCACACCTGTCCCCTCTCCCATTTGGACCTAGTATGTATTACCAAGCACAGGGTCACCTGCAGAATAACTTCTTTTCTGAGGTCTGGCGATCCCGACCTCTTGCGCTAGAGGACATGACTGCTGTTTAGAGCCAAGATGACTACAATCCATGTTATTGCAAGAGGGCTTCCTATGTATTCACTCATCGTGTGGGACTCTTCTGAGAGCTTTGCTTAGAGAAACACACATCCATGATTGAATGTAAAAGGTTGTCAATCCAGCTGTCAAAAGTCGAAGTATGTTGTGATTCAGTGATGAAATTGTGTATTCTCTTCTTTGCTCTTATACCAAGGTTCTGGCCTTTTACTGTGATGGCTAGGAAGGAGTTTTCTAAAACAGGCCCTCCCTGGATATAGTTACATTTGCACATCTATTGATACAAACAACTCCATTTTACCCCGGACACTGGTCTTTCTGAATGATTTGCAAGGATATCACGTTGGTATATTTTTAAAGTTATTAATTAAAAACAGTTTCCCTTGTTGTTAAACCATCACAAATAAAGCAACACATCCAGAATGATGCGACATCTTTAACAACATATCTCAACCTTTTAAAATGTATTCATTACTATACATCCACTAGTGTACTACTAACTACTTCAAGTCATTTTTGTAGGTTTCTGTTTGTTGTACATAATTCGATTAAGAGGGTTATGTTGCTAAATGCTTCTTGCCTTATGCCTCTGCATTAATCTAGTTTATGGTACATGAAAACAAAAATGCTAAATGCGTCTTCTCTCTGTCCACTAACTTAGTGTACTGGGTCATCGAATAAGAATCCCCGACTGCTTCATTATCTCTGTTCTACTTTCGAGTATTGGATAATCAATAAATACAATAATAATAATAATTAGCATGTTGGTGCTCTGAATAATCGATGTATATAATCCTGTGATAAAGACCTTCCATACCCATATACTCGTGACCGGCATCCCTCATCTGGCCGGTGGGAGTTCACCGCTTTGCTTCATTAGATGCTTGGCAAATTGCGGTACCGTAATTAGCACCAAGGTCCCTTTGCGGGTCCCAACTGGTCTACACCTGCTGTTAAGGTCGGGTCCCGCAAAGGGACCTCGTAGTAAGGCGGTAAGGGTTTACCGGTACCGGTGCCCTTACCGGTACCGGTAAACCCTTACCGCCTACCGTGTAATGAGGCCCTTTATCTCACTGAACATCACTTTGCTCTGGTGTGTGGTTTTCCTCTGGGATTGGTTTAATTAGCTCATTTGTAATTTGCCTTACATAATGCAAAGCATTTCCTGTATCTAATTGGGATTTTATCTACTTCCAACTTTCTGAACAATGTTTAGACTTTCTACCTTGTTCTAATTGCCTCTAGAGTTTAGAGAAGAAAATATTTTTAAAGGGCGTTTTCCTGTCTTCAAATTGCATCGACTGCAAAGGGACCATCAGCATTTTCCTTGTTAAATGTCTAAATCATAAATCCAGTATAATATGTATGATTATCTCACTAAAGCCTTCAATAGGCAAGCTTTTTCTAAGCGCTACAGAAAGATATACATTTTGCAAAGGTGGCATAAAGCTCCACAAAGCTGCATGTAAATGCTGTAGGAAAGTAATATTTGTTTGCAATGAAGGCATAATTCAATTAAGCTGCATGTAAGTGCTACTCTGAAGTTATCCTTGTATTTAGTGAATGCTTAAGTTTAAAAAACCTGCATTTAAGTGCTCTGAAAGTGCTAAGCATATTAACCTCACTGTACAAACTGGGTCTTGCCAATCTATTGATGTGAAAATGCATATTAGGTATTTTTTGTATGTTGTATGTAATTCTAACCACCCACATATTCTCTATAAATCTGTGAGGAAAGGATGGAAACCCTGTCTGTGTTGGCACTGGAATCATGAAAAATTCACTGGTGCCCTGGTGGCATAGGAAAATGATAAGTCATGACACTTGATTGTGCGTGGAGTCTTGATTCAATGGGCAAAGGATTGCCAAGGTTTTCGAAGCATGTAAGCGCTATTCACATGGTGAAAGCCAACACGTGTTTCGACCATGGTTCTTTATCACGGCCGTGCTGTTTTTGGCAAAGTGAGAGTGCATGTAGGTGACATGGTGAGTTGCCGTGAAAGTATGGAAAAACATTTTTCAATTGACATGATGACACACATAATTAATGTATGCAATGTGGAGAGGTGTGGTGGGAAGTGGCATGACAGTTATATGCATGTACATGTTAAGACAGAACATTTCCACACACCAATAGTAAGGTGTGCTGTAGCGTGGTGGACTGCTTTTAGGGGAGTCAAATGACTGGATTGGAGGTGAGTTTGCAGAGTGTTTCCCCCATCGATGTGCAAGACTACAACAGCCTGAACTACAGTCCAGAAGTGGTGGGTTGAAGAGTTTTATTTTGCAAAGTTTGGAGACTTGGAGCCAGGCCTTTTGGGTCTTCTTGCCTTTCTGTTTCTGAAAGGAAAGGCTGCTGTCAATGGTGAAGCCTAAGGATTTTTCTGAATCAGAGAGTTGTGGATTGAATCCTTCTAGGTGCACATCATTGAGACATTGGTGGATGGGTTTTTTAGCAAAGGGACCGATGAGGACAAATACGGTCTTGAATGTGTTAACTTTGAGGTAGGCAATTGAAATCCAGTACTGGATGATTGCTAGGTAATCGCAGAGATGACTCATGTCCTGGGCGCCTTTTACTCTCATGTACAACGGAGTATCATCCGTATATATTTGTGGATTTCTATATTGGGATCTTTGAGGCGTGTTCCCAGAGGCGGCACGTAAAGCTTACAAATGTATTGGTGACAGAATGGAGCCTTGGGGGACTCCACAAGTGGCTTGGAGTTGGTTAGAATGCAACATGTTGGTCTGTACGGCCTGGTGTGTGCGAGAGAGATAGGAGGTAAACCAATTAATGACAGTGCCAGAGAATCCCATCTTTTTGGCGAGGAGAGAGAGGAGGATGTGGTGGTCTATGGTGGTGAATACAACGGAAAGGTCAAGGAGGACGAGAAGGCATGAGTCGCCCTTACCCATGACTTAAAGGGCATCTTACACAAAGTGGATGGTAGCTTTCTTGATGCTACACTTGGAGTGGACCCCCAATTGATGGAAGTTTATGAGGTGTAGTTGTGCGATACTCCAAGTATTTCTGTAGCAACTACTTTTTCCATACTTTTGCCAATAAACATGAGGTTTCTATTGGACCAGTAGTTGGGCAGGTCATTTGGGTCTATGGTTGTTTTTCATAAGTGGTCATAAAAGACCAGTTTTGAGGGTGCGCAGAATACTGGACCAATCAATTGTTTAATGATGGAGGTTAGGATGATATTGTCAGAGTAGGAGTGATAGTTTTTCGGAGACCTGGGGGAGAGCGAGGAAACAATTTTGTCCAGAGGGGCAGTGTGTGTGCTGAGGTGGCTAACACTGGGGTAGGTTGTTTAATTGATTTGTCTGATTTTGTCTATTTTTTAGATCAAAAAGTTGATTATGTCGCCTTTTCCCTGAGTTGCTGGCACCTCAGGATCTGGTGAGCATTTGGAACAAGGTTTTACTACTTCAAATGGCTTAATGCTCAAGAAACTAGAGGCTAACATCATTGTCCATGATTAGGTACCCGGGGGCATTTACAAGCCTGGCTGTAAGTACCAAAGATGTGGAGCTTGGTACCATGGCGAGGTACAGACAGGACTTAGATATTAACTTGGACTATGGACAAAGGGTTAAAGGTTTTCAATTTGTAAACCAAATGACCTGTTGAATAAAATAAAAATAAAAAAAAGATGGCTTTCTCCTGTTAGGGTTTGCCGCAATAGCGGTGGAATAGTAATCAGCTTTGTCCTCGGTAATGGGAATCCTACATTTTGTGCACAGGTATATGATTTTAGAAATATCTGAAGGGTTACACTATTTGTGCCACTGTTTTCTCCAGAGCTCCGAATGAGCGTTTGTTGGAGGAAAGCTTGTGTGTGTACCCAGGGGTGGATGGTTTGGTCCTTGGGTGGCTGGTTTTTAGGGGGCAGGAGATTCCACCAATGTTCTACCAGCATTGTCGAATAATGGTGCAAGGACTGAGGCATTCCCTGCGACAGGGAAGTCTGAAGGTTTTCTGCTAGCTCATTGCCTGGGAAGATTTTCAATGAGCTGCGTTGAGTGAGGGGTGTTTAGCCTGAGCTTTATGGGTCCGGGTTCAGTGGCTGATTGACATTGGGAGGGTGGCGTCAGACCAGTTCAGTGGGATAGGGTCTGTGCAGGTGATGAGTGAGCATGATGTAAAGACTAGGTCTAGGGTGTTGCCTTTGTTCATGGGGGAGAGTGCAATTTGCTTAAAGCATGGATCGGGTCACTGCAAAAAGTGTGCTTCGAATGTGGCTGTCGATGTGTTCTTCAGGGATGATAAAATCTCAGAGAAAGCTATTTTTGATGTGTGCTTATTTGGCAGAGGAGAGTAAGTTGGAGTCGACAATGAGAGTCACTCCTGTGAGGTGGTCTGTAGATGAGATGGCAGGTGATGGGTTCCTTATGAGATAAAAGGAACCGGCAGCTTGATATAGGAGCGGGAGAGAGGAATAATGAGGCATGGACAATTGCTCCTGTGGTTGATTACCACTCCACCTCCTGCCCTTCCTGGCCAGTCTACCTGTTGAATGCAGTAGTCTTGGGGCCAGGGCCATGGAAAAAATGGGTCAGGGGATAGGGTAAACCATGTTAGGTGATGAAGAGGCCATCAAGGTTGTTGTAAGAGAAGGGGTTGGTGATCTCTGCGGCGTGAGTGACTGCTGAACTAGCACTGATCGGCATAAGGGGAGTGTGCATGTGGTCTGGAGGTGTTGGATTGGGGCAAGAGCAATACTGATGAGTTTTGCCTGGGTAGCTTGGTAGGGCGTCGCAGTTCAAACCCTAGCGAAGGTGAGGATGGGCTGGGGAGGTTGAAAATGAAGGTGAAATGCAGGATAGCCGGTCTGGCACTTGCCGTGGTTTGGGGTTCGAACAGGCACAAACAGGTGAGGTCCTTGTCTTTTTCCATCCTTTGGTGAAGACGCTGGAAATGAGGATACTCAAGAAGGACTGGTTAAATAGACGGTGGTTGGAGCAGCTCAGTGGTGGTAGGGCCTAGTCACGTGACCAGCAGCCTCCTCAGTGCTGACTTGGATAGTCTGAAGAATGCAGGGGTGCTGATGGATTGCTGCCAGCGCCCGCCTTGTGCAGATCTTGTGGCTGACTTTGCTAATGGCTACGGGCGGAAATTGAAGATTGATGGCCCCTTTACAATATTTTGTATCTGCGTGTACTTTAGATGCAAAACAGATCAATGTGGACCGCGTTAAAAAACAGAAAAGAAGATAATTGATGTTTGTGGCAGCAGTGTGATGAGCTGCTTGTGATGGCCGCAGGACGAGATGCTGGATCTATTAGTTTATACAATTTTATTTTTTTTAAGATGATAGAATGCTGTGTAGTACAGTTGTGCTCTTCAGCCTATGCATAACAGAAAAGGGAATGCGACAGGGAAAAATGAACTGATAAACAAAACAACGCAAGCAAAATAGATACAGCACACACAGATACACATACCCACAAGTGGAGGGTCTGCAGTCTGCATAGCATACATGTTATAAAGAATTTACATATATGGACTCTTTTATAACTAAACCTTTTATGATGAATGCACTTAGGGGTGGGGTAAAGGGTGAAATCTTGCGGGGAAACGATTGGCGTGGGTTTTTAGAGGTTTGGGCGGACCCAGAAATAAAAATAAATAAATAAAAAATGGTTATTTTTTGTTATAAAAGTTTCGTTATAAGTGCATTCTTCATGAAATGTTTCGCTATAAAGTCATGTAACCAAGCTTAGCAAATCAGCCAGCTAACCGATTGCCACACTAGTGTCTGCTGAACTTCTGATAGTGCCTCGGGACCCTGCTAACAGTCAGGCAATAACGCATACAACTGCTGAGCCGCAAGTACAACAATACACATTGCGTGAGGAACTCTCTATACAAGGAAGCGCTTTAGCAGCAGCGAATCACAGCCCTTTAAATATGTCTGCAAACAGGGACACGCCCGTTCCCTCTGAACTCCCGTTCTCCTGCTCTTCATGGCCACTTTTTTGCCAACACACGGCTTATAGTTTCGGGGAAGAAGAGGCCGCCCACGGGCTTTCCCAAGGCGATTCTTTACGGCGCGTTGCTATGTGCACCGTGCAACACGGCAACCATGCTCCTGAATTCCCACACTGACTGTGCACACATGCACCATGTTGCCACTGGTTTGTGTTCTACTCTTGATCAGGGATGTCATTTAGGGGTCGCCAAGGGTTACAGTGAGAAGGGAGATCAGGACTACACAGGAACACGCCCCCAACCATCTTGCAAGGATGGTTAATAAAGTGCCTGGAAGATATGCTTCTCGTCTGTGTGTTTACCCCTTCTGCCTGAACTTGAACTTCAATAATTGCAGCAACACAAAACACACAACTATCCACGTCTGAAGTCGGTGGTGGTGGGCGGGGGTGTTGCTCGATGTCTGCGCTTAAGTTTCCCGCCTGTGTCCTAGAACAAGGGTTGATCTGGAGGTGAGAACGGCCTGCGTGGTATTTGGGGCCCGCAAATGACCTGCGCATATTTGTGGGTCATTCACACTTAATATTTCGGGGCCACTTTTAAGCGAGGTGAAGCAGGACAAGAGGACATAGTCTTGACCTGCGGCACCGCAGTCACCAGGGGACCGCCCACACCGCAGGGAATCTACTCCCTGACCTGTGTGCACGCCACCACAACCTCCGGCACGTGCTCATTGCAAATTAGTGAACGTGGCCCCTCTCATGAGAAAGCAGGGGCTTTTAAAACACAAGTCTGTCTATTACAGCCACATTGGTAAAAGTGTAATAATAGGTGCGATGCATTGGGCTGTCACCTCTATGGATTGATGTGTTGGCCACCTGTCTTCACATGTTCAGTACGGAAGCCACCACTGTCCAGCTTCTCTGTGCAGATCAAGGCTCACCCAGGCCTCCACTTCTCCAGAAGTCCAGGCAGACTCGCTCACCCTTCCTTCCTAACATGGTCAAGGCCAACACCAACTCTCTAAGGCCGCGAGGGCAGCTGGCCATCAACCCCTCTATTTGGCCATAGTCTTAAAGTCCTCCCGCATGGGACAGTCTCTGAACAGCGCACCCCTTTACTTCCTGACCCCACAACACCTGAACAGATGAAAGCCACCGTTGGGCACACGGTGGCAAGTGGTAACAGGTCGCTGCAGCCACCCATTCTTCTGAGGTTCTGGACGAATTCCTCCTTCCCCTGGATGCTGATTGGCCGGCGCCTCGCTGCTCAGCATGAGTATTTAGTTGCACGTGACTTGTACGCTGGATGCCTGCTACGGAATCCGCGCGCTGCTGCAAATTACCAGGAAAGCTCGGGGGCATCGTAGACTTACTTATCCAGAAACATAACCCAGGAGACGCTTTAATAACTGGGACCAGACTTGGAATTACAATCCCAGCGCTCCCGGGCCTCTCATTAACGCGCTCTGATCAGCGATTGGTGACATTTAATCATGCTTCCCTCCCACTCAGGCTTAATTAGTGATGTCATTGCTTTCAGCTGGGAGGGGGCTCTTAGTGAAATGAGGGGATGGATCGTGTTACATTGGCACTGGAACAAGGAAACACAGCATACACGCATCATTCTGAGGTTTCCTTCCCAGCGAAAGAAGCAAGACCGGGAACCCCATCTCATGTCTGTACCCTCAGAGTCTCGGAACATGCTGGTGCTTTTTGGGGGGAAGCCACAGGTGGGCCTCTTCTGTGGTACCCTAGATTTCTGCTTCTCTTATCCTCTCACCCATCCACAGAGCCCTCTTATTTCCATCTCCTCTCCTCCCACACCCATCTGTTGCCCCCCCCGTGGGGGCATGGCGCACACATACAAGAAATACCCAGGAGCCAGCTTCGGTTTGAACCTTTCTTTATTCGTCCTCTTCCATGACTGCCTTCTTCCTCCTCCTGCTCCGCCCCTTCCTCCCTTCTCCCGCTCCCTCCCATCATTACGTGCTCTCTCCCTCTTAAAGGGGCCCATTCTTTATTCACTCACAACACCTCCCCCTCACTTAACATGGGAATTCCCTGGCTACATCTGTTCAATCAGCCGTTGGGGTCTCTTTATTGTCCGATGGGGCCTATTTGGCGGGTCACGGGCCCCGCCCGCATTCTCTCTCCCCTCTCTGCTCCTTCCCTCTCGATCGTTCCTTCTTTCCTTGGCTCAGGTTCCTCCAGGTGTAACTCGTCAAACAGGGAGGCCCTTGGTGTCACTTCACTGTGTTCCTTTGTCGTGGTTATCATTGGTTCTTTGTCTCTTGTCACTAGGATAGGATCTGCACGGTCCGTCCTTTCTTTGGTTTGCTCGGGCAAGTGGTCCCTCGTTTGGGCTAATTCGAGTGATTTATAGCGGATGTTGTTGAGGGCGTGCTGTAGTGCTGTCCGATGGCTGAGACGGCTGTGCCCTATGACGGGACTCGGTATCATGCGGATGGCGGCTGTGCTGTGCCTCACTGGACTGCCTGGGCTTGGGATTTGTCCAGGGGTTCTGCTTCCGCCCTTGTCTGGTGGCATTGCCCTGTACCGCCGTTTGCTGTGGCCTCCATATTCCACCCCCTGGTGTGACATGTTTCCATTTTGTGCTGTACAAAATAATGTTCTGTGTAGCAACAACAGCTTCATACCCTACAAAAATGGTCTAGCCTGACCTGCCTGCCCAAGGCACCACCCCATCGCCTGCCCCACACCATTTCTGCCCACTACACCACCCTTCCCACCAGGCACCCATTCTGCTTTTCCCACTGATAACAGCACCCACTCAGCTGACTCACTAGCCCAAAAGAACACCAATAATCCCAAGCGGGACCACCCCAGTGCGAGGGTATCTAGCCCTACTCATGGACATAGGCCTATCAGAACCATTGTCCTCACAAACTGACAAACCACCATTTTTAACTTACCTGAACGCAATAATAGACTCGGCGCTAGATTCGTCCACAAGATCAGTGACCACCCAGCTAAATCTACCAACAAAACCGACACCCAGGATACAGCTTCTAACATCCCTAACCTACCCCCGATAAAAGGAGCACTTCTAAACGCTAGATCCCTAGTCGCCCATTCCATAGAGACTGCAGATATCATTCTAACCAATAACCTAGACTTCCTTGCTGTGACGGAAACCTGGCTTCATGACGCAGCAGACCGTTCTCTCACTCTAGCCATCCAGACAAGTACGACATCCTCAGAGTCGACAGACCCATCACTCGAGGAGCTGGTGTAGCCATCATCTTCAAATCCTCCCTCAACATTAGACTAGTCAACTCCTCTCCACTTAAATCATGTGAGCATCTCACAGTCAAACTGCAAACATCCCCTAAGATCACAATTACGATGCATCTAATATACAGGCCCACAGGTCCGCCCGGCGCATTCGAAGAAGATATCACATCCCTAATAGCCAAAAGTTCCAAACCCTTAGCTCAATGTATCATCCTAGGAGACTTCACTCTTGGGTTCAACGACCCCCATGTCTCCCCAGCCTCCTCCGTGGCTACTGCACTAACTGAGCATGGCCTCCTGCAACTCTGTTGCCAACCCACTCACTCAAAAGGCAGGATTCTCGACTGGGTTGCTGCGCTTAATTGAAATATTATCCTCAAAGACCCACTGCCTCTCATCTGGACTGATCACTACCTCCTGCTGTTAGATATCAATATCAACAACACATTACACAAAAAGTCACTCATCGCTCTAGCCTGCCCGACGAGGAATAAGAGTAACATTACTGCCGAAGCCCTAGTGCCCTTGGTAGTCCCCACCCTGAATGCACTACCAGCCACAGCTGACCTGAATCTGTTGGTCAACACCTACAATGAATCCATGTCCAAAGCTATTGACATCTTCGCCCCACTGAAAATGCGCAAAGGGAAACCAAAAGCTCATTTGAACTCATGGTACACCTCTGAGCTCAAACCACTTAGACAACAAAAAAGTAGACTTGAAAAACTATGGGGAACAATCCTCTCACCAGAAAATAAAACCAATCTCACTAATGTCACCTCTCTATACAAAAATGAGATTATACGTGCCAAAAAAGATTCCTACAACCTCAGGATAACTCAGGCAGGCTCTAGCACGAGAGAACTATTTAACATCCTAAAGGAACTAGAAAACCCTAATCCAACCACTAGTCCAACCTTACCTTCGCCCACTACTATCAACTCAGGCTTTACATTCAAAAAGGTAACTATACCTGAAGTACAAAAAATCATAGCATCCTTGAAACCTTTGAACTGCAAGGGGGACAGCTGCCCCGCCGAGATCATCAAAGACGCAGCGAGGGATCTATCCCCTTCTATCACCAAACTTATAAACCTATCATTCACCAGTAACACAGTCCCAAGCTAACTGAAGCAATCTTGGGTCTTACCTCTGCTAAAGAAACAAACTCTTGACCCGTCTATACCCACCAACTATAGACCGATCACTACTGTCCCGTTCTTACTAAAAATCCTTGATAGAGTGGCATATATACAAATTCAGGATTACCTGGAGACCAACCAACTTCTAGGAATTCGTCAGTCTGCCTTTCGTCCTCAACATGGCACAGAAACGGCCCTTGTTGATCTCATGAGCCAGATCGACGATCTCAAAGACAATGGGAGGGCTGCCATCCTCCTCCTCCTAGACCTCTCCGCCGCCTTTGACCTGGTTGACCATAAAATCCTATGCAACCACCTGTCAACAGCAGCACATTTCTCCCAGTCCGCAGTCACATGGATCCAATCCTTCCTCGATAACAGGACCATGCGTGTCTTCTCACCGGTAGCAGCGGCTGACCCGACCCCCATAACCTGTGGTGTCCCACAAGGATCCTGCGTCTCGCCCACTTTGTATAACATATTTACAAAGCCTCTATTTGATAAGTTGGACCGTCTGGGTGTCACCTACACTAACTATGCAGATGACACCCCGATACTCCTAACACTCACCGGTAATTACAGTTCGGAAGTTAACCGGATCATTGAAGTCTTCTCCATCATTCAGGCATGGATGACCACTCATGGCCTCTGCCTGAATGATGACAAGAGTGAACTGCTTCTGGTTGGATCCCCTAACACCATCCTGACACCATCCCATCGCAAAAAGTGTCAAAACCCTAGGCTTCCATCTAGACACCAACACCAACCTCGCCAAACAAATCAACATGACCGCTTCAGCCACTGCCTACACAGGTAAGCTGATCAGAGCCTGTAGACCTTTGCTATCCACTAACAGTTTCCTTACATTAGCCAGAGCACTTATACAGTCTAAATTGGACTACTGCAATGGCTTATATGTAGGCTCAAATAAATCTGTTATCAACAAACTACAGGTCCTCCAAAACAACGCACTCCGAGCTGCTCTGAATAATCCCAGGAGAGATCATATCTCTGCCATCAGAATATCATGCAAATGGCTCTCCATCCAACAAAAATAGATCTAAAAACTATCTGCCTTACCTACAAAGCCCTGAATCACCTTGCCCCGCCTTATCTAACTAACAAATTCACACTGAAACCTGCTACCAGAATGACCAGATCCACCAACACACTATGCCTGTTGGTGCCTAAAAACAGCCTAAAAAGAGCTGGGGGATCCAGCTTCCCGGTTGTAGCCGCCCAACTCTGGAATACACTCCACTGAACATCAAATCAATCGCCACTTTCAACCTTTCAGAACTCAGGTCATCACCTGGCTACTAAACAAATACTAACACCTCCCAGCTCTGTGACACTCCACACACCCTCCAGCATCCACCCACCACCACCTTGTACATAGCACACTTAAGCGAAAAGCTTACAGCGATATTAGCTTCCATAGCCCTATAACTCTGTGCAACTACGAAATGCTTACCTTACATTTTGCCTCTTTGCCATCTGCATTAACTGTACTGCTGCAACTGTATAAATCTTGTAGATATATTCTAATGTATTTACCCTGCCTGTAACCATATCCTTGAGCGCCCATATACCCCTGGGTCTGGAGCGCTATACAAATAAATAAAACAAACAAACAAAGAAACAAACAAACAAATATCTTGAAGGGTCAGTGTGGTTGCATAGCTCACGATCGTCTCGCAGGACAGGCGAGGTTAATGTGTCGTGTGCCGCTCTCGGTCTGTATTCCTTTGAGTTCCGTAGCCCTGGGTAGAGGGGGTGTTCATACCCGTTTAGTCTGGGTGGGTTGGTGTCCATGTCCTTGCTGTTTTTCCTGACGAATAGCTGTGTCATTGGCGTCCTTGGGTATCTTACTTGGCCCGGAGGTGCCTGGGTCCTCCAGTGCATTGGCCGGTCGTGGGCACCTTCTGATTGTCCAGGTTGCCTGGTTATGCTTGGTGGTGGTATGGGTTGGCATGCACAGTTTGTAAGCAGTCTCAATCTGCACGCTACCTGAAGGTGTCCTTCTTGGCCACAGTGCCAGCATCTCTGTTCTGATGGCTGGGCATGGTCGTCTGTGTGGGGGAGTCCCACCCACACCTGTGGCATAGCATTTTGCTCAGGCTTTGTTGCCGGTGGCTTCTAGGTTTTCACCTCCTCCAGGGTCCTGTGGGCCCGGAGTATTCAGGCTGCTCTACCGTGAGGGCCGCGATGGAGGCACGTTCGTTTTTGCTTTCAACGGTGGCTGTCTGGGTATCAACCCTCTCGTACGTTTTCACCAGATTGAGTATTTCCGTTAGGGGCAGGGGCTTTCTGAGAAGGTGTTTTCTGAGCGTTGACGAGGTGCACACTTCTGTGATCCTCAGCCGTGTAGCTTTCTCATCATTGAAGTTGGCGAAGTCGCAGGTAAGTATTTTCTGCTGTAGACGTAGGACAAACTCTCTGATGGACTCATGCGGACGCTACACATGTTGGTTGAATGCGTAGCATTCGTAGTCCTTGTTGGGGCTTACTATCAGCCTGGCATTGACTGCAGTGAAGAGGCGTTGGTACGTGGTCCTTTCTTGTGCGGGAATCATCTTGGTAATCCCATTTAACTCTTTTCCTGTCAGATTGTTGAAGATACATATTTTGTTGGGTAAGTTTTGTCCTCCAATTGCTCCTAGGAAGTCCTCGAACTTCTCGACCCATTCTGCCCATCTTTGTCCATGGTCATGACGCGGGTTTATGCGAATGGAGCGGGCCGATGCATAAGGGTGGCGTGGGTGCAGGCTCTATAATGGCTGGGACCGGTGCACCCGCGTCTGTGGTCACCTGTGCTCGGTCAGCCATGATGGTGTGGTGTTGCGGCAGAGGTTTGCTCTATATGTCGTGGCTCTTGCACCGGTGTGGTGGCGTTTTGAGAGGTGTGTAGCCACTCTTGCTGACTAACGTGGTGCGACCCCTGTCGTGAGTTAGCTGTTAGGTTGCAGCATGCGGGGTGACTGGTACTGAAATTGGGCGGCGTGGTGGCACGCATGTTACGCTGGTGCTGGCTAGTGGTTTAATAGCGTTCGCCTGTTTGGAATCACTGTCTGGTCCTTGAGGAGCTGCTGTGTCTCTCCACCTCTTGGGTACCTCAGTTATTGTCGTGTTTCATTGGGGCTATCATTAAGTGAGCCCGTGGGGGTGCGCTGGTGCTAGCAGGATGCTTGTGGGTTGGGTACTCATCGACTGGCAGGCGGTGCCAGCTCATACGTGGTTCTAGCTCTTTTGGGGAAGTTGGACGTAATCAAATGGGGGCACCCCAGTACCCTGCCCAGTACCCTGCCGAGGCGTGGTGGTCGCAGTGTGCCTCCACTTTTGGGTATCCCTGAGGCATGTGTGTTTCCGTAGTCCTTTCATTGTGGCCTGCACATGTGGCCCGTAATGGTGGTAGCACTTTGCTGAGGTGGTCCTGGTGCTGGCGGGACGTTGTTGTCCCTGCTCTTGTCCCCTCTGTGTTAGTTTCCCATCTTGTGTTTAAAAAATATGTTTTCCTTTTGTTTTTTCTTCTTACGCTTGTGGGAGCGTTTTTCCTTGCCTTTGCGGGGTGCTTCGCTGGTGGTGGGGTGTTGATGCCTTGGCCAGTGATGGCCGTTCAGCACCCGCTTGTAAACCCTCTGGGTATATCCTATTGTTCCCCCGCTCACGGGAGCATTTTGGCGTGCTTTGTGGGCTACTGTGCATGCAGCGGTGGGGGAGGGGCGTGGACTCCTTACCGGTGTCTTTTTTCTGGTTTCTCCCCCTTTGGGTCGTTGCAGTCCTCTTCTGGCGGTGAGATTCCTTCGGTCCTTCTCCTGCCCACTGAACTCCCGCAGCAGTCTCCTCCCTCGCTGTGGTCTGTCCTGTTTCTGCTGAGTTTGTCGGTTCTCAGCACGCCAACGGCTCTCCTTTTGACTGTGGGTGCCGGTGTCACCGTGTTGCAACATGGTACACTGGTTCCTCTTCCTCAGCTGTTGTCCCGCAGCATACGCTTTGTCCCTTAACTGCTGGGGTTGTTGCGCCGGCGGCTCTCCTCTCTACTGCAGGGTCCGACGACCCACCTCTGCCGCAGGCAGCCGTGCCTGCTCCGTATGTTCAACGTTGCTGGGCATTTCACTGCTGTCTGCTGCTGGGCTCTTTGCCCGACGCGGTTTCTCCTACTCGGATCAGCTGGCCCACCGTTCTGCTGGGTGCTCCTTACCCTTCTATACCTCTTGTCGCATGGCGTGGGGCCTCATCAGCCTCATCGCCAGCTGTTGGCCCCCCTGTGGGGGCATGGCACACACATACAAGAATGACCCAGGAGCCAGCTTCGGTTTGAACCTTTCTTTATTCGTCCTCTTCCATGACTGCCCTCTTCCTCCTCCTGCTCCGCCCCTTCCTCCCTTCTCCCGCTCCCTCCCACCATTACGTGCTCTCTCCCTCTTAAAGGGGCCCATTCTTTATTCACTCACAACACCATCTGAAGTCAGACATTTGCTAGCATGCTTCCAGCATGTTATTCCTCACGCTTACACATGCCACGTGTTTGCTAAGTTTAACTAGTTTTAATCCCTAAATATATATATGAACACGTGCTTTAAAATCCAATATTTTGACCCATTTTTTCCAAATGATCTCATCTACCTGGGGGGTGTGAGGGTTAAGGGGGTTACCGTTTGCTTGCACATTGCGATATGAGGCCACTTTGTGGTCCCAGTCCAGCCCTGGTTAGTATGTGTGTGCAGTCCTCAAATCTGTATCGCAATGGGGACATCCTTTTGAACGTTCAAGTCCAAGGCAAGACACCCACCTCCACTCCCTCCAGCCGTCAGCATTGCCTTTGATTTTATACCATCCCTAGCTTTACCAGGTGTGAAAAAGGCCGACCTCGCGCACGCTCTCTCACTCGCGCGCTCTCTCTCCCTCTTTGTGCACTCTTTTCCTATGTATCTCTCTCTCCCTCTCTGTATGTCTCTCTATCTTTGTGAGTCAAGAGTCGATTGAGATTGAACATGTATTGGATTCTCCCGTCCCCTGCACCCCTTCATTCAGCCGAGATTAGCAGAGAATTTAGAACATCTTTCAAGTATAATGTAGTGGATCCATTGCTTTATCAGTAAAATGCCATTCATTCAATTCCACAATAATCCAGAAGGCAACATTCTCTTTATGTTTGATGTCATCAGCAAAACGCGTTGTGGAATTCAGGTCCCTTTGATCAGGTGCAGTTCAACAGTCTACAATATAATGTAACAGTCTGACAGTCTACACTATAATGTAACCGTCTGACAGTCTTCAATATAAAGTAACAGTTTGACAGTCTACAATGTAATTTAACAGTTGTTCAGTCTACAATAAAATGTAACAGTCGGTCAGTCTACAATATAATTTAACAGTCTGTCAGTATACTATATAATGAAAACAGTCTGTCAGTCTACAATATGAAGTAACAGGCTGTCAGTATACTATATAAAGTAACAGTCTGTCAGTCTACAATATAATGGAACACTCTGTCAGTATACTAGATAATGTAACAGTCAATCACTCTACACTATAATGTAACAGTTGGTCAGTCTACACTATAATGTAACAGGCTGTCAGTATACTATATAATGTAACAGTCTGTCAGTCTACAATATAATGTAACAGTCTGTCAGTATACTAGATAATGTAACAGTCAATCACTCTACACTATAATGTAACAGTTGGTCAGTCTACACTATAATGTAACAGACTGTCAGTATACTATATAACGTAACATTCTGTCAGTCTACAATATAAAGTAACAGTCTGTCAGTCTACAATATACTGTAACTGCCAGTCAGTCTACTATGTAATGTTACAGTTGGCCAGTATACCATATAATGTAACAGTCTGTCAGTATACTATATAATGTAATAGTCTGTCAGTCTACAATATAAAGTAACAGTTGGTTAGTCTACACTATAATGAAACAGGCTGTCAGTATACTTTATAATGTAACAGTCTGTCAGTCTACAATATAATGTAACAGTCTGTCAGTATACTATATAATGTAACAGACTGTCAGTATACCATATAATATAACAGTCTGACAGTCCACAATATAATGTAACAGTCGGTCAGTCTACGCGATAATATTTATTTTTATTTTTTACATTTGTAGAGCGCACTGCAGCCCAAAGGCATCGAGTCGCTATTACATGAAAGTGTACGCAGGCAAGATTATGAATACATAGAAAACATGAGGTACTTAGTTACAGAATAGGAGCGTGGTTACATGTGCCGTTGGCATGCACGCAGAAGTCAAGGCAGGTGGGTCAGACAAACAGCCTAGTTTTAATGGCTTTGCGGAAGGGTAGGTGAGAGTCAATCCCCCCGGGGTGCGTAGGTAGGGCTTTCCAGTGTGAGGCTGCTATAGCTGAGAAGTTGATGCCGCCCGCACATACTCTGCAGGTCTTAGGGATGGAAATCAGGTTGGTGTAGGCAGTTCTGGAAGGTCTAGAAGAAGTCGGCCAGGATATTCTTTGGGCGAGGTATGGAGGAGCAAGGTCATGTAGGCATTTATGGGTGAGGGAGAGGATTTTAAAGATGATTCTCTGCCTGATGGGCAGCTAGTGGACCTGCCATCTAAGATCAGAAATGTGGTCCTTCTTGGAGAATCCTGTGGCGGCCCTAAGGGCGTTGTTTTGGGCGAGTTGGAGCTTAGCAATGTTTTAATGTAATGGTCTGTCAATGTACTATATAATGTAACAGTTGGTCAGTATACTAAGATCATTAAAATAATTTGTGATACATTGTGCCTGTGTTCCTTTAAGTGTCTAGCCACTGGTGATTTAAAGTTGTGAGTATGGATATTTGACTAGTGTTGCGGACCTGTTAGTCTGACCAATGTATTGGAGACCACATGGACACTTTATTGTATACACTACTCTTGTACTGTTACAGGTTGCGAAATTCAATATTGCAATGTTCTGGCTTGTGTGTGGGTGTTGGATGGTATAACCCTTGATAACATTGTTACACTTGCTGCACCCCAAACAAGGGAATGTGCCTTTCTTTCTTATATTCAAATTAATTATGTACTCTAACACTTGAAATTCAAAGCTTCATTTTCAAACTTATATCACTGTGTACTGTTATATCAAAACAACATTTTACACAGTTCTCTATGCCAGAAGCTTCCTTCTCGTAACTGGTTAAGGAATAGGTGGTCTCAAAATCTCGAGTGTTGCAACTGAGTTGAATTTATTTATCAAAAACACACAATATACATGTGAAGAATACGACCATCCGCACAGTGAGTTTGCACTCGTCTGGGGTTTTTGAAATTTTAAATGAAATTGAATGATGCTAGATGAACATCCGGAAAATGTGTGGGGCTAATCCACACACATTGTCCTATGCTCACAGCACGACATACGCATAGACCTGTGTACTCTGGGTGGACACAGCCTACAGACGCCGCCCCCCGCTGCCATATTTAGTTGGGCTATGATAGCCAAGAGTACATCAAGGCATCTCCGTAGCGTGAGGGCAAAAACTTCCTCCTGCCTGGCCAGCCTAATTAACTAACAAAGGCTCAATGGATCCACCCTGTCCTTTGTTAACTCTGCTAGTGGCAGCATTCCATACTAATCAGAGTTAATTCAAACAGGCCCATGGGGGGTGTGGTCGCAGGACTAAGAAAAGAGACAGGAAACCCCAATAACCTTTGATATGCACTGTGTCAACCTGAAGCCAGCTCCCACCTCTCAGTATCAAGGGCAGTGCACTGTAATGTCCGGCACTATGTGTTTACAGTAATCCTCCCCACAGGGGTCCCCATTCAGAAGGTACAAGTATGTAGATTGATGGTGCCAGGAATTCTGTTCCCGCTGCAGCTTTGAGGGAGACCTGCTGCTTCAATCAGGAACCACACAGAGCTCCATTAACTAGAAAGACCCTTTGATCCACAACAGACAGGAAGATGGGTGTGACTTAGTAGTACATGTTTTTACCCCTTTACCTTTTCTTTTTCAAATTACTCTGGTTATGACCTCATACATACAGGAGATCATTGGTGGGGACCCACAATTGGTTAATTACGGTAGGCTTAGCCTACACCAATCACTGTGGTTCATTTGACTTTAAAAGAGGGCTGAGCTCTTCTTGTGGACTGATCATCTGAAGACTTTGCAAGGAGTAGCAAGAAGAACACAGCATTGGATCCTGGCTGAAGGTACAGTCTGCCTTATGTCTTTCGCCAGTGAAGGAAGGCCAGGACATCCAAGAGGGAAGCAAGAGCCCTTCCCTTAACATCTCCCAGGGAACAGAGGGGGAAACTGAATCCAGAAAACACTCCAGCAGCTCCAGGACTGGTACCCAGCTAGCACAAAGTGTGACCTGCTAGGCACTGCAGCAAGCTTCCTAGCTTCCTCTGGGTAGTGCTAGAGAGTCTCTCAACCAAACCAAGGACAAGGCTCTTGCCTGGAACATTCTCCCCAGCTGTTGGCTCTCCGCCTTAAAAGGACGACACAAACCAAGTGAAGAGGCAAGGAGAAGTGCATCGACAAGCAGCTACCAACATCTTCCTTAAAGTACATTTTGGAGCTAGTTGAGCTCCTCGGGTTGCAACCAACTACACAGATGAGTGTTGTCACGCCACAGTCGCTAATGTCGTCCGAGATGCCTCGACCAGTGCTTCAAACCCATCGACCAGAACTAAGACAATGATTCCTGACCCTCAGCCACCATGTAGGCCAGCCTGCAGCCATCCGTCCAACCTCGCTCGCCGAACTGCCTGACCCCTGATATCCGCAGCTGTCTCCCTTCTTGAACTCTGTCACAGAAGCTACAAAGCGCCCTGAAAATGACTCTACTCAGTCGAACACCAAGAACTTGTACAAGAACCAGGTACATTGTGGTTCTGTCCCCCTGGTTCTTCTCCAAAAGCCCCTAGTGATATTTTACAACCCTTTTCTCCCTTTGTGTTGAAACTAAGCATCCTTGAACTATTGCGATTAATTACTTTGCCAACTACCCTCCTGTCAGTATCCAGAGTGCATTCTTTTCCTTCTTTGAAACTATCTGTCCACTGCATTCCTCTACAAGGTGTTAGGCAGAATCCTGTGCAGTGCCCTTAGGGACCACTACACACAATTAAGACTACAGGTGGCAATACAAGTGTTACCTTTGGTACAAGCCTGTACTACTATGTCAGAGTGGTAGCAGTGGAGGAGCAGCCAGGCTTATCTCAAGAGTATATGAGCAGTAGCAGAGATTACACAAAGGGACCACAATTACTGTGACTCAAGCAAACACTGACTCAAGGGTTCAGGTAAAAAAATATAAGTACATTTATTTTTTAACCATTCGTTATAAACGCAACACTTCTATTAAACTCAAATAAAAACCACACGTTAAATATACTACAACTAACCAATTCACTTTGTACAGTAAGTCTCAAGGTAAGTACCCTGTGTTTGAATGAACCAGTGTTACGAACAAAACATGTTACCGCAAATACGATTGCGATCACTTTTTGACAGTTCGTTCTACTAAACAAACACGTATCCATGACATGAAATGCTACCGGGGCAAAAACACACTTAGCACTTGAGATACCCAGAGGGAGTTGGAGACAAAAATCACAGGCAATATTTTGGTTAGGCAGGCAGAATCAAGAAACGCTCAAAGACAGGAGTTCAAAAGTCAAAGTGCCGGAGCCAGGGTCGAAAGATATCGGGGCCAGTTGCAGAAGATCACACGGTCAAACAGTTCACGATTCAACATAGCCAAAAGTACTTCGATATTGTCAATGTTCAGAAGCAAAAGTTATAAGAAGGAGTGAAGATGAGGGCAAGCCTTGGAAATGAAGAAAAAGGGATTCTCCCAATTTCCCCAACAGAACACAGTACCTTGTTCCAGCGGAGCAGCTGGTGCCCTGGCAGTTGTTTGTAGTTGTTTCCCGCAGAACCATGATTCCTGGAGCTTCGTTGTGAAGGAGGACGTCTGAAGGGGGTCTGCACCAAACAGGGATGAAGCCGGCAGCAGCGATAAGGAATAAAAGGTGCGCTCCTTAAAAACAGGAGAGGCTCTTCAGGTGGCTATCCGGACCACTACAGCAGTGTGCAGCGATTTCGACCAAGGAAGAGGATCCTCTGGCTGTAGAAGATGAGCTGGTTATCCCCACCAAGCTCAAGGGAAGAAGACTCCGGACTGGATCTTCTCTAAATCGTTGAATGGAAGATAGCTCACAACTGCTGCAGGGCTTCGCCGGGATGGGGTAGTTCCAGCAGCCGTTGTTCTCTCCGCTTCTCTTCAGTTCCTTTTAGTTCCAGTGTCGACTCTCTGACTTCTAGCCCAAGAGACCTGCCTCTTATGCGAAAAACCCGTATTCACACAGCCTGGCTGTCAATCACCCAGCAGGGGGGTTGTCCAGCCCGGACAACTACCCTGGCCAATCATGACAAAGTGCGACATGGGTTTCCTAGGATACCCTTTGCAGGGGGTGACTACACCCCTCCCTCACATTCAGCCCACCTAGACACCCAGGCGCCAAGAGGCGGGCTTCTCTGCAGAAGCCCGCCAAAAGACGGTGAACAAAGAAGGCGAACCTAGTTTGCCGCGCAAGATAAAACACAAGAAGGCGAATAAACCCAACCAGATCCAAAAGAAAGACGATTTGGTCAAGCGGGTTTATGTTCGAGGCTATTATAATAGCCAAGAACAGTACCACGTTTATCTAATATAATCGCGGTAGAAAAATTAGGGTAGATACCACTACCACCAGCCAAGTCTAAATGTTAAAAGAGCGAAACAATCCTCTGCGAGGTACAGATAAAAAGGGATACAAGTTAACCCTTTCCAGTACTCCATGGAAGATGGGTTGCACTGGATCTGTGGTAGATTGACTAAGTAAAGTTAATGGTAACTTTACCCTTTTCTGGGGGACAGTAGTCGCCTTAGAAATGGAGTCGAGGGAAGTCTGAAAGACAACCCTGTGCCACGGCACTGAAGGTGCTGTGTGACACACAAAAAGAAGGGGCTGCTGAAGTGGTGTGCTTCAGAGTCCACAATCACAAAAACAGATAGAAACACATAGCAAAACGCAGGTAAGAGTGGGGGAAAATCTCTCACTCTTACCAAATGGAAAGAAAATAAACTCCAGAAGTGCAGCAAAGCTGCTGGGGGACTCACTAGGTGAGGGAAATTAGCCATAGATGAGAATTCTCCCTAACACAAGGTGGGTTGTATTTTGTAGTGTTCTAGAACTGTCTGTTGTCATAACAATAAAATAGATATTTTCATACAATCTTGACTGGACAGTCCCTTTTATCATTGGGTAATAATTGTATTTTCGCTGTGTTGCAACTAACCAACGATCCACGACCTTGCACAGATCAGCCTGCCCTTCCGTCCATGTTACCAAAATTGGACTAGGAGTTTTTCAGTTTATTTTATTTATTGTACATGTTTTAAAACAAACCATATACACACCATAAAATCAATCACATTAACCATATATCAATTCAATACAACATTAAAATAACACATTTTTGAACAATTCATCAGATTATCTTAACTTATCTGAAAATATGCACAACTCTAATTAATAAGGAGGTGGGTCTGCCTTGTAGAATGTAATACCAGAGGTTTTCACCATTTAAACACGTTAATCTGTGTACAAATATGCTAAAGAAATGGTTCCCTGATATCATTTAGCATTGGACAAGTGATCATAAAGCGTTTTAGGGTTTCAGTTGCATCTTGGGAAAAACCCATTGCCCTCTAATAAATGCAACTTCCCTGGTCTGTACCAAGTTAAATGGGACTCTCATGAAAATGTCTCCATAGCTGCCTTCCGGGCCGGCCTCAGATACTTCTTTGAAGATCCCCCTTTTTTTAGACTCAAGGCATAAATCTTTGTATGACTTGTATTCACTCCTTTCGTCACAAGTCGCGACCCAGTCATGGTCTAAAACGTTTTTTTTTTCACTTGAACTGTATTTGCTAACAAGACGTCAAGGGTAACCTCAAATGTTTACATTATAGACCGATCATTTTCTTTAAAAGCAAAAAAAAAGCTCCCCATGGGGTCTTTCCAGCTGCCCCCCCATTAGGGCATACCTCATGTTTGCTTCACTTAAGAGCAATTTTTGATACAGTAACAATATCTTTAATTGCACAAGGCAAGCCAATGAGTTCAAGCCTCGTTCAACAGGAAGCATGGTAATTGGTACGCAAGTTGGTAGGGACAAGGCCTACCTCCAGATCAATCCCTCCAATGTACTCCCCTCCATCTTCTCATGTGCACCAGACACTTCCAGTCCATGTAATAACGAGGGGACAACCTTACATGTAAAAAGCTGAATCAGTGGCTGCAAGGTAAAACATGTGTCCAGCATACCGTGTACCTTTGGCCCACACTACCTTTTTCCTGGGCCATTCTCTGTTGGCATGACAGGCATAAATCCCAAGTATTGTACTGTAGGAAGAATTGATAATCTGGTGGACCCCATTATCCATTTGAATTGCGCTGGTTTGTGTTTATAACCATTGGAGCACACAACATTAGATTGGTTCGGATTTACCAACAAGCTTTTCACTTTTACATAATCTTCAAAACAGGCCAGAAGCCTCTGTAGACCTATTGGGTTTTTATCCAAAAACAACAGGTCATCTGCATTTGCAACTGTAAAGCAGCGGTCTGCCTTTATCCTCGGAGGTACACATGACGCTTCCTCACACAGATCCACAGGATGTAAGTTGAAGAGACAGGGGTTCAATACGCAGCCCTGCCTCAAACCATGTTCTGCTTTTATGGGGTCAGACACCTCTCCCATTGAGCCTAGCTTCACCTTAATCACAGTGTCACTCTCTAGTTCAATCAGAATGTCCAGGAGGTGTGTAGGGAGGCACCACCTCAGAGGTGTTACCCAGACCCTTGCTCTGTCCACCTTCTCAAAAGCAAGACTCGGGTCAACACCTTCCACGTATAGAGGGTCTTTTCCCTCAATGGTAGCCCGATCAATTAGGTCTTGAATGAACTAGCTCTTAGCATCCATACCTGTAGCCCTCCTAAAACCTGTTTGTAACCTGGATGATATTCCAGTAGCAGTAACCCACTCCTCAATACTTTTTAAGACGCATTTAGCAAAAATGTTGCTCTCTATGTCCAGCAGGGGAATCTGACAGTAGCTCAGTGGCGCTGAGCGGCTCCCCTTCTTAAAAATTGGCACAATTATGGAGGTATTTCAAGATGCTGGTAACGTTTTGGAGTCTAAAATATTTTGGAATAGAATGTGTAACATCAAAGCCCAAACATCAGGGTCCCACTGCAAGTCACACAGCTCGCTTGGGCTAGGAGCCTGGGATTTAGAACTGAGATCTATAATTCTGCATAGGTGTTCGATAGAGATGTTTAGTTCTCAACGGTCATTGCAAACTAAGCTAAATATTTCAAGGTTCACTTTTTTATATAACTCTTCACGGTATGAAATCCAAGACGCTTTGGGCACAGGGTTCATCGTATCCATGTTGGCTTTGCCATTTCTATTATTAATGAGGGTCCAAACATGTTTACTAGTTTTCTTCCGAACTGCTTCTAACATCAAGTCCCCATCTCTTTGTACTAGTAAATAGCTATGACCTTTAACCCAATTTTTGTAGGATTGCCTTTCTTTTTTAATTAGGACATATTTTTCCATTTCACAAAATATCCCTGAGCACAAGTCCCTCATTTTTCTGCACATTTGATGTTTGCTTAACTGGATCTCCTTTACATAGGGGTGAGGGCGATTTGGTCAAATACGGATTTCCCAATTTGCATTCGATATAGACACCTTATCTGTTAGAAATGTTGTAAAACTTTCTACAGCCATTTCCTTACATTTATAAGACAATGCTGTAGGATGCCAGAAGTCCACAATAAGCCGATTAAAGTGCTGCCGGCTCTTTGCGGTCCAACTGACTCTATGTTGATGCTTCAGTGCAATATTTCTGCAAGTTGTCATTACAGGACAATTGATTGAATATTAAGGTATAGGACCAGAATGTCATGATCACGTGATGCAGTGTTCACCACCGCAAGGAAGCTCGACTCAAAGAACAGACCTTCTGTCACTACTATATAGTCTATCCATGATTGTAGCTCATTTCTATTCCATGTAGGTTTTGGGGGTATGTCTCGGGAGGATAGCTCAGGGGCAACGTACTCGTCTTGGAAGAAATACGATGCAGAGCAATGCAAGTTCGATCCCTGGGTCTGCGCTTAGAAACCTCTGGGTATTAAGCGTGTTACAAATAATCAATGATATATAAGTGTATATAAGTAGGTTTATAATCTGCTTATGTTTCCAATCTGTCTGGATCGCTTCTGGTGTACTAGAGGTGTGGGGCTGATTGATGGTTAGAAACCAATATTCATCCCTGGACCACTGGTGACCCGGAAGTTGATTCGTCACAATACATGACACACAGAGCAGAAGCTGTTTTCTGAATCAAAATGTAGTTTAACAAAAAGAAAGCAAAACATCCATTAGGTACAAGCAGCCTGCCTCCCAAATCATATCTTTAGTACTTTCAAGGCTTAAATATACACAATATTAGAGACTGTTCCATAAGGGCACCTGCTTGTAGTCATTCACACGCCACAGACATGGATTTATCAGGACAAAGAAAGCATATTTTGAGTGCTAGCAAGCAGACATCATGGAGCTTGAAGTGTTCAAGGGGTAACTTTCCAAATCATGGCTTTCATTGTTTAGGGGGAAAAGGGTAGATATAATGCAGGCAGCGCGTGCAGAGCTTTTGAGGTGCAGATGTGGCAATCCTCACTTGTTTGAAGGCACTCCCACCCACGTCCCATTCACGACACACGGCTGTGCTGCGTATTCAGTTTGCCATGGACGAAAGGCCTGCACATTAGAAGGGCTGTGCAGAAATTATAGAAGCGCCCAGAGATGGCACCTGCCAGGCCAGAGATGCTCTACCTTCAAAGGAAAGCCACGTCCTTTGCCCCCCTCCCACCCCCTTAAGCCAGGCCAAGTTTTGCACATTGCATGATGGCATGTGTAGTAGGAGGGCCTCTGGAGACTTCTTTCTCAGTGTCTTTAATGATTGAGAAACGTTATGTATCTGTGGCTTCTCAATGGTCACGGATGTATGACCAGGGCGTCTTTGTGATATGTAGCATGGTGTGTGCAAACATCCCAATGAAAAGGAAAACCCACATATTTTATACAATGTGTTAACTCATTTTACTCACCAAATAATTGTAGAAACTAAACTGTATTGGAAAAACAAAAGAGAGGAGAACCGAACGCCAGTAAAGGGGAGAGGATGTTCGAGGTTATACTGCCCGTTTTCATTTTAATTCAGGGACAATGTTTTTCAGGGGTTGGCCACATTAATGTTTGCACATTTTCTCTCTGACCCTAATATCATAGTAACTCAGTGCCAGGACCTTGTTTGGGTGCCAGCCGCGCAGCGATGCCTTCAACACTCTGTCCTTTGGGGAGTCCTGAGGACAGATGCTTGGGCGGATACTGGTGAGAGCGGGCACTTGGCATTATTTTACATCAGCTTCTGAAGCCTTTATATTTTCCGGGCCTTCTTGTGCTGAAAAGACACCCACGTATGTGTAGACGTGTGGAATTGGTGCAAACGCACCCCGCGACAGCAGATAACCATTCTGTTCCCTAGAAATTAACCATGAAGCAATCTCGTATTTACGAGACCCTGAAAATCAAGAACGATGCACAATACGGTATCAGGATGAACATGAGTGTCTGAATGGACCGATAGCCTGATGAGTCACAGCGAGAGGGTGAAACACGAGCAGAGGACAGACGATACAAACTCAGAATCAGCAGACGGGCAACTCATCATTATGCTTTTGGCTACAAACTTGTATTTGGTAAATGAAACCCTGCTCTAACACTACCCCTGTAATTCCTATTGTAAAAGAGAGAAAAGGGTCTAGATGGGGGCACGTCAGGAGGTCTTACAAAAAAGCTGTCTTCTGCACAGAAACCTATCGAGCCGAAACACAACTACAAAGAAAAGAGTTAAGGGCTTCTCGCCCTGCTGGACTGGCTTCTCGCCCTGCTGTACTGGCTTCTCGCCCCGGCTGGCTTCTCGCCCTGCTGGACTGGCTTCTCGCCCCGGCTGGCTTCTCGCCCTGCAGGACTGGCTTCTCGCCCTGCTGGACTGGCTTCTCTCCTGGCTGGCTTCTCGCCCTGCTGGACTGGCTTCTCGCCCTGCTGGACTGGCTTCTCGCCCCGGCTGGCTTCTCGCCCTGCTGGACTGGCTTCTCGCCCTGCTGGACTGGCTTCTCTCCTGGCTGGCTTCTCGCCCTGCTGGACTGGCATCTTGCCCTGCTGGACTGGCTTCTAGCCCCGGCTGGCTGGCTTCTCTCCTGGCTGGCTTCTCGCCCTGCTTGACTGGCTTCTCACCCCGGCTGGCTGGCTTCTCGCCTGGCTGGCTTCTCGCCCGGCTGGACTGGCTTCTCGCCCCGGCTGGCTGGCTTCTCACCTGGCTGGCTTCTCGCCCGGCTGGCTGGCTCCTCGCCTGGCATCTCTCCCGGCTGCCTGGCTTCTCGCCCAGCTGGCTGGCTCCTCCCCTGGCTTCTCTCCTGACTGCCTGGCTTCTCGTCCGGAATGGCTGGCTCCTCGCCTGGCTTCTCGCCCGCCTTGCTGGCTTCTCGTCTAACAGGCTGGCTTCTTGACTGGCTGGCTCACATCTCACCTGGCTGGACTGGCTGGCTTCTCACCCAGCTGGCTGTCTTCTCAACCCGGTTGGCTGGCTTCTCGCCCAGCTGGCTGGTTTCTCCTCTCGCGTCTCTCCCGGCTGCCTGGCTTCTCGCCCAGCTGGCTGGCTTCTTACCCACGCTGTCCTGTCCCAGCTTTCACCAACCAATGATCATGGGCTTCTGCCAGACTGATAGGTGTTGCATATATCGTGCATATATATTTCCCGAGGACCTCTGGCCTGGGCATATGGACAAGCAAAAGAATATCTTTAGTCCTTTGGGCCTCTTCTTCAGGTCTACATCAACAATGACTTTCCAAGTGTCTCTCAGTGGTCGGGCTTCTCCCTGCTTGTTCATGAACCCTTTGCTTTCTACCCCATCCTGGGGTTTCGGGTTTCATACCCCGTCATGTCATGGGGGATTTCTCTCTCTTCCACCTACGTTTGGGTTTTTTCTTCTCTGATCCTCTAGTGGGGTATTTGGACGCCCAACCTGCCGTTGGCTATGGGCTTTCATAGCCCTGGTTTGGTAGCTGCTTTTCTCACCCCCCTCTTTGGGTACTTGGACTCTCACCACGTCTCTGGCTGGATAGTGGTTCATTCTCTTACTCCGTGGGCACCCACCCTGGCTTGGTATATCTGGACATTCACCGTGTCTCGAGCTGTTTTGTGGCTTGGCTCCTCCTGGACGTTTAGGACTCTCCACCCGGATTTTGGGTGTGTAGTCTCTTGCCCCTTCAAGGGCAGTATTACAGCTCAGCCCCTCCTGGACCATTCAAACTCTTAACCCACCTTGGGGTATTTGATTTATCACCCTGACTTTGGGCAGGGGGTTGCTGCGGTCTTCCACTCACTCCCCTCTTCGTGTGTTCTTTCTTGTCCGGTCCATCCTCGTGATGGCTCTCGTTGAGTATCTGTCACATGGTGGAATGTTCCTCAGAAAAAGTGGCATCGTGGCTCCTGTCCTTCTGCGAACATCTGGTGGCGGTGTGGGGGGGTGTTTCTTTCTGGTGGTTTCGGTGGGCACCGGTCGACCACATCTCAGGCAGTTGATGTTTTCTGTGGGCGCTGGTCAAACACATCTCAGGCATTCGCTGGTTTCTGTGGCTGCCGGTTGACCACATCTCAGGCAGTCGCTGGTTTCTGTGGCTGCCAGTTGACCACATCTCAGGCAGTCGCTGGTTTCTGTGGGCACCGGTCGACCACATCACAGGCAGTTGCTGGTTTCTGTGGGCGCCGGTCGACCACATCACAGGCAGTCATATCACGTCTTCTTGGTTCCTGCTTCTCGGATTCTCTCCGTGGCTGTGCTCCGGCTTTGTTTCCCTCTCACTGTTACTGTGGACACCAACCAACTACACCTCAGAAGGCTGCATCACTTCTTCCCGGTTTCTGCTCCATGGGTTCTCTGCGTGGCTATGCGTGGGCTTCGGTTCTCACCAGCGATCACGGTGGCTTCAGGTCGATCACGTCTCAGGTGGTTGCGTTACTTCTTCGTTTGGTGGTCTGAGCATATCGAGCTCTGTGTGTGGGGGGCAGTGCTCTGTGTGCTTCATTGCTGGGCATCGCTCCACGATGTGTGCATGGGATATACCCCAGACTCCTCTTGAATGGGGGATGGGCCTTACTCTGCGTCTTAGTCCTGCAGGTTGGAGAGCTGCCCTCCAGTTTGCTCTCTCATTCTGTTTCGTGTGGGGGATAAACTCCCTTTATATCCGTCTCTGAAAGGAGATGAAGCAGCCCATTGCTTTTGTGACGACAAGAGCATTGAGTCAGGAACCAAGCTAGGTACAGCATTATCATAGTGCTATGAGGCAATCCCCAAATACCCAATGAGTACATTGGCTTCCTCTTATAAGGGAGGGTGGTAGATATACATGCTAGAGGTCGGTCTTACCTCCACGTGGGAGGGCACCCACAGTGGGATCCTGCTTGCCCTGTCCCTTAGGGGGTGTTTAGTGTAGCAGGCTCACCTCTCTAGTACCAAATGAGGTGGCTCCCCCAAGGGGGAAATGGACGAATTCCCTGGAGCAATCACCGAGTGCACTGACGGAACGATTCGGAAGCAAACTATTCTGATGAGGACTGAGGATAGCAATGCGTTCATGACGCTGTTCACAGAGAAGGCCAACAGCTGATTGATAAGAGGCTAATGGAGAAAAAAAAACAAGGATAACAACGAGGAAACTAAGAGAGAATGTCACTGTAAAAAACAAAGTAATAATATGGCACAAGAAACCCGAAACCATGTGACTGAGGACAGAGATGACAATGCCAAGAACTGCTCTAAAAAATATGGTTTGTTTATTTTTAATTTAAATATTTATATTTTCAGGTTGTTAACACACTGTAAGAAATGTTTTATTGGCACAATTAGTTTTTGTTCATTTTCACAAACAACCCAAAATATAGATGTGGCACCAAAATAAAAAATGAGGCACGTGCTGTACCGGGGGACCGCTGGCAATGTCTACAGTGGGCCACGGGGGCACCTGCTGCACCGGGGGACCGCTGGCAATGTCTACAGTGGGCCATGGGGGCACCTGCTGCACCGGGGGACCGCTGGCGATGTCTAGAGTGGGCCATGGAGGAACCGGCTGCACCGGGGGACCGCTGGCGATGTCTACAGTAGGCCATGGGGGTACGAGCTGCACCGGGGACCCACCACTGGGGTCTAGAGTGGGTCATGGGGGTACGTGCTGCACCGGGGCACCCACCAGCGATGTGTAGAGTGGGCTATGGGGATACGTGCTGCACCGGGGGACCGCCGGCAATGTCTAGAGTGGGCCTTAGGGGTATGTGCTGCACCGTGGACCCGCCGGGGATGTCGAGAGTGGGCCATGGGGGTACGTTCTGTACCGGAGGACCCGCTGGCCATGTCTAGAGTGGTCCATGGGGATACGTGCTACACCGGGTTACCTGCCAGCAATGTCTAAAGTGGGCCATGAGGGCACGCGCTGTACCGGAGACCCACCAGCGATGTCTAGAGTGGGCTATGGGGATACGTGCTGCACCGGTGGACCCACCAGCGATGTCCAGCGTGGGCCATGGAGGCACGTGCTGCACCGGTGGGCCCACCAGCGATGTCCAGGGTGGGCTATGGGGATACGTGCTGCACCGGTGGACCCACCAGCGATGTCCAGGGTGGGCCATGGAGGTACGTGCTGCACCGGGGAACCCACCAGCGATGTCGAGAGTGGGCCATGGGGGTACATGCTGTACCGGGGGACCCGCTGGCGATGTCTAAAGTGGCTCATGATGGTACGTGCTGCACTGGGGACAAGTGGGCCATGCGGGTATGTGCTGCTATGGGGCCTCACCTGCAATGTCTCGAGTGGTCCATGGGGATACGTGCTACACCGGGGGACCTGCCGGCGATGTCTAAAGTGGGCCATGGGGATACGTGCTGCACCGGGGGACCTGCCGGCGATGTCTAGAGTGGGCCATGCGGGTATGTGCTGCTACGTGGCCCCACCTGCGATGTCTCAAGTGGTCCATGGGGATACGTGCTACACCGGGGGACCTGCCGGCGATGTCTAAAGTGGGCCATGGGGATACGTGCTACACCGGGGGACCTGCCGGCGATGTCTAAAGTGGGCCATGGGGATACGTGCTGCACCGGGGGACCTGCCGGCGATGTCTAGAGTGGGCCATGCGGGTATGTGCTGCTACGGGGCCCCACCTGCGATGTCTCGAGTGGTCCATGGGGATACGTGCTGCACCGGGGGACCCACCAGCGATGTCAAGAGTGGGCCATGCAGGTATGTGCTGCTACGGGGCCCCACCGGCGATGTCTCCAGTGGTCCATGGGGATGCGTGCTGCACCGGGGGACCTGCAGTGATGTCTAGAATGGGCCATGGGGGTACGTGCTGCACCGGAGGACCTGCCGGCGATGTCCAGAGTGGGTCATGAGGGTACGTGCTGCACCGGGGAACCCACCAGCGATGTCGAGAGTGGGCCATGGGGGTACGTGCTGTACCGGGGGACCCGCTGGCGATGTCTAGAGTGGCTCATGATGGTACGTGCTGCACTGGGGACAAGTGGGCCATGCGGATATGTGCTGCTATGGGGCCTCACCTGCAATGTCTCGAGTGGTCCATGGGGATACGTGCTGCACCGGGGGACCTGCCGGCGATGTCTAGAGTGGGCCATGCGGGTATGTGCTGCTACGTGGCCCCACCTGCGATGTCTCAAGTGGTCCATGGGGATACGTGCTACACCGGGGGACCTGCCGGCGATGTCTAAAGTGGGCCATGGGGATACGTGCTACACCGGGGGACCTGCCGGCGATGTCTAAAGTGGGCCATGGGGATACGTGCTGCACCGGGGGACCTGCCGGCGATGTCTAGAGTGGGCCATGCGGGTATGTGCTGCTACGGGGCCCCACCTGCGATGTCTCGAGTGGTCCATGGGGATACGTGCTGCACCGGGGGACCCACCAGCGATGTCAAGAGTGGGCCATGCAGGTATGTGCTGCTACGGGGCCCCACCGGCGATGTCTCCAGTGGTCCATGGGGATGCGTGCTGCACCGGGGGACCTGCAGTGATGTCTAGAATGGGCCATGGGGGTACGTGCTGCACCGGAGGACCTGCCGGCGATGTCCAGAGTGGGTCATGAGGGTACGTGCTGCACCGGGGAACCCACCAGCGATGTCGAGAGTGGGCCATGGGGGTACGTGCTGCACCGGGGGACCCGCCGGCGAGGTCTAGAGCAGGCCAACGAAGGGAGCGGCTTTGAGAAACACTTCCATAAACACAGTGGTGCAACACCATTGAGATGACCAGACTTCAGCCCCAACTCCCCAACCCTCCCCCCCATTATTCTGGGCTATGTTGCCTAGACCTGGCTGACCTACCAAGCTGTGGCCGACAGAACAGGACACGGATGGCACCGCTATTAACAAGGCCCAGCAATTACTAATGTAAAGCATTTCTCTGTTAGAATCTGCATTCAAATATATACATTTTCAGGCAATTGAAATCGTGATGTGGGGTTAGTACTCGAATGCCAAGGGAGTGTTTGGAAAGGGAGAGAGGGGAAAGGAGTCCGCTCATTCTCACAGCAGTCCATAAACCGGTGCTTTCAGACGTGATGGTGAGAGTTAACTGCTTGTAACATCGAAGATGCACTAGAATAGTCTCCATAAAGAATTTAGATGCCCCCATGCAAATACGTCTACCCCTCCCCCGCCGCCTATGAAGTTAGTGCCTCTCCCAACGTTTGAAGCGTTAGACCCTCCACCCTCCCGAAATGTAGGTTTCGTGGCACCCGTGGATAAAAATGACACACAACAGAGATGCTGCGAAATGAGAAGGGGCTGAACCGCCCACGGGCCCCAAATCGGCTCCTCCGTACATCTGAAAAAGTGCTAAGAAGGACCAGCTTCACAGCACTGTCCCTGCCCAGATACCAGGCATGAGTTTGCTGACTTCCGCCAATGACTGCGGGTGTTGGACAGAGAAGCAGAATTAACTTTCACTTAAAAGCTGTAATGAATAGAAATAAAGGAAGGCAGTGCGGGGGCGGGGGTTTGATCTCCTTGGACTTTTCACTCACATCAGAGGCGGGCACAGAGACAGCCCTTCCCTTTAAATGCCCTCATGAGAGGCGGGCGCATGGACACCCCTTCTCAGTGGCGTAACGCAAAATGTGGGGGTCCCCTGCGAGCCATGCTGAGGGCCCCTTCCCCAACTCTGCAACAAATCAGGGGTTGCACCACACTCTGGGCTGGCCTAGAATGTCACGCTTGCGCAATAGATAGGAACGTGCTGCTGAAGGGGTATGCCGCACACTGCACTAGGAGAAAGATATAAATATGTATTTTAATGCAATGTACAGCACACTTTATGAGAAAAATTGGCTATAAAAACACAATGTTCGCAATTGTTTTGTAGGGTAACACCAATCCAACACATGCAAGTCAACAACAGTGCACAGGAGCATTAATGCTTTGCTATTTAAGATGCCATGCCACAATGAAAACATGTCCAACTGGCTGTACAGTGTAGACCAGTGTAGACACATAATAACATTACAGTAACGCATGGCAGGCCACATTAAGACATGCCTAGACTGGTTGCACCAAAATGCCAGTCAAAGCAATAAGACTCATCAAGAAGAGAGCACACATTCAAGTCTGCGTCTCTGCGGCCTCTAACAACATGGCCGAACTCTTTAAAATCTGCAAAGAACTGGTCAATCCTGTTGCGGTCTCTACCTCACCTATACCCTGCAAGGCCTTTTGTACAGATCTGGCCTCTCACTTCTCTGCTAAATCTCAGGACATCCTGTCCTCCATATCCTCTTCCTCGTCCTCTCTCGGCCCCCTTTGGCCATCTCTACCTCTCCTCCTCCTATTTCCTCTGTCTTTCTGACAACACCTGGCAAGGTTTCTAGACTAGTCTGATCTATGCAAGCGTTGTTCAAACAGGTGCTCCCCTGCTCACCCAGAACCATCAAGGACCATATTGACACCCTCGCTCCAGCTTTGGCTGATTTCTGTAATCACTCTTTAGCCACTGGAATGTTCCCCTCTCCCCTTAAGCACTCCCTTGTGCACCCACTCCTCAAGAAGCCGTCTGCTGATCCTACCTGTCTGGCAAACTATTGCCAAATCTCCATCACCCCTTTCCTGAGCAAACTCTTGGAGAAGCTGTCCATCTCCCAGGTTACTCTTCATACTGAATTTGTTGGTTGTCTCCATGACCATCAGTCTGGCATCAGGGATGCCAGAGGCATGGAAACTGCTCTCCTGAACACCCATGAAGATCTGCTCTATAACCTTGATTCCAGTATTCCTTCTGTCCTCACCCTCCTTCTATCCTCTGCTTTTGACACGATCAACCACACCATCCTGATCAATTGACTCAGTGAGAACCTGGGCATCACGGATTAGACCCTTGAGTGGCTGAACTCCTTCCTCTTGGACCCCCCCCCACCCAGGTCCAGCCTGGTCCCATTCTCTCTGCCACCTTTCTCTACCTGTGGTGTTCCCCAGGGCTCTATACTCTCACCCTGGTGTTTCAACCACTACCTGTCCCCTTTGGCCCACCTGATCGCTACCTTCTCCTCTAACTTTCAGTGTTATGTAGATGACTCAGCTTTCCTTCAGGCTCCCCTCAGCCTCCTCTCCTCTCTTGCTCATTCCCGACTGTCTATCCGTGATTCAAGTTGGTGCGCCTCGTACGTCTCTGCCTTAATGCCAGGAAGACTGAGATCCTTCTCATTGGGACCCCGCCACCTGCTTTCCCTTTCTCACTCTGGCCGTCCACCTTGGCCCAACATTTGAACGGTTAGCCCCCTAAAATGTAGGTTTTGTTTTGCCCCTGTACACAAGCACACACACCATTCACCATATACACACCCAGCCATCCATACATTTAAGTGTGCACCCTTTCACCATACACTCACACAGGCAGCCACCTATACATTTAAGTGTGCGCCCTTTCACCATACAGGCACACCCAGGCAGCCACCCATACATTAACGTGTGCACCCTTTCACCATACATGCACACACGCACACCCAGCGACCCATACATTTGTGTGCACCCTTTCACCATAGACTCACACAGGCAGCCACCCATGCATTTAAGTGTGCACCCTTTCCCCATACAGGCACACTCAGGCAGCCATCCATACATTTAAGTGCGCACCCTTTCATCATACACTCACACAGGCAGCCACCTATACATTTAAGTGTGCGCCCTTTCACCATACAGGCACACCCAGGCAGCTACCCATACATTAATGTGTGCACCCTTTCACCATACATGCACACACGCACACCCAGCGACCCATACATTTGTGTGCACCCTTTCACCATAGACTCACACAGGCAGCCACCCATGCATTTAAGTGTGCACCCTTTCACCATACAGTCACACCCAGGCAGCCACCCATACATTAAAGTGTGCATCCTTTCACAATACACGCACACACGCACACCCAGCAACCCATACATTTGTGTGCTCCCTTTCACCATACACTCACACAGGCAGCCACCCATACATTTAAGTGTGCACCCTTTCACCATACACTCACTGACGCACACGGCATAGGGTTGAGGGGAGCCCTATTACTTCAAAAAGAAATTGGGGCTCATTACAGGTCCGGCGGTAACCGTGCCAGTGCTACTAGTAGGTTGCCACCAGACCTGTAAACAATTATTACTGGCGCCTGACTTCCCGGTGCCACCAGGCTATTCCAAGTCCGACGGCTGGGACATCAGGCGCTGGTAATTTCAGTAAACCCCATTCCTGTGGAGTCTCATAGGACTCCTTGGGAATGGGGGATAGGGGATGGGGACACAGAAGCACCGGCACCATTGTTAACAGTGCCAGTGCTTCCGTGACGGGTCTGCCTACCGTGGCCGCTGTGCTTGGCAGGGAAAGACCTGTCGGGCACGGCGGCCCCAGCAGCTAGACCTGTATTTGTATTTGTATTTTGTTTATTTATATTTCACACCCTGCCCAGAGGCATCTGGGCGCATTACTTACAAGGTTACAGGTTAAGTTACAGGTTGACATTCAGAAGTTACAGTTAGGTACAAGAGAGAAGGCAGAATACAGGCATATATTACTATAGCAAGTTGAAGACAAATTGAAACATAGTATATGCGCTTAATAAGTGTACGTGGGTAAGTACATGTGATTATTTATAATTTGCTTGGACCGATCTAGTCGGTGCAGTCAGTAACATAATGTGTCAGTCAGTAACGTAGTGACGTAGTGTGTCAGTAATGTATAATCAAACTCTAGTGTTGGCTAGGTCTAACTCTGTGAGCCAGAATTTAGCTTTGTTCTTAGAGGTAGAGTAGCAGGCTTCATTTCTGAGCATATTTGGGAGTGTGTTCCAAAGTTTGGAAGCAAGAACTGGGAAGCTGGACCCTCCTCTGGGTATAACAAGAGAATGAGCTTGTGCAGATCTAAGAGGTCGGGTGGCTGTGTGTGCAGAGTAGCGGTTGGCCAGGTATTCTGGTGCTTGCTTAGTTAGGCACTTGTGTGTAAGTGCTAGGGTTTTGGGTGATATTCTGTGTGCCACAGGGAGCCAATGGAGGTTCTGTCTGGTGTCAGAGATGTGAACTTTTCTGGGGATATTGAGGGCCGCTCTGATAGCATTATTCTGAGTTACTTGGAGCCTGTTGATGTTCTTTTGACTAGTCCCCAAATAAAGGGAATTGCAATAATCAATTTTGGCCATCACAAGAGTTCTTGCCAAAATGATGGAGGTGGTGATGAAAGGTCTTCAGGCTGTCACAAGTTTAGACGTGTATGCTGATACCACCAAATTGATTTGTTTTGTCATGGAGAGGGTGGAGTCAAGGTGGAAGCCTAGAGTTTTAGTATTGTTCAGCACCTTAATGGTATTACCATCCATGTCAAAAGCTTTAAAAGCCGGGTCCAATTTGTTGAGTCGATGTTGGGATCCTAGGATAAGTAGCTCTGTCTTATCGTCGTTTAAGCATAGGCCATGGGATGCCATCCAGGCTTGGATGACCGAGTAGATTTTATTAAGAGCCAATAAGTCAGTTGTGTAGTTACCAGTGATGGGGATGAGTATCTGGGTGTCGTCCGCATAGTTAGTATAGGTGACACCCAGATAGTCGATAATGTCAAATAACGGTTTGGTAAACACGTTATATAGTGTGGGGGTTACACAGGACCCTTGTGGGACCCCACATGTGACGGGTAATGGCTCTGATGAGGCAGAGTTGAGAAAACACGCATAGTTCTGTTAGCAAGGAATTATCTGATCCAAGTGGATGCTTCGTCAGAGAAATGGGCCGCCGTTTTTAGGTGATGGCAGAGTATTTGATGATCGACTAGGTCGAACGCTTCTGAGAGGTCGAGTAGTAGAAGCAGGGCTAGCTTGCCTTTGTCTTTGATGTCCTGAATTTGTGTTGTTAAGTCAATGAGTGCTGTCTCGTGCCATGTTTTGGGCGGAAGCCTGACTGTAATGTGCCGGTCTAGAAACAAAGGTGCCGGTAAGATCACAAGCACCGTTGTTTCCAGGCCGGCATGGTCAGAATGAGCCCCATTGTTTCTTTTTGAAGTCATTCTGATTTCATTAAGAAATTATTCAGTTAAGGACCAAGCCATAACGGAATTAATTTCTTTATGAAGACAGAGTGACTTCAAAAATAAACTATTTATCTTTGAAGTCATAGGGGTTCCCCTCAACCCATGACATGCAGGCCTCCAGCCTAGGGTCTTCCGTGTCATGGGGTCAGGGGGACTCTCAGACTTCAAAAAGAAAGTTTCTTTTTGTAGTCACTCTGCCTTCATAAAGAAATGATTTCTGTTACAGAAATAATGTCTTTATGAATGCAGAGTGAATTAAAAAAGACACCTCTTTTTTAAGTCCGAGGGCTCCCCAACCCCATGACACGGAAGACCCTAGGCTGGAGGCCTGCATGTCATGGGGTGAGGGGGACCCCTATGACTTCAAAAATAAATAGTTTATTTTTGAAGTCACTCTGTCTTTATAAAGAAACTTATTTTCAAGTGGGGCCCCCTCCCAGAACATGTGCTGTCGGGGCCACCCGCACCGCGGGGGCTGCAGGGGCCCCTGTTACACAGTGCCCCTTCTCCTTAACCCCTTAAATGCTGAGCTATATGCATTTCTATGCAAATAGGACGAGCATACTCGTCCATAGCCCTGCGCGGTATCGGGCACAGCGGCAGCCCTTCCCTTTAAATGCCCACACCAGAGGCGGGCACAGCGGCAGCCCTCCCTTGCCCTCATGAGAGGCCGGCACAGGTATAGCCTTTCCCTTGCCTTCCTCAGAGATGGGCGCAGGGACAGCATGTTCATGAATTGCTGCAGTGAGACCCAGCGAGCTGCTTCCTCGTCACCAGTCGCTGAAGGCAGTGCGCCCTAATAGCAGCACAGAACACATTAGTATTTCTGAGATGTAAATGAAAGCATTACATTAAAAGCTACGTGGATGTCCTGGGTTCTCAAGAAGCTTTCAAGTAAAAGGGATTTTACAGGACGCTTATATAATTGAAATGTAAACAATATTTATTACCACGCTTTTAGAGGGACAAGGCCCAGAGCAGAGTTGTGTTTCTGTGGCTCTGGACCAGATGTATTAATAATATTCCTGCAGCTGAGGACACCAAGGTCACGTGCTCACTCACTCCCTGTGCTCGGGGTGCATGTGCTGGGGGTGCATGTTTGCATGCATGAAGGCATGCCTTGGGCTTTATGTCGGAAGCCGCCACCGCTCCCAGAGACCGGCACTCAATTTGGGGAAATGTCAGGAGTCGGGAAGATGCACTTGCCGCTGACAAAGCCAAATTGCTGAAGTTTGCCTCCAATTGTGCCCCCAGGAGTGGATTTCTTCGGGCAGACTTTGTTACCTTTACTTGGGTACATGAAACTACTATGCAAAGATGGAAAACATGCATCCGCTTTTCAAGTCCCATCGGCATCTTGGCCAGATGTAGTAGGGTGGAATGATTAGGAAAAGAAAACCACACTACAGCTCATTCTCCAGGAGGCCTTCTGACGCCAGCGGCATCTGCTCCAGTAGGAAGACGAGGCAGCGCCCACTTGCCACATACCGCACATTTTCTTGCTAGAAAATTGACAATTTGATTGTGCATGGAAAATACCCAGAGACAGCCTACTACAATAGCACTACACAAGAGAGACAGAACAAATACCGTTTGTTGTCACTTACCATCCCACATTACCTGTTGTGCATGGCTTGTCTGTGCAGAAGGAATGTTGTGATGTCATGTGGAGTGTTATTCCTGAGTGTTGGAATGTCTGTGTGAATGTTCTAACCTGGTCAGTTGGTCAGCCCCCTGCCTGGGTGATGGGCCGCCAGTGTTTTATGTCCTTAATGTAACTTATTTGTAACCTGATTGACTGCTTATAAAGATACCTATGAAGCTGGTAATAAACCTAGCAAGTCCACCTAAGAAGGCTGGGAGCTGCTTCGTTACATTACCCAACCGAATAGGACAGCCAATTTTCAGCAGGGATGATGAGCTGAGAGACATGATCACAGAACATCCCTTAATTGCATACAACAACTGAGAAGCCCAGCACAGTCTCTGAGCAGCATTGCACTCCCTCTAGAATATGGAAGACCCGTAACATTCCCTTGCAACATTAGGAGAGATTGCCAACGCATCTGTCCCCGATCTAGCACAGCAACCCAGCAGAACCGACCAACACAGATACAGGGGACATACAGCTGCAGATCATCCAATCATGTGCACCTCATCACATTCAGAAAGGGCATTCAAGGGGTGTACGTGGGTGAGACCCGCAAAGAGCTGCTCGAGAGGATGATGGCGTAGATACGTCACATCTAACCACAGCACTGAAACACCAGGGCTCAACATTTCACACAGGGCAGGCACAGATGTTGGGATCCATCGGTGGTGGACTTAAAGGGTGGCCTCTCAAATTCCACAACTAGGACGTGGGAGCTGAAGTACCTAAAATAGAGTGGTCTGAACATAGACATTGGTTCTATGACACACTGTGGCCAACTTGGACCCCAGGTCCAGTAATGCAATCACACAAAGTTAGAAAACACCCCTCCAGTGCCATTTCTCACCAACAGCTGTCAGACACTATTGTCCAGCACCCCTTATGCGTGATGGGCACTGGAGACCAATGTCAGAAATCTTGGATCTCTAAGCTCAAATAGGCGACCCCATCTCCAAGCATGGGTACAACACGTATACCCGGATAATGTAAACAGGAAGTTTCCTGGCCAGTCAAACTGGGAAGTTAGCAGGCAGTGATTGTTATTGACCTCCTCTCAGCCAATCAGAATGGTCAGAATACAATCAATAACTACTGGTATTGACTTCATTCTGGACATTTTGACTTTAAAAGCAGACAGGGAAACCGCAATGCAATTTGCAGGCAAGTTTTCTTTCATCGTGAAACTTTCTCTCCAGGAGGACCTTTATTCGCTCCAAATGAACTCACCGAAGAGGAAAGTTAAACATAGGAAGATGGGTTCCCTTCCTTGTAGAGAAACCCTTTATTTTTAAGTGACATCTAATGCATCTTCATTTTAAACCTGCTCCAGTTCAACCAGGTTTTCATTAAAATGCTTCAATTATGAATGCAACCTTGTTATCTAAATTGTGGAACATAAAACCACCTTTTTAATGTTTTAACTCAGTTTGCCAAGTTACTTTATACACTAATAAAGTACATTTTTTACATCACCACTGCAATTCCAAATCATGTACTGCTGCCAGCCCTAAAAGTCTTACAGAGGTCGGGAGGGGGCATTCGCACTTGGGATCATGACCCTTCACAAACAGGTGGCCCTTTGCTTCGCCTCGGGCAATACTTCAGTGGTGGGCCATTATCCACTGATAATTACGCCACACTTAGTCTATAAGGCTACACTAATGAGATTGCCAATCTTTGAGTATTCCACCATTAAACACACTGACCATATAGTGGGATTCTTAAACTGGGAGGTGAATGGGATTTTCAGAGTGGGACCTTGCAGAGTGTGTTCAACGAGGGATAGGTTAGAATTGTGAGAATTGAAAGAATAGTGCAGAGGAACTGTAAACACTGAAAAGACCTTACACGTGTACAATGTGTAACTGTTCACAATGGATTGCGAGAAGCGAAGCATTCCAGCATTCTGAACACAGAAATATACCGCAAGTGTACAACTGGCAATGAGCCTTGGAACACTGGGCAGAAAGTATGCTGGGATTTTCCAGACTGGGAGTGTGCAAACTGAATGCACGCCTGCTTTTATTTAATGTTTCTAATTTCTTGGGGGTAGTTCGCATAGCATTAGTAGCTTCTGTTTCTTGATTCTGGGGTCGGCTCCTAAGCCATTTGGAGAGGTGTCAACATTGGTAGCACTTGATTTAAGAGTGGCAATTATTTGCGTCCCAAATATTAGGTATACTTCTTAAAAATGTGGCTCCATTTCACACATGTCAGCTTTCTGATTGTTCATATAATGTCAATAGCATGCCTCAGGTTTATTGATTTCTAGGCGGGAGGGGCTGTGATATTGACATTGGTATCACTCATGGGCTTGGTTATCACTCATGGGCTTGGGTATCACTCATGGGCTTGGGTATCACTCATGGGCTTGGTTATCACTCATGGGCTTGGGTATCACTCATGGGCTTGGTTATCACTCATGGGCTTGGGTATCACTCATGGGCTTGGTTATCACTCATGGGCTTGGGTATCACTCATGGGCTTGGTTATCACTCATGGGCTTAGGTATTATTACTCATGTGCGTTCACTTGGAGACTGAGAGTTTTCCTCCCGCTTTGGGGGGCACCTGGGTTTTTTCCATTTCAGGATAAATGCCCCTCATTTGGGCAGCATTTGGTTTGTTTGATGGGTGCAACGTCCTTTCATCGACAGATGTCTTTTCCATTACTTTTTTAACGAACATTTTTCAATGAAAAAACGTATCGGAATATATAGCGTGTGGGAAAGTGCATATAAGGGGTGTGGGGGTCAGGAATAGAGAAAAAGAAAAGGTGGTTGTAATTGTTTATTTAGACAGCGCTTATACGTAGGTGGAGTGCTTCAAGGCGGGAGGGAACGAGGGAATACAGTAATCATTCTTAGACCTTGAAGTTTCTGAATGATCTGTATGGGTGGTTTGGGGGTGGAAACCCCCCAAAAATAAAAAAATAAAAACAATTTCGATGAGTTTTTTTCATTGAAAAATATTCATAAAAACTCTGAAAGAAATCTGTTAATGAAATGACATGGAACCGTTTGTGGCTGGATCTCTTTGGTTTCCTTTTCCAGAGTAACTTCCCTTATTTGAATGTGATGTTTTTGAGGGATTACATTCAGATTTGAGAAGATGTATTGGCAATATTTTGGTTTGATGGATGGATGGTGAAGTTGTGTTGAGGGTCTTGCCTGCCTCTTTCTGCCTCCACCAGCTGGTGGAGGTTGCAAGAAGGGTAAAGGTCAGCTTAGAGTATGATGCAGGATGTCTAAAGCCGGCTTTGGTAGGGCAGTGATGGGCAACCTGGCGCCCTCAACATGTTATGCCCTCCAACTTCCCTGAACTCTCCCCATTCATCAGCAATGTGTCCATAGAGGACTACTCTCCTGTCAGTCAGCGTGTCTATGCGTGGCCATAGTGGCAGACGGTGGAGGACTACTCTCATGCCAGTCAGCGTGTCTATGCGTGGCCATAGTGGCAGACGGTGGAGGACTACTCTCCTGCCAGTCAGCGTGTCTATGCGTGGCCATAGTGGCAGACGGTGGAGGACTACTCTCCTGCCAGTCAGCGTGTCTATGCGTGGCCATAGTGGCAGACGGTGGAGGATTACTCTCCTGCCAGTCAGCGTGTCTTTGCGTGGCCACAGTGGCAGACGGTGGAGGACTACTCTCCTGCCAGTCAGTGTGTCTTTGCGTGGCCACAGCGGCAGACGGTGGAGGACTACTCTCCTTCCAGTCAGCGTGTCTATGCGTGGCCACAGCGGCAGACGGTGGAGGACTACTCTTCTGCCAGTCAGCGTGTCTATGCGTGGCCACAGCGGCAGACGGTGGAGGACTACTCTCCTGCCAGTCAGCGTGTCTATGCGTGACCACAGCGGCAGACGGTAGAGGACTACTCTCCTGCCAGTCAGCGTGTCTATGCTTGGCCACAGCGGCAGACGGTAGAGGACTACTCTCCTGTCAGTCAGCGTGTCTATGCGTGGCCACAGCGGCAGACGGTAGAGGACTAAACTCCTGTCCGTCAGCGTGTCTATGCATGGCCATAGTGGCAGACGGTGGAGGACTACTCTCCTGTCAGCGTGACTATGCGTGGCCATAGTGGCAGACTGTAGATGACTACTCTACTGCCAGTCAGCGTGTCTATGCGTGGCCACAGCGGCAGACGGTAGAGGACTACTCTCCTGCCAGTCAGCGTGTCTATGCGTGGCCACAGTGGCAGACGGTGGAGGATTACTCTCCTGCCAGTCTGCGTGTCTAAGCGTGGCCACAGCAGCAGACGGTAGAGGACTACCAGACGGTGGAGGACTACTCTCCTGCCAGTCAGCGTGTTTATGCGTGGCCATAGCGGTCTATGCTATAGGCTGTGTAGTGTGGGCTTCTCCTTGCTCTTGTTTCCTGCCTCCTATACTATGGAATGACTTACAGACAGATTTGTTGTGGGAAAAATGATTGGCCGTAGGCATTTATTTTCTACAGAAAATAACACAAACAAATATCATGAATCAACATGTGTCTGTGCTTTTGGGCACACCGTGTCCAGGGTTAGCGATGCCAGCCTTCTCCTTGGTCAGTCTCGGTTACCCTCGGGCATCCGTTCCTGGACACGTGTCGCCTACGACTTTCTTCTACCGTGTACCGAAGAAGTACTCGGCGTTCCCGCTCCTCTCTCCGCTCGACGACTCCTTCCCGAAGTTTCGCAGGGTGGGTTGGGTGGCAAAACATTTTCCTTCTCCTTTGCCCAGGTCCCAAGACGCCTACCCGAACGAGGTGAGCGTCTTGCCTGGTTTGTTTTTCTCCCTTGTCCTTTGGCCCTACTTATACCCCCTCTGTCCTTTGTTATTCTCCTGGGGGCCGGACCCTCCCCAGACCCCCTGCATGTTTCCCCTCACACCTTGCCTGTTGCTGGGGGCTGTTGCCTGGCAACGCTGGGGCAGTGGCGCCAACTGGCTGCTCCTCCCCATGCTTCTTCGCGCCATCTCGCCCCCACCCCGCGCCTAACCCTCCAGGCCCTCTATCGGGCCGTACTTTGCACGGCCCGGGGCCTGGGGCATAGGCTGTGTAGTGTGGGCTTCTCCTTGCTCTTGTTTCCTGCCTCCTATACTATGGAATGACTTACAGACAGATTTGTTGTGGGAAAAATGATTGGCCGTAGGCATTTATTTTCTACAGAAAATAACACAAACAAATATCATGAATCAACATGTGTCTGTGCTTTTGGGCACACCGTGTCCAGGGTTAGCGATGCCAGCCTTCTCCTTGGTCAGTCTCGGTTACCCTCGGGCATCCGTTCCTGGACACGTGCCGCCACACCTGAGTGGGCGTTGCCTCGGCCGCTCAGGTCCCCCCAAAAGTACCCGTGTCTGCATCCCCTCTCCTCTAATGCCCTGAAAATAGTGTCTGCCAAATGCTCCATCCTATGTTCTATGTGGTACTAATATTGACATGCACATCTCTGTTTCCCTCAGCGTGACGTCCCTTTGGACTCCCTGTTAACCTTCCCTCTTTCCAGGCCATCCCCTGCTGCCGTATTCCGGTCTACGGGCTCCCTTATTTTACAGGCCCTTTGATATGCTATCTCATCCTTTTTTATCTGCCCCTTCCATTTAGCCCCAACCCTTCAACTCATACTTTATTAGCGGGCTGATTGTTGGGTCTATTACCCCTGCTATTTTCGTGGTGTGTGTAGCTGCGTCTAGGTGTGCTGCCTCCCAATTTTTTCCCCTTTGGCCAAAAAAAGCCCCTTCCAAGGATTCACATTTTTTGTCGTTTGAACCTATCCCTTCATTTTTACACCCGTCTAAAATTTTCATTCTGGACATGCTTTCTGCGTTGCTTACCTGTTTCGTAATTTTCTTGGGCGTTCCTGCCCAGGTTTCCTTTGCCTTTCCCTGTTTCTCGGATATCTCTTTGTTGCCAACCTTCCTTTCTCCACCATTGGAACCCATGCCTTTACCGGTGTGGGTGTTCATTTTCCTGCCATACCTGTGGCCATAATCTCCTTTTTCAGTCAACCTTAAGGCTAACCTCTTCCTTAATTGCGGTGCTTGTTCGTGGAACCCATGATTTTCCTGGTATGGGCGTTTATTTTCTTGCCATACACGTGGCCATATTTTCTTTTCCAGACCGTCTTTCTGGCTAACCTTTTCATTCTTTCCAGTGCTTCTACTTGGAACCCATGCCTTTCCCGGTATGGGCGTTCTTTCCCTCTGCCATACGTATGGCCATGCTTTCCTTTCCCAGCAGCTTTTAAGGCTAACCTTTTCATTCTTTCCGGTGTTTTTCAGTCGGCCTTTTATGGCTAACCTTTCCCTTCTTTCCGGTGCTTACTCTTGGGACCCATGCCTTTCCCGGTATGGGCGTTATTTTCCTTTGCCATATGCGTGCCATATTCTCCTTCCCCTAGTCAGCCTTATGGCTAACCCTTTCATTATTTCCGGTGCTTACTCGTGGAACCCATGCCTTCTCTGGTGTGGGCGCCGTACGGTTGCCTGTTGTTGTCCCTGTCTTTGCTTCTAACATTATTTTCCCATTACTCCTGTTGCCCTCCTGAACTGTGGACCCTGTGGTCCCCTTTATCTTTTTAATCCGTTAAACATGTACCGATTAAACCTCGTCCCACCCTCTGTCCGGGTAACCTTTCATTTCCTTCTCACTCCCGCTCATATTCCTTTCATGCATCCCCCCCAAAGTTTTGTATACCTTCAAGACCCTTGTAGCTACATTTACAATGCCACCCCCTCCTCTGGGTATTGTTGCAACCCCGTCGGTGCCTATTGAGGGCTGTGTCCCGGATCCCCTGGGTCACCTTGTGGACATGGACCTGCCCCTGCACTCTTGCCTGCCCCTTCTACGCCAGAGCCCTTAACTCTCTCCTTAACTATTACTCCTTTCCATTTTACCCATGCTTCCAGTGATCCCACTGTTTCCCCTGCTGCTCTCTACTTTGGTTGTGGAATCGGACCTGCCCCTGCCCTCTTGGCTGCCCCTTCACTTTACGATGTGCTTCCGATCTTTCCTCTGTCCTTGTGGCAGTGCCCTCACCTGCCTGGCAACGCTGGGGCAGTGGCGCCAACTGGCTGCTCCTCCCCATGCTTCTTCGCGCCATCTCGCCCCCACCCCGCGCCTAACCCCCCAGGCCCTCTATCGGGCCGTACTTTGCACGGCCCGGGGGCATTAGCGTAGTAATGAGCGGCAGCAGGGCCTGACCTCTGCCACCGAAGGGCTCCTCATACAGAAAAGAAAAATGCCTTGGGGGGGTTCGCTCCCCTGCTCTGAGGCAGGCAGCACAGTCTCCCGTACAAATGAAGCACATGGATGAATGGCGCGGCTTGCCCCTCGGGCAAGGGGGTGGTGCCCGCTCCACCCTAACGGACGAGCCCCACTGATGCACACAATAGTGTAAATGTGGTCATTGCATTAGTGCCAAATCCAGCCATATGTGCTGGGGCAACAGCTACCCATGCAGTTGCAATGCGCCACTTTGCGCCGCTCTTGAAGCAGGTGCAAGGAGTAAGGACCAGACGTGCTGCGGCACAAAGACTCCATTCAGGGACCGCACACACGGTGAAACCATCAGGCACATGTGTGAATTGCAGAACCAGGTCATCGGTGCTGCTCCAAGACCGGGAAAAGTTGGGCCTTTGCCCCAGACCTGCGATTAGTAATATGCAAGTGCTCCAGAGAAATTCCCAGAGGGCAGTGCGTCAAGCCTGCTGGGCTTCCTGGGAGGGTGCGCTTTGGAGGTATGAGGGTGGTTCGGAATGTTGCTAGTTATTGGCACTTACGCGGGCCCCGAACACATCCGGTTTGATAGGGGAGTTGAAGGGGCCCGGGGTTCTGAAAGGGTGTTTCGGGAAGTGGGGGCCATCCCCCTGATAAGAGAGTAGGGTGCACGTGTATATATGGGGGTGACATCAGGAAGGGGGTGTTGTCTGTGCGGGAGGAGAAGCCTTGGGGCTCTTTGGATGGAGTCGGCATTTTCTGCTATTAATTCCGGCGGTGTCCACGGCACTTCTCAGGGTCCTTCTGTCCAGGCACCCGGCTTGTGATGACCGGTTGCAGCAGGATCCGTGCACTCTCTGTGTATTTTCACTTGAATCTCAAGCAGCGCAGGACAATGCTCGTTTTAGCAGTGCATTTTGTAAGCATTTGTGTGAGCTTTTTTTCCTCGGCAATATGTTCACCCACTTGTTCAAATATGCATTCATACGAAAAGAAAATAAATCACATTTCTACTAAAAATCATTGTTTGACGCCTTAAAGTGATTTTGCCTATTTAATAATTGTATTTCTTTAAAGCATTATCAATGTATTGGTTGTAAGTGTGTTGGCATTTTTAAAAATAATAATACTTATTCTAATGACAGCCTGTGTCTGCCTAGCACTGCCCAGTGTGTCTGCCTAGCACTGCCTCAGTGTGTCTGCCTAGCACTGCCTCAGTGTGTCTGCCTAGCACTTCCCAGTGTGTCTGCCTAGCACTGCCTCAGTGTGTCTGCCTAGCACTGCCCAGTGTGTCTGCCTAGCACTGCCCAGTGTGTCTGCCTAGCACTGTCTCAGTGTGTCTGCCTAGCACTGCCCAGTGTGTCTGCCTAGCACTGCCCAGTGTGTCTGCCTAGCACTGCCTCAGTGTGTCTGCCTAGCACTGCCCAGTGTGTCTGCCTAGCACTGCCTCAGTGTCTCTGCCTAGCACTGCCCAGTGTGTCTGCCTAGCACTTCCCAGTGTGTCTGCCTAGCACTGCCCAGTGTGTCTGCCTAGCACTGCCCAGTGTGTCTGCCTAGCACTGCCTCAGTGTGTCTGCCTAGCACTGCCCAGTGTGTCTGCCTAGCACTGCCCAGTGTGACTGCCTAGCACTGCCTCAGTGTCTCTGCCTAGCACTGCCCAGTGTGTCTGCCTAGCACTGCCCAGTGTGTCTGCCTAGCACTGCCTCAGTGTGTCTGCCTAGCACTGCCCAGTGTGTCTGCCTAGCACTGCCCAGTGTGTCTGCCTAGCACTGCCTCAGTGTGTCTGCCTAGCACTGCCCAGTGTGTCTGCCTAGCACTGCCCAGTGTGTCTGCCTAGCACTGCCCAGTGTGTCTGCCTAGCACTACCTCAGTGTGTCTGCCTAGCACTGCCTCAGTGTGTCTGCCTAGCACTGCCTCAGTGTGTCTGCTCAGCACTGCCCAGTGTGTCTGCCTAGCACTGCCCAGTGTGTCTGCCTAGCACTGCCCAGTGTGTCTGCCTAGCACTGCCTCAGTGTGTCTGCCTAGCAATGCCCAGTGTGTCTGCCTAGCACTGCCTCAGTGTGTCTGCCTAGCACTGCCCAGTGTGTCTGCCTAGCACTGCCCAGTGTGTCTGCCTAGCACTACCTCAGTGTGTCTGCCTAGCACTGCCTCAGTGTGTCTGCCTAGCACTGCCTCGGTGTGTCTGCCTAGCACTGCCCGGTGTGTCTGCCTAGCACTGCCTCAGTGTGTCTGCCTAGCACTGCCTCGGTGTGTCTGCCTAGCAAAGCCCCGGTGTGTCTGCGTAGCACTGCCCAGTGTGTCTGCCTAGCACTGCCTCAGTGTGTCTGCCTAGCACTGCCTCAGTGTGTCTGCCTAGCACTGTCCAGTGTGTCTGCCTAGCACTGCCCAGTGTGTCTGCCTAGCACTGCCTCAGTGTGTCTGCCAAGCACTGCCCAGTGTGTCTGCCTAGCACTGCCTCAGTGTGTCTGCCTAGCACTGCCTCAGTGTGTCTGCCTAGCACTGCCCAGTGTGTCTGCCTAGCACTGCCTCAGTGTGTCTGCCTAGCACTGCCTCAGTGTGTCTGCCTAGCACTGCCCCAGTGTGTCTGCCTAGCACTGCCCAGTGTGTCTGCCTAGCACTGCCTCAGTGTGTCTGCCTAGCACTGCCTCAGTGTGTCTGCCTAGCACTGCCCAGTGTGTCTGCCTAGCACTGCCTCAGTGTGTCTGCCTAGCACTGCCCCAGTGTGTCTGCCTAGCACTGCCCAGTGTGTCTGCCTAGCACTGCCTCAGTGTGTCTGCCTAGCACTGCCTCAGTGTGTCTGCCTAGCACTGCCCGGTGTGTCTGCCTAGCACTGCCTCAGTGTGTCTGCCTAGCACTGCCCAGTGTGTCTGCCTAGCACTGCCTCAGTGTGTCTGCCTAGCACTGCCTCAGTGTGTCTGCCTAGCACTGCCCAGTGTGTCTGCCTAGCACTGCCTCAGTGTGTCTGCCTAGCACTGCCCGGTGTGTCTGCCTAGCACTGCCTCAGTGTGTCTGCCTAGCACTGCCTCAGTGTGTCTGCCTAGCACTGCCCGGTGTGTCTGCCTAGCACTGCCTCAGTGTGTCTGCCTAGCACTGCCTCAGTGTGTCTGCCTAGCACTGCCTCAGTGTGTCTGCCTAGCACTGCCCAGTGTGTCTGCCTAGCACTGCCTCAGTGTGTCTGCCTAGCACTGCGCAGTGTGTCTTCCTAGCACTGCCCAGTGTGTCTGCCTAGCACTGCCTCAGTGTGTCTGCCTAGCACTGCCTCAGTGTGTCTGCCTAGCACTGCCCGGTGTGTCTGCCTAACACTGCCTCAGTGTGTCTGCCTAGCACTGCCTCAGTGTGTCTGCCTAGCACTGCCTCAGTGTGTCTGCCTAGCACTGCCCGGTGTGTCTGCCTAGCACTGCCCAGTGTGTCTGCCTAGCACTGCCCAGTGTGTCTGCCTAGCACTGCCCCAGTGTGTCTGCCTAGCACTGCCCAGTGTGTCTGCCTAGCACTGCCTCAGTGTGTCTGCCTAGCACTGCCCAGTGTGTCTGCCTAGCACTGCCTCAGTGTGTCTGCCTAGCACTGCCCAGTGTGTCTGCCTAGCACTGCCCAGTGTGTCTGCCTAGCACTGCCTCAGTGTGTCTGCCTAGCACTGGCCAGTGTGTCTGCCTAGCACTGCCTCAGTGTGTCTGCCTAGCACTGCCTCAGTGGGTCTGCCTAGCACTGCCCAGTGTGTCTGCCTAGCACTGTCCAGTGTGTCTGCCTAGCACTGCCTCAGTGTGTCTGCCTAGCACTGCCCAGTGTGTCTGCCTAGCACTGCCCAGTGTGTCTGCCTAGCACTGCCCGGTGTGTCTGCCTAGCACTGCCCGGTGTGTCTGCCTAGCACTGCCTCAGTGTGTCTGCCTAGCACTGTCCGGTGTGTCTGCCTGTCTCTTGATATGAGCAGCTCAGCACTGCCCAGTGTGTCTGCCTAGCACTGCCCAGTGTGTCTGCCTAGCACTGCCCAGTGTGTCTGCCTAGCACTGCCCAGTGTGGCTGCCTAGCACTGCCCAGTGTGTCTGCCTAGCACTGCCCAGTGTGTCTGCCTGTCTCTTGATATGAGCAGCTCAGCACTGCCCAGTGTGTCTGCCTAGCACTGCCCCAGTGTGTCTGCCTGTCTCTTGATATGAGCAGGCCAGCACTGCCCAGTGTGTCTGCCTAGCACTGCCCCAGTGTGAATGCCTAGCACTGCCCAGTGTGTCTGCCTAGCACTGCCCGGTGTGTCTGCCTAGCACTGCCCATTGTGTCTGCCTAGCACTGCCCGGTGTGTCTGCCTAGCACTGCCCAGTGTGTCTGCCTAGCACTGCCCGGTGTGTCTGCCTAGCACTGCGCAGTGTGTCTGCCTAGCACTGCCCAGTGTGTCTGCCTAGCACTGCCCGGTGTGTCTGCCTAGCACTGCCCAGTGTGTCTGCCTAGCACTGCCCAGTGTGTCTGCCTAGCACTGCCCCAGTGTGTCTGCCTAGCACTGCCTCAGTGTGTCTGCCTGTCTCTTGATATGAGCAGCTCAGCACTGCCGTGTGTCTGCCTAGCACTGCCTCAGTGTGTCTGCGTGTCTCTTGATATGAGCAGCTCAGCACTGCCCAGTGTGTCTGCCTAGCACTGCCTCAGTGTGTCTGCCTGTCTCTTGATATGAGCAGCTCAGCACTGCCCAGTGTGTCTGCCTGTCTCTTGATATGAGCAGCTCAGCACTGCCCAGTGTGTCTGCCTAACACTGCCCCAGTGTGTCTGCCTGTCTCTTGATATGAGTAGCTCAGCACTGCCCAGTGTGTCTGCCTAGCACTGCCCCAGTGTGTCTGCCTGTCTCTTGATAGGAGCAGCTCAGCACTGCCCAGTGTGTTTGCCTAGCACTGCCCCAGTGTGTCTGCCTGTCTCTTGATATGAGCAGCTCAGCACTGCCCAGTGTGTCTGCCTAGCACTGCCCAGTGTGTCTGCCTAGCCCTGCCCAGTGTGTCTGCCTGTCTCTTGATATGAGCAGCTCAGCACTGCCCAGTGTATCTGCCTAGAACGTCCCAGTGTGTCTGTCTAGCACTACCCGGTGTGTCTGCCTGTCTCTTGATATGAGCAGCTCAGCACTGCCCAGTGTGTCTGCCTGTCTCTTGATATGAGCAGCTCAGCACTGCGCAGTGTGTCTGCCTAGCACTGCCCCAGTGTGTCTGTCTGTCTCTTGATAGGAGCAGCTCAGCACTGCCCAGTGTGTCTGTCTAGCACTGCCCCAGTGTGTCTGCCTGTCTCTTGATATGAGCAGCTCAGCACTGCCCCAGTGTGTCTGCCTGTCTCTTGATATGAGTAGCTCAGCACTGCCCAGTGTGTCTGCCTAGCACTGCCCCAGTGTGCCTGCCTGTCTCTTGATAGGAGCAGCTCAGCACTGCCCAGTGTGTCTGCCTAGCACTGCCCCAGTGTGTCTGCCTGTCTCTTGATATGAGCAGCTCAGCACTGCCCAGTGTGTCTGACTAGCACTGCCCCAGTGTGTCTGCCTGTCTCTTGATATGAGCAGCTCAGCACTGCCCCAGTGTGTCTGCCTGTCTCTTGATATGAGCAGCTCAGCACTGCCCAGTGTGTCTGCCTAGAACTGCCCAGTGTGTCTGTCTAGCACTACCCAGTGTGTCTGCCTGTCTCTTGATATGAGCAGCTCAGCACTGCCCAGTGTGTCTGCCTGTCTCTTGATATGAGCAGCTCAGCACTGCCCAGTGTGTCTGCCTAGCACTGCCCCAGTGTGTCTGTCTGTCTCTTGATATGAGCAGCTCAGCACTGCCCCAGTGTGTCTGCCTGTCTCTTGATATGAGTAGCTCAGCACTGCCCAGTGTGTCTGCCTAGCACTGCCCCAGTGTGCCTGCCTGTCTCTTGATAGGAGCAGCTCAGCACTGCCCAGTGTGTCTGCCTAGCACTGCCCAGTGTGTCTGCCTAGCACTGCCCCAGTGTGTCTGCCTAGCACTGCCCAGTGTGTCTGCCTAGCACTGCCCAGTGTGTCTGCCTAGCACTGCCCCAGTGTGTCTGCCTAGCACTGCCCCAGTGTGTCTGCCTAGCACTGCCAAGTGTGTCTGCCTAGCACTGCCCAGTGTGTCTGCCTAGCACTGCCCCAGTGTGTCTGCCTAGCACTGCCCAGTGTGTCTGCCTAGCACTGCCCAGTGTGTCTGCCTAGCACTGCCCGGTGTGTCTGCCTAGCACTGCCCAGTGTGTCTGCCTAGCACTGCCCAGTGTGTCTGCCTAGCACTGCCTCAGTGTGTCTGCCTGTCTCTTGATATGAGCAGCTCAGCACTGCCCAGTGTGTCTGCCTAGAACGTCCCAGTGTGTCTGTCTAGCACTACCCGGTGTGTCTGCCTGTCTCTTGATATGAGCAGCTCAGCACTGCCCAGTGTGTCTGCCTAGCACTGCCTCAGTGTGTCTGCCTGTCTCTTGATATGAGCAGCTCAGCACTGCCCAGTGTGTCTGCCTAGAACGTCCCAGTGTGCCTGTCTAGCACTACCCGGTGTGTCTGCCTGTCTCTTGATATGAGCAGCTCAGCACTGCCCAGTGTGTCTGCCTAGCACTACCCCAGTGTGTCTGCCTGTCTCTTGATATGAGCAGCTCAGCACTGCCCAGTGTGTCTGTCTAGCACTGCCCCAGTGTGTCTGCCTGTCTCTTGATATGAGCAGCTCAGCACTGCCCCAGTGTGTCTGCCTGTCTCTTGATATGAGTAGCTCAGCACTGCCCAGTGTGTCTGCCTAGCACTGCCCCAGTGTGCCTGCCTGTCTCTTGATAGGAGCAGCTCAGCACTGCCCAGTGTGTTTGCCTAGCACTGCCCCAGTGTGTCTGCCTGTCTCTTGATATGAGCAGCTCAGCACTGCCCAGTGTGTCTGCCTAGCACTGCCCCAGTGTGTCTGCCTGTCTCTTGATATGAGCAGCTCAGCACTGCCCCAGTGTGTCTGCCTGTCTCTTGATATGAGCAGCTCAGCACTGCCCAGTGTGTCTGCCTAGAACTGCCCAGTGTGTCTGTCTAGCACTACCCGGTGTGTCTGCCTGTCTCTTGATATGAGCAGCTCAGCACTGCCCAGTGTGTCTGCCTGTCTCTTGATATGAGCAGCTCAGCACTGCCCAGCGTGTCTGCCTAGCACTGCCCCAGTGTGTCTGCCTGTCTCTTGATATGAGCAGCTCAGCACTGCCCAGTGTGTCTGCCTAGCACTGCCCCAGTGTGTCTGCCTGTCTCTTGATATGAGCAGCTCAGCACTGCCCCAGTGTGTCTGCCTGTCTCTTGATATGAGCAGCTCAGCACTGCCCAGTATGTCTGCCTAGAACTGCCCAGTGTGTGTGTCTAGCACTACCCGGTGTGTCTGCCTGTCTCTTGATATGAGCAGCTCAGCACTGCCCAGTGTGTCTGCCTGTCTCTTGATATGAGCAGCTCAGCACTGCCCAGTGTGTCTGCCTAGCACTGCCCCAATGTGTCTGCCTCTCTCTTGATATGAGCAGCTCAGCACTGCCCCAGTGTGTCTGCCTGTCTCTTGATATGAGTAGCTCAGCACTGCCCAGTGTGTCTGCCTAGCACTGCCCCAGTGTGCCTGCGTGTCTATTGATAGGAGCAGCTCAGCACTGCCCAGTGTGTCTGCCTAGCACTGCCCTAGTGTGTCTGCCTGTCTCTTGATATGAGCAGCTCAGCACTGCCCAGTGTGTCTGCCTAGCACTGCCCCAGTGTGTCTGCCTGTCCCTTGATATGAGCAGCTCAGCACTGCCCCAGTGTGTCTGCCTGTCTCTTGATATGAGCAGCTCAGCACTGCCCAGTATGTCTGCCTAGAACTGCCCAGTGTGTCTGTCTAGCACTACCCGGTGTGTCTGCCTGTCTCTTGATATGAGCAGCTCAGCACTGCCCAGTGTGTCTGCCTGTCTCTTGATATGAGCAGCTCAGCACTGCCCAGTGTGTCTGCCTAGCACTGCCCCAGTGTGTCTGCCTGTCTCTTGATATGAGCAGCTCAGCACTGCCCCAGTGTGTCTGCCTGTCTCTTGATATGAGTAGCTCAGCACTGCCCAGTGTGTCTGCCTAGCACTGCCCCAGTGTGCCTGCCTGTCTCTTGATAGGAGCAGCTCAGTACTGCCCAGTGTGTCTGCCTAGCACTGCCCCAGTGTGTCTGCCTGTCTCTTGATATGAGCAGCTCAGCACTGCCGTGTGTCTGCCTTGCACTGCCCCAGTGTGTCTGCCTGTCTCTTGATATGAGCAGCTCAGCACTGCCCCAGTGTGTCTGCCTGTCTCTTGATATGAGCAGCTCAGCACTGCCCAGTGTGTCTGCCTAGCACTGCCCCAGTGTGTCTGCCTGTCTCTTGATATGAGCAGGCCAGCACTGCCCAGTGTGTCTGCCTAGCACTGCCCCAGTGTGTCTGCCTGTCTCTTGATATGAGCAGCTCAGCACTGCCCAGTGTGTCTGCCTAGCACTGCCCCAGTGTGTCTGCCTGTCTCTTGATATGAGCAGCTCAGCACTGCCCAGTGTGTCTGCCTAGCACTGCCCCAGTGTGTCTGCCTGTCTCTTGATATGAGCAGCTCAGCACTGCCCAGTGTGTCTGCCTAGCACTGCCCCAGTGTGTCTGCCTGTCTCTTGATATGAGCAGCTCAGCACTGCCCAGTGTGTCTGCCTAGCACTGCCCCAGTGTGTCTGCCTGTCTCTTGATATGAGCAGCTCAGCACTGCCCAGCGTGTCTGCCTAGCACTGCCCTAGTGTGTCTGCCTGTCTCTTGATATGAGCAGCTCAGCACTGCCCAGCGTGTCTGCCTAGCACTGCCCCAGTGTGTCTGCCTGTCCCTTGATATGAGCAGCTCAGCACTGCCCCAGTGTGTCTGCCTGTCTCTTGATATGAGCAGCTCAGCACTGCCCAGTATGTCTGCCTAGAACTGCCCAGTGTGTCTGTCTAGCACTACCCGGTGTGTCTGCCTGTCTCTTGATATGAGCAGCTCAGCACTGCCCAGTGTGTCTGCCTGTCTCTTGATATGAGCAGCTCAGCACTGCCCAGTGTGTCTGCCTAGCACTGCCCCAGTGTGTCTGCCTGTCTCTTGATATGAGCAGCTCAGCACTGCCCCAGTGTGTCTGCCTGTCTCTTGATATGAGTAGCTCAGCACTGCCCAGTGTGTCTGCCTAGCACTGCCCCAGTGTGCCTGCCTGTCTCTTGATAGGAGCAGCTCAGTACTGCCCAGTGTGTCTGCCTAGCACTGCCCCAGTGTGTCTGCCTGTCTCTTGATATGAGCAGCTCAGCACTGCCGTGTGTCTGCCTTGCACTGCCCCAGTGTGTCTGCCTGTCTCTTGATATGAGCAGCTCAGCACTGCCCCAGTGTGTCTGCCTGTCTCTTGATATGAGCAGCTCAGCACTGCCCAGTGTGTCTGCCTAGCACTGCCCCAGTGTGTCTGCCTGTCTCTTGATATGAGCAGGCCAGCACTGCCCAGTGTGTCTGCCTAGCACTGCCCCAGTGTGTCTGCCTGTCTCTTGATATGAGCAGCTCAGCACTGCCCAGTGTGTCTGCCTAGCACTGCCCCAGTGTGTCTGCCTGTCTCTTGATATGAGCAGCTCAGCACTGCCCAGTGTGTCTGCCTAGCACTGCCCCAGTGTGTCTGCCTGTCTCTTGATATGAGCAGCTCAGCACTGCCCAGTGTGTCTGCCTAGCACTGCCCCAGTGTGTCTGCCTGTCTCTTGATATGAGCAGCTCAGCACTGCCGTGTGTCTGCCTTGCACTGCCCCAGTGTGTCTGCCTGTCTCTTGATATAAGCAGCTCAGCACTGCCCCAGTGTGTCTGCCTGTCTCTTGATATGAGCAGCTCAGCACTGCCCAGTGTGTCTGCCTAGCACTGCCCCAGTGTGTCTGCCTGTCTCTTGATATGAGCAGGCCAGCACTGCCCAGTGTGTCTGCCTAGCACTGCCCCAGTGTGTCTGCCTGTCTCTTGATATGAGCAGCTCAGCACTGCCCAGTGTGTCTGCCTAGCACTGCCCCAGTGTGTCTGCCTGTCTCTTGATATGAGCAGCTCAGCACTGCCCAGTGTGTCTGCCTAGCACTGCCCCAGTGTGTCTGCCTGTCTCTTGATATGAGCAGCTCAGCACTGCCCAGTGTGTCTGCCTAGCACTGCCCCAGTGTGTCTGCCTGTCTCTTGATATGAGCAGCTCAGCACTGCCCAGTGTGTCTGCCTAGCACTGCCCCAGTGTGTCTGCCTGTCTCTTGATATGAGCAGCTCAGCACTGCCCAGTGTGTCTGCCTAGCACTGCCCCAGTGTGTCTGCCTGTCTCTTGATATGTGCAGGCCATCACATCATTTTTCATTTAAACTATTTCAGAGTTTGAGCGCACATCACCTTAATATAACGTACCAGTCTGATGGCTCTGGACCACCCATCACCTTTATGTGATGGCTCCGGACCATCACACCACCTTTCTTTAACATATGCTAGTGTGATGCTCAGGACCGTCACATCACTTTTATATACATATGCTAGTGTGATGGCTCCGACCATCACACCACCTTTCTTTAACATATGCTAGTGTGATGGCTCCGGACCATCACACCACCTTTATTTAACATATCATATGCTAGTGTGATGGCTCCGGACCATCACACCACCTTTATTTAACATATGCTAGTGTGATGCTCAGGACTGTCACATCACTTTTATATACATAGGCTAGTGTGATGGCTTCGGACCATCACACCACCTTTATTTAAAATATGCTAGTGTGATGCTCAGGACTGTCACATCACTTTTATATACATATGCTAGTGTGATGGCTCCGGACCACCACACCACCTTTCTTTAACATATGCTAGTGTGATGGCTCCGGACCATCACACCGCCTTTCTTTAACATATGCTAGTGTGATGGCTCCGGACCATCACACCACTAATGTTTCTGGAACAGGAGTCGGGATCATCACGTCGCTTTTATTTTGGATTTTTCGGAGTGATGTTTTGCAAGTATCACATCCCTTTCATAGTTAATGTTCACATCGCCATTTTCTGGCCCTCTTTATTCCACAAGGGCTGGCCAGGCTCCTGAGCCACTCCTGGACTTTCTTGTGAGCTGCTGTGCAATTGTATTCAGTTGACGTCATGATACAGACGTGTTTGGAACATGAAATGGAAAGATGACTGCATGCGAACATGAGTGAAATCGTCATTCCTTCCCGAGTAGTTCCTTGGAGGAGAGAGGCAGGCGGGATGAACCGGCTGCTCCTGCTTAATATACAGATATAAGGCATGTTTTAAAGGTTGAGAAAACATAATTGCTAAAACACATCACACCACACTGCAGTAAATATGAAATTGCCAAAAGCAACACTTGTTCACTTGGCAACAGCGATAAATAACACTGAAAAATATCCAAACATCACAGAAGCAATCTGTCATCAACTGGCGCGTGGATGCGCGTGCGCAGGAGGGCTTGCATTATATGAGAGAGTTTATCGAAATGGTTATACTGGGCGGATGGAAGCCGGCTTATTTGGTGTAGCGCAGAGAAGCACCGGCGCTTCGTTCAATAATCCGAGGTACAGCAAAGCCGCAGAAGAAAAGTCGTGGCCCTAGTGGAGGTTATGATCCAAAATACCAGGTGTAGCGAAAGTGACATCACACGACCCTTCACCCCTGATGACATCATAGGAAGTGATATTATTTGACCACACCCAGAAGTGACATCATGGGAAGTGATGGAACACGACCTTTCACCCCTTGATAAAACAGGAAGTGGCATCTCATAGCATTGTTCCTAAGTACACTACGAAACACATGGTTACGATATCACTGTAATGTGATGTACATTTCATACAGGAATGGATCACCATATGTATCGTTAATATCTTTGTGTATAGGCCACTATTACCAAATCACCATGAATGCAAGCAGACGTCCAAGGCCAAATGATAATACACAGCACTTACAGTTAAGGGCAATATATAGAACAAACATGCATACAATATCACCCAACCTGTGTGGAACGCATTTATCAACCTTAGCAGGATGAAAGGCTGAGTTGGACTGGTCAGGATTCCAACCTGCAACCTGTATATCACACACACATCTTTGCAGCGATCGCTCAACACACTGAGCCATCTTACCGGCTTTAGCTATCTCACAGTAAAATGAGCAATTCCATGTCTGAATGTTCTCAAAGTCAGAAAGCAAATTACACTCTGCAGTGGATACCATTAAACTGGCAACTGAGATTTAACAGCAGGCCAGTTCATCTGCAGGTCTGGGGCAAAGTTGGCCACGTGTCAAGGCTTTGAGGATCTACTTTTCAGGATTCGGAGGATGGCAAAATACACACCATTGGGACGGTCCATAACTGTGTATTAAAGAATTTAGAGTAGCGCGGAGAAAGCAGCGTACTCATGGCATCCCATACTCTGGGCACTCGTAACCTCATACATGCAAACCAACATCCTGAACAGCATGCCAAGGAGATAGGAAATATAGACACATTACAACAAAACATTAATTGTGGTACAATGACATCAAGGGCCACCTTATGTGCTATGGTCAAACATTTCTACACTGTACACCAGCTTTTAGGCACCAGGATTTTGTCAAGTGACTGAGGACACCAAGATGGAATGTCTTGTGATGATCGTAACAGAGACAACGGCAGAAAAAACCTGCTATAACTGCAACTTGCGAAAACCAATATGCGTAGTCCGAAATGGATGCTTATTCTACTCTAAATGCTTTTGGAAGTTCTTGTCTGCATTGCGAATTTGAGATGTTTAAGAACAGATTAAATCAGTGACTCACCCACTGAAGTGTGCCTAAAATAAACCTTTAAGGAGTCTAGCAATTATTGTATAGAATTCCAGAAAGGCAAACTATTTGTTATTCCTTTTCTTTCTTATTTAGAGTAACTGCTCAAAGTGCTACACTTGTGGCACCCCTTCATTTTTTTTAAAGAGGCCCGAACAAGAAAGCCAGCCACTCCAGTAATACCCATATGGCGCTGGCCACAGCCCAGGAGCTTCCATTTAAAAAATACATGTATTTATATTTCTTGTTTAGGGGTAGCAATGGAGACCTCAGTGGTCGCAGCTGCGACCCCCGTAGAACCCCAAATGACATCTCTGGTTATGACTTTGTAAAGAGATACCGGGTCTCATTGCAGCTTGAGCTGAAATCTTAGGACCCTAATTGTTTAATATCCAACATCAAATGCAGTAATTGACTCCTTTTATTGGTGTGGGGACAGATTCTGGGTAAAAATATTTTAGCTCTCCCTGGAATATGGTTATGAGTTAGGGTTTCACATCGCCCCATAGTTTGGTGGCTCAAGAGTTAGAATATGCCATCTTTCTGTGGACAATGGGACTGAACCACAATGTTTGACATACTTCTGGGTCCTATTGGTTACAGAGTTACAATGTTTCGGCTCCAAAAGTCACCACAGGAGGTGTTGAGCGGTTCTGCAGGATAGGTACGCTGGAGCTGGCACAGCAGTGAGCACAGTTAGAGTTTTGTTTTCCTCAATCTTATCGTTCACACTAAAATGCACCTGGTACTGTCACAAGGCTATGTTTCCCGAGACACATTGTTTCCTCTTCCTCTTCCTCCAGGATAAGATTGTGGAGATGCATTGTTTGTTCTTCATCCAGGATAAGGTTGTTGAGATACATGGTTTCCTATTTGTCCAGGATAAGGTTGTGGGAATACATTGTTTCCTCTTCCTCCAGGATGTGGTTGTTGTGATGCATTGTTTCCTCTTTCTCCAGGATAAGGTTGTGGGAATACATTGTTTCCTCTTCCTCCAGGATGTGGTTGTGGAGATGCATTGTTTGTTCTTCATCCAGGATAAGGTTGTTGAGATACATGGTTTCCTATTTGTCCAGGATAAGGTTGTGGGAATACATTGTTTCCTCTTCCTCCAGGATGTGGTTGTGGTGATGCATTGTTTTCTCTTTCTCCAGGATGTGGTTGTGGTTATACATTGTTTCCTCTTCCTCCAGGATGTTATTGTGGTGATGCATCATTTCTTCCTCATCCAGGATAAGGTTGTTGAGATACATTGTTTCCTCTTTCTCCATGATAAGGTTGTGGGAATACATTGTTTCCTCTTCTCTTCCTACAGGATAAGGTTGTTGAGATATATTGTTTCCCCTTCCTCCAGGATGTGGTTATGGTGATGCATCGTTTCTTCTTCATCCAGGATAAGGTTGTTGAGATACATTGTTTCTTCTTCCTCCAGGATGTGGTTGTGGTGATGCATTGTTTCCTCTTTCTCCATGATATGGTTGTTGAGATACATTGTTTCCTCTTCTTCCAGGATGTGGTTGTGGTGATACATTGTTTCCTCTTCCTCCAGGATGTGGTTGTGGTGATGCATTGTCTCCTCTTTCTCCAGGAAAAGGTTGTTGAGATACATTGTTTCCTCTTCTTCCAGGATGTGGTTGTGGTGATGCATTGTTTCCTCTTTCTCCAGGATACGGTTGTGGGAATACATTGTTTCCTCTTCCTCCAGGATGTGGTTGTGGTGATGCATTGTTTCCTCTTTCTCCAGGATGTTGCTATGGTGATACGTTGTTTCCTCTTCCTCCAGGATATGATTGTGGTGATGCATTGTTTCCTCTTTCTCCAGGATAAGGTTGTGGGAATACATTGTTTCCTCTTCCTCCAGGATGTGGTTGTGGTGATGCATTGTTTCTTCTTTCTCCAGGATAAGGTTGTGGGAATACATTGTTTCCTCTTCCTCCAGGATGTGGTTGTGGTGATGCATTGTTTCCTCTTTCTCCAGGATAAGGTTGTTGAGATACATTGTTTCCTCTTCCTCCAAGATGTGGTTGTGGTGATGCATTGTTTCCTCTTTTTCCAGGATGTGCTTGTGGTGATGTATTGTTTCCTCTTTCTCCAGGATAAGGTTGTGGGAATACATTGTTTCCTCTTCCTCCAGGATGTGGCTGTGGTGATACACTGTTTCCTCTTTCTCCAAGATAAGGTTGTGGGAATACATTGTTTCCTCTTCCTCCAGGGTTTGATTATGGTGATACATTGTTTCCACTTCCTCCAGGATCTGGTTGTGGTGATGCATTGTTTCCTCTTTCTCCAGGATAAGGTTGTGGGAATACATTGTTTCCTCTTCCTCCAGGATGTGGTTGTGGTGATGCATTGTTTCATCTTTCTCCAGGATGTGGTTGTGGTGGTGAATTGTTTCCTCTTTCTCCAGGGTAAGGTTGTGGGAATACATTGTTTCCTCTGCCTCCAGGATGTGGTTGTGGTGATGCATTGTTTCCTCTTTCTCCCCAATAAGGTTGTGGGAATACATTGCTTCCTCTGCCTCCAGGATGTGGTTGTGGTGATGCATTGTTTACTCTCTCTCCAGGATAAGGTTGCAGAGATACATTGTTTCCTCTTCGCTTCCTACAGGATAAAGTTGTTGAGATAATTTGGTTCTTCTTGCTCCAGGATGTGGTTGTGGTGATGCATTGTTTCCTCTTTCTCCAGGATAAGGTTGTGGGAATACATCGTTTCCTCTTCCTCCAGGATGTGGTTGTGGTGATGTATTGTTGCCTCGTTCCCCAAGATAAGGTTGTGGGAATACATTGTTTCCTCTTCCTCCAGGGTGTTCTTATGGTGATACATTATTTCCTCTTCCTCCAGGATATGATTGTGGTGATGCATTATTTCCTCTTTCTCCAGGATAAGGTTGTGGGAATACATTGTTTCCTCTTCCACCAGGATGTGGTTGTGGTGATGCATTATTTCCTCTTTCTCCAGGATAAGGTTGTTGAGATACATTGTTTCGTCTTCCCCAAGATGTGGTTGTGGTGATGCATTGTTTCCTCTTTTTCCAGGATGTGCTTGTGGTGATGTATTGTTTCCTCTTTCTCCAGGATAAGGTTGTGGGAATACATTGTTTCCTCTTCCTCCAGGATGTGGCTGTGGTGATACACTGTTTCCTCTTTCTCCAAGATAAGGTTGTGGGAATACATTGTTTCCTCTTCCTCCAGGGTTTGATTATGGTGATACATTGTTTCCACTTCCTCCAGGATGTGGTTGTGGTGATGCATTCTTTCCTCTTTCTCCAGGATAAGGTTGTGGGAATACATTGTTTCCTCTTCCTCCAGTATGTGGTTATGGCGATGCATTGTTTCCCCTTTCTCCAGGATAAGGTTGTTGAGATACATTCCTTCCTCTTCCTCCAGGATGTGGTTGTGATGATGCATTGTTTCCTCTTGCTCCAGGATGTGGTTGTGGTGATGCATTGATTCCTCTTTCTCCAGGATGTGGTTGTGGTGGTGCATTGTTTCCTCTTTCTCAAGGGTAAGGTTGTGGGAATACATTGTTTCCTCTGCCTCCAGGATGTGGTTGTGGTGATGCATTGTTTCCTCTTTCTCCCCAATAAAGTTGTGGGAATACATTGCTTCCTCTGCCTCCAGGATGTGGTTGTGTTGATGCATTGTTTCCTCTTTCTCCAGGATAAGGTTGCAGAGATACATTGTTATCTCTTAGCTTCCTACAGGATAAAGTTGTTGAGATAAATTGGTTCTTCTTGCTCCAGGATGTGGTTGTGGTGATGCATTGTTTCCTCTTTCTCCAGGATAAGGTTGTGGGAATACATTGTTTCCTCTTCCTCCAGGATGTGGTTGTGGTGATGTATTGTTTCCTCGTTCTCCAAGATAAGGTTGTGGGAATACATTGTTTCCTCTTCCTCCAGGGTGTTCTTATGGTGATACATTGTTTCCACTTCCTCCAGGATATGATTGTGGTGATGCATTATTTCCTCTTTCTCCAGGATAAGGTTGTGGGAATACATTGTTTCCTCTTCCTCCAGGATGTGGTTGTGGTGATGCATTGTTTCCTCTTTCTCCAGGATAAGGTTGTTGAGATACATTGTTTCCTCTTTCTCCAGGATAAGGTTGTGGGAATACATTGTTTCCTCTTCCTCCAGGATGTGGCTGTGGTGATACACTGTTTCCTCTTTCTCCAAGATAAGGTTGTAGGAATACATTGTTTCCTCTTCCTCCAGGGTTTGATTATGGTGATACATTGTTTCCACTTCCTCCAAGAAGTGGTTGTGGTGATGCATTGTTTCCTCTTTCTCCAGGATAAGGTTGTGGGAATACATTGTTTCGTCTTCCTCCAGTATGTGGTTATGGCAATGCATTGTTTCCTCTTTCTCCAGGATAAGGTTGCAGAGATACAATGTTTCCCCTTCTATTCCTAGAGGATAAGGTTGTTGAGATACATTGCTTCCTCTTCCTCCAGGATGTGGTTGTGGTGATGCATTGTTTCCTCTTTCTCCAGGATGTGGTTGTGGTGGTGCATTGTTTCCTCTTTCTCCAGGGTAAGGTTGTGGGAATACATTGTTTCCGCTGCCTCCAGGATGTGGTTGTGGTGATGCATTGTTTCCTCTTTCTCCCCAATAAGGTTGTGGGAATAAATTGCTTCCTCTGCCTCCAGGATGTGGTTGTGGTGATGCATTGTTTCCTCTTTCTCCAGGGTAAGGTTGCAGAGGTACATTGTTTCCTCTTCGCTTCCTACAGGATAAAGCTGTTGAGATAAATTGGTTCTTCTTGCTCCAGGATGTGGTTGTGGTGATGCATTGTTCCCTCTTCCTCCAGGATGTGGTTGTGGTGATGTATTGTTTCCTCGTTCTCCAAGATAAGGTTGTGGGAATACATTGTTTCCTCTTCCTCCAGGATATGATTGTGGTGATGCATTATTTCCTCTTTCTCCAGGATAAGGTTGATGGAATACATTGTTTTCTCTTCCTCCAGGATGTGGTTGTGGTGATGCATTGTGTCCTCTTTCTCCAGGATAAGGTTATGGGAATATATTATTTCCTCTTCCTCCAGAAGATGGTTGTGGTGATACATTGTTTCCTCTTTCTGCAGGGTGTGGTTGTAGTGATGCATTGTTTCCTCGTTCTCCAAGATAAGGTTGTGGGAATACATTGTTTCCTCTTCCTCCAGGATATGATTGTGGTGATGCATTATTTCCTCTTTCTCCAGGATAAGGTTGATGGAATACATTGTTTCCTCTTTCTCCAGGGTGTGATTATGGTGATACATTGATACCTCTTCCACCAGGATGTGGTTATGGCGATACATTGTTTCCTCTTTCTCCAGGATAAGGTTGATGAGATACATTGGTTCCTCTTCCTCCAGGATGTGGTTGTGGTGATGCATTGTTTCCTCTTTCTCCAGGATAAGGTTGTGGGAATACATTGCTTCCTCTTTCTCCAGGATGTGGTTGTGGTGATGCATTGTTTCCTCTTTCTCCAGGATACGGTTGTTGCGATACATTGTTTCCTCTTCCTCCAGCATGTGGTTGTGGTGATGCATTGTTTCCTCTTTCTACAGGATGTGATTGTGGTGATACATTGTTTCTGCTTTCTCCAGGATAAGGTTGTGGGAATACATTGTTTCCTCTTCCTCCAGGATGTGGTTGTGGTGATGCATTGTTTCCTCTTCCTCCAGGACGTGTTTGTGGTGATGCATCATTTCTTCTTCATCCAGGATAAGGTTGTTGAGATACATTGTTTCCTCTTCCTCCAGGATGTGGTTGTGGTGATGCATTGTTTCCTCTTTCTCCAGGATAAGGTTGTGGGAATACATTGTTTCCTCTTCCTCTAGGATGTGGTTGTGGTGATGTATAGTTTCCTCTTTCTCCAGGATAAGGTTGCAGAGATACATTGTTTCCTCTTCCCTTCCTCCGGGATGTGGTTGTGGGGATGCATTGTTTCCTCTTTCTCCAAGATAAGGTTTTTGGAATACACTGTTTCCTCTTCCTCTAGAATGTGGTTGTGGTGATGCTTTGTTTTCACTATCTCCAGGATAAGATTGTGGGAATACATTGTTTCCTCTTCCTCCAGGATAAGGATGTTGAGATATATTGTTTCCTCTTCCTCCAGGATGTGGTTGTGGTGATGCATTGTTTCCTCTTTCTCCAGGATATGGTTGTGGTGATGAATTGCTTCCTCTTTCTCCAGGATAAGGTTGCAGAGATACATTGTTTCCTCTTCTCTTCCTACAGGATAAAGTTGTTGAGATACATTGGTTCCTCTTGCTCCATGATGTGGTTGTGGTGATGCATAGTTTCCTCTTCCTCCAGGATGTGGTTGTGGTGATGTATTGTTTTCTCCTTCTCCAAGATAAGGTTATGGGAATACACTGTTTCCTCTTCCTCCAGGTTGTGGTTATGGTGATGCATTGTTTCCTCTTCCTCCAGGATATGATTGTGGTGATGCATTATTTCCTCTTTCTCCAGGATAAGGTTGTGGGAATACATTGTTTCCTCTTCCTCCAGGATGTGGTTGTGGTGATGCATTGTTTCCTCTTTCTCCAGGATAAGGTTGTTGAGATACATTGTTTCCTCTTTCTCCAGGATAAGGTTGTGGGAATACATTGTTTCCTCTTCCTCCAGGATGTGGCTGTGGTGATACACTGTTTCCTCTTTCTTCAAGATAAGGTTGTAGGAATACATTGTTTCCTCTTCCTCCAGGGTTTGATTATGGTGATACATTGTTTCCACTTCCTCCAAGATGTGGTTGTGGTGATGCATTGTTTCCTCTTTCTCCAGGATAAGGTTGTGGGAATACATTGTTTCCTCTTCCTCCAGTATGTGGTTATGGCAATGCATTGTTTCCTCTTTCTCCAGGATAAGGTTGCAGAGATACAATGTTTCCTCAAAAGGTTGCAGAGATACAATGTTTCCTCTTCTATTCCTACAGGATAAGGTTGTTGAGATACATTGCTTCCTCTTCCTCCAGGATGTGGTTGTGGTGATGCATTGTTTCCTCTTTCTCCAGGATGTGGTTGTGGTGGTGCATTGTTTCCTCTTTCTCCAGGGTAAGGTTGTGGGAATACATTGTTTCCTCTGCCTCCAGGATGTGGTTGTGGGGATGCATTGTTTCCTCTTTCTCCCCAATAAGGTTGTGGGAATAAATTGCTTCCTCTGCCTCCAGGATGTGGTTGTGGTGATGCATTGTTTCCTCTTTCTCCAGGATAAGGTTGCAGAGATACATTGTTTCCTCTTCTCTTCCTACATGATACGGTTGATGAGATACATTGGTTCCTCTTCCTCCAGGATGTGGTTGTGGTGATGCATTGTTTCCTATTCCTCCAGGATGTGGTTGTGGTGATGCATTGTTCCTCTTTCTCCAGGATAAGGTTGTGGGAATAAATGGTTTACTCTTCCTCCAGGATGTGGTTGTGGAGATGCATTGTTTCATCTTTCACCAGGATAAGGTTGCAAAGATACATTGTTTCCTCTTCTCTTCCTACAGGATAAGGTTGTTGAGATACATTGTTTCCTTTTTCTCCAGGGTGTGATTATGGTGATGCATTGTTTCCTCTTTCTCCAGGATAAGGTTGTGGGAATACATTGCTTCCTCTTTCTCCAGGATGTGGTTGTGGTGATGCATTGTTTCCTCTTTCTCCAGGATACGGTTGTTGCGATACATTGTTTCCTCTTCCTCCAGCATGTGGTTGTGGTGATGCATTGTTTTCTCTTTCTACAGGATGTGATTGTGGTGATGCATTGTTTCTGCTTTCTCCAGGATAAGGTTGTGGGAATACATTGTTTCCTCTTCCTCCAGGATGTGGTTGTGGTGATGCATTGTTTCCTCTTCCTCCAGGACGTGTTTGTGGTGATGCATCATTTCTTCTTCATCCAGGATAAGGTTGTTGAGATACATTGTTTCCTCTTCCTCCAGGATGTGGTTGTGGTGATGCATTGTTTCTTCTTTCTCCAGGATAAGGTTGTGGGAATACATTGTTTCCTCTTCCTCTAGGAAGTGGTTGTGGTGATGTATAGTTTCCTCTTTCTCCAGGATAAGGTTTCAGAGATGCATTGTTTCCTCTTCCCTTCCTCTGGGATGTGGTTGTGGTGATGCATTGTTTCCTCTTTCTCCAAGATAAGGTTTTTGGAATACACTGTTTCCTCTTCCTCTAGAATGTGGTTGTGGTGATGCTTTGTTTTCACTATCTCCAGGATAAGGTTGTGGGAATACATTGTTTCCTCTTCCTCTAGGATGTGGTTGTGGTGATGTATAGTTTCCTCTTTCTCCAGGATAAGGTTGCAGAGATACATTGTTTCCTCTTCCCTTCCTCCGGGATGTGGTTGTGGGGATGCATTGTTTCCTCTTTCTCCAAGATAAGGTTTTTGGAATACACTGTTTCCTCTTCCTCTAGAATGTGGTTGTGGTGATGCTTTGTTTTCACTATCTCCAGGATAAGATTGTGGGAATACATTGTTTCCTCTTCCTCCAGGATAAGGATGTTGAGATATATTGTTTCCTCTTCCTCCAGGATGTGGTTGTGGTGATGCATTGTTTCCTCTTTCTCCAGGATATGGTTGTGGTGATGAATTGCTTCCTCTTTCTCCAGGATAAGGTTGCAGAGATACATTGTTTCCTCTTCTCTTCCTACAGGATAAAGTTGTTGAGATACATTGGTTCCTCTTGCTCCATGATGTGGTTGTGGTGATGCATAGTTTCCTCTTCCTCCAGGATGTGGTTGTGGTGATGTATTGTTTCCTCCTTCTCCAAGATAAGGTTATGGGAATACACTGTTTCCTCTTCCTCCAGGTTGTGGTTATGGTGATGCATTGTTTTCTCTTTCTCCAGGATGTGATTGTGGTGATGCATTGTGTCCTCTTTCATCTGGATAAGGTTGTGGGAATACATTGTTTCTCTTCCTCCAGGATGTGGTTGTGGCGATGCATTGTTTCATCTTTCTTTCTCCAGGATAAGGTGTGGGAATACATTGCTACCTCTTCCTCCAGGTTGTGGTTGTGGTGATGCATTGTTTCATCTTTCTTCTGGATAAGGTTGTAGAGATACATTGTTTCCTCTTCTCTTCCTACAGGATAAGGTTGTTGAGATACATTGTTTCCTCTTCCTCCAGGATGTGGTTGTGGTGATGCATTGTTTCCTCTTTCTCCAGGATAATTTTGTGGGAATACATTGTTTCCTCTTCCTCCAGGATGTGGTTGTGGTGATGCATTGTTTCCTCTTCCTCCAGGACGTGTTTGTGGTGATGCATCATTTCTTCTTCCTCCAGGATAAGGTTGTTGAGATACATTGTTTCCTCTTCCTCCAGGATGTGGTTGTGGTGATGCATTGTTTCTGCGTTCTCAAGGATATGGTTGTGGGAATACATTGTTTCCTATTCCTCTAGGATGTGGTTGTGGTGATGCATTGTTTCCTCTTCCTCCAGGACGTGTTTGTGGTGATGCATCATTTCTTCTTCCTCCAGGATAAGGTTGTTGAGATACATTGTTTCCTCTTCCTCCAGGATATGGTTGTGGTGATGCATTGTTTCCTCTTTCTCCAGGATAAGGTTGTGGGAATACATTGTTTCCTCTTCCTCTAGGATGTGGTTGTGGTGATGCATTGTTTCCTCTTTTTCCAGGATAAGGTTGTGGGAATACATGATTTCCTCTTCCAACAGGATGTGGTTGTGGTGATGCATTGCTTCCTCTTTCTCCAAGATAAGGTTGTTGGAATACACTGTTTCCTCTTCCTCCAGAATGTGGTTGTGGTGATGCTTTGTTTTCTCTTTCTCCAGGATAAGATTGTGGGAATACATTGTTTCCTCTTTCTCCAGGATAAGGTTGTGGGAATACATTGTTTCCTCTTCCTCCAGGATGTGGTTGTGGTGATGAATTGTTTCCTCTTTCTCCAGGATAAGGTTGCAGAGATACATTGTTTCCTCTTCTCTTCCTACCTGATAAAGTTGTTGAGATACATTGGTTCCTGTTGCCCCAGGATGTGGTTGTGGTGATGTATTGTTTCCTCTTTCTCCAGGATAAGGTTGTTGAGATTCATTGTTTCCTCTTCCTCCAGGATGTGGTTGTGGTGATGCATTGTTTCCTCTTCCTCCAGGATGTGGTTGTGGTGATGCATTGATTCCTCTTTCTCCAGGATAATGTTGTGGGAATACATTGTTTCCTCCTCCTCCAAGATGTGGTTGTGGTGATACATTGTTTCCTCTTTTTCCAAGATAAGGTTGTGCGAATGCATTGTTTCCTCTTCCTCCAGGGTGTTGTGATGGTGATACATTGTTTCCTCTTCCTCCAGGATATGATTGTGGTGATGCATTGTTTCCTCTTTCTCCAGGATAAGGGTATGGGAATACATTGGTTCCTCTTCTTCCAGGATGTGGTTGTTGTGATGCATTGTGTCCTCTTTCCCCAGGATAAGCTGTGGGAATACATTGTTTACCTTCCTCCAGGATGTGGTTGTGGTGATACATTGTTTCCTCTTTCTCCAAGATAAGGTTGTGGAAATACATTGTTTCCTCTTCCTCCAGGGTGTGATTATGGTGATACATTGTTTCCTCTTCCTCCAGGATGTGCTTGTGGTGATGCATTGCTTCCTCTTTCCCCAGGATAAGGTTATTGGAATACATTGTTTCCTCTTCCTCCAGTATGTGATTATGGTGATGCATTGTTTCCTCTTTCTCCAGGATAAGGTTGCAGAGATACATTGTTTCCTCTTGTCTTCCTACAGGATAAGGTTGTTGTGATACACTGTTTCCCCTTCCTCCATGATATATTTCTTTGAAATGAAAGTGTATTTATGGTCTTCAAAAACCAAAACAAATAACACAATACAATTCCTCATCAGCCGACCAACAGCTATTACCTCCTAAAAGCCTAAAATTCTTTCTCAACATATGACAATAGTATAGCTCATCTAAAATGTCAAGAATAAAATCACAAAATGTCATCTTTACCTCTCATACACGAATTTCGAGAGCCCAATCCTAGCCATTGGGTCAATTTGAATGCTAGACGCCCTTTACAAAGTAGCAAGACTCATGCATTCATCTCGCAAGTGTTGTGCAATTTCAAGTAACTCCTCACCAGAAAGACTGCAACAGTGGTTGGATCGGGCAATTTCAGCTTCCCCGGGAATTTATATGGTGTTCACTGTAGTTAATGTCATTTAGTTGTATCAGCGCAACGTCTGACTAGTGCGTAAGACATTTATAGGCCGGTGGTGAGATTCTGGTTTGCAAGTGTTATATAATAAGACTGTAGTTTTTAACTCATAGGGCCTCATTACGAGGTTGGAGGTAGCAGTGGTGCTATTAGCACCCTGGCTGCCTCCAAACCCGTGTCCGGGTAGTCAAAATAGGGATTTACAGGGTCATTCCAACCTTGGAGGACCCGGGAAGTCCCCATTCTGAAAACCATTCCCCATTCCCATTCGAGCCCCCATAGGGCTCAATGGCAATGGGGAAGGAGCTAATAACGGGCCCGCAAATTGCGGGCCCGTTATTAGCTCCCTGGCCCCTTAGCGGGTCCCGCTAAGGGCGGCTGGTAAAACCAGCCGGCCCTAGTGGGACCCGCTAAGGGACCTCGGAATGCAGCGGTAGGGGGTTAACGGCACCGGCATCCTTACTGGTGCCGTTAACCCCCTACCGCCGTACTCGTAATGAGGCCCATAGTATTAATCGCTAGGTACACAAAAGGGGGTTTACACTGAGGTCTGAAATTCTGGGGTCTAAATATTGACTGCAGTAGGCCTAGACTTATTTTATTATGTCACATGCATGCAAGAACAGCCTAAGTATAGTAGTACTCTGGAAATTGAAAAATTCATACAATAATAGATGTAAATCATACAGTTTTTGTTTTATTTTGCTGTTGAATGCATTTCATAGTCATGCATTTATAATTTTTGTGATTTTTTAGAAAGTAAAAGGTACGGTACATTTAGGGTAGTTAATCTTTAGTCTTTACAAGTCCTCAATGTAACTGAGTTAGAAACTGATTTGTAAATATCCATTGCTAAAACATAGTAGTGCTTTAATATCAGTGTGTAACCACCACCTATAGTGACAAGTGATAGTATAGGTACTCCATACAGAACAACCAGGCTAAAAGAGTAAATTGTATAACACTAGGTTGTATGTAGCCAGGCTAGAGGGTGACCTAACACGTGTTCGACGTCTAGATCTGAATCAAGAGGATGGGGGGACCAGGTTGAGTGTGGAGTGCGGTCCTTAGACGGTTCGGCAAAATGCCTTCATCTTGGGCCTAGAATAGGTCTCCCTGGAAGAGAGATAGGGGGACTCTATTAGTGCCTGAAGTGGGGGTTAAAAATGTATGCACATGACATAACAATATCCAAGATCGTGGTACACCATTAGTACAATTGGGATAAAGGCAAGGGATGCACGGAACTGACCTGGGGGGCGGCAATGATGGATGGGTCTTTAAATTGCTGTTTCACAGGTGTGTGGCAAGGTCCACAGGCTGTGGTCAGCTATGAGGGTAAAAATACACAAACTAGTAGTTTTCCAAAGCACCTGATGGTACCAGTAAACAGCAAATGTTGACTGGGTAGTTCGGTAGTAAGGGGAGACAAAGTGACTGATGCTCACCTTGCACAGTGTCCTCAAGGTGGGGGGGGGGCACTGCAAGTGGATGCTGGATGTGTGGCATCCCTTTGAAGAATGGAGGGCCAAAGATGTGGTAGGTCTCACAAAAATGGTCGCCAAAGGCTGAGATCCTATGGAGTGCAAAAAATGAGAGCACGTTCGAAATTAGTAACATAGCAGGAGGAAGCCCTGTGGAGAGGAAATGCATAGGGCTAGGTCCAGCATTACCTGGAAATGAAGTCCTGGGCAGGAAATGTATTCTCCTGTAGAGCCGCAAATGCAAAATGCGGCTGGGGACCCGTGTATAAAAAGACATACTGCTGAGCTGTTTTCATCGGAGCAGGGTGCGCGTGCGCAGGGAGAATAGTATACGTTCTTGTGTACAGCTGCGCATGTGCGCGGACAGACGAAGCGGAGGCGCTTCTGAGTGCACATGTGGCGTAGTGTTGAAAATGCTACACTGCTGCGCGTGATTGGACAAATGAAGTGTCTTAGATAGTGTTCTTGCGGCAATATGAAGGCCGCGGTAACTGATAGGTACGTGTAGGACACAGAGCCGTGGCTGTGTCAGCAATTGAGCATCTATGTGGCAATTGTTTTCCTGTGTGAAATAGGTGCATTGAATACACCTATAGAGAAAGGGATGTTCGCAGGGCCGAGGCTATGTCAGAGGTAAAGCATCTCTATGACACTAGTATGCCAGTGTAAAATGGGTGAAAGGAGTACACCTCTAGAGAAATAGGATTACTCGGTGGTACTATCTCAAATAGATAGTACGTCTGTAAACCAAGGTCTTAATGCCAATCGGGAAAGTGTGGTGTTGGGGTGGATGGTAAGTCCCGGGAGCTACAGGAACAAGGTATGACATAATGCGTGGTGTAGGGCCACTGAGATGGCGGGGCATGGTGGAAGGTGTCCTAAGAGAGGGAAACCTAACTATGCAGGGCGGTATACGTCCTCTGGTTACAAAGGGCGGTCAGATCTAGTATTAATCGCGACACTATGGGCCTCATTACGAGATTGGTGGTAGTCATATATGACGTTTCCAGAACCAGTCTCGTTCAATGGGGACTTACCGGTGTAGTCCGACCTTTGAGAGACCAGTAAGTCCCCATTTAAAAGCCATTCCCCATTCCCATTTGAGCCCCCATAGGGGAAGGCGCTAATAACGGTACTGCAAATTGCGGTACCGTGATTAGCTTCAAGGTCCCTTAACGGGTCCTGGTCAGACCAGGCGTTACTGGAGGGACCCGCCGAGGGACATCGTAGTAGGGCGGTAAGGAATTACCGGCACCGGTCTCCTTACCGTTGCCCGGTATCCCTTACCGCCCTTCACAGCCATGGCGGTCCCGTAATGAACGGTACCAGTACGGGACCGGCAACGTTCATTACGGGATTCCTGATTATGAGGTCCCCTAGCGGGACCCGGAACTGACGTCTGATGAAACCAGACGTCCTTTCCGGGTCCCGCGAGGGGACCAAGGAGTTAATAACGGGCCCATTATTAACAAGCCCTTTATTAGCTCCCTCCCCATTCCCATTGAGCCCTATGGTGGCTCGAATGGGGATGGGTTTTTCCAATGAGGACTTACCGGGTCCTCCAAGCTTGGAATAGCCTGGTATGTCCTCATTGGAGGAACCCGGTACTGGAACCCAGTATGGAGGCAGCCATGCCCTTATTAAGGGCATGGCTGCCTCCATACTCGTAATGAGGCCCTGCATCATTAAAACAAATCCTGTACACAGACTTATAAAACCGTGGACTGGCATCTCAATATTCAGGTTTTCAGCAAACTCAGCCCAAGTTCCAGCCATCCTCAATAGGTGAGAGAAATTACTGTTTCCACCTGGTCCCAACATCCAAACACAAATTAGCCTGATGCAATCGCCCCATTAGGGTACCTTGGCCAGCCCGAACCCATCTCCAGTTAAGCATCAAGTATTTAAGCATTAGTGCGGTGTTGAGGCTGAGCATGATACATTCTAAACGTATGTAGTCAATTGGTGTTGAAATTGGAGGCAGCAATAATCTTTGGCGTGATTGGGCGTCAAGCCTGGCCAATGCCATGTTGTATTTAAACACCTCATTTCTACTTCCTGTAAGACACCAGGGGCTATTTCTGCTGGATAAATGGACAAAGTCGCATGTAAAGAATGGACGCCATTTTTAAATGCAAATGTACTTAAATTCCCCTCCTGCTGAGGGTCTTTGGCACGTGCTGCTCCCCAGAGTGTGGTACTTTCTAGTTTCTTGTCCACAATCACACCAAGACGTTTATAGGAAGACACTGGTTCGATGTTATCATTGCCTTCTGACATTAACCCGAAGAGGAGCACATGCCCTGACTTTGCACTTCCCATTACTGATCTGCAGACCATTTAAAGCCGAGTATTTACTCAAGGCCTCTAGCTGTGGCTGAAGGCCTCGCGGGGTAAAGTCTAGTTGAAGGAGGTTATCACCATACCCAAGCCAGGCTGCCGAGAAAATCTGCAATGTAGGTGGGAGGGTGCCCTCAAACTTCAGTGCCATGTGAAGATCAGCCAGGCATAGATTAAACAGCATGGGAGCTAGAATGCATTCATGATTGAGACCCCTGCATGCAGGTAGTCAATCCCCCATTGTACTCAATGGAACTCTGACTCGTGTGTTTGAATGAAGATACCTGATCACAGTGAGCAGGCCCTGGGCATATGCTATGCCACTAGTTCACGCCGCAGATTACTATAAACAATATAGGCTGCATATGCCGGCAAAAGTTGTCAAATTATAGCTGGTGCTGCAGTTCCTTAGAATCTCAGTTTGGTTGACTGGTATCATATTTTGTGATATGCCCACTCCATTCATTCTCAAACCATTGAAGAGCTTGCACTTGTCACCTCCTCTCTTGCAACGTTATCTCTAAAGGTATCTTCTAGGCTGTTACAACGCGGCTGCAGTCCAACCTTCTTCTCAAATAATCACTGCTGACCCCAGCAATGCCTCATTGTGTAGACATGTCTCTCCCACCCTACCACCACAAACTCCTAGAGACATTTGCCTTTAACTGAAATGTGTACTTCTTTGAGGTCAACTCGCTCTATGGTCCCTCAATGTGGCTGTCACCCCACTGCTGGCCTCCATCCTCATTCTACATCATCTCTCGGTAGCCTTCTTTTGGTAAATTATTTACCCGTTGGCTCCAAGGACACCGTATCCGACTGGGGGCCCTCTTTTCTCCCTGACTGCTCCTTCTCCACCTCATGAGACTCCAGCGCCCCCCCCTCACACACCACTTCCTGTGGCCTCCCCTGAAAGATCAGTCATAGGCCACTCCTTTTTCCCCTCTATAACCCCTCTCTGGGTAAAATAATGTCTTCCTTTGGCTTCCACTTCCACACCTTGGCTGATGATCCCTAGACCTGTTCTGCTTCCCCTCCTTCGTCCCGGCTATCGCTGAAAGTGTTACCAGATGCCTAACAGCCATCCACTACTGGGGGGCTCTTTGCTGGCTCATGCTCTTTCTCCCATCCTTCAATGTTCACTCTACTCTCCCATCTCCCATCTCCTATGCACCCGGAACTTCCTCACCCCTTCACCCACGGTGAGCAACCATGGGGTCCCATTTCATAGCCACCTCTTTCAGTGCATCATTCCTAGTGCCACTTCCGCCAGATTCAATGACCTCAGCATGAGATAAAACTGCCCTGCCCTCACTCACCATTCCTCAGAAGTGTGAGTGCAGTTGAGTTATTGGGGGTTTGGCGGGTGTAGGGGAGGATTGGTCCAAGAGACCCCCCTCCCCTGCATTCTCTCCCCCCAGTGAAGTCCATGGCTCGTCAGGGGTTCCCCCTGCCACCAGGGCCCAGGTGGTGGGTGGGCCACTGGCTGAAGACATTGACCAAACATGCTGAATTTAGCTAGGCCCTGGAAACCATTTTGTGAAATAAAGATGGTTTGAGCCCTGTGCACCGCAGCGCGGCCCCCACCCTTGGAGAGTTTCAATTATCCCTGTGGCCGCGGCTCTCTGGCAGATCCGCTGAGAGCCCGTTCCCACGAACAGACGGACATGAGCTAGTGTTAGATACCAACACTGTAACATTTCATCTTACGCAGTGCATCGCTGTTTCCAGTATGACCCGGCCAGCAGGGCCTGGGTGGAAAAGAACTGTAAAATGGTCCCCTGACAAAAGCAGAGTCCCCTAATACTAATGAGCAAACCACCTGTGATGAAACTTTTCTCTCCCCGACCTCTCTGACTAAAAACCGGTAACCTCCATGAAGATGGTAGAATGTGTGCTTATATGACATTCGGGATGAAGCACCCACATCCCTGTAGCTATGCGCAAACAGTAAAAGTGTCCCGGGGGTTTTTCATGTTTTGTGTTTCACCAAGAAGCCTGCACCCCAAGGTCCCATGCCATAACTCAACTAATGCTGCTAGAGTGCAAGGGAAGACAAATGCAACCCTATTGGGAGCTCACGTAAGGAGTGCATGAAAATGCACCATATGTATGTCCAAGCTCAGCATGTGTCACTGCCGTCAGTCTTATTGGCGGGTTGTTCCTGCGCGCTCCACCAACCTTACTACTACCTCACTTACCGCACATGTATAGACATGTAACAAAATGTTATGGTTATTAAATACTTAGCGTATAAGTAACGTGTTCGAAATGGCCATGTGAAAGGCACTGACAATGTCAAAAAGGTGAGCTTTGAAAAGACTCAATGGGCCTCATTACGACCCAGGCGGTAAGGGGTTTACGGCAGCGTAAACAGCGCCGACCCTTACCGCCTGATTCCGAGGTCCCTTAGCGCCATGGAGGATTTAACACCTGCTTTTAGCAGGTGTTAAAATCCATGGCGCTAAGGGACCTTGTTGTTAATTACGCCACCGTAATTTACGGTGGCGTAATTAACGCCTTCCCCACTCCCATTATGCCCTATGGGGCAAAAATGGGAATGGGGAAGGGTAAATGGGCATTGGGGACTTACCGCCCCGCCAACCTCGGAATGGGGCGGTAGGTCCGCCAACCACCATGGCGTAAACGTAGTTTACGCCATGGTGGTAAAGGTACGACCCAGGCGGTAACTTACACCCTGGGTCATAATGAGGCCCAATGAGTATTGTATATTATGTGAATGTTTATGTCTCTTCCACCTAAATCTGCAACACACGAGGAAAACACCATTGTGGGCACATGCAAGGCCATTCCCCCTTCCCCCCGGTGAAGCCTGCCAGACGGAAAAGCAGAGGCCGGTGCTGCTCTGCTTCACCTCCCCCAATTCGGCTGGAGCCGCTTCAAGCATTCACATTCCCCCGCAGCACCCAAGGCCACGGCCTGCAACCTGAATTATTTACAACCCAGCAGTAAACCCCGGCCTTAAACACAGATCCAAAGGCTCCCTTTTTTAGGCTCCACGACCCACCGGCTCACCTTAGGTTAATGGCCCCTGTAAAATGAGGACACCCAATATTAGAGTAACACTACAGGAACACATCCATAATGACTTCTAACGAGACATGATAACTCGGACAGCCCGTCCCGTGCCCTTAGACCCAACCTCGCGACCTATTATACCCGGTCAACAGGACGATGGTAACCATGTATTGATGTATTATCAAAAGACCCCACTCTAGGTGCATTCCTCCTGTGTTGCATTAACCTGTAGAATAACCCATTGGAAGATTTACCGGGGAAGATAATATTGCAATGTTGAATGACTGCGGTGTGCGTGGCCTTAGGGCAGAAAGTCAGGAAAGATGTTCATCACTGACACTGGTCGCGGCTGGCACAACAACACCGCCCGGATGAGCCCAGCTGACCTGCCCGGCCCAGCCCAACCCACCAGGCTAACCAGTGACGTCCACCAACCACGGCGAACCACATCGCAGCAGCACCTATAGTTAGTCATCGCCACCCAATCCCCACGAACTTGTGCCCCCTATAGCATGTAGGTTCTTATGACGATTTTTGTAAATATATACGCCTGTCTTTGCTATTGTCAGACAGAGCGCTCTCGGAGTTTGCAGAGTTCTTTGCATGCCCTATTCTGATTGATAAACTCCCATTTAAGCTCACCCGCACTTTGTCCTGGCCTTATTCCCATCCTGGGAGAGTCCATTAATGTCTCTCATTGTGGGGAGGATCGTGCTATCTGGGGGACGCTCGCCTTCAGTGGTGACCCCGAAAGCGTGATTATTATTTCCTGCTAACATATATATATATATCCCTACCGTCCCCTTTGACATGAAAATCTCCGGTCGAAAAGGGATACGCACGGTGCGCCGGCTCCGGAAGGCTGCCCGCCAACGGCGACCGGTACGCTCAGAAGTGCGCACTCAACAGAGTGAGGGTATGGGATCCCGGTTGAAAAATCCCCTTTGAGTACCGCTCGCTGGAGCCGGGGCTGACCATTGAGCGTACGGCAACACTGCCTGGACGGACCCAGTTTCGGAGACTCTCGGTTCAAGACGGGCACGTGAGTATTGAGTGCGAGCGACCATAAAGGGAGTAAGGGAGGACATATAGGACAGGGAACGAGGTTGGTTGAAAGGGGACACTTTGGGTCTACTAAGGACCACTCTAGACTTTCTTTGCTTTTTCTTCGCATATGGCCATTAGGATTAAGAGGTGAAAAGAGATAAAGAGACGGGAACCTAGCTCCGCGAGGGGGTAGAAGGCGGTGCCGCATAGTGCTATCTTGACTAGCACTGGGAATATATGAAGAAGTGGAAAATGAGATAAAGGTGTCTGGTAAAGGAAGACACGGAGAATACATTAGTGACTGCTATTTTTACTATTCTTCTCTCTGGGTTTACGGGTAAAATACAGGGTTAGGACAAACGAAAAGATAATCTAAGTAGAAAGACAAGTTTATACCAAAACTGGGAGACGAATACATATCAGAGTAAGACGGAAAGGGACAGCTGGCAAGGGAGGAAAGGGAGGACAAACTGGGCTATGAATAGAGTGTTGCCTATGGGTGTGTAAGCATCATATGTGTCAGAACATATTTGTTATAATGAGTGTGTAAAGGTGGTCAGAAATGCATAAGTATGGTGTGGTTATGGTAAGTGTGACCAGAAGAAATCTCACAAAGAAGAGTGTAATGTGGTAAAGTGAGTGTTTATTTTTTGATTTGGTGGGTAAAATTGCTGAAGTTATTGATGGCGTACGAAGGGTGGTTTGCTCTTATATGTACCCCCTAAAGTGTATAGAATAGAGGCTGCGCACAGCCATTCTCATATTGCACAGGTGGTGAAAAAACACGCAGGTCCCCACGCACAGTAAGACACAAATACGTAGACACATACGGTGATATATCTATATTAGAATATATATATAGACATACATCAGTATCGAGCAACCACGAAGTATGGGGGCAGAAACACCCTTATCGCATATTTGTAAGAGTCTACCTGGGTACGCTGAACGTATTAGGAAATATCATGATCAGTGGATCACAGAGCTGAAGGGAGAAGGATTACCTCAGATATGGCCCGAAGGGGGATCGTTTGACAAGAGTGTCCTAGAAATGGTAGCTACATGCATTCGTTTGAAATACAAGGGGAAGCAGCTACATAATAGGAGAGAAATATTAGACCTATGGAGATTGTTTGAAGAAATACCCCCGCCTAAGAAAAGGGAATTAGGTACTGATCTGCCATCTACCACTGACAATCCATTAATGATACCAAAAGATGACAAGGTGTTGCCAGAAGGGGAGCCACCGGTAGAGATAATTAGGTTATACCCAATACTGAATAAGCCAGTGCCCGCAGAAGGGTATAGTGACCCAACCTATGTACCCCCAACAACAGTCACTACAACTCAAGGGCCAACAGCACCCCCACCGTATGAGAGTCATAGAGAGCGAGACCAGGTAAGCACGACAATAGTGAACATAGAGAAACTAACAGAAGACCTAGAGTCCAGGCTCGCTATAGCAAAAGATGAGCTCTCGAGGATAAAAGGTATATGTGAACAGACTACGCCCAATGCTGCTAGGTCAGAGCCTATATCAAGAGCGCAGAGTGAGAACAAAAGTATTGAAGACGGGTGGAAAAAAGGGGAAATATTGTTTAGGATACAAGAAGAACCGGCCCGATTAATTGAACTAGAGGGAAGGGAGGGGTGCACTGATGATGAGATAAGGACTACAGGAGGTAGAGAGGAGCTACTGTGTGATATAGGAGAAGATTTAGAGGAAAGTGAAAGGCTAAGCATGGCAATGGGAGGGGGAAGCGAGGGGTTGGATGGCGCATGTTCAGGGAGGACAATGGAAGAAGAGTGGGCAGGACGACTAAGGAATAGGTTGGGGAAAATGGCACCACTAGGAAAAAACGGAACGAAGGTGAATGCAGATACAACAACAAAGGGGAGGCTACAACTCCCACTAATACACAGGGGAGGAGGGAGGCCAAATTACATACCTTGGGCTCAGATGGATAAGGCCAATTTGTTAAAGTTATTGCCCCCGCTATCAGGAGGGGCAAGCAAGTGGATATATGCATTCGAGAAACACACAGCCGGGGTACCACTAGCAATAGGCGATGTGAAGAGTCTGCTAGTATCAGCAGTTGGGGATCAAGCTGACAGAGTATGGGTAAAGGCTCGCTTCCCGGGAGTAACTTTAGACTGCGATCGCCATGATGGCGCCTCTTTTACCACAGTACGTGCCAGGGTGTGGGACGCCTTAAGAGAGACGTTCCCAGACACTCCAGATTTGCAGTCAGTCATGCAATGTACGATGAATGATGGGGAAGATGCTATGGATTACATTTTTCGGGTCCAAGAGATGTGGAGAGCAGAAACGGGCACGCCCTGGTATCAATCAACATCATTATTCTACTTCATAATAAAGAGGGGGCTCCCAAAAGAGGTGCAAAAAGCACTTGACAAAATAGCAGGTATTGAAGCAAAAGGATGGCCCGAAATACAGAGCATAATAGTCCACCACTGTAAACGAATAAAAGAGAGGGAAAAGGAGGTAGCGCAAAGAAGATTGGCAGACGAGGCAAAATTAGTACAAACAAAGCTGGTGAAGGTCGCAGCAGCAGTAGCTGCACTCCCACACAGCAGGGAGGGAGACGAGGAGGAGGAGGGGCCGGTAGCAATACAGGGGAGGATGGCAACGAACTGGGCAGGAGCAGGGCAACGGCAGTGGAACGAACAGGAGCAGAGTGGAGTTCCGCAGTGGCAAGAGTGGGCCCCTCGAGGGGGACGAGGTGGGTACAGGGGTCAAAGAGGGGGTGGACAAGGGTACGGGGGACCGGGAGGAAATGGATGGCAAGGTCCCAGAGGCGCGCAGGGAAGTTGTTGGAACTGCGGGAGGTGGGGGCACTTTTCCAGAGAATGTAGGAGTAGAACAAACAACGGATTTCCAGAGACAGAACATTACGGCCACCCCCACCCGGGAAGCCCATATGGTCTCCCAATGGGGCAACAACAAAGAGAACCAGAGCAGGGGTACCCAGAGCAAAGGCAGGTGCATCACTGCAGAACACAGAGTCACCCACAAAACAATGACACTATGCACTACACCCCAGGCAACCCTTTCGCAACGACAGCAAATGGAGCCCCAGCACCAGCCCCCTATAGTGGTGTATCAGTAGTTTCAGGGAGTGTGTTCAACCAGGGGGGGGCAATGAGACACCCAGCATAGGACAGCCCACAGAGAACACTTGCGTGTCCTGTTCTATCTACAACCTACGATGCAGCAGAGGAACCATTGGTAGGGGCGCAGATAGGAGACAAGCAGTTCATATTCATGGTGGATTCGGGAGCGGAGAAATCATGTACTCGGGAGGGCCGGTTTACGTTATCTAACCGGAAGTTAGAGAGGCAGGGGTTCTCTGGGGCTGTAATTGAAGTTCCTTACACAGAAGCTTTGGATGTGACAGTGGGGGATGAAACGGTAAAGACACCCTTACTATATTATGAACAATCACCAATAAACCTGCTCGGAAGGGACCTTCTTAGCAAGCTTAACATGACAATATCATTAACAGAAAGAGGGATAGTGTGTTCGACACCAGGAATATGCCCATTACGCATAATGCTGGTGGTACAGGCTCGGACAACTGCACCGGAAGTACGTGGCCTGCCAGTGGACGAAAGAATGTTCATTGAAGGTTTAAAAACACTGGCCCAAGTAGTTCCTGAGCTAAAAAAGTTAGAGTGGAGAATACCCGCAGAGTTTGTCTTCCGCCCAATAGTGCGCCCAGACATAGCACCAGGGTCAGTGGTATCCTTAGACTTGCATGCGGTACAGGTATCTGCAAAAAGGATTGCAGTAATTGGGATGGACATAGATGGGTGTGAATGGCGCACTGTACTGTGCATGAATGCTAACATTGCCCTACGAGACTTATCTGATGAGGACCTCTTTTCTGATGCAGAAACTGATGGCGAAATAATAATGGAAATAGCAATGCCCTGTGACATTTTGATTCAGACGAGACAAATTCCCGTCCAATTGATGGCAGTGGTGGGAACGCCACCGACCTTTTTTGACGATGACATGCGACTGGTGCCAAACAATTTGTGGACGACAGGCCCCCATGATGTGGGGTTGTTGCATGGAGTGACACCAGTGGTAATAAAGCTCAAACAAGGGGCAAATTTGCCCCGAGTGAAACAATATCCATTGTCCCGTGAAGCTGAGGAAGGGATAAAAGAGACAATAAATGCATTATTAGCACAGGGGATAATAGTGCCTTCAAATTCCCCATGTAACACCTGTATCTACCCGATCAAAAAAGCAAAGGGAGGGGCTTGGAGGATGATCCAGGATTTACGCCCCCTAAATGACGTCATACAGAAAGAGTTCCCTTTAGTTCCGAACCCTGCGTCAATATTGTGCAGCATCCCAAAAACGGCATCAAATTTCACAGTGGTTGATTTGAAAAATGCATTCTTCTCCATCCCCTTGGCAGAGGAGAGCAGATACCTGACAGCATTCACATTAGGGGGAAAGAGATACGAACATTGCAGGTTGCCCCAGGGATACTGTGAAAGCCCAAGCATATTCACCGCATACTACACGAAGACCTGGGTAATATATCAGTTGAAAGCACGATCATTCAGTATGTAGACGATTTGCTCGTCTGCGCACAGAGTGAAGTGAAGTGCAGAAAAGACTCAGTAACACTTCTGACACTGCTGGCGAATAAAGGGTACAAGGTGGACAAGGGAAAGCTACAATACTGTCAGACAGAGGTGTTGTACCTGGGGCAGTTGATATCAAGAGACGGGAAAATAATTATCCCTGACAGAGTGGAAGCAATAAGGTCAGTGAGAGGACCCACAACAGTGAAGGAAATGCAGAAATTCTTGGGAATGTGTAACTATTGCAGAGCATGGATATTAGATTATGCAGCCTACACCAGGCCATTACTACAAGCACTCAAGGAGGCCCAACAAGAGAACAGGAAAACAGAGTGATCAGAAGAGATGAATGACTCGTTTAAGTCACTAAAAGAACTGATTTCGAGTGCTCCAGTACTCGCCAATCCTGATTATGAGCGCAAATTTTACCTGTTCTCACATTGTAAGGGAACCCTTATGACAGCTGTACTGACACAAAAGACTTCCCTAGGACACAAACCATTGGCTTACTATAGTGGCACATTGGATGCGGTGATACAAGGACATTTTGCGTGTGAGCAATCTCTCGCCACCGCCGCGTTCGCCATTGAGAAAAGTGCCACAATAGTAATGGGGTGCCCTGTCACGTTGTTCGTGGAACACTCATTATTTGCGATACTTGAAAGATCAAAAAGTACACTGACCACACAGCGAGCAACTGCATATGAAATAATATTGTCCAGCGGCAATATCCACGTGGTACGGTGCAGGACAGTAAACCCGGCAACGTTCATCACAGAACCATGCACACTAGAGGACATGCAAGAACACAATTGTGCAACTTACACAGGGGAAACAGGGGAGGACATGGTGGTGTGCGAGAATGCCCGGAGCGAGGGAGAGGTGTACTTTGTGGACGGGTCAGCATCGATTGACATGGACACAGGAGAGAAACATGTGGGATTGGCAGTGATGAGGTTAGAAGAAGGTGAGTATGAGATACTAGTGCAGTATCGCCTTCCATCACATTTCTCAGCACAAGCAGCAGAACTTATTGCCCTAATAGAAGCATTACATGCAGCTAAAGGTTGTGCAGTAACAATATATACAGACTCAGCTTACATGACAACAACAGTACATGGAGGTCTAGCAAGATGGGGGCGGAGAGGGTTTCGAAGAGCAGATGGGACCCCAGTGTAACATGCAGAACTACTGAAAAAATTGATTGAGGCCCTAAAAGATTCAACAGTGGTAGCAATAGTAAAGTGCCAAGCACATACGTCCAACACAGACGTTGTGTCTTTGGGGAACGCAGCAGCGGATGCTGCTGCCAAGGAAGCCTCGTACTTTGAAAAACATGAAACAGGTGAGTACATATTGCAGCACAAGACAAGCGAAGAGCTCCCATAAGGATACAATGCCATTACCATATCACAAATACTAGAGCTACAGGAAGGGGCAAGCGGTGATGAAAAGATGGTGTGGAAAAAAAGAGGGTGCAGCCAATCGGCAACAGACCTATTATGGCGCCAAAACAACTCAGGAAAAGTAGTAATGCCCGTCAAACTGTTGGCGATAGCATTTCAGCAATTACACTTTCCAGCACAAAACACAAAACAACACATTGCAGCAGAGATACAAGAAGACTGGTTTGTGCCCTGTCTCCAGGAGCACATATCCCGATTGACAATGGAGTGCACAACGTGCCAGATATATAACTCTGGAATGACGCTACGAACACTCAGGGGAACAATTCCAAAACCGATAGGGCCCTTCAGAGAACTGCACATTGACTACGCGGATATGGGGGAAAGGTGTAATGGGGCACGCTACATAATAGTGGTTGTATGCCCATTTTCGAGGTGGGTGGAAGCAGGCCCATGTGCACAACCTGATGCTAAAAGCGCTGCAAAATTCCTAGTAAGGGAAGTGTTCCCGCATTGGGGAATTTGCGACGTAATTCGCTCAGACAACGGCACTCACTTTGTGAACGAGCTCTTCAAAGAAGTGACCACATTATTGGGAATAAAACATAAATTGTGCTCGATTTATCATCCTCAAAGTAATGGCGTTGTAGAAAAGATGAATGGACTGTTAAAAGGGAGACTGTCCAAATTATGTTTTTCATTAAAGAAAAACTGGATCTACTGTTTGCCCCTTGCGCTGTTTGAGCTGAGGAATCAGCTGAGCAAGGACCACCATTTGTCCCCGCACGAAATAGTGACGGGGAGACAGATGCACACTGCACATTCCCCACTACGCCAACAATCAGACGCACACAGAAGTGCCACGATATTGGGAGATGAGTTCACAGAATACCTGAAAAAGCTAACTAGGGCAGCACGTGCAATATCAAAGCAGCTCTCACCACCATTCACAAGGGAAGAAGGGAACACAACAGAGTGCCTTACGGAACCTGAAACACAGGTACAATTAATGCCAGGAGAGTTCATCTATGTCCGGAGCTTTGTGCGCCGGTGGAATGCCCCAAGGTTCCATGAGCCGTACAAAGTGGTATTTTGTACCCCTACAGCGGTAAAAGTAAAGGGGCTCAAATACTGGATACATTTGACGGATGTGCGAAAGGCATATAATAGTGTGCAGGAAGAAGTGGATGAGGAGGCACAGACAACAGCAAACAAAACTAATGAGAATGATGAGTGAATGTGAACATGTGAATGGAGGAGTGTAACTGACAAATAAAAACGTTAACGAGAAATATTATATTACAGGTTATCGATGAAGATAAATGATTTAAAAAAAAAACGATTTAAGTGTAAATAATAATGTTAAAAATATGTATATTGTCTGCTCCCTTCTCTGTACATCCCAACCCCCCTCCCCTACCCAAACCCATCTCCCTTCTATGACCTCTTGGCACTAGTAGTGCCAACAAAAATGTTTACATGCATGCACTTAATGCACTTTTATATCTCAAACAGGAACTACCATGGCAACTAACGGGCAGCCTGCAACGGATAGATTTATTAGATATAGAGAATATTTAGCTGAGAGATGTAGATATTCGTATGAGTGTGGATTGTCTGTATGTATTACATTATTTTTTACAATACTGTTTGGCCTGGTTACGTATTGGTTTATAGCGTTCATCTCTATCCAAATAAACGAGGGGGGAGAGAATAACGGAATTAATGTGACAAATGAAACAGCAATTGTAAACACTAAAGAAGGTGATTTTCTGGTATGGGATGGAACTAAACTGGTATGGGGATATTACACGACACCATCTAATGTTGCTATCTCGCCAAATGAAAGTTTGTAGGAAAAAATGCAATACAGCACAACTTCCCCGCCAAAAGTATCTAATTACAATGCCCATAGTTTAAACAATCGTAACCCCTCTGTTATATCATGGTTATACAACACCCCCACCAGCGTGCCCGCTCCCGCAACAGAAAACACACTGCTTGATAGCATGAAGAAAGAGAACGAAAAAATGACAGCGAGATATGAAGTATTATATGATGACTGGGCAAAGGGGGGCGAGAGGGAGAAAGGGGGGCCCACACTGGCCATCGCCCATGAAGCTAGGAAATACCTTACAAATAACAGAAGGAAAAGGGAGGCGGGAAGGAGAAGATACGACGAATATTATGGGTTGGGGCTGGATAAAATGGAAGACCCACAACACCCCCACCAGACAAATAAGTGAAATGCGGACATGAGTGCAACGGCTAAGCAAACTACAAATGAGAGCTGTTATGTCTGCTCCCTGATTCCCCATGCTTCTGGTACACCCAAAGTATTGTTACCCAAAGAGTTGCCTATTGTCGATGCCCAATGTCTCCTTCATCTCACGTTGTGCAGAATTAAGAACACCTTCCAGGCACATGAGGTGACTTTTAAAATGCTGCAGAATGAGAAGACCTGTTATCTGAAGGCGGTAGGAGTGGTATGTTTGGAGGAGCCATTCTTCGTAATACAAGGGACACTTTTCTCAGAAAATAAGTGGAAAGACGAAGAGATAATGTGCAAGGCCGAAGCACTGCGAGGTGTGGCACCAGAGAAACTGCAGTGGATAGAAGAGACATGCACACCAGTATGGAAAGAACACATCTCAAAACTGACTTGGGTAACGGCCATTGAAAAACCCTTCAAGCTACAGAAAGAAATAAACTATGAACTGTGTTTCAAGGGAGACGAGAAAACATTCATGGGGGTAAACAAAAATTGCAACAAGACCCTCACCATCCCAGATATGAGAAAGGGGACAGCGGCTCTCATGGACACTTATTGGGTATGTGGCAACCAGGCATACCTACACCTCCCACAATCCTGGGTTGGCAGCTGCTCATTGGCCACCCTACACTCCGCACTAATGGTGATTCCGGAAAGCCACATTGATGGGAACAAGAAAACGCGAGAAAAACCTAAACAGAATGAGGCCCAGCCAACTGCAGAATCACAAGTATATGTCCTGTCTTCCGGGAACAAGGAGGAGGTGCTGTCCTGAAACAAATGATCATCGAACTACATATCAAGAGCATCATCAGAACTGCTGGCACAGATCCCGGATAGATATCGATTATTCAGCTCTGCAGAAACTTTCTTTGCCTCACTCATCCCAAGCATCCAGGCACGAGCAAATGCAAAGTGGCTCCAAATCACACGCTGGGAGCTGATCCAGCTGGCAAATGACACTGAAGAAGGGTTTAACGTAATAAAAGTGGAGCTGCGAGCACTGCGGCTAATGACCATGCAAAATAGGTATGTCTTGGACCTATTGACAGCAATGGACGGAGGTGTTTGCCGAAAAATTGGAAGTGCCTGCTGCACTTTCGTACCTTCCGAAGACGCAGATAACGGTTCCTTGTCCCATGTGATCGAAGCAGTACATAACCTAGGAGAAAGAATGAAAATGGAAGGTGGAGCAGAGGAAAGTGCATGGTTCAACAACATCTTCTCCTGGGTCCCATCGTGGCTGGGAATGACTGTTAAATTTTTGATGCTGGCTGTAGGGTTCCTCCTTTTTATTTTTTGCCTGTGCCAGGTTGATCTTCGATGTTGTGCTAACGCAGTACCAAATGGTGCAATGATGATGGTGACAATGGGCAACGCCCGCGGTACGATACAAACTATGCAGGAAGTACAGGTAAAAACAGGAACAGATAACACGCCAAGATTCCAGATGGTGCCCATGAACCATGACAAAGACATAGTAGACAAATTAAGGCACACTACAATCAAAGAGCCCCATATACTTGAATGGTACGAGGAGGTGTGGGTGGACTTAGAAGGGGAGAGCGGCTGTATATATCTGACCTGCACACCAGATGAATATGCTAGGAGAGGCGAAAGCCTGCAGGGTGTGTGCAGGGCATAGATGCCCATAAAAGGCACCCCTGCATGGGATGATGCTATAGCTGAAGAGGAAGAATGCAAGAGGTTGGAGGATTTAAAGTATTTGTTACTTTAGTAATGAAAGGGGGGAAATGTAGGGGAGGATTAGTCCAAGAGACCCCCCTCCCCTGCATCCTCTCCCCCTGGTGAAGTCCACGGCTCGTCAGGGGTTCCCCCTGCCACCTGGGCCCAGGTGGTGGGTGGGACACTGGCTGAAGACATTGACCAAACATGCTGTATTTAGCTAGGCCCTGGAAACCATTTTGTGAAATAAAGATGGTTTGAGCCCTGTGCACCGCAGCGCGGCCCCCACCCTTGGAGAGTTTCAATTATCCCTGTGGCCGCGGCTCTCTGGCAGATCCGCTGAGAGCCCGTTCCCACGAACAGACGGACATGAGCTAGTGTTAGATACCAACACTGTAACATTTCACCTTCCGCAGTGCATCGCTGTTTCCAGTATGACCCGGCCAGCAGGGCCGGGGTGGAAAAGAACTGTAAAATGGTCCCCTGACAAAAGCAGAGTCCCCAAATACTAATGAGCAAACCACCTGTGATGAAACTTTTCTCTCCACGACCTCTCTGACTAAAAACCGGTAACCTCCATGAAGATGGTAGAATGTGTGCTTATATGACATTCGGGATGAAGCACCCACATCCCTGTAGCTATGCGCAAATAGTAAAAGTGTCCCGGGGGTTTTTCATGTTTTGTGTTTCACCAAGAAGCCTGCACCCCAAGGTCCCATGCCATAACTGAACTAATGCTACTAGAGTGCAAGGGAAGACAAATGCAACCATATTGGGAGCTCACGTAAGGAGCGCATGAAAATGCACCATATGTATGTCCAAGCTCACCATGTGTCACTGCCGTCAGTCTTATTGGCGGGTTGTTCCTGCGCGCTCCACCAACCTTACTACTACCTCACTTACCGCACATGTATAGACATGTAACAAAATGTTGTGGTTGTTAAATACTTAGCGTATAAGTAACGTGTTCGAAATGGCCATGTGAAAGGCACTTACAATGTCAAAAACGTGAGCTTTGAAAAGACTCAATGAGTATTGTACATTATGTGAATGTTTATGTCTCTTCCACCTAAATCTGCGACACACGAGGAAAATACCTTTGTGAGCACATGCAAGGCCATTCCCCCTTCCTCCCAGTGAAGCCTGTCAGACGGAAAAGCAGAGGCCGGTGCTGCTCTGCTCCACCTCCCCCAATTCGGCTGGAGCCGCTTCAAACATTCACATTCCCCCGCAGCATCCAAGGTCACAGCCTGCCACCTGAATTATTTACAACCCAGCAGTAAACCCCGGCCATAAACACAGGCCCGAAGGCGCCCTTTCTTAGGCTCCACAACCCACCGGCTCACCTTAGGTTAATGGCCCCTGTAAAATTAGGACTCCCAATATTAGAGCAACACTACAGGAACACATTCATAATGACTTCTAACGAGACATGATAACTCGGACAGCCCGTCCCGTGCCCTGAGACCCAACCTCGCGACCTATTATACCCGGTCAACAGGACGATGGTAACCATGTATTGATGTATCACCAAAAGACCCACTCTAGGTGCATTCCTCCTGTGTTGCATTAACCTGTAGAATAACCCATTGGAAGATTTACCGGGGAAGATAATATTGCAATGTTGAATGACTGCGGTGTGCATGGCCTTAGGGCAGAAAGTCAGGAAAGATGTTCATCACTGACACTGGTCGCGGCTGGCAAAACAACACCGCCCGGATGAGCCCAGCTGACCTGCCCGGCCCAGCCCAACCCACAAGGGTAACCAGTGACGTCCACCAACCACGGCGAACCACATCACAGCAGCACCTATAGTTAGTCATCGCCACCCAATCACCACGAACCTGTGCCCCCTATAGTATGTAGGTTCTTATGATGCTTTTTGTAAATATATACGCCTGTCTTTGCTATTGTCAGACAGAGCGCTCTCGGAGTTTGCAGAGTTCTTTGCATGCCCTATTCTGATTGATAAACTCCCATTTAAGCTCACCCGCACTTTGTCCTGGCCTTATCCCCATCCTGGGAGAGTCCATTATTGTCTCTCATTGTGGGGAGGATCGTGCTATCTGGGGGACGCTCGCCTTCACGGGTCGTGCTGTGCCTTGGGTTTTGTGTTGGCTTGCTGCCTTTGCAGAAGCCTAAACTGAGCACCATGCCCATTAGAAATGCATAGCTCTACTTTGGTGCTTGGCATACTAGTCTACTGCCCGGGCCACTTCTTGTGGTTCCCTTGTATGCCTCCTTCCATCCTCTTCAACCTACCCATATCAGCCCACCTCAGCCTGCCAGCGACATGCCGGAAGTCTCTCTATGTAAAATCACTTCCTCTTTCAGTGGACCTTTAATATATGCAGATACTGCCCTCCATTACCTGACACTGTGATCCTCTTCTCTAAAAATCTGTACGTCCCCTTTCTTTTTTGTGACTCCACTGACTTCATCCTCTGCCGACTCTTCTATTCTGGCTAACTATCGCTCAGTCTCCATCATTCCTTTCCAGGGCAAACTCCTGGAAAAGTTGGCCATCTCCCAGCTTACTCTCCACACTGAATCTGTTGGTTGTTTTCATGACCATCAGTCTGGCTTTAGAGCATCCGGAGGCACGGCAACTGCTCTTCTAAACACCCGTGAAGACCTACTCTGAAACCTTGACTCTAACTCTCCCTCTGTACCCATTCTCCTTGAAGCCAATCACAGGCCTAATAACGCTGTAAATTAATTGTTTTTTATTTGTAATTGTGTATCTAATAACCAGCTACAAGCTCATTATAGAATGGTTATTGATACCTTCATGTTCTCTTTATTAATTTTATAGTTTGAAGAATATGATCTATCCATTAAACTCATCCCTTTTTCCTTTAGAGTGCACAGGGGTACACTTCTTTGTTGACTCATTCTCCTTGACCTCTCCTCTGATTTTGATACAGTAAACCACAACATCCTGATCTCACATCTCTGTGACACCCTGGGAATCAGGGGTCAGGCTCTGATAGAACATGGGTCCTTTCTTGCTACTATCACTCTTTCAACCTGCAGCATCCCCCAGGGTTCTAACCTATCCCCCTGGTTCTTCAATGTTTACATGGCTGCCCTGGCACGTGTGATTGTCACTTTCACCTCTAACTTCCAGTGTCATGAAGATGACATGCATCTCTCTTTCAGGCGACCCTTGACCTGTTCCTCCTCCTCATTCATATCTGACAGTCTGGCTGCAATTCAGTCCTATGTGCTTCAAACGATCTCTGCCTGAATGACAGCAAGACAGAGATTGTCCTCATTAGGACCCCTGTTCCCACTTTCCCACTCTCATTGTGGCTGTCCTCCCTTGGTCCTGCACCCCCACACACCAGTGGAGCAAAACATCTGGGGTCATCATTTACTCTTCTTACATCTCGGACATGTCCAAAAAGGCTCAATACCAGCTGGACCTCCTCCGAGGTACTCTTCATTTTCTCACCTTCCCTCAGAGGCTCACTGTCTCCAGAGCCCTGGTTCTCTTTAGGCTGGACTATTGCAAAAGCCTCTTTCTCAATCTTCCTACTTCTACACTCCGACCTCTTCAACTCATCCAGAACAGAACAGATCTATCCTTGGCCTCAAGCCCAGGGACCGCATCTCTTCAGTGCTGAAATCACTCCGCTGGCTCCTTGTGGCTGCAAGGATCAAGTTCAAGTCCCTCTGCATAGTCCACAAAGCTTTCTGGGGCCAGGACCCTTACTATCTACAACGCTCTCTTCCCAAATACTCTCCTTCTCAAGCCCTCCGCTCGGCCTCCTCCAACTCTCTGAGGGTGGCCGTTTCTCCAAACAGAGATTTTGTGGTAGATACTTATCCTCTGCAGGTGCCTCCCTATGGAACAACCTCCCTGCCTCTCTCCATCTTCAGCCAGACCACTCGAAGTCCTGGAAACTCCTCAAGACCTACCTTTTCTCTTCCTCTCCTCTGCTAACCTCCTTTCTCTTCGCTTCTTTCCCTCCTTCCTTCTCTTCCCCAACCTGCACAGCTAGCTGACTGGTCACCTGGTGCACCTCCAGACCCCTACAGGTCCCAGGCTTCCCGCCAGTCCTACACATGCCTCTGGGCCTCTGCACTTGCTTGGCACTACTGCAATATGCTCCATGAGAGGGGCAACCCCTCTGCACTTAACCCAGACCCCTGCTGGACAGGGCGCACTTGTCTCCCTCTCCCTCCCTCGCACTTCCTGATCTGTGCACTTACACGACCTTGACCTTGAATGTTCAAGGCCTTGCAAGTCTGCCTGTCTGGTCCTCCCTCTGTCTCCCCTCCCTAGCTTGGTTGTGCCTGAAATTCTCATGCATAGGTGCACTGGATGACCAACTACGAATCTGTCTGAAACGATGCTAGGCCAGTACCGTAGTTTTTGATCTGTATGTTCCTCCCAATCCCCCCACCCCCTTTGTCAACTTTTTTTTCAACCACTTCCTCTGGCCGTGTATGCTAGCTATTGTTGTTAGATCGTTCATAATATTCAAGGCCTAAGAATGACTACTGTATTCCTTTGTTCCCAACCCGCCTTGAAGCGCTTTAGAGCACTTCACTTGTGTATACGCGCTTTACAAATAAACAATTACAATTACAATTACTTGTCCCACTCCACCAGAATTTCATCCAAACAGCCATCAAAGCCAGTCCCTTAGTGGAATTGTTTAAGACCAGGGTCAAGCTCCACTTGTTTGTGAAAGAAGGGACCCCTCCCCCAAACGTTTAGGCTATCCCTCTTTAAAACGCTACCACCCCTATCCTTAGTGGGATTGTCTTACTGGACTCTGAAGACATCGCAGCACCAAAAGCCCCAGCATGTCCAGCCTGGAAACAAAGAACAGCAAGCGGAAAACAACAGGAAACTGGCCTTTTGCTGCTACCCACCCTGTCTCTAGAACAGGCTATCAAGATAGATAAGACTAGACCCTCTCCAGCTGCACTTCAGGCAGAACCTTGAGGACCCACTCCTCATACTATACTGCTCCAGTAGCTGATTGCTCCCCTCAATCCTATATTTGTCCCTCACCAAGGCGTGTAGACTTCTGTGTGCTTCGCTGATGCACTGTATCCCTTGCCTCCCAGGTAGGTGTGTGCTTTATGAGGGGCTCCCATACTCCTCTTTAATTTTGTAAAACTTGGGAGTTCACCCTAAGTTACCCAGATGAATCCAGAAGTGAAGCCCTTGCTGTCTTCGTCTTAGAAAGGCTCAGCTTCACCTCACTGGTGAGGGCTGACTAGGCCCTAACACATGTCTGGGATTGCTGTTGGTACTCTTGTTCACAGGAGAATTGCCTAGCATTTCAGCGCTGGACTGCTCTAGTGGGCGGGACCAGACTGATATGCAAATTGATATTTCTCCTCTGTGAAAGGTACAGTGAGATAAATCGTGGTTGTAGACCCTCCTGAGTGGCCATATTCCCACAGAACATGTTATTTGACCCATGTTTGTTCAGTCGAGGGGCTCCCACACTGAAATCTTTAATTTTGTTTTATAAATCCTATCCATCCATCAATACAAATGTACTCTATACCAATAGAAGTACTGGCTCAAGACCCAAAACGTCTATGTAGTTGGTTTTGTCCACTAGTTATTGTCCTTGATCTTAGTGCTTTAACCCTTCACGACCTGGTCTACATCGACTTTTACATGATGTAAAAACACCCAACCTATGGACTTATCTTCGGCTTTTGTCATGTCCTAAATACAATTTCAGGTCGAAATGACACCCTTGCTTTTGATAAATTGTGTTGAATCAACTTCCCTGGCACCAGTGGTCCAGGGATAAAGATCGGTTTCTAAACCATCAATCGGCCCCACACCTCTACTACACCAAAAGGGGCCTAAACAGATTGGAAACACGAGTCAATTATAAACCTCCTTGTCCAATTTTGGTAACGTGGACAGAACGGCAAGGCCGTGGATTGTTGGTTGGTCTCAACACAGCGAAAATACAAGTTTTACCCAATGATAAAAGGGACTGTCCAGTCAAGGTTGTATAAAAATGTCTACTTTATTATTATTACAATAGACAGTTCTAGCAACACTACGAAATACAACCCACCCTGTAGAGGAACACAGAGGACAGACAGTTTCAAAGAAGGAAAAGGGATGCACTCTGGATACTGGCAGGAGGGTAGTTGGTAAAGTAATCAGTCTAACTGATCATGGTTATTTGGTTTCAGCACCAAGGGGGCATGGGGTCGTAAATGTCACTAGGGGCCTTCGGAGAAGGACTAGAGGGACAGAACCACAAAGTACCTGGTGCTTGAGATGATCTTGATGCTCGACAGCATCGAGTCGGTTCCAGGACACTTTGCAGCTCCTGCGACAGAGTTCAAGACAGGAGACAGCTGTGGGTATCAGGCGGCAGGCAGTTCTGCAAGAGGACGGGCGGCTGCAGGCTGGCCTACACAGTGGCTCTGGGTCAAGAATCATTGTTTCTGTGCTGACTTGTGGATCTGGAATGCTGGTTGAAGCATCTTGGACAGCTTTAGTGACTGCAGCGTGACAACAGTCAGTGGTGCAGCCAGTCACAGTTCGAGGGCTCGACTGCCTCAAAAATGGCCTTAAAGATGGATGCTGGATGATGCTTGTTGTGACACTCATAGCTTCTTCGCTGGGCTTGTGTCGTCCTATAAGGCGGACGGCTCAAAGCTGAGGAGATTGTTTGCAGGCAATGGCCTTGTCCTTTGTTAGAGACTTTCTGGCATTTCCCACACAGGAAGTTTGTCAGCAGAACCTAGCAGCGCATGCTGTGTGCTGGCTGGGTACCTGTTCTGGAGCTGCTGGATGGGTCTTCTGAGTCTGGTATCTCCCTCTGTTCCCTGGGAGATGTTTAGGAGAGGGATTTTGCTTCCCTCTTGGAAATCCTGGCCTTCCTTCACTTGTGTAATATGTAAGGCAGACTGTACCGCCAGCCAGGGTTCAAATGTGTTCTTCTTCTTACTCCTATCAAATGTGTCGGATGATCTGCCAAAAGAGGGAATCAACCCTCTTTCAAAGCCAAATGGGACCCAGTGATTGGTGCAGGCTAAACCTTATTGAACCAATCCTGGGTCCCCACCAACAATCTTCTGTTCTATGTGAGGTCATAACCAGAGTGCTCTGCAACAGGAAAGGTAATGGTGACAAATGTACTACTAAGTCCCACCCATCTTCCTGTCTGTTGTGGATCGACATGTTTTTCTGGTTAATTGGGCTCCCTGTGACTCCTGATCAAAGCACAGGTCTCCCTCGAAGTTTGTGGCAAGAACAGACTTTCTATCTCCATCAAATCACATACTTCTTCCCTCTGAAAGGGGGTTCCCTGCAGGGGTTGCCTACTGTAAACAGTTGCCCCAGGCATGACATTCACTGCCCTTCATACAGAGGGGTGGGAGCTAGCTTCAAGTTGACACATTGCATATCAAAGAGGTGTTAGCTCCTGTCCCTTGTGTTAGTTCTGTGAGCAGGTCTCATCGCAGGCCTGCTTTCGATTAACTCTCTTCAGTATGCGCTGCCACCATAATAGTAGGGCGGATCCATGGAGCCTTTGATTTTTTTATTAGGCTGGCCACGGCTGGAGGAAGGTGTTGCCTTCCCCCTTTCTTGAGATGCTTTGATTTACCCGTGGTTGTCACATTCCAGCTGAACATGACAGGAGGACTGCGCTGGTAGGCTAGCTCCCCCAGATTACACTCGACTTTTCTGTTTGTTGTGCAGTGAGCATTGAGAAATGTGTGCAAATTAGCACTACACATTTCCAGAAGGTTCTAAGAAGAAAAAAAATCAAAACAGCCCAGGCGAGTGCACACTCCCTCCAATGGTCATTTCCTCACATAAATAGAATTACAAAAGATGACCTTTGACTTCCACCCACCTACAGTTTGTCTGTGGCTGGTGTCCTGATTGCACACAGGGACGGTGCCCTCTCCTGCATCTGCCCCCCCACAACACTGCTATCTGCTTCAGTCCAGGTGCTGTTTTTGAGTTATTATGATGGAATTTATTGAGCTCGGACCACAGAGTGTTCTACTCATGTGGAGTAATGCAGGCGGGCATCATCTCATACCCAGTTGATTTACTTTCAGCTACTGCGAGCACGCGGAGCATGGCCCGCTCTTGTCAGAATATCTGATGGCGGAAGCAGTCGGCCATCTTGTTGGCCGGCGGAGTCCATTGAGCATTCCACCAAGCGTGGCTCATTTGAGACGGCGTCGCGCGTCGCATACGAATACACTGTCAGTGTCGCTTTGATTTTCCACTTGGCTCCCTGTGCAGAGAACGAGGCATTCATCGAGGTGGCGGAGAGAATCCAATCTGGGCCGAGGCCTCCTCCTCTATCCATGTCACTTCCATAGACACCAGGCGAGTGATGACAATATGACCGGAATCCGAGACCGCTGCAAAATGGAGGCCCGCCCCGCCTGCCCGCCGGCACCCAGCTGCCAAAGGCTCATAAACACTGGCTTTTTTTCAATTTATTTTGGCTTTCCGTCTCCATTTTCTAAATATATGTCAAGGTCATGGATCCTATTTTCTTGGTAATTCCCAGGGACATACATGGGTGAGCTGGCGGCGCATTTTACGGGCGGCGTAAATGAAATGGATGCGCAATCCTTCTTCATGTCAGGGACCGAGGTCTGTAGGCATAAGCTAGTGCCTCGCCTTTATGAGCCATATATCAGCGCTATCCTTTCGCCGTCGTGCAGATTAGAGGGAAGCAGGGCTCGTAAATAAGACCCCTAAGCTTGTGTCACTGGGAACGCGCATCTTGCAGGGAGCAGAGCTTCTGGCGCAGGCCTCATTGTGGTGTTGCAGCGTGAAGTTTAGGGCGCTTTCTAGCGGGTCCTCACACCTGCAATGTAGGTGCTTTGGGTTCGAGGTCAGCATGTGTTGTGTTTTGATTGGTAAATGTATAGTTTATGAAGCAATGGTAGTATGTTGTTTCCTATGTATCCGGTTCCCTCGCGCTGCCTAATATTGTGTCCTAGTGGGACAGTTTGCCTTTGGGGAGTGTTGCCAGGATTGTAGGAGTGCTCTTTTATTTTCCGACTCCCACCTCGTCAACCCCAACAGCAGCTGTCACGAAGCACCATTACTGAGTGAGTGGCAGGCGATGCTTTAAACCTGTGAAAGTGAGGCTGCTGAGCTGGAAAACCAGCCGCGTGACTGCATGGGGAGCAACCCCCCCTCGCCACCCACCCACCGATGACCTTCTCATTTCTTAACCATTAAAAGGCCCTGGTATTGGCATTTCAGCAAGTTTCATCCACATGTCACAGCACTTCCATCAAACAGCCTTCCCCAAGCCAGCCATGCTGAACCCGGCCTCCCTCGAACCCGCCGCAGTGTCGCCAGAAAAGGCGGGAGTTCCTGCAAGGTCAAGAGGAAGTGGCTGCTTTTCCTCTTGTTGGTGGTCCAATGCCCAGGCACTCACTTGTGGAGCCAAATCAGTGGTGCAGGAAAGACGGTGGCCCCTCTTCCATGGTTCTGCAGGATCATGTATGTACTGCGCACACGCCTTTCTCGCTACCCACCTCTCTGTGCACTACTCTAGGACGAGTCTCATTGATTTGGTTACTACCCAGTTCACATTTCTAAATACTCTGCTTTTCACCATCAGTCCTGTACCTCCAGCCATCTTCTCCTTCCTTTGGCCAATCAGGCAGCTCAATTGCGTCCTGTTAATAATTCATCTTTCAGAACAATACCATTACCAGGAATTAAATCTTGCCAGAATAAATCCATTATTAGGCATGGGATATTCATATTTACAGAATAAATCAATTATTAGGCACGGAATATAGATATTCCCAGAAAAAAATAGATTATTAGGCATGGAATATCGATCTCTTCCAGAATAAATCCCTTATTAGGCATGGGATATATTGGCATTGAATATCGATCTTTCCAGAATAAATCCATTGTTACACATGCAATATATAGGCATGGAATATCGATCTTTCCAGAATAAATCCAATTTTAGGCATATATAGGCCTGGAATATATAGGCCTGCAATATAGATCTTTTCTGAAAAAATCCATTATTAGGCAAGGAATTTAACCTGTTTACCCAACGGACACAACGCCCTTTAGGCGAGGTAGCAATACTTTGAGATGGATGGAGATGCAGAAGATACTCAAATATCAATAATCAGACTGACTCAGGAAGTTGGCAAAGTAAGTTTGTTTGTTTGTTTGTTTATTTATTTGTATTGCGCACCAGGCCCGAAGGTATCAGGGTGCATTGGATAAGACATCTTACAGCTTGGTTACACATCACATACAAGCAAATACACGTCATATAAGTACACATAGATCAATAGAGGTGTAGCATGTACAATATATATAACATTTTACAGAGAACAGATTGGAATCTACCTACAGTGCAGAAGAGAAAAATCTGTTTACAGGGCATTACTTGTCTTTGAACCATCTAATGAGGTTCTGGTGGACGTCTAAGTAAGATTGATCCACTCGCAATGAGGGGGTTAGGGTGTTCCAGACCTGCGCTGCCCTGACCGGGAAACTGCATCCCCCGACTCTGGAGAGTTTAAATCTTGGGACTAGGAGGCAGTTGGTACTAGCTCTTCTAGTTGGTCTTGTTGAGGATTTTCTGGTGAGTCTCTCTTTCAGATAGCAAGGTGCGGCATTATTCAGACATGTATATGTAAGTGAGGCAGTTTTCAGCCGGATTTTGTTGTGAGTAGAAAGCCAGTTGTTCTGTCAATTGTCTAAAACAGGGAGTATAACGAACATCAACGAATATACGCTCGATCTTCTCACTGAGCGAGTTTCATAAAAACCTTAAGTTTTATAGTAAAAACCCATCATCACTAACGTCAATCTACGTGGCAAACTACAAAAACCTACTTGGGAAAGTGATAGGCTTAGAGGGCACATCGAGGTATATGTCCATACTTGTCAGGGAAAGTGATTGGGTTTCTAACATCAGGTGGGCAACTAAGCCCTCCTCTAGTGCAAGTCACTATGAACGTCATCAAATACACAACATCCTATTGGTTATGGAAACTCTCTGTTACGTGGCCCTCTACAATTGGTTGGCACCCTTGTACCCCTCTGTAATATTCCACTCACGCTAGCAGCATGCAGGCTGGAACCCAGGTGCTGGTGGGCTGGTCATAACCATAGCTTCCCACCTAATTAGCTTACCTTCTATCATCACTCTTGACGTCTGTCGGTCAATTAGCCTTTGAACATGCCCTTGATTCTGTGCTCTGTGCCTGAGAATAGAATGGAGTATAGGCATAGTCTGTCTCACAGTTTCGGTGTAGCTCAACCCAATGTCTATTTTCATCTGACCATGTGACTGGAGACCATGGGGGTAATTCATGGATTATTTGCGCCAAAAAGAACGGGATTTGTGCGCCATTCTGCCCGCAAATCCCTGTTTAACAAATGGGGATATGCGGGCAGAATGGCGCACAAATCCTGTTTTTTTCGGCGCAAATAATCCATGAATTACCCCCCATGTTTCAGAGCTTTTAGCTGCATTTAATTCTATTAAATGATGTACCTCTGACGTCTTCAATGTTCTCACACCTCACCTCAGACATGGGTGTTGTTCTTTTCTCACGTTTGCAACTACTGAATGAACATCCAGGCTCACAGTGGCCTTGACTTCTTGGTGCTGGGCCAGCCAAGTCTTCGTTGAATTCACCTCAGTTGTTAAATTTGTTTTCCAACTGCGCCACACCGAAAAAGCCTTTCTGTTCACCGGGTCCAGACTCTGCTAAAGTGCGTTGTGGAACATCCATATTCTATATATTCCTATGTTTATATGTTGGCGCATCGTCGCAATCTAATCACTACGTAGCCAGCCTTAAGATGTCTTTGTCTGCTTGCGTTACTGCGTCTGTACAATTGTAAAATGGTTTTGCATTTTCTTCATCGTTTCTGTAGCGTGAGCATCTTCATCTCGCGCCCGAAATGTTACTTGTCTTTAACACCTCCTCTTCGTATCTTAGAGAATGTCTATCGCCTCTGCATCTTTTCTGGCTGCGTCAGCCCTGTTTCCCATGACATTGCCAATCTTCTTTTTGCTCATGTTCACACTTCTTCCGGGATTTCATTCAAATGGCCATCATACTGTCGTGAGTGCATATATGGTTTCCTTAATGGGTTCCTTACTTCCATGATTCTTTGTGGAATGGGTATTTTCACAGGCACTGCAAGTGTCTCACACTATCGCTCCCAACATCTAGGCAACATGGGGACGGTACTTGAGATGGGGGTACTTGGCCTCTCCTCTACAGAATCTTTCCGGAATAAATCCATTATTAGGCTTGGAATATAAACGCATGAAATATAGATCTTTCCAGAATATTGTTGTGCAAAAATACTGTTTTATGACCAATATCTAAGTTAAACAGGGACAGTGACGGACATCTAATTATCTCCAGCTCTCTGTCGCACGGGTACGGCCGTGCCATGGAGATTTACTTCAAAATGACATCACAAACAAATGATACATTGCACAAACCTAGGGGAGATATGTTTGGGTGAGTAGTATAATAAAATGTATATCCTATATGGGTTTAGTGATCTCATTGGTCTGGCGACATCAGGTAACTCCGCCTGGGACCACCTACAAAAAGATACATGGGGAGCATGTCATCAGAGCGAGTTATGAGTGGTGGTTGCAGCAATGTTAAGGTGAACATGAACATGAGAAGTGATTGCACGGGGGATAGCCTTCTTAGCCTTGGGGGTAAGGACAGTTACCAGCACATGAGCAACACATGAAGGTGATGAGAACGGCCCCAAGGTGCTGCACGTGCCACCAAAGTTAGCGTTCCCCGATTCCCCAGGCCTCGAGCCAGGACATTCACCTTTCAAGTTTACACTGTATTTTATCTTGCGTCCCATCGAGATGGATGAGAACCCAGGTGCCTGTCTGCCCATGTCTGGCTCTAATGAATAGGCATTCCCTGGCAGCTGTAAGAGACGTGTTTGGAGACCGTATTTCAAGGTTCCTGTTCAGTAATTCATGAGGATTGTAGCCCTTTTTACTATGGGAGTCATTACCTCCTTGCTTCTGGAGGCTTGTGCAAGCTTCTTTCTCCTCTGTGTCAGGTGTGAGCTGATGGGAACCCGAGGTTCCTGCAACATTTGATTCCTTGCTTCTTCAGATAAAGTTATGTCCGTTGTCTGGGATCTGCGAATTGTCTGTACTTTTCGAATGTTGGTTCGAACCTGTTTTTCTCCGCTTGCCTTGGCCATCTGTGCACTTGCTATCTGTGCTGTTCAGGCTCGGTTTTTCTACTGTCTCAGCGAGGCAGGGTTTCACACTGTTGTCTCATGGCTTTCCAATGTCTCCTATTCCCCTAACATGACTGTGTTCTCTATCTTGGTTTACATGGCCACTCATTGTAGTTGTGTTCTACATTAAGCAAGCATTTATATGCATTCTCGTGCGACTTGCGTTTTAGCATAGGAAAGAGAGTATATGTTTGGTACCCTAGTGGATGCATGCATGTACTTTGTGTTTGAGTGCAATTTGAGCTTATGTTCATGTATCTTCATGCTTGGCTGTATACGGGCTTCGTGTCTAATGTGCCTATGTGTGTCATGATGTCATTTGTCTCTTTCATGATTACAGTTCATACAAGGGTTCCATCGCCTGCAGATTCATTCCTTCAGTGATGACTTTCGGGTAGGGTCTGCGAGGTTGTCTCAGGGAATCAGGGAATAACGCATCGCACAGCAGAGTGGTCGTGAGGGGGTAGATGCTATGAGCGAGGTACACCGTTCATGTCGTACCTTTGAAATGGTGTTAGGGCCGAAGCAATGATGGACACGTTCATTTGCCTCTCTACATTCCCCCTCTGGTCGAGCCATCAACAGCACCAACTGGAGGCCTCTCGCCACTAACGGGTGTCTTGGGAGTCTATAGCTTGGATTCCCTAATCAGGCTGTCATGGTACTTCACATGTTCATCTACGCTCCAGAGTATATAGCAGCACTCCCCGTCTGGTTTGCACTCTACCCACTGTCCCACATAACTGCGAGCATCCCATGTGCACGGTCCCTCCCTCCCCACGTCCATGTTATCCCCCATTTCCCTACTTTAATGAGCACCTTTGCCTATTCTGCCCTGTTTCTTCTTTGCGCTAGCCCTTCCCTCGCAAGCTTTGTGCATTGTGCGAAGGACCAGTGCAAAGTCCGATCTGTGAATCGGTGGATATTGGTTTGAAGGGCGCAGAGTGCACTTTTTTGGCACAAAGTGCATTTTTGCGCCATGCAAAACTATTTGTAAATTAGGCCCGTTATTTTCAGTATTCAAACTGCACTTTGTGCATACGTAAGCGCATCTAAGCACTGTGCTCCTTAGTGAGCCGGCATGAGGGGTTGCTGTCAGTCCCGTCCCCTGCTTACCAAAGGCACGGTGCCTCCTAGCACTCAGCTGTAGGTTATCTTCACAGCTACAGCTGCGGGCAATTTAATGGCATACATGGTTCTTCAATGAAACCTGGTATTGTTTAATTTGCCACATTGCAAACTGTTTGGCTAAACGTTGCAAAGGTTTCTCTTTCACAAGCCTGCATTTGTTTCCCTCCAAGGATACAGTGAACGTTTATTCCAAGGCTTGCCGACCTCACATAATGACTGAGGCTTTGGAAGGCAATTTCAGACTTTGCGCACCACGTCTTCTGAAAGTAGCGTTCTTTTTCTCCAACCCTGATGCAGAGCTTTTGGCCAAGGACATTGGAGGGCACAGCCCCTGCTGCCAGGCTGGCATCCCGTGGCCTTAATTACAGATGCTAGCCTCGGTGGCAACCACAGACCCCAGGACCAACCACTTCCAGCAGGGCAATGAAGATGTCTGCTAAGTCCTCATAACAGCCACCAGCAGCCGCCCGACCCTCCGAATGCCGACAACCTTGGGAACAGCGGATTGTCCTTGCCCTAACCCCTGCTCTTCATCATGAAACCAGAAATATCAATGCCATCTCCTGGCATGGCGCAGAAAGTGATCAGCGGTGAAGGAAGCTTGATTCCCTGAGGGGCGGCTTCCAAGGCAGGTATAGATTTTAGAAGGTTGAGGTCCCCACTAGCAGGGAAAATTATCCATTACACCCCACTTGCAGAATTGCGGTTTGGGGTCTTTTACAGTAGAGTTGGCACATAAACTGATGGAGGGGACCATTGCTTCTCTCTTGTAGCCCAGAGCACACACATCTATAAAGTCAAACAAGGCATTTACAAGAACAGCAAGCCCACCGTTTGGTAGCGAGGCTGAGCACTCAGGCTGTAGTTTCTTGAAGGCGATTGGATGGCTCGGGAGACAGCAGAACACCTGGTTGCAAATAGAACTATCAAGTTATTGCACAAACAAATGTTTTGGGTCACTGAGGGGCGGCTTACAAGGCAGGCATAGATTTTAGGAGGTCGAGGTCCCCACTAGCAGAGAAAATGATCCATTACACCCCACTTGCAGAATTGCGATTTGGGGTCTTTTACAGAAGAGTTGGCACATAAACTGATGGAGGGGACCATTGCTTCTCTCTTGTAGCCCAGAGCACACACCTCTACAAAGTCAAACAAGGCATTTACAAGAACAGCAAGCCCACTGTTTGGTAGCGAGGCTGAGCACTCAGGCTGTAGTTTCTTGAAGGCGATTGGCTGGCTCGGGAGACAGCAGAACACCTTGTTGCAAATAGAACTATCAAGTTATTGCACAAACGAAAGTTTTGGGTCACTGAGAAAGTTAGCAAAATTGCACTTTGGCAAAAGAATGAGTCATAAAACATCAAAATGCAAAGCTAAAATTGTCCTGAGACTCAAACCAAAAAATGGCTTTAGAGTGTAAAGTACACAACTATCTGACATCTGCATTTTCTCAAGTAATAGTCGTTGAGAATGTCTTCTCCCAAACTCTCTGGCGCAACATGTCATCACCCAGATATCTTGGCCTACAACTCCCACCAGCCCAGTCATGATAGTCAGTGGTGAGGGATCGTGGGAGATGTAGGCCAACACGTCTTAACGGTGACAAGTTGACAACCCCTGCTCTAGACAATGCTTTTCACCTCGTTAGTGTCAGGCCAAGCCGGACACCAGAGATCCTTATGACTGTCCAAGCTCAGTTGAGGCAACATATGCAGTGAGTTTACAAGTTATTGCACCAAGAAGGGATACTGTCCAGACCCTAACAGCCTTATCGTTAAGGTAGTCAAAAGAAAGTCAGTCACTCACTTACGTGGCCTCAGACGACTAACAGGACTTCAAACTGATGCTGTAACATCTTAGCCAATTGTTCAAAAAATAGATCCACACAGGAAGAACCACCCAGGCTGTCCCCAGCCTCTTAAAGCTCCTCAGGAGGCCGTCCACCCTCAGGCTGTAGAACCGAATGATTCGAGTCATGTGATATGTGTTGCATTTCCTCCGTCCTTGGGGTGTTGGGAGGCTTCAATGTCACTAGCACAGTAGCATCAAAGCATCGCCAGAAGAACAGCACCCATAGGGTCTGGCCTCGCCAACCTTCAAGCAACAGCTAAAATTAGGTAAGTTCTCCTCAAGACACCACAAAGAGAATTCCATTCCCAAACACTCTGCATGGTCAGGAGCTCCCTAGGGCCAGCTGTTTGCAGAGGAGAGTTTTGCACATTCCGTACTCTTGAAGGGGACCCCCATTTCCAAACACTGTGCATGGCCAGAGGCTCTCTAGGGTCAATATGGGCGCAGTGGAGAGTTGTGCAGACTCCTGTCTCTTTCAGCGGACACTGTTCCCAAGCACTGTGCATGGCCAGGAACTCTCTAGGGTCAGTCTGGGCGCAGAGGAGAGTTGTGCAGACTCCTGTCTCTTCCAGGGCACACTGATCCCAAACACTGTGCATGGCCAGGGGCTCTCTAGGGTCAATCTGGGCGCAGTGGATAGTTGTGAAGACTCCTGTCTCTTCCAGGGGACACCGTTCCCAAGCACTGTGCATGGCCAGGAACCCTCTAGGGTCAGTCTGGGCGCAGAGGAGAGTTGTGAAGACTCCTGTCTCTTCCAGGGGACACCGTTCCCAAGCACTGTGCATGGCCAGGAACTCTCTAGGGTCAGTCTGGGCGCAGTGGAGAGTTGTGCAGACTCGTGTCTCTTCCAGGGGACACAGTTCCCAAGCACTGTGCCTGGCCAGGAACTCTCTAGGGCCAGTCTGGGCGCACAGGAGAGTTGTGCAGACTCCTGTCTCTTCTAAGGGACACCGTTCCCAAGCACTGTGCTTGGCCAGGGGCTCTCTAGGGTCAGTCTGGGCGCAGAGGAGAGTTGTGAAGACTCCTGTCTCTTCCAGGGGATACCGTTCCCAAGCACTGTGCATGGCCAGGAACCCTCTAGGGTCAGTCTGGGCGCAGAGGAGAGTTGTGAAGACTCCTGTCTCTTCTAAGGGACACCGTTCCCAAGCACTGTTCATGGCCACGAGCTCTCTAGGGTATGTCTGGGCGCAGAGGAGAGTTGTGCAGACTCCTGTCTCTTCCAGGGGACACCATTCCCAAACACTGTGCCTGGCCACGGGCTCTCTAGGGTCAGTCTGGGTGCAGAGGAGAGTTGTGCAGACTCCTGTCTCTTCTAAGGGGCACCGTTCCCAAACACTGTGCCTGGCCAGGAGCTCCCTATGGTCAGTCTGGGCGCAGAGGAGAGTTGTGCAGACTCCTGTCTCTTCTAAGGGACACCGTTCCCAAACACTGTGCATTGCCAGGAGATCCCTAGGGTCGGTCTCTGTGGAGAGGAGAGTTGTGCAGACTCCTGTCTCTTGATGGGGACACCGTTCCCAAACACTGTGCATGGCCAAGAGCTCCCTTTAAGGTACCAAAGTCTCAAGAGATGGACCAAAACAGTGGAGCCCTGGCAGGGAACTAAACCAGGGGTAGAAGGAGAAGTCAGGAAAGCTAAAATGTTGGAATACCAATACCAGGAGGAAGCAATACCACTTTAGAGAGGAACAAGAGAGAGAGTGACAAAGTGAACTGTGAAGATTTTCAATTCCGTGAAGATTAAAGGGTCCAGGGGTGTAGTTTGTGGTGTTGTGGGGGTCACACGGGCCTCCTATGGCCCACACACACGCTCACACATGCACTCACGAACACATGCATGCAAGGAGACACGGGACGCGCTGTTGCTGCTTGCGCGTCCCGGCGGCAACTGCCGTCGTACGCAGTTTATTAAACCTGCGCATGCGCAGGCCCGAAACGAGGCACAAACAGTCATTCCTTTTTCCTTTTGTGCACCTTAGAAATATGTTTGGAACTTCAAGATCAAGCTATACGTTTATAGCTCAAAGAAAACCCTGTTTTCACCTCGTATTTAGTTAAGCCTGTAAGGGTCAGTTTAGGGTTTTGGACACAGGACTGAAGACGCTTTGTTTCTTTGCCATCCTGACACAGATGGTCCTTAGTTTTGTTGAGGCTGGGAAACCCTCAGAGAGTTAAGGACAACTAGGATTTCCCCAAACACCTCTTATTATTTTGACAATAAAAGTTTATAACCAAAACTTAAGATGACCCAGTGTCCGAGTCTTACTATTGACCCTTAATGCTAGCACCCCCCGGCATGCAAGGCACTCTTCTATACACAAATGACTCCATGCTCCTGACCCAGAACACCAAAGAATAAGCAAGAATGCAATGTTCAGGGCACTTACGGCCGGCACGCATCAACACAACCGCAGAGATATCTCCCATGTTCCTCTACTCTCTGTAACCTAACCCGACTTCCTCTGTTTCACATCTGCCAGAGTGCCTGGAAACCATGAAAGGGTGGGGCCGCTTGACAGAACTCTCAGTAACGTAACATAACATTATGTCGCAAGGTAAACTGCTGACAGCTAAATTCCATTCCGATAAGAGGCACGTAGGGACTGGGCTTTGGTAAAGGAGTGTGCAGTGGGGGAAAGTGGCAAGCAAGGGCTTCTCCCAAATAAGGAAAACAATAATAAACTATGGAAAATAAGGAACATGTGATATTTGTCACAGGTATCTCAAGGAATACTCCAAGTCCCTCAAATGGTTCAAGGGTTTTTTATTTGTTCTTTCAGGGCCTGAGGGACATCTCTCTCTCTCTCTCTTCTAGAAAGCACCATTGCTCTCTAGCCCAGGCGACTCTATTCCCAAGGTTAGTATATGCAGGATATTGACCCCGACCGTCTATGTTATGACCTATACTAGTGGTGAAGACCTAAGGCCAAAATGCCTCCCTAAGGTACACCCTAGACTGACCCTACACCACCCAGTGATTAGTTATGGTGAATAGTGCCTTTTAGTATTAGAATACACACAACCTAAGCTGTCCCTAAGCCTAAGACCCTCTGCCCTACTCTGAAAAGGAAAAACCTAAAAGGGTGCTGGTCAGGGAGTCTTACATAAATGAAGTCCTCGGTCCAGAATCCTATGCTCACCTGAGTTCTATCCCTACAACTACAAAAAAAAAATACAAATCCAACAACGGTACAATTAGGATCCTTCCTCCAAAAATGAATGGTGGCTAGGTTCTCACCCCACCTTGGTGTGTTTCTATCCAAATCCTCCTTGCCCAGGTGCACATTTCAAGCAAGTACCGTGAATGTCTCATCTATCTATTTCGTTGGGTTGGTCATCAATCTATGGTTTAACCCTTTTCTCGCTGGTCTACCAGGGCCTTATTTTAGTCTTTTGTCTTCTTTCTCACTTGGGGACCCCTGGCTTATACCCCCACTGTGGGTGTTCTCCATGCACTCTCCACCAAGAAGACTCCTGGGGTTATCGGTTCTCCTCACCCCTCCATCCACTGTTCTCTCACCCCATGAGAGCACAGTGAACACTGTGACAAATTGGATTCTGCCTCGCATGAGTACAAGGATGAGGACGGGTGAAATGGCCCACTCACACTTCTATAAACCAAAGCACAACACAATCATAAAGGTAAAACAGGGAAAATCAAGAGATATATATACCTGTGAGGAATTCGACTATCCGCACAGTCGGTGTGCACTCGCCTGGGCTTTATTGAACTTTTTAAATGAAATTGAAAGATGGTAGATCAACCTCTGGAAAATGTGTATGTCTAATCTGAACTCATTTTCCTATGTTCACTGCACGACCTATGCATAGACTGGTGTACGCAGGTTGGACACAGCCTACAGGTGCAGTCCACCCTGACATATTTCATTGGGCTATGGCAGGAGGAGTACACAATGCATCTCCATAAGGGGGTGGGCCAAACCTTCTCCCTGCCATGGCCAGCCCGATTAACTAAGATTCTATGGATCCACCCTGTCATTTTGTTGGGCCCTGCAGCTGGTGGCAGTGATTAAGATACAAATAGAATGTACTTCAAACAGGCCCACATGGGGCTTGGCTGTAGAGGTTAACAAAGGATGGGAACAGCTCAGTTTCAAACACCATTAAATCTGGCTCCAACGAGGCATTTGTTGCCGGCTCGCCGTTGAATTAGAAAATCATTCTGGTACTCTCGCAGCATTATTCAAGCTGTCGAATTTCGTCTACCCACAGGTAACTGAATTTCCTGTTCGCTTTGTTTTCAGACAATTTACCAGTTAGGGCTTTTGATAACCTTTGGCCACTGGTACATGTGCGTTTTCTTCTTCTTCGCACAGAATTCCTCCATCACGCTGGGGTCATATCACGATTGTTCGCCACTTCCAACATATGAATTTATTAACGCTCTGCTGAAGATTTATAAGAGCACCCCTTGCACAGAGCCTGCTTTATGAACTACATCTTCATAATCAGGTAATTTTATTTGAGTTTTTTGCCTTTTGTTCCTAAGGCTCAGCTTTTCAAAAAAAGCGCTAATTTAAACGCCTGGTTTTTAGCTTTGGTTTTTCTTAGCACTAGTATTTTCCATATTTATATGGTTTTATCCTCTTTCTACAATTAGGCATTGCACATGAAGACAATACAAGCCATATTTACACTGGCTACAGAGCCTTTATTCATCTTCATGGTAAAGGAACCTGAATCCTTACCTTCAACTTTGTCCCACGCACGTTAGTTTTTGGTTGGAACACATTTAGGTTTTGGTGGGGCACTGTACTTTCTGCACTCCCGTTTTTTTAATATAATTGTTTTTTAAAAATATACTGTTTTTATGATATACTAAGATCAGTTTTGCTGCACAACACGACATTGATATTTTTTACATATCATTCTTCCCCATAGGGAGACTGGGTCATTACCCTTGAAAAAGGCGCCTGCCGCCGAAACGTCCTGGGACCACTTACCACCTGGATTTCAACAGTCTGTCCCCCCTCATCTTTTGATTAACATCTAGACGTAGGGCCATAGACTTGGTTACCTCCCGCAGAATATTTAGTATACCTTGAAAATAGCAGGTATAATGTATTTGTATCTGTAAAAAAACCCACCCTGGTTCATCACCTACGGTTTTACGTTTTTTCTGTGTTTCTATAACGACAATTTATGAAACAATTGTTCAGTTTTCATGTTATGTTATTGCAAATCGGTATGGCAACTAATTGAATTATGTTTCCAATCTATTTTTGCTTTGTTTTTATTTGATTATGTTTGCAAAATAAGTGGGCATGTGTTGTTCATATAAAACTATTAAATGTTATGGTTGATTGAATTCATTCCATTCTTCGTCTTTGACATTTTAGTTGAATTAAGCAGCCTAAAAGTCAATTTCATCATTCTATGTGTATTTATTTCTCGTCTAATTATGAGTTTACAAACTTGTTGATACTTAGTATGTCAAATGGAGTTTACCTCTGCAGTAAATAAGGAATGCAGGAATTGTTCAATGTAAATTAATGTGGTAGGACGCCCTTTCTCATGTTCCCATACATTACAGCTCTATAAAGTCCTACCACCTTTTTGAGCAGTCCCTTCAGTTACGTGAGGTTAACAAAGGAGACAGGAAACCCCAACGACCTTTCATATGCAACTGTGCCAACCTGAAGCCATCGCTCGCCATCAGTATTAATTGACAGTGAGTTGTCAAGTCTGGGACTGTATGTGTACGGTAGTTCGCCCCTCAGGAGGACCCCATTCATAAGGTATAAGGCTGTGGTTTGCATGAGCAGAGAGCCTGTCTCACTGCAGCTTCAAGTTAGACCTGATACTTTAATCAGGAACCACAGAGAGCTTCATTAACTAGAGAGACCCTTTGATCCACCACAGACTGGAAGATGGGTGGGACTTAGTATCACAAGTTTTCACCCCTTTACCTTTCATGTTGCAAAGCACTTGTTGCTGTGGTGGCCGTCAGGTGAGCACCTTGTGTCCTTTGACCCTGCCCTGCACCACGAGCAGAGTGGGTGCTGTGGTGCAAGCTACTGATGCAGCAGGGAGTTGATGACAAAGGGTGATCTGGTTGGCAGAGTACCCCTTTAGAGAAGGAATCACCCACATCATTTTACGCCCTAATAAAAATCAAAAAAGCCAGGGCTTTGCACCCCTGCCAGATGGCAATTGCTTACAAAATAAAAATGGCCAGAAACCGTACGAGACGTCCGTAGAGGACGTTTTGAATTACTATCCAGTTTAACACCTGCAAAGCCAACAAAGATACTGGGATCTTGAGATAAGGGAGGATAACGTATATCCCTTTAATTAGGGGGGTCACCCCCAGTGGGATTCGGCTTGCCCTGTCCCCTAGGGGGTTGTTAAGCTTGGTGGGCTCACCTCCCTAGTCCTGAGAGGGGACAAATTCCCCGGAATCGCCCCACTCTCATGCTTCACAAATCGTCTGCACACTCCACCGTCCTTCCCTCCTGCTGGTCTCTTGGTCTGCCACCTCCTCCTCCTCCTTTGACCTCTCTCGAACAATCCACTCCTTTCTGCTTGCAGCTGTCTCTTTTACCCCCGTCCCCCTCTCTATCTACTTGCTGTCCCTGCCCAATCCGGCCCTGCCTTCCCCCTTTGGGAGGTGTTCAAAACAACAAAGCCTTCCCTAGGCCCCACGCCCTTTCTGCACGTGGGGTTGCTGCAGAACAGCAATGGCAGCGCAGTGTTCAAGGGACTGGTCAGGTGCTCCTAGTGTAAGTCCTGTCTCGTTTAGGTGGGACTTGGTCTTATGTCCCTAGTGGTTTAGGGGAGCTGCACGGGCCCTATGACCGATCGGACTGATGTTGGCGCGTGCTGCGCCGCACTGGTACCAGCTCCTTGAAGGTCTGGCTTCTTCCTTTTGGTGTTGTCCTTCAGAATCTTAGGAAGGCATTGCATGCCCAGTTGGCCATCATCTGTATTCAGAGGCAATGGGTGATGCAAAGTGGCACTGCCCGTAAAGAAACTGGCACTTGGAGACGGAACAGGAATAGGGATCCACCGAACTGCCACTGACCTTGCCCCCTCTCTGGGGTAGGATTGGCTCAGGGTTCCGCCCTGGTAGGCCTCCCACCGCAGACTAAGGGGGGTTTCCGTCCCCTAGTGACAAGGTCAGGGTGCTGACCTTGTCCCTCATTTCAGGGAAATAATAATTATGAAGGTATATCAAGTATCACGTGGAACCCAATGAGAGTCTTATTCATGAGAGTCTGATTCCTGGGGGGCTGATTTCAAGGGGTGTCCGATGTCTCTGGGTCCGATCACTCTGGGATCAATGGACTGGGCGGCTGTAGCGCCCCCCTCCGCCCGCTTCCTCCTGGGTGTGCCCTGCATGAGGGCTTAAGTTCTCCCGGCATGGATCAGGGGTCCCCCAGCACAGGCTGCTCGCCCCCAGCTGCTGTTAGCGCCGCCTCGCGGCCTCCAGCCTGCGCTGCACTGGCCATGGCACCTCCACACGTCGCAGCTCAATGCACAGCTCAATGCACAGCTCTGCACGGTAGTGCTGCCACAACCATCGATACTGTCCCACTACCTTTCTTATTTCATTAGGCTTTTTTAACATCTTGAGAATAAGATCCTGTTCCGGCATATATGTAATTACAACTTTTCATGATTGCCGGCTATTTAGAAATGCACCAATACTTCCAATGAATATTCTATTAAATGTAGATAATACACAGTGGGCCTCATTACGACCCTGGCGGAAATCGTGGCGCCAAATGCACCATGGAGCACGGCGGAAAGCTGCCGATAGCGCCATGGGGGTTGGCGGACTTACCGCCCCATTCCGACCTTGGCGGGGCGGTAAATCCCCATTCCCCATTTTACCCTTCCCCATTCCCCATTTTACCCTTCCCCATTCCCATTTTTGCCCCATAGGGTATAATGGGAGTGGGGAAGGCGTTAATTACGCCACCGTAAAATACGGTGGCGTAATTAACAACAAGGTCCTGTAGCGCCATGGATTTCTCCGCCCGGAAAAACCAGGTGGAAAACGCTCCATGGCGCTACGGGAACTCGTAGTAGGGCGGACGGGTCCGCCGCGAATACCGCTGGCGTAGACCCACTCCGCCAGGGTCGTAATGAGGCCCAGTATCTATATAAGAACTAATAACATGAACACTATAAATGGTTAAAGAGCAGAATTCTTTCATTTACGGATCTAAAACCATAGAGGATAGCTCAGGGGCAGCACGTTTGTCTTGTTAGCAAGACAATGCAGAGCAGCACAGGTTCGAATCCCAGTCCTGCGCTGGGAAACTGGTCTTCAGCCCGTTACATAAGAACAATTATAAGCTATATACTTTGTGCTATAAACATGTCACATAGCTTTCCACACAAAACACGTAGAAACAACATCCGTTCAGTCCAAGTTTAACATATTGGCTTATGAAGTTGTAAACCAGAAACTTGGGAGTTTTGCAGTAGTTGCAAAAGTTTTTCCATCTGATGTTGGATCTGAAAAGGCAATTACATCTTCTCTGAGGAAAGCACCGTACATGAAGGTGTTCGGAATAGTATCCTGTCCCACTCCAGGCCCATCATTCCTGACGAGTCCCATAACACAACCAGAAATACTGTCCCACTCCAGGCCCATCTTTCCTGCCGAGTCCTGTACCACAACCATCAATACTGTCCCACTCCAGGCCCATCATTCCTGACGAGTCCCATAACACAACCAGAAATACTGTCCCACTCCAGGCCCATCATTGCTGACAAGCCCTGTACCACGACCATCAATACTGTCCCACTCCAGGCCCATCATTCCTGCCGAGTCCCGTACTACAACCATCAATGCTGTCCCACTCCAGGCCCATCATTCCTGCCGAGTCCCGTACTACAACCATCAACGCTGTCCCACTCCATGCCCATCATTCCTGCCGAGTCCCGTACTACAACCATCAATGCTGTCCCACTCCAGGCCCATCATTCCTGAAAACTCCCATACCACAACTAGAAATACTGTCCCACTCAAGGCCCATCATTCCTGAAGAGTCCAGTACCACAACACTGTCCCACTCCAGGCTCATCATTCCTGACGAGTCCCGTACCGCAACCACAAGCACTGTCACACTCCAGGCCCATCATTCCTGATGAGTCCCATACCACAACCAGAAATACTGTCCCACTCCAGGCCCATCTTTTCTGACGAGCCCTGTACCACAACCATGAATACTGTCCCACTCAAGGCCCATCCTTCCTGATGAGTCCCATACCACAACCATGAATACTGTCCCACTCAAGGCCCATCCTTCCTTAGGGGTCCCATACCACAACCACAAATACTGTCCCACTTCAGGCCCATCATTCCTGACAAGTCCCATACCACAACCATGAATACTGTCCCACTCAAGGCCCATAATTCCTGATGAGTCCCGTACCACAACCACAGCACTGTCCCACTCCAGGCCCATCTTTTCTGATGAGTCCCATACCACAACCATCAATACTGTCCCACTCCAGGCCCATCATTCCTGATGAGTGCCATACCACAACCATGAATATTGTCCTACTCCAGGCCCATCTTTCCTGTTGAGTCCCATACCACAACCACAAATACTGTCCCACTTCAGGCCCATCATTCCTGACGAGTCCCATACCACAACCATGAATACTTTCCCACTCAAGGCCCATAATTCCTGATGAGTCCCGTACCACAACCACAGCACTGTCCCACTCCAGGCCCATCATTTCTGATGAGTCCCATACCACAACAATCAATACTGTCCCACTCCAGGCCCATCATTCCTGATGAGTCCCATACCACCACCATCAATACTGTCCCACTCCAGGCCCATCATTCCTGACGAGTCCTGTACCACAACCATCAATATTGTCCCACTCCAGGCCCATCATTCCTGTCGAGGCACATACCACAACCATCAATACTGTCCCACTTCAGGCCCATAATTAATGACACATCCCATACCACAACCATCAATACTGTCCCATTCCAAGCCCAACATTCCTGATGAGTCTCATACCACAACCATGAATACTGTCTTACTCCAGGCCCATCATTCCTGATGAGTCCTGTACCACAACCAACAATACTGTCCCACTCCAGGCCCATCATTCCTGTTGAGTCCCATACCACAACCATCAATGCTGTCCCACTCCAGGCCCATACTTCCTGAGGAGTCCCATAAGACATCCATCAATAGGGTCCCACTCCAGGCACATCATTCCTGCCGAGTACTGTGCGACATCCATCAATACTGTTACACTCCAGGCCCATCATTCCTACCAAGTCCCGTACCACAACCATCAATACTGTCCCATTCTAAGCCCATCATTCCTGATGAATCCCATACCACAACCATCAGGATTGTCCCACTCTAGGCCCATAATTCCTGGGTATTAACAAGGGGGGTCCGGGTTGCTTTTGCTATTCTTGTTAAGAGGAGAATTGAGTAGCATTTCGGTGCTGGGCTGCCGCAGGGTAGGACAAAGACTGATATGTTTGGGATATTTCTTCTCTGTGAAAGATAGTGAGCTAAAGACTCTGATAAATCTCTCGTAACCAGGACTAATGTCTGGCAGAGAGACTCCCAGGACCCCCCTTGTTAATTTGTATCATTCCTGGGTGGCTGCAGTGGTTCCCAAAGAACTGGGGCAAGATATCAACAGATGCCTGGGTCCGCGGGCTGGTCCAGTAGTGATATTGGATCGAGTTCAGATCAATTGTGATACCTTCAGTGATCAACCCACCATGCTGCACGCATTTTGCTGTGTCTTTACAAGTCCAGTGAATACAGACACCATCTCCCAGAATTCACTGGGGCCCTGGGGATCAGAATAATGGTGTCTGCCAGCTTGAGAAGCTTCCACAGTGCTGAGGGGCCCCTGCGTGGAAACCTGGGGCAGAAGACCTCCCTTGCCCCCACGACCCATGTAAGGTTCCCACACATGTACAAGAACTCTAAAGTCACATTCTACCATGTTTTTTTATACACCCGGAGACATCTGAATGATGTGATATGATAGTTTATTTATATGATATGATATGATATGATATGGCATTTGTAACGCGCCTATACACAAGTGTTTCAAGGCGCCACGAGGCGGGGGGGGGAAACAAGGGGAAGACAGACAACGATCCTACTAGGCCAGGTGACATTCAGACCGCGATAGCGCCTATACACAATGTGTTTCAAAGCGCTTCAAGGCAAGGGAGGGAACTAGGGTAAATACAATGACATTCTTACAGGCCATGAACAGCAAGGATGTGAAATTAACTATCGTACTCGGCCTGACGACATTTCAGATAGGGCAAGAGCTAAGACATAGATAAGGAAGGGAGAGGGAGAGTGGGAAGGAAATGGAAACAGACAGGCAACTACCGTACTAGGCCTGACGACATTTCTGGTAGAGCCGGAGAAAACAAAAGGTGAGAGAGAGGGGTGCAAAAAGGGAGGGGAGGAGCAAAACAAGTGACTATCATACTAGGCCTGCTGACATTTCAGATAGTGCTGGGGGTGGGGGAAAGAAAAAAAAACAAGTAAGGGGAGGGGGGAAGAGACAGACGAGGTTGCTTTCATACTAGGTCCAGGGACAATTCTGATAAAGTAAATGCATAGAATAAATTAAGGGGAGGAGATAGGAAAAGGGAGAAAGAGAGAGGAGAGAACAGAGGGTAGGTTAGCAGTCAAAAAGAGTGGAGAAGCAAAAGGGGAGGGCAAATACAATTGCAGAAGTCAGTCGTAACACATAATGTTGCAAGCCAGGATACAAGATGAAGATGGGAACAGCATGATTCAGGGCCACCATTTGTATAAGATGCAAAGGAAGTCCAGCATGAGAGTTGACAAAAGGTGACACACCATGAATGAATGAAGTCCATAAAACTCAAATTCAGCATTGGCCACAAGTCGGTGATGGTGAAACCAGAATGTATCAGGACTGACTCCTGCAGAAGTAGGCTGGATGGATCAAGTAAAACAGGCAACACCTGTGTACGAGAATGGGGGGGCACAAGGGAACATCGCAGGGGACCCGAGGGGGTGGGGATGACCTGTGGGGACAGAGGGAGTAAACACATGTTGGTGCATGCTTACCTGCTGTCTGAGCAGGGGGTCGGGCCCTGGGTCCTCCTGGTCCAAACAGGTCCAAACAGGAATTGCCCTTTTCTTTGTGTGTCCTTCACTTTGGACGCCCTTGATCTAAGAGTTAAGAGCAGGAAGGAAGAGGAAGAGGCAGGGCTAAGAAGGTGGGCGGTGCTTAGGTCAGGTGACCTAGATCCACTTGCACATGCTCCACAACTGCAAAGGAAAAGAGGCTGGAGGGCTCCTTAAGCAGGGAAAAACAACTGCAACCAGGGAGGCACCAGGTGAGCAGGGCTTGCTAAGTGGGGAAAAAGAGCAGAAACCGGACGACATCAGGTGGGCGGGGCTTAGGCTTAGGCCAGGTGACCCAGATCCACTTGCACCTGCTCCCATCTGCAAAGGAAAAGAGGCTGAAGGACTCCTTAAGTAGGGAAAAAGAGGGGCAACCAGGAAGGCACTAGGTGGGCGGGGCTTGGTAAGTGGGGAAAAGAGCGGCAACCATGAAGGCACCAGGTGGGCGGGGCTTAGTCCAGGTGGCCCAGATCCACTTGCACCTACTCCCCATCTGCAAAGGAAAAGAAGCTGGAGGGATCCTTAAGTAGGGAAAAAGAGCGGGAACCAGGAAGGTACCAGGTGGGCAGGGCTTGCTAAGTGGGGAAAAGAGCTGCATCCAGGAAGGAACCAGGCAGGCAGGTCTTGCTAAGTAGGGAAAAAGAGCGGCAACCTGGAAGGCACCAGGTTGGCAGGTCTTAGGCCATGTGACCTAGATCCCCTTGCACCTGCTCCCCATCTGCCTGAATGAGGGGGGGTCAAGATATTGAAACACCAGAAAATATCTCTCACTAATGTTTGGGTAAATACTGTGAATTCTCATATGATGATCATAGCCAGCTTAGCTTAATTGGACACTTTTACGATTAATGACACTAAGGGCCTGCTCTGGCCGGACTCTCTTGGCCCTTTTCCTGCTCCCACCTTTTAGGCTAAGAACCTCTGGGTTATCTTTGACTACTTTCTTTCTTTCTCTCCTCACATCTCTGACGTCTCTAAGAAGTCACACTACCAGCTGCACCACCTCAGCGGTATTCTTCCTTTCCTCTCCTTCGCCCAGAAACTCACTTGTGGAATCAGAAAATACAATATTAAGGCTTTTACACCATGGAAGAGAAATACACCAACACGGGCTTGTAAAGATTCCCAGAATCTTTATTGCAATACTGAACAGTTTACAAAACAAAGTACACAAATAGCTATTTGGCCGTCAGTACTTCACAGAGACCACCAGAAGGTTCAGTGAACAGGAATTGCTAGCTGGACATCAGCATATTTATACAGTTTTCTTCATAACAATGTCGAGCCTCCTACAAGTACTGGGCTAGGGTCGCGCCAGGTTCATTCCTAATTTACATATCGCATGCGGTTTACTTCTTAATACATTTTACTAACAAGCACTATTATTCTCTGGGTTTAACGTTACACTCTTTACACATTTGTTTCAATGCAGGTGAAACAAATGTGTCACATGTCATGTTTAGATAGCATCATTGTTCTTATATACTTGTAGGTTAACATCGCTGATTCAAGTAATCCCCTGATCCCGAGGTCAACAAAGGACAAGGTCTACATGACCCTAACATGTAGCCTGCAGGCCGGTTGGACATTAACTCGCCTACAGAGGTCGAAGAGGTTAAGTAAGAACAAGAGAACACAGGTCGGCCATTTTAGGCCACAGGGTGACTTTGCATGAATAACTAAAATGGAGGCTTTGACCTAAAATGGAGGCTCGATTAACTTAAGGTTACGACCTTGCGATGCGGATTTCCTCACAGAGCGACTGGGCATAGGTCAACATATACAATGAGGATAAAACAATATTATATCAGTTTTAACACACTGTCTCCAGAGCTCTGGTTCTCTCTAGGCTGGACTACTGCAACAGCCTCTTTCTAAATCTGCCTGCTTCTACTCTCCGCCCTCTGCAACTCATCCAAAACAAGACTGTGAGAGTTGTCTTTGGCCTCAAGCCCAGGGATCGTATCTCTCCAGGACTGAAATCTCTCCATTGACTCCCAGTGGCTGCGAGGATTAAGTTCAAAACCCTCTGCATTGTCCACAAGGCCTTCTGGGGCCTCGGACCAAAATATCTCCAGCTTTCTCTTCAGAAGTATCTTCCTACTCGAGCTCTTCGCTCCTCCACCTCCAACTCCCTGAGGGTCAGTCGCTTTTCCAAGCAACGAGCTGGGGGCAGATCTCTCTCGTTGGCAGCTGCCTCCCTCTGGAACAGCCTCCCAGCCACTCTGAAACTTGAGGAGAACCATCTCCCGTTCCAGAAGCAGCTCAAGACTTTCCTCTTTGCTTCTGCCTTCTCTCTTCCCTGCTGACCTCCTGTCTGTCAATGCACTGGTTACCTGGCTACCCTCAGCACCCTGGGCACAGGTCCCTGTCCCCCAGTTGCACACCCGCACTGTCACCTGGCAACATTGCACTTTGGGGCTGTATCTGTACCCAGTAGTCCTGTTTCCTGCACTTTCCAATTACCTGCAGCCTACAGTTATCCCTTGCACTGCCACTTGCTGGCCGCACTTCATTTTTATTTATATTTTCTATTGGTTTGTTGTGTTTTGTATGATATGATTCCCCTGGCACTTCTCTCCTCTTCCCCTCCCCTGCACTTGCGTGATCTCAATGTCACTGGGCCTAGTAAGATCGTTGTATTGTTCCCCCTCCCTTGCCTCGTAGCGCCTTGAAACACTTGTGTATAGGCGAGCTATAAATAAAATATATCATCTCAAGGGCACATTTCTTGTGGCGACTTGGTTCCGGCTGTGTGTTTGAGGAGGACACTGGCAGAGAGGTGTGCAGCTGTGGCAGTCCAGGTGGCCGACGTGGAACGCTTTCATCCGACATCAAGGCTCTGCTGGCCCACTGGGCCTTTGCCCCCGCCCCCTTTGTGGGTTCTGTGTGGGGTGGGTGGGGTTGGGCTGTGAGCACATATAGAGACCCAGGACCAAAACAAGCCATGTCTCCTGCTGGCTCAATCTCACAGTGACCGATCAGTTTCTGCCCTCATCCCCCCCTGAGCCTTTTACCCGTTACCGCAGTTAGTGCCCCTCTCTGCACTGTGTGCTCATGTGTGATAGCTACGCATTTCTCACACTAATACCCAGGAGCATTAGGGCAACGGATGCACGTGCCTGCGCTTACTGTGACTTCACCAAAGCTGTCAGTGCATTCGATCCATCAGAAAACGACCACCGACACCGCCACCCCCCTCCACCCCCACCCACATCACCGGTGAATGCGACTGGTGCAAACGGCATCACACGCTGCAATTTCACGCGTGCCTTACATGCTATTAATGGCCCTGTCCCCCACACTCTACGGTAACGGCAGCACGCATTCTCCGCCTGCAAGGACTGCCAAGGCAGTGCTCCAGTAAACAGGCGTGCGCAGGATTGCAAGGACACAGTCACGTGCATGTGTGCCCAGTAGGCGGACTGCCAGGGAATGCATATAGCTGCCGCTGGGATGCATGTATTTACCATGTTCAGCATGTGATGGACTGTTCACCCATGCCAGGACCGGCGACGGAACCAGCATTAGAAAGAGGCGCCTTGAAGAATGCACACTCTCATTTGTTGAGAAGGTCCGTGCAAGGTGCAGAACACATAACAATGAGGGGTGTGTCATGCCGACGTTCTAGAAGTGACGTTGAGGGGGGGGGTCAGGTTAGAGTAACGGGAAGAGCAAATAAAGATGGACATGTTAACTGCAGCTGCGTGTTGGTGCTTCATTACAGCGCAGCGAGGCGCGCGCATGAAATGGAATGCTTGGCCATCACAGGGTGGGGGGACTGGAGATGGAATAGCAAAGATTTGGGTCCAACTTGACCCGAATTATCCCTTCTCACAGATGTCACAGAAAACACGCGGTCTCAAGCACAGTTGAAGGGTTTTTATCACCTTCTCTGTGGATCCTACAGCCTCCCTTCTGTCTCTCGCTGCCGCGCGTCTCGCTCTCATGGCCGCCCGTCTCTCTAGCGGCAACCCATCTCTCTCTCTCCCTCACTGCCCACGAACTTCCTCTCTAACCCAGGTGTCCATAACTCCAGTTAGTGCAATTAGTTGGCGACCCCAACTGTCTACCTTCTGACTTCTTCTTGCAGTCTCTTCCATAAAAGCCTTCTCACTGATACCCCCAGGGACTTCCTAACTCCTCCCTACTCTCGTCACAGGTTAGTGTTCTAATTGGGAATGGGCAGTGCTGTGCACATGATTTGCAGGATTCACCTGCTACTGCTCACGATCGCTGTCACCTACCTCATCTCCTCTAAACTCCTCCACAGCGATCTGTCCCTCTGATGTCTCACTCCTCCTTTCTCCTGCCTCCACCTGTTGATGATAAGAACTCTGATCGTCCTTCTCACACTCGGCTGACTCCCCTCTTCCACTTACTCCTCCTCCAGCTCTTCAACTACTAATGCTTCTACTCTACTCCTTACACTCACTCTCTACTACTCTTGCACACCACTTCTACTCATATTCCCTCCCTACTCCTACTTGTAACAGCCTTCCCACATTCACTCTGTTCACTATCCTTTCTGCACACTCACACTGCATAACCACCATCACTCCTAAGCCAACACTGCAGAACCACCATCACTCCTAAACCAACACTGCAGAACCACCATCACTCCTAAACCAACACTGCAGAACCACTATCACTCCTAAGCCAAAGTCACACCTGCTCCACCAATCTCCTCCAAACGCTGCCACTCCCTCCTTCCTCCTGCTGGTCTCCTGGTTGTTCTTCACCCTCACTGCTGACCCGACCCAAATAATCAACATTTCCTGTCCGCTGCCTACATATCCCTCTTTTTGTGCTGGTTGGCAAGGTGTCCCAGCCAATTTTCCTTCTCCGCTCGCCGGATGTATATGTGAAAGAACTTCAAAAGCGGGTTTAGCCATGGCCGCACAGGCTTGCCGGTCAGTCGTCTCAGCGGCATTAGAAATGTCGGAGTATAGTGTGTGGTGTCATGACCATTGTCAATTTCCTTCTCAATAATTCCAGGGCGTTTTCCACTATCTAGTCCAGGGTGGGCTAGTGGAATGCCCGTTTCGGTGGCAAGGACCTTGGCGAGCTTTTACCGGTCGAGATCAGTGGGTTCCTACTATTGTGAAAACAAGGAAATAATATGAGGCAGGGTAACCAAAAAGGAAACACACCAAACACAGGTTACAAAGGAACATACAAAGTACTTTATTTTACACTGAATCCAGTTACAAAAGAACAGAACAAAATTCAGATAGCTATCGACCCTCAGTACAACACAGCGAACTCCGGCGTGGTTCGGTGTGCTCAGTGAGTGCAAATATTCATTGAAACAGTCAGGCTTTTATACATTTCAAGCCTGCTGTTCAGCCCTCCTTTGGGTTAACCATTCCATAAATAAGTTACTGCTCTAGGGTCCCTTGCCAGGTCAAATCTAGTTCATCTTAGGTTTATACATTAACAAGAAGAAATGGTAATAATGTATGCTCTAGGCCTAACATTACAATGCAGGACTTAATTTATACAATATAGTTAAGCAGGTGTTCTCATTCAATTATAGATCAGTTTCAGTGATACAGGTAATCCATTGCACACAGGTCAGCAGAAGGACAAGGTCTCAGCTCATGACCCTAACAAGTGGCCTGCAGGCAAGTTATACATTAGCTGTACAGAGGTCATGACAATCGAGTTCTGTTCTGAATAACATAGGCTGCCATTTTAGCTCACAATGTGACTTTATAGAGCAAGAAAACCTAAAATGGCGGCTTGACCCAAAATGACAGTTTACATGGTTTCTAAGGTCAGGACCTTGCAATGCGTGTTTATTCACATGTAGTTTATAAGCAGCTTGTTAGCAGCTTGGCGTAGGCCAATATACATATATTCATAGCAATAGGAGGCACGATATAATTTCTAGTTTGACAAACCCTCCTTTTGGCCTATGCCAAGTGCTAAACTACTTCTGATCTCCCTGCAAGTAACTCCATGTGTCATCGTCCATACACCCTGAATAGCTGTCAGAAATATCTATCGCCATTAGATCTTTTACTAAGATCTCTTTCAGTACATACTCCTTAGAGGTTTTATCCGGGGCATACACTTTATGTCCTATTGTACCTATCGCCTGAGCGCAACATCCCCCTAGCATTGAACATATACTTGGTAGACATTGGATACAACAACAAAGAAATAGCAGAATTCCCAAAATAATCAGCAAGACTGAAAGCACTTTCCAACCCCAAGACCGCAAGAAGTCCCAGAACCAAGCGCTAAAATCCCAATTTCCCTCGGGAACATGCACTTCTGAACTAAGAATGTGCAAATTCTGCATTGCCTTAAAAATAGTTGGGGAGGAATCCGGTACAAAAACACAGCAAGCGGACCCCACTAGTTTACATACTCCACCACGTTCAGCCAGAATGACATCTAATGCCATCCGGTTCTGAAGCGCTACCAATCTGATCGCTTTCTGCTCTAAAGTCTTATTATAGAATATATCTGTGGTCCGGTTGATGGTTCTCTCCAGTACTCTCACTAGTTTCCTGATATCCTCGGAATTCGCTATCTGCCCAAAGAATGGAAGGAATGATTTCGCTACATCTCCTAAAACCTGTGCTGGAGTGTCGCCATTCTCGTCCCGCCGTGGACGAGCCTTCAAAACCTCTACAGTACTTGCTATAAACACCCCAGGTAACAGGATTCCTAGATAACAAGTTCCCTGCCAATCCCTGGGCAACCATGGAAATGCTACATTACCGCAAACAAAATAGATAGATTCGCCCACATACAAAGGTCTGTCTTCCCCAGTCAAATTTGCAACGTTGGCACAACCTTTAAAATCTCCCATTGAACGGGTGCCATTCCTCTGTATGCAGAAAGAAACTGAATCGGGACTATGGTTAACAGTATAAGAAGGAGGCACGGCATCCTTATTGCCTATCGGAGCCATTTTAAAGGAAATCAAAGATTAGAAAGGACGAGACAGTCTATCAGAAGGCCTAATAGAAGCAATATTGAGCTTACTCCTATTTGCGAAAAGCGAGCATCCCAGGGGAGTCAGAACACGTTTCTCAAAACTATTCAAATTAGTGCCATCAAAGTTCCCCGAGATGCTATCGTTCCATCGGCCAAAGAACAGTGCTCTAAGTGAAGCATAACATGCAGTTGTCAAAGGTAAAGGGTGAATATACCAACCTAGCCCCTTATCCCCATGTTGTGGTAAATGCCAGCAGATCCAACAATGGGTTCTGTTAAAGATTGCATGGGTAGCATTCATAATTAGAATAGAGTGTTATTTTGATAATTCCATCTATGTAAAAGATCTCTAGGTGACAAGGTATGTAGTTTCACAGAAGGAGTGGGAACAACAGTTATATTTTCAACAGGTAGGAAATCATTCAAAGGGTACATTCTCTCCAAATACCAAAACCCACAACCAACAGTTACTAAAAGGCCCGTGATTATCACCAGTAGACAACAAAATGTTTTCGGGGCCCCCATACATATCTGCTCATTGTCTCTCCTAGTCACATTTTTGTTCAAAAGTTCAGTACGAACGGTAGCGGATGCGGGCATTGTCGTCTTCAATCGAGAAACACCAATTGTTCGTTTGGTGGCGACTCCGGTCGCGCGTCTTCTTAATGTCTTTTCCCACAACCCTTAGCCAGCAGAACCCTTTATGCAATTGGGCCAAAAAAAGGCAAGCCCTCAAATTCTTTCAATTGTACAGCAAGAGCCGTATTGCAAACCTATCTCCTTGGGCAGAGATTATACTTCACAGTTTCCGGTGCAAAAGAATCAGCAGACAGGATGTCGTCACTTCCCACAGGAGGTGGCGAGTGAACGGAAGTTGAATCAGAAGATGGATGATCCACAAACGATGCAGTGGGAGAGCAAGGAGGCAAGATGGCCGTTTTGTCGGGCCTTACAACTTCCGGAACGGCCTCCGATATTCTCTCTCCACCGTCTGCCATTTCTGGTACGTTGGTTTCAATGTCGGAAAGGGGTTTTGCGTCTTCTGTATCGTATGGCACTGGGTGTGGGATCCGTTTGGTGTGGCTGCCGTGGATCCAGTGGCGACGTCCTCCTACCCGCACCGCAGTCTGAGTGACCAGGAGCACCTGGTAGGGGCCCCTCCAACGTGGTGCGAGGCAAGACGCTCTATCGAAGGATTTAACGAGGATCCAATCCCCTGGTCGTAGACTGTGACCGGGCCCTCGTACCTCACCGGCAATGCCTCTCGCACCTGGTGATAAATTGAAAACAGGTTTTTAGTCAATTGGTTACAATAGTCGGAGAGAAGTACATTTTCTACATCGCGCAATGCGCAGCTTTTAGGCAAACCCCAAATATTCGCAGGTCTCCCCATTACCACCTCAAAGGGAGAGAGCCCAGTATTAGTTTGAGGGGTTGTCCGCATTGAAAGTAACACAATCGGTAAGGCGTCCGGCCATTTTAGTTTGGTGCCGGCACACGTCTTAGCGAGCTTGTTTTTTATGATACCATTGTGTCTTTCCACTAATCCGGCGCTCTGAGAATGTCTGGCCGAATGGAATCATTTGTCAATTTGCAATGCCGTACATATCTGTAGAATTACAGCAGCGATAAAATGCGGACCATTATCCGACCAGATAACTCTCGGCAAACCGAACCGTGGGAAGAATTCCTTTAACATGGTCTTTGCAGTGGTCATGTCTGTAGCGTCTTTAACAGGTAAAGCCTCGACCCACTTACTAAAGGCGCAAATGACCACAAGGACATATTTTAGATTGTTACATCGCTCCGCACACATGTGTGGGACCGTGTGCCATGGTAACCATCATTACTATATTGGCATTAGGAAGCAACCATTTCCCTTCAACCATGTCCACCCAACACCCATCATCATCGAGTTTCCCCAAGCCCTCAGCCCACCGCTTGGATTCTTCTAATGTGGCATCGGCTGGGATATCCCGTACAGACCCAACACCCTCATCCATTGCATAGGCATCTACAGTCTCCCTTGAAACATACATCTGCGTGAAGAGATCAGAGGCAGTTTGTCTAGCTATTTGATCAGCGAAAGCATTCCCTTTCCATACATCATCTATAATCTTGCGATGTGCTGCGCACTTAATGATTGCTAACTGACTAGGGAGCGCAAGCGCTGAAAGCAATTGTACTATCAGGGAGCTATGTTGGATCTTGGTGCCATGCGAAGTTAAAAACCCTCTCTCTGACCAAAGTCTCCCAAAGTTGTGAGCCACCCCAAAGGCATACTGGCTATCAGTATATATGTTTACTGTTAGCCCTTCGGAAAGCTCACAAGCTCGAGTCAATGCGATAATCTCTGCGGCCTGCGCAGAGTTATGCGTAATTCTCTTGGTCTCCACAACCGTACTCAATGTAGTGACTGCATAAGCAGCTGTGGATGTACCATCCAGTAGTTTGAAGCAGGAGCCATCACAAAACAGCTCCCGTTGTGGGTTATCCAAAGGAGTGTCCCTCAAATCAACTCTGCCTTTTGTATCTTTTTCAGTAGTATACAGTCAGTCATGTGACTCTTCGTCACCGCAAACAGTATTTTGCGGGAAAGGTAGGAGTTCAGCCGGATTAAGAATGCAGCACCTCCTAATTTGAATGTGGGGAGCAAACAAGATTAATTCATATCTTGTCAGTCGTGCGGAAGTGAGGTGTTGCGTTTGGGTTTTGTTCAATAGAATATCTACAGAGTGAGGCACCATCAGGGTTAAATCATGGCCTAGGACCATTCCCTCACTTTGTTTTACAGACGCAGCAGCAGCAGCGACAGCACGCAAACATCTTGGCAAAGCGCATGCAACAGGATCAAGGGCGGAAGAGTAGTAACCGCATGGCCTATTCTTCCCTCCATGTTCCTGCGTTAATACAGCCAAAGCACATCCATCACATTCATGCACAAACAACACAAAGGCCTTCTCATAGTTCGGTGTGCCCAAAACTGGTGCCGAACATAATGCAGTCTTGAGCAACTCTAATGAATGTTGATGCTCCGTATTCCATGGCAATGGCGAGGAAATACCCTTCTTCGTCAAGGCCAACATCGGTTTTATCTCTAGTGAGAAGTTTGGGATCCATAACCTACAGTAAGAAGTCATACCTATCAAGGCTCTAACTTCCTTTAGTGTGGCCTAGGACCATTCCCTCACTCTGTTTTACAGACGCAGCAGCAGCAGCGACAGCGCGCAAACATCTTGGCAAAGCGCATGCAACAGGATCAAGGGCGGAAGAGTAGTAACCGCATGGCCTATTCTTCCCTCCATGTTCCTGCGTTAATACAGCCAAAGCACATCCATCACATTCATGCACAAACAACACAAAGGCCTTCTCATAGTTCGGTGTGCCCAAAACTGGCACCGAACATAATGCAGTCTTGAGCAACTCGAATGAATGTTGATGCTCCGTATTCCATGGCAATGGCGAAGAAATACCCTTCTTCGTCAAGGCCAACATCGGTTTTATCACTAGTGAGAAGTTTGGGATCCATAACCTACAGTAAGAAGCCATACCTATCAAGGCTCTAACTTCCTTTTGTGTATTTGGGACAGACATGCCAGAAATGTGTTTTATTCTTTCAGGTGTCAATCTTCTTCCCTCCTTTGACAGGAGATAGCCTAAATAGGCGACCTCCTGGCAACAATATTGAAACTTTTTAAGCGAAGCTTTGTGACCATGCTTAGCTAGATGGATGAGCAACAACACAGTGTCCTCTTTACAAGAGCTCTCAGAGTCAGTGGCTAAAAGCAAATCATCAACATATTGAAGCAACGTACAAGTAGGGGGCAATCCAAGGGTATCAAATTGCTCTTTCAAAGCCCTACTATAAATACTAGGACTCTCAGTATAACCTTGAGGTGCACAAGTAAATATGAATGAGCGTCCCCCTAAGGTGAACGCGAACAAGTATCTACTATCCTCATGTATAGGAATACTGAAGAAAGCATTCTTTAGGTCCACAACACTGAAGTGAGTAGCCGTAGCTGGAATCATGGTTAATATTGTCGTGACATCAGGCACAATTGGAAATTGCGGAGCGACGACTTTATTAATGGCACGTAAATCAATTATAAAACAAAATGGAATTGCATTATCACCTTTTTTGTACACGGGTAAAATCGGACTATTGCACAAACTTCCTGCAATCTCCTCAATCACCCCACGATGCACAAAATCGGAAACAATGCTCTTCAAAGCTCGCTCGCCATCAACTGAGATATTATACTGTGGAATAAGGGGAAGCTTAATTCCATGTTTCAAAACTAATTTAACATGCTAAATTGCAAAACACCGACATCATTGTCATCAACTGCCCACAAACACTCTGGTACATTACTGAATTCTGGCGGCAAAGGTCTAGTCAAGAATTGCGAAACAGAACATTGCTGTGGTGAAATCGTCAAACGCACTCCATCAGAAGAACAATGAATTACCGCATTTAAATCCTTCAACAGATTCAACCCCAGTAAATTCTCTCCACAATTCGAAGTCAAGAGAAATGGACAGTGGTCTGTAAAGGGACCCAAAGAAATAGGTACCGGTGAAGAAACCGGACAAACAACTGGTGTGCCATAAAACCCTACAGAAACATTGGTTTGCCCTGACAGTGGAATGTTTGGAACCCGAGAATGATCAATGGAGAACTTCTGTGCTCCAGTGTCTATCAAAAATTGATGTTTCCTATTTCCCACTGCCATTTCAACGTAGGGACCTTTCTGATTAACGGGAATAGGTGTAGGTTCCAAACCCTGCTTCGGGCAATCCTAACGAAACAAAATATCATCAAAAGGAAGCTTTTCAGATAGATATGCAGCAGAAGGATGATCAAATATGTTTCTAGTATCCACACTCGAAGTCTGATTATCCTGTGAAAAAGGTTGTTGGGGATCCTGCGAAAACTGGCCTCTACCAGGGCCCCCTACACCCGGGCGACCTCTGGATCGTCTACCCATATTTCCAAATGTGTTATTCGACCTCTGTCGAAGGACGGGGCATTGTGCATGCCAATGACCTTCCTGGCGACAATAGGCACACTGGTTAATATTCACAGGACCCAAGGGCACATTCCCTTGTGGAACATACTGACCTCTAATCTGCGAACTACCCCCTCTGGGGCCTCTAACAATTTGCTGTAACAATACTTTAGTCTTCAAATCACCTTTTCTCTTCTCAACTCTATCTTTTTCATTATTGACACGGTTCTCGTAGTACTGAGCCATGTGCAGTACTTCTGATTGGGATTTCGCCTGCCAAGCGCTCTCAGAAGACATAATTTGTGACTGGATGTCAGGCAGCAATCCACGTACAAATGTGTCCACAAATAATCTTTTCCCAGACTCTGTGCCTAAGTCTTGTCCGCTGAAATCCGAGAATACCTGTTCAAACCGATTAAAGAACTCGGTAGCACCCTCAGATTTTCCTTGACAGGCCGTAAGCTTGTCCCAAATCATTCTCTTTTCAGGGATTATAGTTTTCAGTTTTGCAATGATTCTGTCAGGCAAAGTTAGTATCACCTGAGGTGGTCTATCACCAGCTGGCCTTTCCCCATCAAGCCTAACTATGTTAGCCCATGTATCTCCCAACCCTGGTACATCGTCTATAGTTCTAACTTGTTTCCACAAATCTACAGGCAGGAGTACAGGGAATAGCAAATCAATGTCGCCTAGGGTAAACACTGAGGACTGCAAAACTGACTCTATCTCTTTATAGAACCCTGTCGGATTTTTCCTAATGTCAGGAATAGTTTGTCTAATAGTATTCACTTCCTGTCGTGAAAACGGGACGTGAACAAACTGTGATACATAATGTGCAGGAATGTCCACAGCAGGTGTACCTGCTGCAGCATTAGCATAAATCTCAACCTTTGGGACAAATGTCGGAGGAACCTCTCTCATAGGCAACTGAGATGTAGGCAACTCCGAACGCTTACTAAGCAACAGAGCTAAGTCGAGCGCTAAAGCAGTTGAAGAAGTGTCAAGTGAAAAAGCTCTCTTATAAATGCTCAATAAATCTGTGGGACAACTAACCTTTCTCTTTAAACATTCATCCTGCAGGTACTCTACCATTACCTGTATCACTTTCCTCTGCATTTCTAGCGTATATTGACTGTATGTGTCATATACCTCAACTGGAGTTATCGATATGTCTGAAATCCATCTAATCGCATCTTTTGTACAAATTCGCGCCTCCTCAGATGTCGATTTACGACACGAAAGAAATCATTTCTGTACATACATACTTTCTTCTTCGTCATCCTCATTCCGTAACCTTTCCAACTCCTTTCTATACTCAAATATCCTCTCAACATGCTCATGTACCTTCTCCACAGTGTCTCTTGAAAACGCTAAAGTATTCAGGTCCCTCAACCCTTGTGGGAGGTCTGCATTATTTAATTTGCCCCACATTACACATAAATGAATCCCTAAACCTTCAATGAAAGCATTTTTCTCAGGAAAATTATCCATATTAGAAAGTGTGGCAAGAACATTAGCTCGATCATCTCTGTCCATACAATGCTTAACCCATGCAAACAAATCCTGTTTCTTTTCTGTAGGAACAGTATTACGAGTAAAAATCCTCGACCCCGCACCCTGATCAACTACAAGCGGTACAGAACTACTTGGGAGTGAGGGTGCAGGCAAATTCAATGGAGGTACTATTACTGGTGCAATGGGAAGAGTCAGAGGAGCAGGTGGAGGAACAACAACCGGAGGAATAGGAACAACAGGTTGAGCAGGAAGAACAGGAATAACAGCAGGAAGAGGTACAGCAGGAGGAAGAGGAACATACGGAGGTGGTGCAGAGGCACCAGGCCTTCGTTCATTTAACAATTTGTCGATAAACTCATCAGAAACATGAAGATCTTTAGAAGGATAGATTTTCTGACTACCGAGTGAGAAAGCCCTGTCCATATTCCTAACCGACTCAGACTGTTTGTCCTGATCATATAACAACGCCTTTTCAGCATTTGTTTTATGACGGCGCAAATGTTTTTCCCTACTTTTAAGCTGCTGCAACGCTTCTCTTTTCCAATTTTGCAAAACATCAAATGCTGCAGGTCTGGCCTTCTTTTTTTAACAAGACTGACTCTAAATATTCAATACGAGGGATCTCAAAACTACCATTGACTGGCCACTGAAGTTCGGAGGCTTGTCTGGTTTGTCTGTGCCAAATTTTATTAAATACTACACTTCCAATGCCATGCTTACAGTACATAGTACATGCCGGGTACCCCTCCTGTGGTGCCGGGCGGCTAAATTCCAAAGATTGTCTATCGCTGCAGAATAATGCTCTAAAGCAGCTAGACAATTTCCCAGGCATTTCTCAAATACTCGGTGTTACCTGGTCAATAATTGTGTCTGCAGATACAATGCGCCAAATTCAAATTGTCAGGGTTGAATTAAGAGTCGGGTAATGACTCACCTGACCAAACCTAAGGAGGACCGATCGGTTTACAAAGGACTTACCTAACGAATTTTACCTTGTGTATGGTGATTTTGGCAAATCTGCCCGCCTCAAAAAATTGACCCTCGTCAAGATGCCGTCTCAGACCACACGGCTATCGTCCAGGGAACGGATCGTGCAGCGCTGTTGAGGTGTCGCGTCTCGTTCAGTCGTGCCCGTTATGTCACACCGTCCGATCCCGGTCCGATAGCGTGCGTCAACCTTCAATAATCCGGCATCAATCTTGAGGGTCCCTATTCCGGGTGCCAACTGTGAAAACAAGGAAATAATATGAGGCAGGGTAACCAAAAAGAAAACACACCAAACACAGGTTACAAAGGAACATACAAAGTACTTTATTTTATACTGAATCCAGTTACAAAAGAACAGAACAAAATTCAGATAGCTATCGACCCTCAGTACAACACAGCAAACTCCGGCGTAGTTCGGTGTGCTCAGTGAGTGCAAATATTCATTGAAACAGTCAGGCTTTTATACATTTCTCCAGCCTGTTGTCCAGCCTTTCTGCAGGTTAACCATTCCATAAATAAGTTACTGCTCTAGGGTCCCTTGCCAGGTCAAATCTAGTTCATCTTAGGTTTATACATTAACAAGAAGAAATGGTAATAATGTATGCTCTAGGCCTAACATTACAATGCAGGACTTAATTTATACAATATAGTTAAGCAGGTGTTCTCATTCAATTATAGATCAGTTTCGGTGATACAGGTAATGCATTGCACACAGGTCAGCAGAAGGACAAGGTCTCAGCTCATGACCCTAACAAGTGGCCGGCAGGAAAGTTATACATTAGCTGTACAGAGGTCATGACAATCAAGTTCTGTTCTGAATAACATAGGCTACCATTTTAGCTCACATGGTGACTTTATAGAGCAAGAAAACCTAAAATGGCGGCTTGACCCAAAATGACAGTTTACATGGTTTCTAAGGTCAGGACCTTGCAATGCGAGTTTATTCACATGTAGTTTAGAAGCAGCTTGTTAGCAGCTTGGTGTAGGCCAATATACATATATTCATAGCAATAGGAGGCACGATATAATTTCTAGTTTGACACTATGCGCTGCCGCCTGCTCGCTGCCGGCGTATGTCTGTTGTATGCTGGTCTGCATTTGTGATTGGGTCTTTGCAGCACCAAAGCTATATTCATGCAGGGAACCATTTTTTTCAGTTTTTCTTTTCCTCACTGGATGGTCACTGTGTCTGCAACTACAAAAGAAGGCTGCTGAGCACACTCACACTCACACTCACACACACACACACACTGAGGCAAGGCTGCAGACATGTCTCTGCACTGATACATCTGGGCACAGGGGGGGCATGGGTACTGATGCTTGCGTTACTCAAATTGGTATCAGGTCTAAGGTTGGCTCTAAATCTTCCCCTTCACCTCCTTCCTCTCCAGAAAGGGGTTTATCCCCCTTCCTGACATGGGCAGAAGCTAGATTAATTGGTAAATATCGCACTGTATTCTCTGGATTAAATTCAGACCATGAATTCTCCACTTTCCTGCAAACCATGTTTTCTCTATTTCTTATGCTTATGCTGTCAGTGTAATCACTGTATTTTGGGGTTTTATACACATAATCTGTTTGGATTCCAGCAGCGCACTCATTAACAGTACCTTAGTCTTAAGTGGGGGCTTATTTATACCCCCCTCACTTTGTTCCCCTTATTTTTTCCTCCTTAATTGGGCTTTCCTTCACAAAATTGTCTTCTGATGCCGACTCAGTCTATACCTACTAAATTGACATTTTCATAACATTTTCTTCAGATTTAATTAGTAATTTCTTTGATAATGTCATGCACACGAAATTATATTTGCAATTGTTTTTGCTTAGCAATTGAAGTTTCCCTAACTTCATCTCGTTTTTGAAAGTTTCATTAGAATTGCATTTTCAATTGATTTCCAAGTTCTTTTCGACTTCATTTTCTTGGCACCGGTCTTTTCCTTGATGGAAATCCTGCTGGCATTTAGCCTTGTTACACTCAACATGGCGGCCATATCCAGCTTCATGCGGCAACGGACTGCCCATTCCTCCCTGCCTCCCTACCAGAGCCTTACTCTTTTTAAGTCTTTTTTCAATGTTGGCGGTCGCGTGGTTACTTTTTGCCATTAATTCCTTACGGCCGTCCAGGTAAGATGTTTTTTTACACTCCCTGTATGTTTCACATACCTAATTTAGTCCAATTGATATGTTGGTCACTCAATCAAGCAATTGATGCTTGTTAAATCGCACGCACTGAATTAACATGCAATTTAGTTACGTGCCTTAACTCAGTCTATTACTGATATTCCTATTTAGTTTCTCAGGTTACGGTGACATTTATTTCTTACCTAATTATATATCATTTAGAAACAGGCTTTTTTCAGCATATTGACATAGCTTCCGTGTTCTTTCTATTCTTTTTTTCCCCAATTAGAAATACCGCACTTGCAAAGTATTGAGGTATGTATTTGCTTTTATTTTTCGGTTCACTTTTTATACTTTAATCCAATTCAATTCGTTGATTTACTTTTGGTAATCTTACTTCTGCAGAGGTTTCTTGGCATTGTCCGTACATTTCAATTACCAAGTCCTTATTCAAGTCAAGGTAACATCCTGAGGCTTATGTTATTTCCAATGTAAATTGTTATGTTCAAGACTTAACAGGTTTCCTGTTTTTGGATTGCGCTGCTGCAGTCACCTTCATTGCAATTTTGTAATTTAGCAATTTTTGTTCCTCTTTTCTTGTTCTTTTTGGCTATTGACCACCAACCGACCATTGAACTCCATCTAAATGTGGTATTGAAAATGTTCTTGTTTTATACTGGTTTTGTTTGTTGTTCTTGCACTATTTGATCTGGAAAATGTACTCATGCAATTTGGCAAACTTATCCCTTCTTTCTGTCCTTGTATGTTATGCCACTTTTTGTTTTTTGAAATATGCATGTTACAAAATATCTATTCTTTGTTATGTAAAATACCAACGCCTTTTGATTGTAGTCTCAGCCTCAGATGAAGAGCTGGTTCAGGCTCGAAACACGTGTCAGGCTGTTCCTGTGTTGAATAAATCCTTTGGACTACAAGCCCTCACTAGCTTTTGTTCTTGGCGCAGTGTGACTGGTACCCACTCGTGTTTAATTTGAACTTTCTTCAGTGGAATTATACTGGCAGTATATCCACACTTCCCAGATACCTGCAGCCTTGTTGCACACTTTTTCTGATTGTATTGGATACAAGCGCTGTGAATTTGTGACATTTTCTGCTAAATTGTTTCCCTCTGAGTTGTGATGCAGTTCACCCGTCACTGCTGAGTTGTGATACAGTTCAGCCCTCAGCGCTGATTTGTGATGCAGTTTACACCTTAGCGCAGAGTTGTGATGCAGTTCACCCCTCAGTTCTGAGTTGTGATGCAGTTCACCCTTCAGCGTTGAGTTGCGATGCAGTTCACCCCTCAGTGCTAAGTGGTGATGCAGTTCACCCCTCAGTGCTGAGTTGTGATGCAGTTCACCCTTCAGTGCTGAGTTGTGATGCAGTTCACCCCTCAGTGCTGAGTTGTGATGAAGTTCACCCTTCAGCAGGAAGTTGTGATGCAGTTCACCCTTCAGTGCTGAGTTGTGATGAAGTTCACCCCTCAGTGCTGGGTTGTGATGCAGTTCAACCCTCAGTGCTGAGTTGTGATGCAGTTCACCCCTCAGTGCGGAGTTGTGATGCACTTTCCCACTGTGTGCTGAGTTGTGATGCAGTTCACCCTTCAGTGCTGAGTTGTGATGCAGTTCACCCCTCAGTGCTGAGTTGTGATGATGTTCACCCTTCAGTGCTGAGGTGTGATGCAGTTAACCCTTCAGTGCTGAGTTGTGATGCTGTTCACGCTTCAGAGCAGAGTTGTGATGCAGTTCACCCCTGAGTGCTGAGTTGTGATGCAGTTCACCCTTCAGTGCTGCATTGTGATGCAGTTCAGCCCTCAGTGCTGTGTTGTGATGCAGTTCACCCCTCAGTGATGAGTTGTGATGCAGTTCACCCCTCAGTGCTGAGTTGTGATGCACTTTCCCACTTTGTGCTGAGTTGTGATGCAGTTCACCGCCTCAGTGCTGAGTTGTGATGATGTTCACCCTTCAGTGCTGAGTTGTGATGCAGTTCACCCCTCAGTGATGAGTTGCGATGCAGTTCACCCTTCAGCACAGAGTTGTGATGCAGTTCACCCTTCGGTGCAGAGATTTGATTCAATTCACCCCTCAGTGCTGAGTTGTGATGCAGTTCACCCTTCAGCAGGAAGTTGTAATGCAATTCACCCTTCAGTGCTGTGTTGTGATGCAGTTCACCCTTCAGTGCTGAGTTGTGATGCAGTTCACCCTTCAGCGCAGAGATGTAATTCTGTTCACCCCTCAGTGCTGAGTTGTGATGCAGTTCAGCCCTCAGTGCTGAGTTGTGATGCAGTTCACCCATCAGTGCCCCTCAGTGCTGAGTTGTGATGCAGTTCACCCCTCAGTGCTGAGTTGTGATGCAGTTTCCCCTCAGTGATGAGTTGTGATGCAGTTCAGCCCTCAGTGCTGAGTTGTAATGCAGTGCACCCCTCAGTGCTGAGTTGTGATGCAGTTCAGCCCTCAGTGCTGAGTTGTGATGCAGTTCAGCCCTCAGTGCTGAGTTGTGATGCAGTTCACCCCTCAGTGATGAGTTGTAATTCAGTTTACCCCTCAGTGCTGAGTTGTGATGCAGTTCACCCCTCAGTTATGAGTTGTGATGCAGTTCAGCCCTCAGTGCTGAGTTGTGATGCAGTTCACCCCTCAGTGATGAGTTGTGATGCAGTTCACCCTTCAGTGCAGAGTTGTGATGCAGTTCACCCTTCAGTGCTGAGTTGTGATGCAGTTCACCCCTCAGTGCTGAGTTGCGATGCAGTTCACCCCTCAGTGCTGAGTTGTGATGCAGTCCACCCCTCAGTGCTGAGCTGTGATGCAGTTCACTCTTCAGTGCTGAGTTGTGATGCAGTTCACCCCTCAGTGCTGAGTTGTGAGGCAGTTCACCCCTCAATGATGAGTTGTGATGCAGTTCACGCTTCAGCGCAGAGATGTAATTCTGTTCACCCCTCAGTGCTGAGTTGTGATGCTCTTCACCCCTCAGTGCTAAGTTCTGATGCACTTTACCCCTCAGTGCTGAGTTGTGATGCACTTTACCCCTCAGTGCTGAGTTGTGATGCAGTTCACCCCTCAGTGATGAGTTGTGATGCAGTTCACCCCTCAGTGCCCCTCAGTGCTGAGTTGTGATGCAGTTCACCCCTCACTCCTGAGTTGTGTTGCAGTTCACCCCTCACTGATGAGTTGTGATGCAGTTCAGCCCTCAGTGCTGAGTTGTGATGCACTTTCCCACTGTGTGCTCAGTTGTGATGCACTTTCCCACTCTGTGCTGCGTCTATGCTCGATTTCTCTCCGGTGTCAAAATCTGGCACAATGTATCTCTAAGGTCTTCCATAATGTTCGTCTCAGTGGCATGTGCTGTCCCAGTGTCTTCACTTCCCTAACATTGGCCCTATGCTGTCACCCCATGGAAGGCACCCTCCATGCACACTTAAATATCACACAAGCACACACAAGCACGCACATAAACACGTTTTAATAGGACGTTATGCTAAAGTTGCACTAATAAAAACCTCTAAATTTCAATGAAAAAACATTGTTAAAAGGACGTTATGGTTACGAGTAAAACGAAAACCCCCAGAAATTTGCCAGTTATGGTAAGCTAAGCAACCATAACTCGCGCCACCCGCGTGCACTGCTAAGACTAACACCCAGGACATCAAAGTTGATATCACAAAGGTCATTGATAACATCACATATTTGGGCAACTTGTTTTTGTTCACTGACATGTGTAGGCCAGGCAGTTTTGTTTACTGACAGTGAAAATTGAAAAGGTGGTATATTTGTAGACATTAATCTATTTGTATGTTTTTAAACTAGTTTTGTTAGGGTTTGGTTTCAGTTCATGGTGCACGTATATTCAGCAATAAGCAGGCTTGAAACACACGATTCACCTCTATATATGATGATGGATTTTAATTTTATTGACTATTTATGTTGACGTTTCTTGTTTTCTTTCTTTACTTCTTCTGTATCTGCCACTCATTTGTATATGTTGTGCATTTTTATATGTATTGTTTGTACTAACCCAGTTATGTAGTAAATCTTGAATTATTACTATTTATTCCATGTTTAACATTACTAAAAACTCTGCTAAAGTAGCATTCATTATTTTAGTAGCCAAAATTGGAAATTAACCATACTGCACTTCTATAGTGCATGCTGCAGCCATTCCCTATGTGTATGTATGATAAGGTTCATGTATTAACAACACCGCTGCTTGCTCAGATACTGCCTGTAATCTGGAATAGGTCTGGTCTCAAACTGCCCGACACTCACTGATCTGCCTGCTCTGATACTGCCTGTAATCTGTAATATGTCTGTGCTCATCCTGCCTGCAAGTCACTGATCTGCCTGCTCTGGTAATGCCTGTAATCTGGAATGTGTCTGGTCTCATCCTGCTCAGCACTTGCTGATCTGCTTGTTCCACTACTGCCTGTAATCTGGTATACGTCTGGTCTGATACTGCTTGGCAGTCACTGGTATGCTTACCCTGTTACTGCCTGTAATATGGAATGTGTCTGGTCTCATACTGCCCGGCACTTGCTGATCTGCTTGCTCTGCTATTCCCTGAAATCAGGAATATGTCTGGGCTCATCCTGCCTGGGAGTCACTGATCTGCTTGCTCTGGTCCTGCCTGTTATCTGGAATATGTCTGGGCTCATCCTGCCTGGGAGTCACTGATCTGCCTGCTCTGGTACTGCCTGTTATCTGGAATATGTCTGGGCTCATCCTGCCTGGGAGTCACTGATCTGCTTGCTCTGGTCCTGCATGTAATATGGAATATGTCTGGTCTGATACTGCCTGGCAGTCACTGATCTGCTTGATCTGCTATTCCCTGTAATCTGGAATGTGTCTGGTCTGATACTGCCTGGCAGTCACTGATCTGCCTGCTCTGGTACTGCCTGTTATCTGGAATGTGTCTGGTCTGATACTGCCCGCCACTTGCTCATCTGCCTGTTCTGATACTGCCTGTAATCTGGAATATGCCTGATAATATCAAGTTTGTCTGATGTTATACTGCCCAGTAATTATCTAAACATTCTCCAGCAATCACTCACCTGCCTTGCCTGATTATGCCTGGCACGTGTGTCAATGAATGCCAATGACTGATCTCTTCGTGTTCTGATGCCGCTCAGTCATCTCTAAACTGAATGCTCTGATAGTGTCGGAGAACAGAACTTGGGTTGAAGTTGAATTAGGGTCTCAGAAACTGCCCAGTTCTGTACAAATTGGAGGATTGAATACTATTTCGTCATCTCGGATCTGATACACCCTAGAAGTCTATATTTGATATTTGTTTTGATAGATACAGAATGTGGTTTCCTGCCTCCGCCGCCAGGCTGGCTCTAGTAGGTGGGGTCAAATGCTGTAGGGTTATGTCTAATCACCGGCTCTTGGTGCTTGAAATATGCAGACTGGGGTCCAGCCCTGGCATCTTGACTCTGCGGGACTTCAGATTACCCGGTGAGTTCGATGCCGCTGCATCTGATATTGCCCGGTACTCTACAGACCACTGGATCCAATACTGCCCAAGGTGGCTCTGATCCCTTGCATGTGACATTGACCTGGGTAATGTCTAGTCTGTCTAAATCCTGCCAGCTCTGACTTCAGACCGTTATCTTGCGGCTCTGAATCTAGCTAATGATCACACACCTGGGTATCCCTAACCGGCTGGATGTAGTAGTATCCCGGCTGTTATTAATATGTTGACTCAATGACTGCACACTTTCTTCCATCTCTTGGCTAACATGTTAACGGTTAATCTTGATGAATTGTGCCTTTCATGCTGTCCTATTGAATGTGACTCGGTAACGTTCCCCCCACCCCTCACAATACTACCTTGATAATGAATGGTATGTTACTACTATCCCCTAATCCCAGGGTGTATTAGGACACTTTTCTGTGTACCTATTTTTTGATTCAGGTTAGGAGGCAATACGTTTGCCTTAAGGCCTTTCCTGAAGACTCTTCCATCGCAGAGAGCTGCGCTTAGTGCCTAGAAGATAGCCGTGCACCAATCAATTCGCCAATCCCAGGCTGTGAGTGTCAAGGCCTCATGGGACAGGGCTCCCTCCCACTTAGAGGTGGCCGATCGTTTTTAATAGGCCCTGATGGGCCTTCAGCAGGCTGTGGAAAATGTACCATGAGCCATGTTCCCCTGAAGAGTTCCTGGTGGTTTGGCCCAGCAGAACTGGAGTCTAGCGGCAATGCATTGCCTCCAATCACCTCATTGCGGAATCAGACTGTTCCCATTTCTAATGTATGCAAGTTCCCCACTGTCTTATCCCCCACATGCCAGGAGGGAGTTCAACATATAATTAAAGTGATATTGAGTACGGAAGGTAAAATCAGTGCGCAGACCGCAAAGCTCTTATTATTGAATCCATGAAACAAAATACAAATTAGCCTTCAAATCCAATTTATTATTCACTAAACAGCCGACACGTGTTTCGACCTTTCAGGTCGTTCTCAAGGCTGTAAATTAGTCCACAAATAAAATAATCAATTATAAAGATAATCAGACCATGAATAATAAATTCAGACATGGTGACACAATTAGCAAAAGAAAATAACATACCAGTGTTTCAATGCATGGATGTAGCCAATGAAAACAAAAGAATGACCCAAAGTAAAACAAAAGAGAAATATAAATTAGAATATGCTAATTTAGCGTAAGAAAAACTTATTACGTTTTAGTAAACAATATGTATGCGGGAAGTTGCAACATACCGTGATTCCAATGAAATAATGGACAGGGTAGTGTGTTGCTACCTAAAGTGATGATAAAGTCACCTTATTAAAAAGAAATCTCTGATGTGGGTAGAGTAGCAATGAGTAAATGTCCAGTATAAGCAACGATGCTTTTTAAATAAAAGGGATGAAGGTAACTTAGCCTCCAATGGGTATAAGTCTCGGTGAGAAAACGAAGTGTCTACAAGGTAAACAGATTACAGATATCATCTCTGCTCAGCGTATTAATTCAATATGTGGCGGCCCAATGTCCAAAAAAATAAAATAAGAAGTTATTAAACTGTACCTGATGCAGGTAGCTCGAAAGTTCTAACGGGGTCAAATCCCCATCTCCAAATCAAGATTTTTAATAAATCAACACTGGTGCCGTGCGGCAAGCTCAGTGTAAAATGGCAATAGGGAGTGAAAATCCGGCTGTGCGCGTGACGTCATGCGCATGTTTTGCGAGTGATGTCACGCGCGCACGCATCGCAATGACGTCATTCAGCGTCATTGGTGCGGCTAGGATCTGTCGTCCGTGGCAAAATCTAGTGAAAAACCAGCATAAACATGGGAAACTGTTATCCACATCATGCGGCTCGTTGTACTGGTGGTATGTTGCTATATCAGGAATGTATACATGGATAATCCATAATAGTGAAAACACATCACTCGCATCATATGGCTCATCATTATGATGGTAAATGAAATACTAGCCTTGAGAATGACCTGAAAGGTCGAAACACGTGTCGGCTGTTTAGCGAATAATGAATTGGATTTGAAGCCTAATTTGTATTTTGTTTCATGGATTCCACAATAAGAACTTTGGGATCTGCGCACTGATTTTACCTTCCCTACTCAATCTCATGTTTACCTGTACCGGTGTTTGCTAGGTGACATCAGTGGAAGGTTATACGAGCAGCAGGCCATCTTACTTGCATTAATTTTGGTATCACCCAGTGCGCTGGCTACTTACGAGCCCCAGTCTGTCTTATTGATATAATTAAAGTGGTTTTAAAATCCAGCCTTCAAAGGCAATAAAACAATAGCCAGTTATTCTACTGCAAAATTCCCAAACCACCGTGGCTACTAGTTCATAAAAAGCGGAAGCCAGTCAGATCATTTACATTAATCAACTCATATACAGGGAATACCGCTCATTGACTTTTTGCCCTGCCCTGAGATTGGGGGAGAGGGGATTGCTGGGAGGCGAGCCCTGTCCTCAGGGAGATTGTCGAATTCACTACCTTGAGTTTTTCTCGTAATGAAAATGAAAGGCATTTCGTAAGCACAGACTCCTTCCAAAATGCTTTATTTTAGCATCGACGTAGTCCCACAGGCGTGTTTAGGCCCCAAACAATGTACATACGTTAAAGTAACAGTCGTGACCATGTTCTAAGGGGCTAGTCCACGCTTAGAGAGTCAAGAACCTGCGTGGAGAAGCAAAACTCATCCCCATTTGGGAACTCTTATTTAAACAGGTTATTCTGATTTTGGGTGAATACAAACTGGTCCCTTTTTTAACTTATTATTTTTTTTCTTTACTGTAAATAAGCAGATTGCAACTCAGGGCTAGGCTTAGTGCAGGAGGGGTGAGGTCTCCCCCAGACCAATTTGACGAGTTTGAATTCGGCCTTATCCCACACATTTAAACATTCCAGCTGCTTCCGAATTGCTGTAGAAATGTTAAGCCTTTTTCTTAGCCTAGCCCCCCCCCCTCCCCTACTTTCTCTAAACCTCCATGGCCGTTCTCTCCACGCCTGGGGGTAATATGTTTTCATGTGCCCTTCACGAATATTAAGTAAGAGTCCACTTCCATTGGTTGGCTCCAAATAAATATGTTCTCTGTGAAGCACCTTGGAATAGACGACGCTTTGGGTCTGAAGGAAAGCATTCGCCCATTCTCAAAAGGCCTCTCCATCAGTCCATTCTCGCAGCACTCATTCACGCGCCCTTTGTCCCTCTTTGCGCCTTTGCACATATCAGGGGGCGTTTAAAAGCTATCCCGAATTTACAAACGAGATACGCTTGTAAATGCCCAGAAATGATGGCCACCCTTTGTTTGCGGAGGCGCAAATCATGGCAGGGTCATTTCTGACTGTATCATGAATTCTCCCAGAGTTGCGACTGGCACGGATCAAGCCTCGGCTGCCACCCTTGGATTTCCATCCCATAAACAGGGAGTTCCGCAAGCCTGGTGCTTTAATGGCCCTCTCACCTGTATCGCGCGTCCAGAACCTTCTGAAATGCTCAGGTCACCTTTGTGAATAAGATGGGAACCTTTCTGAAACGGATGGGTTGGCTGGAAGCAAGACAGCACGGAGCAACACAGGCTCGATCCCCGGGGGTCCGCGCTTAGAAACCTCTGGGCATTAAGCGCGTTATAAATAACCGATCATATCCACTAGCGCAATCTCGGCACTCCGTTACGCTAGTTTCTGAGAATCTGCTCCTTTATATTGAGTCCTTCTCCACACTTTCCCGGAAGTGTTGCTGAGGTCTTTTCGAATACCGCTTTGTTACTAAATTGTTAAGACTTTAATTGAATTTCATTCAATGACTAAAATGTAGTCGGCTGAATAATGAAGTTAATTTCTGGTGGAACTTTCCCGAACACAGTGCAGTTTGGAGACCCCCTTGAGGGTGAATTTTCGTGCCCCAGAGCCATCAAGCGGAGCAGGGTAAAGTGCTGCTGAAGATGAAAAGTGCGTACAGTGTCTAGCAGCTGAGCAGGGAGTGCTAATTTCACTTCACAGTTTCACATCCGATGAACAACTGTTTAACAAGTGCTTTTCTGCAGCGTTCGTAACACTAGGAAGTGGGACAGGAAAGAGCGGGAGGGGAAGGAGAGACTGGGGAGCTGGGCTGGAGTGATCACTCAGGGGAGGGAGGCAGCCCCAAGAGCGGGAGGAGAAGGAGAGACTGGGGAGCTGGGCCGGAGCAATCACTCAGGGGAGGGAGGCCGTCCCAAGAGCGGGAGGAGAGACTGGTGAGCTGGGACTGAGCAATCACTCAGGGGAGGGAGGCCGTCCCAAGAGCGGGAGGAGAAGGAGAGACTGGGGAGCTGGGCCGGAGCGATCACTCAGGGGAGGGAGGCCGCCCCAAGAGCGCAAGGAGAAGGAGAGACTGGGGAGCTGGGCCGGAGCGATCACTCAGGGGAGGGAGGCCGTTCCAAGAGCGGGAAGAGAGACTGGTGAGCTGGGACGGAGCAATCACTCAGGGGAGGGAGGCCGCCCCAAGAGCGGGAGGAGAAGGAGAGACTGGGGAGCTGAGCCGGAGCAATCACTCAGGGGAGGGAGGCCGCCCCAAGAGCGGAAGGAGAAGGAGAGACAGGGGAGCTGGGCCGGAGCGATCACTCAGGGGAGGGAGGCTGTCCCAAGAGCGGGAGGAGAGACTGGTGAGCTGGGACGGAGCAATCACTCAGGGGAGGGAGGCCGCCCCAAGAGCGGGAGGAGAAGGAGAGACAGGGGAGCTGGGCCGGAGCGATCACTCAGGGGAGGGAGGCTGTCCCAAGAGCGGGAGGAGAGACTGGTGAGCTGGGACGGAGCAATCACTCAGGGGAGGGAGGCCGCCCCAAGAGCAGGAGGAGAAGGAGAGACAGGGGAGCTGGGCCGGAGCGATCACTTAGAGGAGGGAGGCCGTCCCAAGAGCGGGAGGAGAAGGAGAGACTGGGGAGCTGAGCCGGAGCGATCACTCAGGGGAGGGAGGCCGCCCCAAGAGCGGGAGGAGAAGGAGAGACAGGGGAGCTGGGCCGGAGTGATCACTCAGGGGAAGGAGGCCATCCCAAGAGCGGGAGGAGAGACTGGTGAGCTAGGACAGAGCAATCACTCAGGGGAGGGAGGCCGCCCCAAGAGCGGGAGGAGAAGGAGAGACTGGGGAGCTGGGCCGGAGCGATCACTCAGGGGAGGGAGGCCGTTCCAAGAGCGGGAGGAGAGACTGGTGAGCTGGGACAGAGCAATCACTCAGGGGAGGGAGGCAGCCCCAAGAGCGGGAGGAGAAGGAGAGACTGGGGAGCTGGGCCGGAGCAATCACTCAGGGGAGGGAGGCCGTCCCAAGAGCAGGAGGAGAAGGAGAGACTGGGGTGCTGAGCCGGAGCTATCACTCAGGGGAGGGAGGCCGTCCCAAGAGCGGGAGGAGAAGGAGAGACTGGGGAGCTGAGCCGGAACGATCACTCAGGGGAGGGAGGCCGCCCCAAGAGCGGGAGGAGAAGGAGAGACTGGGGAGCTGGGCCAGAGTGATCACTCAGGGGAGGGAGGCCGTCCCAAGAGCGGGAGGAGAGACTGGTGAGCTAGGACAGAGCAATCACTCAGGGGAGGGAGGCCGCCCCAAGAGCGGGAGGAGAAGGAGAGACTGGGGATCTGGGCCGGAGTGATCACTCAGGGGAGGGAGGCCGCCCCAAGAGCGGGAGGAGAAGGAGAGACTGGGGAGCTGAGCCGGAGCGATCACTCAGGGGAGGGAGGCCGTCCCAAGAGCGGGAGGAGAAGGAGAGACTGGGGAGCTGAGCCGGAGCGATCACTCAGGGGAGGGAGGCCGCCCCAAGAGCGGGAGGAGAAGGAGAGACAGGGGAGCTGGGCCGGAGCGATCACTCAGGGGAGGGAGGCCGTCCCAAGAGCGGGAGGAGAAGGAGAGACTGGGGAGCTGAGCCGGAGCGATCACTCAGGGGAGGGAGGCCGCCCCAAGAGCGGGAGGAGAAGGAGAGACAGGGGAGCTGGGCCGGAGCGATCACTCAGGGGAGGGAGGCCGTCCCAAGAGCGGGAGGAGAAGGAGAGACAGGGGAGCGTGGCCGGAGCGATCACTCAGGGGAGGGAGGCCGCCCCAAGAGCGGGAGGAGAAGGAGAGACAGGGGAGCTGGGCCGGAGCGATCACTCAGGGGAGGGAGGCCGTCCCAAGAGCGGGAGGAGAAGGAGAGACTGGGGAGCTGAGCCGGAGCGATCACTCAGGGGAGGGAGGCCGCCCCAAGAGCGGGAGGAGAAGGAGAGACAGGGGAGCTGGGCCGGAGCGATCACTCAGGGGAGGGAGGCCGTCCCAAGAGCGGGAGGAGAAGGAGAGACAGGGGAGCTGGGCCGGAGCGATCACTCAGGGGAGGGAGGCCTTCCCAAGAGCGGGAGGAGAAGGAGAGACTGGGGAGCTGGGCCGGAGCGATCACTCAGGGGAGGGAGGCCGCCCCAAGAGCGGGAGGAGAAGGAGAGACTGGGGAGCTGGGCCGGAGCGATCACTCAGGGGAGGGAGGCCGTCCCTAGCGCTGAGGCGCTATCCCAGGGTATGAACATTCTCCCAAGGGATGTTTCCTGGCAAATTGGAAGGCTGCATTCCAGGTGTGAGAGACCCCATAGAAGGGGTCTCTATGATTTAGGAATGAACGTAGGGGAATGCCGTCTGAGAGGGTGACACTGTATACTTAGGAGGTTTGGTGGTAGAAGTGCTTCATCTGTAAAACAATAACTCCCAGGGCTCAAATATGTCCTAGCACGTCTGTGCCACATTGGATTGGCAGCTTTGCACCCATCGTTGCCACATGCCATGCCTGCTCCTCGAGTGCCAACATAGGTGGGGTTGCAGCTGCAACTCCCACCGGGTCATTGAGGGCGATGAACTCACTGCTTATGGTAGACGCGCGCTCTAGACATACCAGTAGCATGATATAGCCCAATAGTTGTGTTTTGAAATGAGGTAACAAGTGTTTCTTTAAACATATGATTGTCATTACCATTTTGCTCTGATTCTATAGGTGGCACGTGGAACATATAGACCAGTATGGATCTTCTCATCGTATATTGGAGGCCAGATGCGGACACAGTCAGTACTCAGCTGATGAACCTGCCTGTCAGGCAATGCAGCATAGGCTGGTACTCGGCACAGCCACGCCTTCTCAGCGATGGCTGTTTTCCTGGCCTTGACTGTGTGGTGCTGGTTCGGGTGGTGACTGTCCTGCTGTGTCGCTCTCTCTGCTGAGTCCCTCTGTCCCACTAATGCCAGTGTTGACTGTGCAGAGCAAATCACAGTCAGACGCTTGCATATGTGTAAGGCTCAGTAAGTCTGTGGCCTGGCACATGCCTGCATAGCCGTGCCCACTATGATGCTGCACACCAGAAGAGGCAGTGGCAGCGCCAAGCTTATCAAGGTCCAGTGCGTAGCTACTGTGTGCCCCTCTTGCAGAGGAGCTGGTGCAGTTTATTCCATGTGCCAGCCACACCACTGACAATGGCACCTGTGCCTACCTGCGGAATCATGTCATTGTCCCTGCTACATGTGCCGCTTGTCCATGCGACCCTTCCTGCTGCGGCCTTTCTGCCAATTATTAAAGCAGTACAGCAGTGCCAATGTCATGCTGGCTGACTGAAGCAGGAATGCCTACTGTTGCCACCTTCCAGCTCATTGCTAATCACAATAACTCATACATTACAAAACCAGGGACATCAGGTTCATGAACAGCAATGAGCCAGCCCAGGCTGCAGATACATGTGGCCCTTATGCGCTCCTGTTGCTTAATGTGTGACTACAACTCAATGGCATTTAAGTTGGCAAACACCATATCACAATCAAACAGAGTCTCAGACAATGAGAGCCAGAGCTCGGATATAAGTGCCAGGGCTGAGCGCCCCAACAACCCCACACATCACATTGAGCACTGGGCTATGGAAGTTGTTAAAACCTGTCAGGTTGGAGAACAGTGACTCATTCATGACAGAGCCTGGTGTGTATTAAGCGGCCTGGACTGAGTGTACCCTTAACAACAACAATGGCTGGAGCCCAGGTAGCCCTCTTTGATCCTCTGAGAAGGCTTGTCACCTTCCTCCAGGGAATACACACACTTCCTTGGAGGTTCCCTAGGATCCAGGACATCAAGACTGTCTTGTGATTACAATGGACACCTCACACCTGGGTGCTGATTACTCAAGCCCCGACAGAGGAAAGAGCCAGTTAGAAGAGCCCAGGAGAGAATGCCAGTCCACACATAGGTCTCACCCTTTTGGATTTTGCTAGAGCTTCGATACTTCCTGGCGCCTCTCTGCTTACTGCAGAAAAGGTACTACTCTGTGTATTAGCAGCCACTACTGGACCCTTAACAACAGGCTTGCTGTGAACCAGTCCACTGTTGCATTTTGGCAATATATGTGAAGGGGAGGCCCTCACCTTAGTGGATTCCTCTTTTGATAGTGTTTGAAGGAGGAGTCACTAGAACCTGATTGGGAGTAGAGATGAAAACCTGGATCATCAAGGAAGAGGAAAGCTCTTCTTAACCATTTCAGGGGGGCCTATTTGGGATAACCAGCTGACTAGACGAGACCTACTGCAACTGAGACTCTGATACCCAGGACCAGGCTCACTGGGGGAGACAGAACACTGCAAGTGCTCTCTACAAACCTTTCTGGCTGGGAAGGGCTTCTCTTGCCCCTGACACCTTTACCCGCACATCCCAGCACCCAATGCCTTGCTCTACCTAAATCTCCAAACCACCTCAGTGCCAAATTGCTGCAAAGGAACAGGTGGAGTCCTCTTCCACCTCTACTGCCTTAGAGTTGACTCATCGTCAATATCAAAACTCTGCTGTCCCTGCATCCAAGACCCGCTTAGTCTTCATGCGTCACCAGCTCATCAGCACCTGCCTGATAACCAGCTTCTCTGAGCTCCAAGCCATCAACGCTACCAGTACCAACATGTGAGAGGGCTCACTGCCGAAGGCAAGTCTCCACTTCTCCATAACCAATGGCCACTGGTTCTTACAGCACTGCAGACCCAACACTGCCTGCTTTTTCCAGCATTTTCAACATTCAAGTCATTGCTGCTGCCACACAGCACTGCATTATGGGAACCAGTCACCGCTGCTCCCAGAGTCAACCCCAGCTCGGTGCCGAAAGGGCCCAGACCCATGGTTTAACACAGAAAAGCCAGTAGCAGCGCTGTTAAGTCCTGAAAGAGAAGTAGTCAAGATATTTGAAGTGGCCCTGTTCCCCTGGTCTGCCTTAAAGGACCTCGTTACTTTTAAGTCTCCTTCGCTACCATTTTTGAAAGACCGAGGCAATACAAATTGACATTTTGCTACTGAAATGTTTGCCTTTCCTGGTCTGCAAACTCAATGTATGCCTTTATTTTAAAGTCTGCTTTCTATATGTTTTTGTTTACAGGGATATGCCAGAAGTGCTGTTTGTGTGCATTTTCATTAGTTTAATAAAATATCCAATTTTTATAGAATCTCAGTTGGACAAGCTTTTATTTTATTCTCACGCAGGAGAAGTTGGCCTCCTGAAGGGAGGGGGAGACGTACCCATGCATAAGGAGTGGAGTACCCTGTGGGGAGTGGCACTTCTGTGGAAGAACGGGAGTATAAAGTCTTCAGTGCAAGACAGAAATCTTCAAAATGCCCAGAAAATTGATATAATCAAGAAAAAGAAAGGCCAAAACCAAAGCCCACACAGCTGTCATCTATCCACAGTACGTGGCTCTGATGAATCAACCTGTGGGACCAGTGGTCCTGGGGTGAATATCGGTTCCTAAACCATCAATAAGCCCCGACACCTCCAGTACACCACAACGAATCCGAACGGATTGGAACACAAGTCAATTATAAGATGACCTTGTCCAATTTTGGTAACGTGGACAGAACGGCAGGCTTATCTCTGCAAAATCGTGGATCGTTGGTTAGTTGCAACGCAGTGAAAAATACAATTATTACCCAATGATAAAAGGGACGGTCCAATCAAGGTGGTATAAAAATATCTACTGCATTATTATCATAACAGATAGCTCTAGCACACTACAAAATACAACCCACCCTGTAAAGGAATGCAGAGGACAGACAGTTTCAAAGAAGGAAAAGGGATGCACTCAGGATACTGACAGGAGGGTAGTTGATATAGTAATTAATCACAAAATTTCAAAGATACTTGGTTTCGATACAAAGGGAGCAATGGGTCGCACAATGTCACTAGGGGCCTTCAGAGAAGGACCACGGGACAGAACCACAATGTACCTTGTGCTGTAGATATTTTTGGTGCGCGACAGCTTCTCCAACATAGTTGAAGACGGGAGACAGCTATGGGTATGAGGTGGCAGGCAGTTCGGTGAACGAAGCTGGATGGACGACTGCAGGATGGCCTACACAGTGGCTCAGAGTCAGGAATCATTGTCTAAGTGCTGATCGGTGGTTCTGAAGCACTGATCGCAGTGTCTCAGATGGTGTTTAGCAACTGCACCGTAACAACAGTCAGCAGTGCAGTTGGTTGCAGCTCAGGGGGCATGACTGGCTCGTAAATGTCCTTTAAGGCAGATGTTGGTAAATGCTTGTCAATTCACTCCTCCTAGCATCTTCTCTGTGCTTGTGTCGTCCTTTAAGGTGGACAGCCCAAAGCTGAGGAGTGTTGCAGGGTGTTGCAGGTAGCTGCCCTGTCCTTGATTTGGTTCAGAGACTCTCTGGCACTTCCCACCTAGGAAGCTGTGTGCTGGCTGGGCGGCAGTCCTGGAGCTGCTGGATGGTCCTCTGGACTCAGTATCTCCCTTGGTTACCTGTGAGATATTTAGGGGAGGGATATTGCTTCCCTTTTGGAGGTCCTGGACTTGCTTCACTGGTGAAAGCTGTAATGCAGACAGTACCTGCAGCCAGGGTCCAATGAGGAGTTCTTGTTACTCCTTGCAAAGTCTTCAGATGATCTGCCCAATAGAGGGGCTCAACCGTCTTTTAGAGTCAAATGAGCCATAGTGTTTAGGGTAGGCTAAGCCTACCTTAATGAACCAATACCGGGTCCCCAACAACAATTTCCTGTATGCCGCAGGTCATAACCAGAGTGCTTTGCAACAGAAAATGTAAAGGGGGAAAACATGTAATACTAAGTCCCACCCATCTTCCTGTCTTTTGTGGATCAAAGGGTCTCTCTGGTTAATGGATCGCTGTGTAGTTCCTGATTAAATCGCAGGTCTACCTTCAAGCTGCGGTGAGAACAGACTTTTGGTCACTGCCAAATCACATAATTGTAACTTCTGAATGGGGTCCCCCTGAGGGGGTGACTACTGAAAATACATAGTGCCAGACAAAACAGGTCACTGCCCTTGATACAGAGAGGTGGGAGCTGGCTTCAGGTTGACACAGTGCATGTCAAAGATTGTTGGGGATTTTCCGTTGTATTGTTAGCCTCTGCAGCTAGGCCCCATGTGGGCCTGTTTGAAATATACTCGATTAGTATGCTAATTATGTTTAATTGATGCCACCATTCTGCAGTGCTTACAGAAAAGGACAGGGCAGGTCCATGGAGCCTTTGATAGCTAATTAGGATGGCCATGGCAGGGGGGATGTTTTCCCTCCCCCTTCTGAGAGGACGTGTTGTAATCCTGGCTGCCATTTACCAACTAAATGTGACACGGAGGACTGTGCCTGTAGGCTTTGTCCTCACAGAGTACTCAGGTCTGTTGTGGTGAGCATATGAAAATGTGTGCGGATTAACACAACACATTTTCAGAAGGTTGATCTACCATGTCCTGAGGGTGGAGTCATAAGGGGGAAGGGCAGTGATAAGAAACGTAAGACACTCAGGACGTAGAATCCAAAATACAGAAAGAATATCTCCAACCTTGGTAGGAAGGGGGAGAAAAACTAATACACAGCAGAGGTCTTCCTACCAGTGGTCCATTCAGCATCTATTTAGCAAGTTCTTGATACGAAGTTAATTTGTGCTGAATTAGCTTCATATCAAGAATTGCTAAATGAATGTTGAATTGACCACTGGTAGGAACACCTCTTCTGTCTATTACTCATGATGTAGGAGACTAGAGTGTGGGAGTGCAGAGGATGTATCTGGAGCATCCTGGGAGTTAACGCACTGTGGGCCACAGCCAAGGGCAAAGAGGCAATAGAGCACCAACACACACGTGACGTGTGAGACTAAATGTAGCTGACAATGAAGCGTCATGGATGGAGGGCTTGAAAAAAATCTCAGTCACAGGCTTTAGAGGAAAGGAAAGACCTTCCAGCCATCACAGATCAGTCCAGCCATTACTTCTCCGTATTTCGCGACATATGAGGCTGACCCATGTTGCCCTGTGGGCACCAGCTGCCAACAAAATCAGAAGGGAATGGAAACCCCTGTGGGCGCAATTAGGTGAAGGCAATAGGGGCAGGAATTGCAGAAAAGGAGAACTGCAAGACTACTGGACTTATTCACAGCGGAGAAGACACATATGATGATTACACAAGTCACTGTGACCCGGAGAGAAACAGGTAGACAACTTCCCACTAAGGTTCATCTTAAGAAGGCCATTTGTGGGGTTTCGGTCTAGTTAACATTTTCACTGCCTCCAACCCTTGACGGTCTGTGCGTCGTCTCTCTTTGACTCCACCCTCAGGACATGGCTTCACTTCCAGCCTCTACCTGCTGGTGGCATGCGTTTGCAGCCAGGCCATGGCTAGGATTAGCCCTCCACCCGCCTCGACTTTGAGTCTGATTACTTGAGGTTTTTTTGAGGAGTTCCTGTTCCTGCAGATGCTCGAAAGCTGTCAGTTTCTCCATGAGGTCACATGATTACGCCAAGAGGTTCATACCCAATGAGTCTTTCTTATAGATTGGCTGTGAATAATTAAAGACTGGGCAGAGTGCCAGGCAGGATTTATGAAACCGCTCTGTACAGGTGGCATCAATTTACATCTTTGGCTCAGCAGTGTGCCCGTGTGTGCTTGGGCATCGCAGGGCGAACCGTCACTGCACACATGACTCTGTTCCCATACGTCACAAAGAAGCCGCACCAACAGGACCTACCCAGAGTCCCTCGGTCTCCGCGGGCACTAGGCCAACAAGGGATGTGACCAAAATGGATAATAGATAATGGGAATGAATGCAGCACCGATGGCTCAGTGCCGACTAGTTCCAAACAAGTAACCAAATCATCCAGCTGCAAACCCCACAAAGGACACTAGCCTCACACCCCTTAAAAGGACCCAGTCCCCACTCCGTAAAAACAGCAAACCCCAGGCCCCATCAAAAGACCCAGCCCCCACTCCATAAAAGGACACCAGCCCCACACCCCATAAAGGACCCAGCCCCCACTCCATAAAAGGGCACCAGCTCCACACCCCATAAAAGGACCCAGTCCCCCACTCCATAAAAGGACACCAGCTCCACACCCCATAGGAGGACCCAGCCCCACACTCCATAAAAGGACACCAGCCCCACATTCCATAAAGGCAGCCATCCCCACACCCCATCAAAGGACCCAGCCCAAACTCCATAAAAGGACCCAGCCCCACACCCCATAAAGGACCCAGCCCCCACTCCATAAAAGGACACCAGCTCCACACCCCATAAAAGGACCCAGTCCCCCACTCCATAAAAGGACACCAGCTCCACACCCCATAGGAGGACCCAGCCCCACACTCCATAAAAGGACACCAGCCCCACATTCCATAAAGGCAGCCATCCCCACACCCCATCAAAGGACCCAGCCCAAACTCCATAAAAGGACCCAGCCCCACACCCCATAAAGGACCCAGCCCCCACTCCATAAAAGGACACCAGCTCCACACCCCATAAAAGGACCCAGTCCCCCACTCCATAAAAGGACACCAGCTCCACACCCCATAGGAGGACCCAGCCCCACACTCCATAAAAGGACACCAGCCCCACATTCCATAAAGGCAGCCATCGCCAAAGGACCCAGCCCAAACTCCATAAAAGGACCCAGCCCCACACCCCATAAAGGACCCAGCCCCCACTCCATAAAAGGACACCAGCTCCACACCCCATAAAAGGACCCAGTCCCCCACTCCATAAAAGGACACCAGCTCCACACCCCATAGGAGGACCCAGCCCCACACTCCATAAAAGGACACCAGCCCCACATTCCATAAAGGCAGCCATCCCCACACCCCATCAAAGGACCCAGCCCAAACTCCATAAAAGGACCCAGCCCCACACCCCATAAAGGACCCAGCCCCCACTCCATAAAAGGACACCAGCTCCACACCCCATCAAAGGACCCAGCCCACACTCCATAAAAGGACCCAGCCCAAACCACCAGAAAAGCAGCCAGCCATGCACACAATAAAAGGACACCACTTCCGCACCCCATAAAAAGACACCAGCTCCACACCCCATAAAAGCAGCCAGCCCCACACCCCATGAAAGGACCGGGGCCCTCACCCCAAAAGGACCCGGCACCACACCCATAGAAGTAGCCAGCCCTAACCCCATAGAAGCAGCCAGCCCTACACCCCATAAAAGGGCATAGACCCCAATCCATAAAAGTACCAAGCTTCACCCCCATAAAAGGACCCTGTCCTAATCCCTTAAACAGACCCAGCCCTACACCCCTTAAAAGACTGAGCTCTGCAGCCCATAAAAGCATCCTGCCACACACCCCATAAAAGAAAAGAAAGAAACAGCCCATCACCTGATGAAAGGTCCCATCCCTACAACTCATAGAAGATTACCTCCTCATTCCCCATTAAATATCCTAACCCCATGCCCCAGTAAAGGTCCCATCCCTACCTCCTAATGAAGGTCACCTGCCCACAACTGATTTGATGTCCCAGCCCATAACCCATTAAATATCCCAAACCCACACCCCACTGCAGGAGCCAGGAGAATGCCCCAATTAAGGACCTGGCTCTACACCTCATTAAAGATTCAATAGCTATGCCCCATTAAAAAGTCCCATCCCCACATCCTATGAATTGAATAGGATTTGAGATTTTAGCCTCATTTAGGTTCCCACCCCCACCTCATTAAAGGCCTAAATCACATACCGCATTAAAGGACCCAACCAACAACTAGGAACGGTTTCATCCTCACACCTCTTTAAAGGACCCAACCTCACACATCATACATGATTCCATCCCCAAGCCACATACAAGGATGAAGCACCACACCTCATTAAAGTTTCCGGCCCTAGTCCTAGGAAAGGTCATAGCCCCCACCTCAATGAAGGCCATGGCCCAATGACATAACCCATTCCCACACCTAATTGAAGATTTCATCCCAGAACCCATAAAAGTTCCCAGCTGCACGTCACATTTAATGTCTCCCCCACACACTATTAAAGTTCACAGCCCCACAGCTCATTGAAGGTCCAAATCCCAGCCCTTTGACCCCATACCCCACTGAGGTCCCATCCCCCATCCCATTAAGGAGCCTAGCCCCATTAAATGTCCCTCTCCGCACACAGCCCCACAGACCATTTAAGGCCCCAAAAAAGAGTCCATTAACCCAATGAAGGTCCCACCTCCCCACCCCGTTGAAGATCCCAGGATCCACTACATTAAAGATGCAAACCCCAAACTGCATTAAAGGTCTGAGGCCCCTTTGAGGTGCCATGCGCACACCTTACAAACATCTTCCCCACCTGCACCCATACAAAGTCTCCCAAAGCAAACACCAGAGCGGGTCATAGCCCCACGCCACACTCAAACACATAACCTAGCAAGACTTCAGTGTACACCCCACAGATTGTTCGAAGGGCAACCCACAAAGATTCTAAGCTTCATCCCTAAACAAGAGTTGCACTTACACTGGTCACACCCTGTGCATCCCTCCGGTTCGTGATCAGTTGAAGTATCACTTCTTTGTGAGTCCCTCATGGTGTGATCCATATAGTAAACTTGCAGGTTCTGATTGGTTTTGTAGAGACTGATGAGGTCTCATCTATTAAAAGACTAAGGCCACTTATCCTGTGCGCAGCCTCCAGTTTGGCAGATTGGAACATGATAGGTCAGGTTTTGTGGGCTCGTTGAAGATCTGTAATCAATTGTTGGTGGTTATTTGTCCCTCTTTACAGAGGTGGTAGTGGCCATCATGTATCGATGCATGGCCACTGCCTCCTTGAACATGTACATTTTTTAGGTCAATGTAATGACTGAAGCTTCCAAGGGTCCCTCAGGGGCGCAACCAGAGGTTTCCTGAGTTTGGTGCCCTGCAGGTTCTGACCGTGTGATTGTTACAATGAACTCCAGGTTGGGAAACTGATTTAGTTTGCCTGGCCTAGGGTAACGGCCTGGGGTGCACTGTGCATCTGCTACCAAAGTTATTCTGGGCCTTCACCCTGAACGTTTGCTAGGCAGTACAAGGATGATTGTCATGGAATCTTTGGTCTATTGGGAGCGAGTGGAGATTTAATGCGGTTGGATTTCCTTAAATTCATGCCACCTCCTTCGGTTTGATTTTGTTTTCAGTCGAGGTCCTGTAAGGATATATTTGGGGATTTTATTGGCAATATGCAGTATGCAGTATCGAAATGCAGCCATTTTGAAATAGGTGCCAGGCACAGTTTTTCAGCAAGCATTATTTTTAAAAGCATTTAGCAAAACATGTTAGAAACATGCCAGTCATTTTAAAGTGCAGAAGTGCATAGGTACAATTTGTATGTTTTCATCTGTGTTAAACTGCATTAGAAATACATAATTAACTTATCCTATACTAATTTGTCCCACTAACTCATGAACTGTTCAACTAACATATAATGCAGTTCTAAACACAGTGAGATTTATTCCATGTTACTTTTTTCTATGGGGAAACGTGCACCAGCAGGAAAGGAAATTGAAACAATTGCTTTGCTGGGCTGAAGTCTTCATTGTTCTAAACAGGCGAAGAAATAGTGCAGGACATTCTTGTAATTTGATTGGTAGGAATGGAGAGGTGGCACAGCTAATGTCATAGGAGGATGACTTGCAGTTGATAGACAGGGAAAGTTTTTTTAATGGGCATAGTGAGATGAAGAGCTCAGAGCTGTTTGGGATTTGAGTGCAAACAGTGACTTCCAGGAATGGGAGATCCGTGGCTGCAGTCTTGAAGATAAGAGAGGGGGAGAGCTGCCTGGCTCTGAAGCATTCCGAGGCAGTGTAATGCTGTGTTCCCGGTAGTTGAGCGAGGGAGGTCCGCATGGATAAAGCTCTGGTGGCTGGTGAGTCAGGCCAAAGATGAGAATCGTGAGAACGTAGGAGATGCATTACTCTTATTAAAGGGCAGTGTAGTGAGATAACTGTAAACAAATAATAGTAGTATCATGTTTCTCTAAGCATGTTTGCACTGGCTAAGAAAATGATGCACACTGAGTTCATTTTTGCGATGTGTTTTATTTTGATATGTTTGATGCATTTATTCTAAAAATAATTGAATACCATGTTTTTATTTCTTCCAAGTTGCTATATGCTTGTTCTCTTCACTGTGTTTATTTTTAGGAGACAAGGTTATGCTCGCTGTTGGTAAGCTGGATTGTGTACAACATAAATATATTATAACAAAAAGCAAATCTGGAGTAACTTTAATGGTTTTATTTTATGTCTACATGTTTACTGTATTAGGGGGAAAAGTCAATGGGTAATTCTAGTGTTATACCAATGTGGTAACGTTTAGAATACGAGTAAATATATACAAATAAGCATGACAGAAGGATGTATGAGTGAATGAGTCCTTCTTTGCATGTGGGAAATAAGAGCACATAGGTTACTGAATGTACATAAGTCAGTGACACAGGTTATATATAATAAGCGGCATTCTGAATAAACTCACTGGGTTCCCTAAAAGTGCTAAATCCATAGATTACCTGCAGACAGCCAAAAAGGGGATCACAATTGTAACAAAGGAGGGTTTGTTCTATGAAGGGCCGGTAGTATAAAAAAGATGTGCTCACCACTATACCACAAAAATAAGGTAATTCTAAAAATACCACAAAAATAAGATACCACTAAAAAATCACTGCCAATACAAGATAACACTATATTATCAATAATATTATCAATACCAAAATAGTGTAATACTGAACTATCTCTAATGGTAAGGCCAGTTTACCACCAACATATCACTGTGAGAAAATACCTCTAAATCCTGAATTTGCCCCAAAAGATAAAACCTTTTACAGTCCTTAATGTGTGCTCTCAGTGCGCCTGCGTGGGTCATATCACAGTAATAAAGGTGGGATCGCGCCAAGGCCCTCGTGAGCATGAGTGATGGCTTTACCCTAAGACTTGGAGTACCTTTAATTATAAAAGTCATAATAAGAACAAAGTGAATGATAATCAAGTAATGGGCATTCATGCTGTGCCTGTTGCTGCCACAGTAGTCTTCCAGTGCTGAGGCCTGTCCGAATGGCGGTTACATTGGATTGTGCCTTACCCCTGGTCTCCCGTCTTTGGTCTATGGAGGGAAGGTGAGATGGTGAGATGTAGAGGACAATGGAGGAAGTGAGAGAAAGAAGCAGACAGTTGGAGACGTCTGTGGGGTTCGGATTCTTGCTTAAGTTCTGGAGCATGCGAACCAGACTTGTCTTATTCAAGTGAGAGGAAGTGCAAGAAACATGAGCTCTTGGGCTGAGATGTCGATAATTCTAGTGTATACTAGTTGGCAGGCCTGGCACTACCAGTTGCGTGTACTCAAGAGTGTGCTGTTGATTGTGTGACAGGTTTCAGAGGTGCGCAAGTAGTCAGATACAGTTGGTAGCCCAGTAGCACTGGATGAGCTTAAACCTCCCCAATCCGCCCACCAGGGTTAGAGGCTAGGATTGCCAAAAACGGTGTGGTCTACACACCCAGGATTAAAGTGACTGGGCCTCATTGCACGGACGGCGGTAAGGGTTAACGGTCACCGTTAATGGCAACGGTGACCGTTAACCCTTACCGCCGTACTACGAGGTCCCTTTGCGGGTTGGAGGAATCAACGCCTGCTTCTTGCAGGCGTTAAGTACCAACCCGCTAAGGGACCTCGGAGCTAATTACGGCACCGCAATATTGCGGTGCCGTAATTAGCGCCTTCCCCATTCCCATAGAGCCCTATGGGGCAGAAATGGGAATGGGGAAGGGCAATGGCGGAAGGGGGATTTACCACCCCTCCAACCTTGGAATGGGGCGGTAAATCCCCTTTCCGCCAAGGCGGTGCCGGTAATTTACCGGCATGGTCCAAGGTGCTAATAGCACCCTGGATTACCGCCTTCCGTGTAATGAGGCCCACTGTGTGAGAAAGAAGGGTGCATGTGGGAAGGTTATGGGGAACAGGGAAAGGGATCAGTGCATCAGGGGTGCCACACCTGCGTAGCCAGTCAAGTGTTGGTCGATCAGCATAAATATTTAAGCCTAAAATACACTGTGGCAAAGATTGCACATGGACACATGCATGAGGCTTCACAGGGCCTATGTTTACACTTGGAAGGCACATGCCTGTCCAATTAAACCTTCCCCAGCATGGACAGGGCTCTTAGTGTGATATATTATGATATGACAGTTTATTTATATAGCGCCTATACACAATGGGGGTCATTACGAGTTGGACGGTAAGGGTTAACGGTCACCGGTAATGATGCTGGTGCCGGTAAACCCTTACCGCCCTATTCCGAGGTCCCTTAGTCCCTTAGCGGGTCCCAGCAGGAACGGCTGGTCTGACCAGTTGTTCTCTGCGGGGACCTTGGAGCTAATAACGGGTCCGCAATTTGCGGGCCCGTTATTAGCGCCTTCCCCATTCCCATTGAGCCCTATAGGGGCTCAAATGGGAATGGGGAATGGATTACTGAATGGGGATTTACCGGGTCCTCCAAGGTCGGAATGACCCGGTAAGTCCCCATTCAGTCAGACCAGACCCGGGCTTGGAGGCAGCCATGGCGCTTATAGCGCCATGGCTACCTCCAAACTCATAATGACCCCCAACATGTTTCTAAGCACTTCAAGCCAAGGGAGGGAACAAGGGAAAATACAATGACATTCTTACAGGCCATGAACAGTAAGGATGTGAAATTAACTATCGTACTCTCCTGATGGCATTTCAGATAGTGCAAGAGCTAAGACATAGATAAGGAAGGGAGGGGGAGAGTGAGAAAGAAAATGAGACAGACAGGCGACTACCGTACTAGGCCTGATGACATTTCTGGTAGAGCCGGAGAAAACAAAAGGCGAGGGAGAGGGGGTGTAGAAAGGGAGGGGAGGAACAAAACAAGCAACTATTGTACTCGGCCTGACGACATTTCAGATAGTGCTAGGGGGGAGGGGTGGAACAAGTAAGAGGAGGGGGGAGGAGACAGACGATGTTGCTATAATACTAGGTCCAGGGACAATTCTGATAGAGTAAGTGCATAGAAGAAAGTAAGGGCAGGAGGAGAGGCGATAGGAAAAGGGAGAAAGGGAGAGTAGGAGAGAACAGAGAGTCAGCAGTTAAAAAGAGTGAAGAAGCAAGAGGAGAGAGTGAATACCATTGCAGAAGTCATAACTAACACATAATGTTGCAAGCCTGGATACAAGATGAAGATGGGAACAGCATGATTCAGGGCTAACATGAGAAAGGGTGACACATCGTGAATCAATGAAGTCCATAAGAGTCAAATCTAGCATTGGCCACAAGACGGTGATGGAGAAACCAGAATGTATCAGGACTGACTCCTGCAGAAGTAGGCTGGAGGGAGGGGGGGGGGGGAGCAGGGTAGAATAATGAAGCAACACTGGCAACACCAGTGTGCAAAAAGGGGGGGCACAAGGGAACATCACGGGGGGACTAGAGGGGTGGGGATGGCCTGTGCGGACAGAGGGTGTAACACATGTTGGTGCATGCTTAACTGCTGTCTGAGCAGGGGGTCGGGCCTTGGATCCTCTTGGACCGAACAGGTCCAAACAGGAATTGCCCTTTTCTTTGTCTGCCCTTGGCTTTGGACGCCCGGGTGAGAGACAACCTTGATCTAAGAGTTAAGAGCAGGAAGGAAGAGGCAGGGCTAAGAAGGTGGGCGGTGCTTAGGTCAGGTGACCAAGATCCACTTGCACCTGCTCCCCTTCTGCAAAGGAAGAGAGGCTGGAGGGCTCCTTAAGCAGGGAAAAAAAGCGGCAAGCAGGAAGGCACCAGGTGGGCAGGGCTTGCTAAGTGGGGAAAAAGAGCGGCAACCAGAAAGGCACCAGGTGGGCAGGGCTTGCTAAGTGGGGAAAAAGAGCGGCAAGCAGAAAGGCACCAGGTGGGCAGGGCTTGCTAAGTGGGGAAAAAGAGCGGCAACCAGAAAGGCACCAGGTGGGCAGGGCTTGCTAAGGCTTGTATTAATGTGGGACCACTGAAGTTTCATCCAAGTAACCAAAAGCTGCGAGAGAGTGGGAATAAATGAACTAAACCGCAAGGGTAGAAATAATCCTGAAAGCTACGGAAGTGGCGGTAATCCTGCACATGGCGCTCCACCAATGAAGGGCGGGATGAGAAAATGGCCATATCTAAAATATGAAACGTTTCGTATGGGATGTCTTAATGACAACATGTAAATAAGCACAACTGCATCACGTGATGTAAAGAAAAATAACAGGACTCCTTGTTTCTTTGTATAGCATAGTAAACTATAGCACAGTAAAACCTGCCAGTCTATCATAACATGGAGAAAAGTATGTGGTAGAAAGGAGCGAATACATGGAGCAGTAGAAACAAGGCCGGCGGTCCAGTAAGAAAACCATTGTCCAAGAAAATGGCATGGGCATAAGTGGGCCTCGGGTATAAGGATTATAATAATAGTGTTACCATCTATTTCATTGAACATAAGCAATGTGCCCGATCCATCTTTCAGGCCCTTTCCTGAATGCCACTATCCGCTGCAAGCATTAGAGCCTCCTCAACCCGCCCTCAAACACTTTCAAAGATTAATAAATCAATATATTCATTCCGAAGAAAATAAACATTGTAAATACAATGAACTTTTATTAAGAGCGAAGGCCTGTGTGCGCCAACTGCAGGCGCTGCTCATGAAAGAGACGTAATAGCACGAATTTAATGACATTTATCGGCTGTTGAAAGCTCCTGTCATCAGTTTTCAATTTCTATATTTCTTTAAAACTTTCTGCATTGAGCATGGTTCCATATGAATAGCTCTACAGACCCCTGGATATTACTGATGAGGAGTGAGCTGCTCTAGAGCCATATCTATGAGAGGGGTGACATGCCTGTTATTTGGTTCTTGCTGCAAAGGTGGCCCTTGAACAAAAACTGCATGTAAGAGAGAGGAAACTAAGGGGAGAGGGGTAGACTGCAAATGAGATGCAAGTGGTGGCAAAAAGTGACTTTTTGTCTCAGGGATCAGAACGACAAATTGGATGCAAACATTGCCCCCATCACTGTTCTTCCTGCAATGCAGATTTCTGCTTCGGCCCATCAGCCTCTCAAATTGTACAGAATTCTGATGATGATTTGTGATTGGGCTTTGAGACTTGCTGTGACATCATTTAGTGATTGGACACCTTCAGGCGTCCTTTGCTATGTTAGTATTCAACGTGAAGCGGAGGCGGGTGGACCTTAACGGTAGCTGAGAAATGTACCAAAAAGCTGGTGCCTGTGCTCAGCCTGAAGTTAAAAGTCTGTAACTCACTCAAACACATTCAGTTCTGTGCCAGATAAAGAAAGGACGATTAATTCTGTCTGCAAAGTACAGTTGCAGCAAATTGCTCACTGGGCTCATGGCATTTATCTTTAACCACCGTATATATGAAATATGCGTGTGGGTGGAGTGCAAAGAGCACTTTGCACCTGGGCCTGAATGCATTTATGCATTGTGAGTCAGAATTAATGCTATGACTCCAGTGCACAGTTTGCAGCTGCCACAAATGCAATGTGATTGACAAAACAAGTACAAACCCTCATGAACAGGCCCTGGGCAGCCAGTGAATGTGAAAGATGAATAGGACGTGCTGTGAAGTATTCAAGGGGTCTCAGACATTGGGGGACGAGGAGCACTTTGAGGGATCACTGTCAATAGAAGCTGAGTTTGCTGCTGGAGAGATCCACAGGTCCCACATCTGAATTATGCATGGTCGGTCCATGTGTAGGTCTGTTGATTGCGCTGTCATCGTCGCTCCTCCAGCCACCCCCATCATCCATTTGCAAATTCGATGTTATTGGAGGCAAACCCATTCCACTTGTGTGTGAAGAGTGCAAACACACAGCACAGTATGTCCACAGGTACAGGTCCTCGCATATTTTGTTTGAGGGTTCTATAAGGGTGCACTTGCTTTTGTGCTGTAATTTGTGCCACCCGCGAAGAAACCACGCAGCTCCTCTGCTCTTGAGGAACCTGTTGCAACCCCTAACACTATGAACCTGGCAACAGTGCACCAATCCCTCACATGCTGGCAAACCCTAGGGGGGATCTGGAGTCTTTGCACTCTACAGTCATAGAATGAACTATACTGGCAAACCCTAGAGGGGATCTGGAGTCTGTGCGCTCCGCAATCACAGAACCATGCTGGCAAACCCTAGGGGGGATCTGGATTCTGTGCGCTCTGCAGTCACAGACCTATGCTGACAAACCCTTGAGGCGATCTGGAGTCTGTGCACTCTGCAGTCATAGAATGAACTATGCTGGCAAACCCTAGGGGGGATCTGGAGTGTGTTTGCTCTGCAGTCACAGAACTATGCTGGCAAACCTTAGGGGGATCTGAAGTCTGTGCACTCTGCAGCCACAAAACCATGCTGGCAAACCCTAGGGGGGATCTGGAGTCTGTGCACTCTACAGTCATAGAATGAACTATACTGGCAAACCCTAGAGGGGATCTGGAGTCTGTGCGCTCCGCAATCACAGAACCATGCTGGCAAACCCTAGAGGGGATCTGGAGTCTGTGTGCTCTGCAGTCACAGAACTATGCTGGCAACCCCAGAGGGGATCTGGAGTCTGTGCGCTCAGCAATCACAGAACCATGCTGGCAAACCCTAGGGGGATCTGGAGTCTGTGCTCTCTACAGTCATAGAATGAACTATGCTGGCAAACCCTAGGGGGGATCTGGAGTCTGTGTGCTCTGCAGTCACAGAACTGTGCTGGCAAACCCTAGGGGATCTGGAGTCTGTGTACCCTGCAGTCACAGAACTATGCTGATAAACCCCAGAGGGGATCTGGAGTCTGTGCGCTCTGCAGTCACAGCACCATGCTGGCAGATCCTATGGGGGATCTGGACTCTGTGCACTCTGCAGTCATAGAATGGATTATGCTGGCAAACTCTAGAGGGGTCCTGGAGTCTGTGCGCTCTGCAGGGATCTTATATGCTGCTGAGATCTCCTGATGAGGTCTACTCCAGCTGAGGTACAAGGAAATGATACTCGAAAAGACAACTACGAAAAAGATATCCCACAGCCTACGATGCACTCATATGGTTTCCAGGTTAGGCGCCAGGTATTGCCAGTGCATGACCCTCACCCTGGCTCCATTGTGGTGTTTTTATTTAGGTGGGTGGTGGTGTAACCAATGATGACTTGTGTTAAATGACTAGAGGCAATAGCCCGATCTGAGTCGAACATGTGCGAAGACGCAGATATGTCCATTGCCTCAGAGCCTCTGTAGACCCCCTAGAGAGAGCCAAAATCTTTATAAATCATTATTTATGCATCTGCTGTTATCATGATTAAATCAAATGTTCATTGAGAATAGAAATTGATTTAGGATTAGGGAAAGTATGCTCAACGTTGGTGGACCAGCTGGAGGATATTTTGAGGAAACCCCTTCAAGGAAGGTGGTTGCCTGAGGACACAGGTCGGGTCAGGATTTCCTTAGATGTGCGAGGAAAGCTGATAAGGCTTGGCGAGCGCTTCCTGTAACTATAACTGGTTATTTATAACACACTTAATACCCAGAGGTTTCTAAGCGCGGACCCAGGATCAAGCCTGTGTTGCTCCATGTCATCTTGCTTCCAAGGCGAGCCATTGCCCCTGAGCTATCCTCCTCAGCAGTCAGCATTGTCATTAAGGAAAGGCCCAGTTGAATGACCATCTGAGTGCAGGCTGGACCATGTGCATAGCAAAGGATTTTAATTGAAAGTCCACATCTCATACGTCACTAAGAAGTCAAACTATAAGCTGCAACTCCTCAGAGGTATTCATCCTTTTCTCACGTTCCCACAGTAGCTCACTATCTCTAGAGCTCTGGTCCTCTCCCGGTTGGACTATTGCAACACCCTCTTTCCAAATCTGCTTGTCTCTACTCTTCACCTTTACAACTTATCCAGAACAGGACTGCAAGACTTGTTCTTGGCCTGAAGCCCAGGGATCGTATCTCTCCAGCTCTGAAATCGCTTCACTGGCTCCTCGTGGCTGCAAGGATCAACTTCAAGTCCCTCTGCATCATCCACAAGGCTTTCTGGGGCATGGGACTGCTCTATCTGCAACTTTCTCTTCCAAAACATCTTCCTTCTCGAGTCCTCAGCTCATCCACCTCCAACTCTCTGACGGTCAGACGCTTCTCCAAGCAGAGAGTTAGGGGCAGATCTATCTCCTCACCTGGGACCTCCCTCTGGAACAGCCTTCATGCCTCTCTCAAACTTGAGCAAAACCACCTCTGGTTTCCGGAAGCAACTCAAGACCTTCTATTTTGCTTCCACTTCTCTCTTCCTCTCCCCTGCTGATGCACCTAACAGCTCTGCACACTGGTCACCTGTTCACCCTCTGAACTCAGGCCCAAGCTCCTGCATGGGCAGTTGCCCTCACACTGCCTCCAGGCTCCCCAGCACTTAAGGGTCTGTATCTGCAACCCTACAGTCCCTTCTCTCTGCACCTATGAGCTACCCGCTGGCTGCACTAGTGAGTTAACTGAAGTCCCCCTTCGCCTGCCCCTGCACTTCTCCCTTTCCCTCTTCCCCGTACTTGCGCGATCTGAATGGCACAATGCCTAGTGTGATTGTTATTTTGTCGTCCCTTTGTTTCTCCCTCCTTGTCTTGTCACGCCTAGAAACACTTTTGTACAGGCGTATTATAAATGCCACATTATATCATATCATACAATGGCCCTCATTACGACCATGGCGTTGGACCATTGTGCTATTAGCACCATGGTCCATGCCGGTAACTTACCGACTCCGCCATGGCAGAATGGGGAATTACTGCCCCATTCCGAGGTTGGCGGGGCGGTAATTCCCCCTTCCTCCATGGCCCTTCCCCATTCCCATTTTTGCCCCATAGGGCACAATGGAAATAGGGAAGGCGCTAAGTACGGTGCCGCAAATTGCGGCACCGTACTTAGCACCAAGGTCCCTTTGCGGGTTGGTTTTTAACGCCTGCAAAAAGCAGGCGTTAAAGTCTCCAACCCGCAAAGGGACCTCGTAATCAGGCGCTAAGGGATTACTGGTACGGGTACCTTTACCGGTACCGGTAATCCCTTAGCGCCAGGGTCGTAATGAGGCCCAATGATGCGCCTTCCTTGCAACGTGCTCTTGTCATCAAAGTGGCAAGTAACCTAATGTTGTGAACTGTGAAGGATCCAGTAAGGTATCCTGCCAGAAACTGGTATAAAATACTGTTTTCATCAACCCATTCAGTTACTGCTTTCAAAACGAGAGCAGAAAATAGTTCACCAGGTGCATCGAGCATGCAGGGGGCAATTTTCCGGCATTGATCAATCTCCTTTTTTATATACCGGAATAAAAACCGACTGCCACCATCACTCAGGAATAAGACATTCATCACAGACCTTCATAAATTAAACTTGTAGGATCATGGTCCTCCTTTCCGGTTCCTTCTTAAAAAGAACGTTTGTTAAATCATTCGGTCCAGGAGCACGTGAGCATCTTAACGTGCTTATTGCCAGCCTCACGCCTTCGTACAAGATATTTAATGGCCAGTGGTCGCTTACACTAGGACAGGATGGGATGGACGTCTTGGATCTAGTAAATTGAGACCATTGTTCCTCAGCAATGGGATTGATAATGCAAGTGGAACTGGCTCCTTTAACATTAGCCAAAAGGTCCCAAATTAAACGGGTTTGACGACTCCTAAGGGCTGTCAAGATTCTTTGCCACCCTACATTAGTGGTAGACATCTTATGTCTCTTCACCCAATTTCGATAACGATTTAGCCTTTTCTTAACCTTTAATAGTATTTCGATTCTGGAACAACCACTGTTATTAATGCGTCTAATACCCCTACGTTACTTTCGCTTTACATCTTGAAGAGTGATGTCAAAAGCGCCTGTGTGCTGTTTCTTTGCGGTTAAACATGGCTTACTTTTTAACTCTACCTACTATTTGGGTAAATTGTTTAACCAGGCCTTGAACCTCGTCCACGGTGGAGAGTGCAAGCTCCGCGGTGGAGAGTGCAAGCTCCGCGGGGGAGTGTGCAAGCTCCGCGGTGGAGAGTGCAAGCTCTGCGGTGGAGAGTGCAAGCTCCGCGGTGGAGTGTACAAGCTCCGCGGGGGAGAGTGCAAGCCGTGCAACAACATTTTCCCAGAAGTCATGAGTCCGTATTCTTGCTTTTTCAATGTTGGTCTACGTCCATGTTATGCAGTTTCCCCCATTATTGGTCGCAACCCCACCCACCGCATACACACCTGCCACCCTAACACCAAGATCTAAATTTAAAGTTTAAAGTCAACATAACGTTGTCAATGTACGCGGTGGTAATCATTCTTAAATCAGTGACACATTTAAATAAGGCGTTGCTGGCATAATAATAGTCTAGTGATGCGCTCTTGGACCCGCTGTGCCAGGTACTCTTACCGGGGTTATCACCGGTCACTCTACTACTCAGTTGCCTCATGCCCCATTCCCCTAAAAGGATTTCCCACTCTTTATCCCTTTTGTAGCTATGTGTATGAATCATGGCACATGTTCCCGCTACATTCTCATAGTGAGGGGTTCATTGAGTGTCAATTCATTACACATTAAGACCTCCCCCCAATAAGACAACATTCATTGTGCCATTAAGTGGTCATTGTAGTCAAATATCTCTTCATCTAGAGATGTGCCAGGTGCAAAGTATGCATTTATGATCAATATTCTCTTCTCTTCCTGATCTTTTCTTACATCTTACTTCTATCGGCATCACATTATCAGTTCGCTCATCATCCAGTGCACGTTCTGTAAAACAGCACATTTTTATAATTACCAACAAACCTCCATAGGGGCGTCCTTTATTGCCCTTCTTGGTACTGGCACAATAGAAATGGTCGCCAACCAAGTGTATAGGACCTCTCAGCCAGGCTTCCCTGAGTAGAGTAATGTCATACTCCAGCAACAACTCGACGGAGCTGCCCTTCAAGAACAGGTGGGAGTGGCCTCTCGTGTTCCAGCTTGCCACCCTACAATTCCAACGACCAGAATGGCTGGAAGGTGGCTGGGCACCTTTCAGCCACGCCCACACCCTCTGATCACCAAACTTGAATGCGGCTGGCGCAGTCGAGGTGCTTTCCTTGAGCACTACCTGTGAAGGCTTCTTGCATTTCAAGCAACAGTCATCTAAAGGTTTAATACACTCTTGCCAATTACGTAACCCAACTATTTCAGAGATCAATGATACAAATGTTTCTGGCAATATACAATGAACTTGAAAGGTGCTTCCATTTAACGGTTCAATAAATGAAAAGTCAATTTCAAGATCCGCAGAGTGGGTTTTTTATGAAACAGACCCAGTAGATGGGAACAATTAATCCATTGTTTCATGCTGGCAGGAGTCTCAGCGGTAATTGTTAAGGCTATGAGGTCTAAGTTAACCACTGCTCGTTGGCTCGCTTTTTGTGGTACGTTGCCGGTAAAGCTGTCCAGGAGTAGAAGTGTACAAAAAGAAGTAGTGGAACTGTTCACTGCAGGCCTGGCCACGCTCCCCACAAACCCCATCACCACATCCCCTCCCACGCCTAATCCAAAGCACAAAACACATGTAACTGCTGCAGAAGGCAACGTTCAGTGCAGTGCACTAAAAGTGCAAGTTTCAACTTCTTCCTACACTTATTTTAAAATGAAACCATTCGGGATCGGTTTCTTTTAAAAATAAAAGTATTGGAAAAGTAAAACTTAATTACAAAAAGTAGAGGAGCACCGCTCCCAACCGCTCCCACCCACTTCGACCACTGGATCTGCCTGAATGCTGCTATTTGCAACGGTCATCTAAGGTGAGTTAACCAGCTCATTCCAAGCTTTTCTAGAATTTGACAGAATTACTCGAGTCGGCTTTGCTGGAGAGTCAACAAGCACCATCCGGGCATCAAACCATTGCTGAGTTATTGCCATGCAGGGAATCTTGATGCGTCTTTCCTTAGGGGTCGGATAATGCAAACACGTATCTGCTGCTGTGTTTGCTGGTGCGTCTGACACGTTGTCGTCAGCTCATGTCTCAGCGAGATGAATCACTTGGCCGGTCACTGGTAACAGACTTACTTCGCTGGGCGCCCGCTTATCTGGACTTGCCATTTTGTCAATAACATTTTGCACATTCAAAATGGCGTTGCCCTGCCACTTTGTCTTCATGAATCCGTCGGCATAATTTTAATAAGATTTTAAAATCAAATTGAAGCCCTCCAGGATTAGCATTGAAACTAGTTCCCAAAGTGACACTTGCAGGACTCAGCAACAGTGGCAATTACGGGCTCGAGTCAGCTGTTTTTGTGGCCCCCTGTATTTAGATAAAAAACCAGATTGGGGCTGGTAGATAGTCGCTGATTCTCTAGTGGAGTGCTATTCAAATTATTTTATGCCAAGCGCCCTTCAGTAAAAATGTTTTTGCCAAGCCCCTCTTGAGTAAAAAATATTGTTGCTGGCCCTCCTAGATGTCATTTCTGAATATATCTTTTTCTATTCAAATCAGTCATCGTACTGCCTTTTTGGAAGAACCTCAGCCCCCCCACCTTTTGGGCACCCTGCAGGCCCCCCCCAGGAGCACCAGCCCAACAGTTTGAAGACCATTGGTCTGATGATTAAAGAGGATGGGTTGACGATTTAGCAGAGGAAGGCAAGACCAATGGCACTTTACGTTGTTGCTCAGTGATTCTTGTGCCGCCTGCTGTAAAGAAATGAATCATCAACGATTTCATTCAGCGACTGATTATGCTGATTGTGTTGCCCAACCGTGTGTCCTAGCACTTTTGCTGCCCTTGCTCCAGCAATGAGAACCGCCCAGGTCTGTGGTCGAAAAGAATGATGTGAATTTTCCCTGCAATAACGGATCTTCAACTAATTGGACTGATGAGGAGGGACCGCTCCACTCATGCTTAGTGTCTCAAGTGAAGATTCATTCAAATGAGTTGTTCCGTTGTTCTTATTGTATGACTTTGTTTCGCGCAAGTTGTACATTTTAGATTTATTTGAGGCTTTGCCTGGCATCTCCACTTACAATGCCTCTATGGGTAAGAGGGGGGAAAACGTTTTCAGCTGTTTAGGGTCAATCAGGAGCCACAGCCCACAGGTCCCACCTACAGACCACTACAGACCACTTGTGCACCCACTTGCACACTGTTCCCTGCTGAAGTCGAGCTTATATAGTATGTCCAGTGATACACTGCTGAGGAACTCCACCTCCACGAAAGGTAATTGTGAACAGACTCAGGGTCCAACCACTACAGACCATTTGTGCACCCACTTGCACACCGTGCCATGCTCCGCGCTGAAGTGCAGCTTATATAATATATCCAGTGGAACACTGCTGAAGATCTTTGCCTCCAAGAAAGGTAATGGTGAACAGACTCAGGCTCATTTGCATACTGCACTGCGCTCCGCGCTGAAGTGCAGCTTATATAATATATCCAGTGGAACACTGCTGAAGATCTCTGCCTCCAAGAAAGGTAATGGTGAACAGACTCAGGCTCCAACCACTTCAGGCCACTTTTTCATCCATTTTAAAACCACGCCGCGCTCCACGCATAGGTGGAGCTTATATCGTATGTCCAGTGGAACACTGCTGGAGGTCTCTGCCTCCAAGAAAGGTAATGGTGAACAGACTCAGGCTCCAACCACTTCAGGCCACTTTTTCATCCATTTGCAAACCACGCCGCGCTCCACGCATAGGTGGAGCTTATATCGTATGTCCAGTGGAACACTGCTGGAGGTCTCTGCCTCCAAGAAATGTAATGGTGAACAGACTCAGGCTCCAACAACTACAGACCACTTGTGCACCCACTTGCACACTGCACCCCTATTAATGTGATCCGGACCCCCTTAAAGAATCCTTTTACCATCAGTAGTCCGCCATCTAACATTTTCTTGACTTGTGTCTCTTTGAGTTTAAAAGTCTTTACCAATCAGTATAATTAAAAGAACATGGAGGACTCTGCTTCTCCGAAGCATGGATCAAGCCACGGGAACTCTCCTCACATCCTGGGAGAAATACAAGTAAGTAAGTAAACATTCTGTAGATGTCTGATCCTTGGTCTCACTCACGAACACTCAATACTCACACTCCAGCTTCGCCACACTAATAATCCACCCACATTTCACATCTTAATGCCTGTACAGTCTTTTGATCCCTCCACCGGATTTTCAATGCAATTTGTTAACTACCTATATATATTATAATGACAATATGCCTTGCAGTTTTAGCTCATGTGCTTAATTTGCCCCGTCCAATGCTGTGGAACCTTCTCTTACAGGGGTAGTGCTGGAATGTAACTGTGTAATCATCTGTACCATTACATCTTTACAGGCGCATACCTTATGTTTCCTCAGAATCTACATATTCTGTATATACCTCATTTAAGCTTCTTGTAAGACAGAACTGCCCCTGATCCTCCACCCATCGGCCTCCTAAAATATGCACACAACTCCCGAGCCACCTCCTTATCCTTGCCATTCCCCAACCTCTCCTTCTTTAGTTTCGATTGACTCTACTGGCTTCAATGATTGCTCCATATGCAACACAAACTCCTGAGCCTATGGTATCCCATAGGCCTTTGGGCAGCCATCCTAGCTTGACTTTAACTGAAAAAGAACTTTGCACACCAAATAATTAGTATTGCCCGAGCACATCTCGAACCCCTCACTCATCCAAACCTATGCGCCTTTGAAAGGATCAGTACATAAATAAATAATCATATATATAAACACACCTTAATCTTCTCTGTTTCTTTTCTTCGATCACTCACTTGCACATTTGTAATTAATAGCACACCTTTACAGCCAGAGCACACTCTGGTAGTCTCCTCTCTCTTTATTACACACTCATTTTCCAGGCAATTATTTCCAGCAGATTAAGACGCTGCCATCCCTGGTGTGGGACGGGCACGGCTGCTCCTTAACTTAGAAGAGGTTTACGCGCTTCGAGACCACTACGGTGGTCAACTTGCACAGTATACAAAAAGAAGAAGAAGAAACCTCGCCCTTACAACAAAAATCCCTGACTTGTAAGTATTGTAAAAAGCGACGAGAAGGAAGGACACCCCTTTCTTACAGCTGATTATGAACCTGGTGCTATTGCATGACTGGCCAAGCTATCCCAGACCAAGCACGGCCCACCTTCGAACCCTAAATTATTAAATATCGACGGCAGACTAGGATTAGATGTACTGTAAGGGTAGCAGTGGGGGTGTGGTATTGGCATGCAGACAGTAGTTTGCAATTACACCTTTTAAAAAAAAAAGAAAGTAAGGGGGATTTATCTGCCTAGTAATAGTCTTGTAAAAAGTGTAAAACAATTGAATCAAGTAATTAAAAAAAAAAAAATTGTC